>NC_141058.1:8310842-8908439 GCF_041138505.1 Cibotium barometz
ATTGACGCACCCCCCAAAAGGTTAACGTTCTCAAGAATCGTGCGCTCGCCAAAAAGAAAAGGAATTTAATATTCCATGAAGTGAGGTTGAGGACGTGAACCATTTTTTGCAACTTCACAGAACTAGACTTCATGCCCAAAAGGTTCATGTCCTTGGGAATTATGCAAAATGTTTTAAAAATTTAAATTTAATATTTTGTGAAGTCTTGTTTTTACAGCGTAACCCATTTTCTGCAACTTCACAGAACTAGACTTCATGCCCAAAAGGTTCACGTCCTCTAGAACTGCGTAAAATTTTTTAAAAATTTGAATTGAATATTTCGTCAAGTCTGGTTCATGGCATGAACCATTTTGTGCAACTTCACGAAACTAGAGTTCATGCCCAAAAGATTCACGTCCTCGCAAGAACCGTGTGCAAAAAAACTAAACTTTGGTTTTAATATTCTGTGAATTTGGTTTCACAACATGAACCATTTTATGCAACTCCACGGAACTAGAGTTCATGCCCAACAACATTACGTCCTTAGGAACTGCACTCAAAAAAAATAAAAAAAAATAGAATTTAATATTTTGTGAACCATTTTTTGCAACTTCACAGAACTAGAGTTCACACCCAAAAGGTTTAGGTCCTCGGGAATCGTGTAAAAACAAAATCAAATTTAATAGTTCCATGAAGTCTGGTTCACGGCAACGAGAACCATTTTCTAGAACTTCACAGAACTAGAGTTCACGCCCAAAAGGTTGACATTCTCAGGAACCGCAAGTTAAATATATATATATATATATATATATATATATATATATATATATATATATATATATATATATATATATTAATATTCCGTGAAGTTCGGTTCATGGGCAAGAACCATTCTCTGCAACTTTATGGAACTAGATTTAATGCCCAAAAGATTCACGTTCTCAGGAACTGTGCAAAATGATTTAAAAATGTGAATTTAATATTCTGTGAAGTCTGGTTTACGGCATGATCCATTTTCTGCAACTTCCCCCTGTATCTTTTCATGGTATCAGAGCCTGGTTCGTGCTAAGGGCTTAGTTGCAAGCAAGAGAACCACAGGAAGCGGTACGAGGGTAAGAGCTTCAACTACTCTTCCCTATTTGTGTTGGTGACTACACCCTTATCGGGAGCTCTACGCAGGAGGCACCGGCAAACGATCTCTAATTGAGGAGCTTTCTTCGCGGGGGTAAAGCTATAGGGTAACTATTCTGTCTTATAGGACAAATATATTTCTGGGCCGAAAATGCGTTTTGGGCACGTCTGGACCTCCGTTTTTTAGAAAGCAGGCGATTTCGAGCACTGCGGGTAAGTCATCGATTCTCTACAGAGAACTCTGTTTTAAGAACTACAGAAAGACAGATTGACTGTGCAGACACTGTGGGTGCTACAAAGAGGTCAACAGTTGCCATTGGGTGTATGTATGCACATTGAAGTCACTGGTTGTGACATTTGAGAGTACTATAGTACCGCTACAGAAAATACAGCAGTTTGTGCAGGAAAAACCAGAGTGCTGTTTCTGGTAAAATTGTGTGTTTGGCAAGATGTCAAATGATGGGATAACCCAGATTGTGGCTGAGAAGCTTTATAAGAATAACTTCCATGCTTGGAGGTTCAGGTTGACGAATTTCCTGATGGGAAAGGGCTATTGGGACTACAGGTGAGCATGAAGAGGCACCAGAGATACCGGACATAAATCCGACCTACTGTAGATGTGAAAGAGTTTAAAGAGTGGAACCAAGGAGCCAGGAAAGTTATGTATTGGCTTTCCATTAGTATACAGGACACCATGATTGGGCACATTCAAGATGCCAAGTCCCCCAAGGAGGTGTGGGACACCTTAGTTAAACTCTATGAAATAAATACCAAGGCACGCAAGATACAGTTAAAGAATGAACTTCATACTGTGGAGAAAAAGAGCATGTCTGTGAATGACTATGCATTGAAGATAAAGGGTATTGTGGAATCCCTTGCATCTATTGGTGTGTTAGTAAAGATGATGATGATAAGGTGGAAGTCTGTCTACGTGGTCTTGGGCCACAATACAAGGCATTCAAGACGTTAATTTAGACTCCAGAAAACATTCCCAACTTTACAGATTTGGTGTCTATGCTAATTATAGAAGAGAAGAGCTTGGGTGAAGACCAACAGTCTTCACAAAACAAAAACAATTCAGAGCAACGGGCCTTCTACACAAGTTCAGGAAGAGGACGAGGTAGAGGAGGCCGTGGACGCGATCAAGGAGGTGGCCAAATAGGTAATCAGAATTATGGCCAGCAACAACAACAACAACAGCCCCAGAATACACAACAACAACAACAACAACAGCCCCAGAATACACAACAACAACAACAACACGCAGGTGGAAGAGGCAAATTCAGAGGCAGGGGGAGTCAAAGAGGCCGTGGAAATTGGCAAAGGTAGTATAATGATGCACGTGAATGCTATTATTGTGGTATGCCTGGACATGTGCAAGCAGAATGTTATAAGAAGCAGGCTTACATGCAAATGGGAACATGCAGCAAAACAACTATGTATCCTCAAGCAGAAATAATGAGGATAATAAAAGGTTGTTTGTTATGCAGCACATGTCGTGAATGCCATGTCTGAAAATGTTGAAGAAGCACAAAAAGATGATGTATGGTATGTGGATTCAGGTGCTTCGAACCACATGACAAGTCATGGAGAGTGGTTCAAGGAGATGAAAAACCCGGAAAGACCAAGTTTTGTGGAAACAGGGGATGACACTGCTCATCCAATTGCCCATGTTGGAGATGTGCCATTGTCTATGCAGGATGGCAAAGTGAAGTACCTTGCAGATGTACTTCATGTACCGAACATAACAAAGAATCTGGTTTCAGTTGGCCAGATGATTGAGCAGGGTCTGCAGGTTCAGTTTAACCCTGATGGTTGCTATGTTGAAGACTTTAAAGACAAGTGCAGGTTGGTTGCAAAAGGCAACAGAGTGGACAGAATGTTTACATTGAATGTAGACATGCCTGAAATGAGTGTTGCGATGTTTGCAAATGGTTCAGGGATTGTTGCAGACACAGACATTTGGCATAAAAGAATTGGACATGTGAATGTGCAGCGAATGAAGTCTATGCAGACTAAAGGAATTGTGACAGGGCTGCCAAAGTTTAAAGTGGAAAGTATGCAAAGAATATGTGAAGCATGCCAATTTGGAAAGCAAACAAAGCATGTATTTCCACGCAACAGATATGTGAGTAGAAATGCACTAGATGTTGTGCATTCAGATGTATGGGGTCCTACGAAGACCATGTCTGTGGGAGGCTGCAGGTATTATGTGACTTTCATTGATGACCACACAAGGAAAGTGTGGGTATATTTCATGAAGGAGAAGAGTGAGGTGTTCACTCACTTTCAGAATTTCAGAGTTTTGGTTGAAAAGCAAACAGGGAAATATGTAAAGTGCCTAAGGTCAGATGGAGGGGGAGAGTACTTCTCTAATGAGTTCTCTGAATTTTTAAAGAAGAATGGTATTCAGAGATAGTTTACATGCAGATACACTCCGCAGCAAAATGGAGTTGCTGAGCGGAAAAACAGGCACATTGTTGAGATTGCGCGGGCATTGATGGAAGAGAAAAATATGCCACATAGATATTGGATTGAGGCTATTTCTACAGCAGTATACATCATGAACAAGACTCTGACTGCAGCCATACATGATGTAACTCCAGAAGAGGAGAGGTTTACTGGCAAAAAACCTGATTTGTCTCATCTGAAAGTTTTTGGATGCATTGCATATGTGCATGTGCCAGATGAGCTGAGAACTAAGCTGGATCCGAAAGCTAAAAAATGTGTGTTTATTGGATATTCCCTTGAGCAAAAGGGATACAGGTGTTATAACCCTGCTACACGTGAGTTGAGGGTAAGCAGGGATGTTGTCTTTGATGAGATGAGCAGCTGGTATGCTGCTGAAAAAGAAGCTGTTGGGACTGATGTGAGTGTAAGTGTGGTTGCATAGAATGCAGGTCAGCAATCACAGTCTTTGAGTGGACCAGGAGAGTCCTCATCTAGTGGGTCTGTTGATAGACCATGGAGTGGCAGGCTGCGTCATAATACCAGTCCTGCAAATGTGATTAGTACATCACGGGGAAAGGAAAAGAGAAAGTGGTTGATGTTGCCATATATATAGGCAGTGATGTGTGTGAACACACTTAGGACCGCCGAGGCACTTTTTCCCTCTTTAGGAGGTTTTTTCCCTCGGCTTGTATATACGCCCATCATTCTAGGGCTAACTTATCTTTTGTACATTGACACAATCTAACACACTTTGTGTTGTGTGCATTCTTGCTTCTTCTTCTCCAAGCTTTGTGTGCTTTCCTGCAACCCTAATTCCAACAATTGGTATCAGAGCAGGCATCGGCTCCCAGGGCTACACCGCCAGCACCCTCCGACTCACGTTCTCCGATTGAGGTGAGCTTTCATGAGCACTTGCAGGTCTCTATACTCGGCAAATTAACCCGTAGGGCTTTGCGTTCTCAGAATTTGCATCTGAGGTCGTTTCGGGCTCCGTTTTTGCATTTCAAGTTCTGCACGGGTGTTTTCGTCATTTCTTGCAGAAATTTTGACAGTGCAGTTTTCTGCAAAACAGGCATACGTACTCTATTGTGGACTGTGCTACATAGCACGAGTTGTTTTCTGTTCAGTGTTGCTTCATTACAGGTAGCTTTTGCATCAGTTTCAGTCAGTGGCCATGGCTGATAACAACAATGATGTATTTCGCATGTTATCTGCTGATGACAAACTGGATGGAGACAGCAACTACCCACTTTGGGCATACATGATGCAGCATGTTTTGGTTGCAAAAGGAGTGTGGAACATTGTGCAAGGTATGGATGTACGTCCAGGTTCTGTGGATGTAGGATCTGTTGAGGATGTTGCAGGTTCTAGCAGCTCTACTGTTGCTGCTGTTTTACCCACTGCTGAATAAGCTCGTTGGGATGGTAAAGATGCGCAGGCTCATGCCTTGATTGCACTTTCTGTCAAACGTAACATCACCCCACATATTCGTTCAGCTAAAACAGCAAAACAGGCTTGGAATATTCTAGCTGGTTTGTATGCAGGTCGTAAAACGAGGCAAAAATCGCTTACCTGCGTAAAGAGCTAGAATTAAAGATTATGCAAGAAGATGATGACATGAATGTTTTTCTTGCTGAGATTAAAGATCTCAAAGAACAGTTGATTTCTGCAGGTGAGATTATTCCTGATCATTCTCTTGTGCAGACTATTCTTGATGCTTTACCTGAGACATATCAGACTTTTGCTTCCACGTGGAGACTTCTTAATGAGGACAGACCTGATGCTGTCAAGTATGATACTTTAGTCAACAAACTCTTGCAAGAAGCGCAGTCCATGCAAAACAAGGCCAGGCAGCGTGCAGTTGATCAAGCATTTATTGCTGCCCAGTAGCAGAGAAGAAGTGGTAAGGCAGCCCCTTCCACTGTTTCTTCTCCTATTAGTAGGTCTGCAACTTCTTCTCCTTCTACAGGTAGCAACAATAAGTCTGAGAAGGCTCTTGATAAAGGCAAGAAAAAGACCAGGTGCAACTATTGTAAGGCAAATGATCATGTCATTAAGAATTGCCCTAAGCTAAATGATCATGTCATTAAGAATTGCCCTAAGCTAAAGGCTAAAGAGGCAAAGAAGAAAGAGTCAAATGCAGCCACAATAGCGGATGCTTCTACAAATGCAGATTCTGCAAATGTTGTGCAGGATACAGAATGGGCATTTAGCGTGTATTGCCAGTATGACCCATCTGTACATGATGCATGTTTGGCAGTTTCTATTGACTCTCATGTTTGGTATTTTGACAGTGGTGCTACAAAGCATATTACCTCGCATCGTGATATGTTCACTTCTCTTGAGGCTGTCCCTAATGGGAATACTGTCACATGTGCCAATAATGCTTCTTACCCAGTGAAGGGCGTTGGTAAAATTATGCTTACTGCTACAAGTGGCAGCGCTTTCACACTTTCAAATGCTTTGTATGTGCCAGGGATAAAGAAGAATCTATTGTCTGTCTCTGCACTTGCTAGACTTGGATTTGTAGTCAAATTTGTGGATGACAGATGTACTGTTCATGATTTGACTTCTAGTGATACGATTATTGCATCTGGCACCTTGTTTCGTGGGCTGTATAGGCTCAATTCTTATGACAAGTGTGTGGAAGATTCAGCGAATGCAGTTTCTAATAAAAAGGTAGTTTCAGATGCAAAACTATGGCATGCTCGTTTTGGTCATCTGAACTTTGCTAGTTTGCTGCGTTTGCAGAAATTTGATATGGTTGCTTCATTGCCCCCTCTTGAGGCACCATTGAAACATGTTTGTGAAGGCTGTATTTTGGGCAAAATGCTGCGTTCTACGTTTCCAAAGGATGGTTCTGTGCGGGCCACTCGCAAATTGCAGCTTGTACATACTGATGTATGTGGGCCTATGCAAACTCCGTCATTTGGTAAACACTTGTACTTCGTGACTTTCATTGATGATTACTCAAGGCATGCATGGGTATATCCACTGAAGGCAAAATTCGAAGTTTTTTTGTGCTTCAAACAGTTTTTTCTTATGGTTGAAAATGTATCCAATTGTACTGTGGGCACCCTCCATTCTGATCGAGGGGGGGAGTACATGTCTAAAGAGTTTGATGCATTTCTGGCTAGTCGTGGGATAAAACACCAATGTACAGTGCCGTATACCCCTCAGCAAAATGGTGTTGCTGAGAGGAAAAACAGGTCACTTATGGAGATGGCACGATGTATGGTCAAGAGCCAAGCTTTGCCACATGCGTTTTGGCTTGAGGCTGTCATGTGTGCTGCATATGTACTCAACAGGTGTCCCACTAAGGCCTTGCAGTCTATTACTCCATACGAAGCTTGGCGTGGCAGGAAGCCTTCTATTGGTCACTTGCGTGTCTTTGGTTGCTTGGCCTATGCTTTAGTGCCTGTGCAACAACGCAGAAAATTGGATGATAAGGCTGTCAAATGCATTTTTGTTGGTTACAGTGCTGAGAGCAAGGGTTACAGATTGTATCATCCGCAGTCAAAGCGTATCTTGATTAGTCGAGATGTTGTTTTTGTGGAAGATGCTGTGCAGCCCTTGTTATCATGTACCAAAGAGACAGGTGTAAGCTCACGGGATGTATTTGATACGTTGTTGCTTCTCTTTATAGGTGGGAATTCAAATGTAAGTCCTAATGAGGCAAATATTCAGCCTATGCAGATTTCAAACGACATCATAGATCAGCCTATTTCTGATGCAGATTTACAGGATGTAATTCATGAGGATAGGGCTGAAAATGAGCAGGCTAGAGGTATGCCTAAATGGCTAGTGCAAACCTTGTGTGATAGTAAGATTGATGCACCTATGACTAGTCATACTCGTTCAGGTTTTCAGCATGCCTCTTATGCATCAGATTGTTATGCTTTGGCTGTGTCTAGTATGTGTGAAGAGGAAGAACCTCTTTCATTTGATGAGGCACAAAAATCAGAAAATTGGTTGGCTGCAATGCAAAGTGAATATGATGCTATAATGAAGAATGGTACATGGTCTTTGTGTGATTTGCCTATTGGTAAAAAGGCCATTGGATGTAAGTGGGTTTTTAAGTTGAAACGAAAGCCAGATGGCAGTGTTGATCGCTATAAGGCTAGACTTGTTGCAAAGGGTTATGCTCAAGAAAAGGGCATTGATTTTGATGAGACCTTTGCTCCCACTTGTCGTATGACTACCATTCGTAGCATTTGTGCATTGGCAGCTCATAATGGTTGGAATGTACATCAGCTGGACATAAAGACTGCGTTCTTGAATGGAGATTTGCATGAGGAGGTGTATGTATCGCAGCCTCGTGGTTTTGTTCAAAGAGGGCAGGAAAACAAAGTGTGCAGGTTGAAAAAGGGTTTATATGGTTTAAAGCAAGCTCCACGAGCTTGGTATGAAAAGATACATGCATATTTGACTACACATGGGTTTCAGAATAGTCCAACAGAAAGCACTTTGTACGTTAAACGTGTGGATGGTGTACATCTAATTATTGCTCTCTATGTTAATGACATGCTGCTCACAGGACCAAATGAGAGTCATATTGCTGATTTTAAGGCTGATTTGAATGCCTGTTTTGAAATGTTAGATTTGGGGCATTTGCATCATTATTTGGGGATACAATTTAAGCAGTGTGATGGAGGTATTGCTTTGTGTCAGACAAAGTATATTAAGACATTGTTGCGGAGATTTGGCCTTGAAGACTGCAAGCCTATTGCTACTCCAATGGAGACAGGTTTGAAGTTGAGTCTTCATGATGCTGGAGATTACTTTGATGTCACACTCTATCAGACAGCTGTTGGTTGCCTCATTTATGTATGCATTACGAGGCCGGACATTCAGTTTGCAGTCTCACAGGTGAGCAGGTTTATGCATAGCCCAGGGTCTCAGCATTGGAAGGCAGTTAAACGCATCTTTCGCTACTTGAGTGGCACCATACATCTTGGGTTGTTTTATCCCAAGGGGGGATCGTTGCCGCCAGATTTACATGCTTTTTCGGACTCAGATTGGGCTGGTTGCTATGACACAAGAGTGTCCACAAGTGGTTTTTGTTTCATGCTCGGTAGCTCATGCATATCTTGGTTGAGCAAGAAGCAACCTACTGTGGCCACTTCTAGTTGTGAAGCTGAGTACAGGGCAGCTTTCACAGCTACGGTTGAGTGTGTGTGGCTCAGACGGCTTATGGCTGACTTGGGTGTTGGACAGGAGTCTGCCACCTCTATCTTCACTGACAGTCAGAGCGCATTGGCAGTTGCGAGAAACCCAGTTTTTCATGCTCGCACAAAGCACATTGAGGTGCATTATCACTATGCAAGGGAGAGACTCTCAGCAGGAGAGATCAGCTTGGCCTATGTGCCAACACAGGACAACCTCGCCGATCTTTTCACAAAGGCGCTTCCTCGTCGTGAGAAGTTCGAAGCTTTTCGCAAAGCTTTGGGCTTGCTCCCCTTTTGTGGATTGATCTACTTCGGGCATGGCACTCCCCTATACATGAGTGCCAGCTCTCGTTCACACCATCACTCCCAGGGGGGGATTTGTTGCCATATATATAGGCAGTGATGTGTGTGAACACACTTAGGACCGCCGGGGCACTTTTTCCCTCTTTATTAGGAGGTTTTTTCCCCTGGCTTGTATATACGCCCATCATTCTAGGGCTAACTTATCTTTTGTACATTGACACAATCTAACACACTTTGTGTTGTGTGCATTCTTGCTTCTTCTTCTCCAAGCTTTGTGTGCTTTCCTGCAACCCTAATTCCAACAGTTGGCCCCTTGGTATGCTTGACATTTCTACAGGGCATTCTCATGTTGATGGAGAGTCTAGTGGCTCAGATATGAGCCTTGATGAGGAGCTTGGGATCCCAGCTTTGAGAACACCTGGTGTAAAGAAGGCTATGGAAGCCATGAATGAAAAGCTGCGAAGATCTAGGAGAGTGAAAAATCCTGTGCAGAGATTTACCTATGATGGTTATGTGGCACATCACTATGCATATATGGCAAAGGTTATGCAGGTTGTTGAGCCCACATGCATATATGGCAAGGGTTGTGCAGGTTGTTGAGCCCACATGCATGGATGAGGCTGTTGGAAATGTGTGTTGGGAGAAAGATATGGATGAGGAGATGAATGCACTATATGGAAATGAAACTTGGGACTTTGTGCAATTGCCTGAAGGCAAGAAAGCCATTGGGGATGCAAGTGGGTGTACAAAGTAAAACATAATAGTGATGGAGCATAAACAGGTATAAGGCTAGGTTGGTAGCCAAAGGATATGCAGAGACATATGGCATGGATTATGAGGAAACTTTCAGCCCAGTTGCCAAGATGGCAATGGTGAGAGTTGTGATAGCAGTGGCTGCGTCAAAGAAATGGTCTTTACATCAGATGGATGTAAAGAATGCATTCTTGCATGGGGATTTGCAAGAAGAGGTGTATATGTTGCAGCCACCTGGTTATGAGGATGTGAGTCACCCCGAGCATGTTCACAGGTTGAAGAAAGCCTTGTATGGCTTAAAGCAAGCACCAAGAGCATGGTCTGACAAGATTTCTGAATATCTTGTCACTATTGGCTTTCATGTAGCCAATGCAGATTTCTCACTGTATGTGAGACATGGTGATAGAGGGGTTGTGCTTGTTGTCATCTATGTAGATGACTTGATCATTATGGGGGACCATGATGCAGAGATCTTTGATGTAAAGATCTTGCTTAGACAGAAGTTTGAGATGAAGGATCTAGGGGAGCTCAGATATTTCTTGGGCATTGAGGTGATTAGGTCACCACATGGTATTGGATTACTGCAAAGACAGTATGGCTTGGACATGTTGTGTCGAAGTATGGTATGACAGGCTGTAAGCCTATTTTCGTGCCATTGGATCAGAATGGCAAGTTGAGTGCAGATTCAGGAGAGATCTTGGAGGATCCTACTATGTACAGGCACATAGTAGGAAGTTTGATCTACATGACGATCACCAGACCAGATTTGAGCTATGCTGTTGGGTTGGTGAGTCAGTTTATGCAGGTTCCACGAAAACTGCACTTGGATGCAGTGAGATGCATACTGAGGTATGTGAGGTCTACTTTGCATTGTGGACTATTCTATGAGACTAGGACAGAGATATGTGTACATGGGTACACAGATGCTGATTGGGCTGGTAGTATCTCAGATAGGAGATCTACTAGTGGATTCATGTTTTCTTTGGGGAGTGTTGCTGTGACTTGGAGTAGCAAGAAGCAGCCTACGATTGCTCTATCCAGTACAAAGGCCGAGTACAGAGGAGCTGCTATGGCAACATGCGAGGTAGCTTGGTTGAGAAAGCTACTTGCAGATTTGGGTCTATCAATGGGGATAGACAAGTTGTCATTTTCTCTGACAACATTAGCAGTATACAGTTGGCCAGGAACCCAGTTTTTCATGCTCGTACGAAGCATATAGAAGTCCACTACCACTTCATCAAAGAGAAGGTCTTGGCAGGAGACCTTGACCTTGTTTATGTCAGCAGCACAAAGGATCAGGTAGCTAACATCTTCACCAAAGCATTGGGTACAGAGAAGCTCCGCAGATTCAGGGCTTCTCTTGGTGTACATGAGATGGAGTTGAGCTCGAGGGGGAGTGTTGAGATATCGAGCTCATCCAGTGAGGCAGTGGACACTGATAACCCGCTGGGGGATAGGCCCCACACTTACACCACTGGCATGGTAGGTGAGATCTTGGGTGATATGCGGCCAGTGGGATGACAGGCTGTGTGACAGCCATTCTAGAGACTGGCATAGTTATAGCGCTAGCTCATTTAGTTGGGTACACACTATAGAGAACTCATGTATGTATTGGTTAAGTACCTTTCATATTATGTGTACTCTTATTGTGTATATGGTGTGTTGAGTGTTGAGTGAAGAAGAAGAAGATTTTCAGCTGGGGACTTGCCGAACACCGTATGCGAGCCACGAATGGCTGCAAGCATACAACTAGGAAGGCAAGCTCAAAACAGAATGCAAAAGGTGTGTCACTCACCGCTTAACTGCCGCCTTGAAGGATTCCCGCGTCGCAGCCGTGAAGGAGGAGCTGCCGTCGCCGCTCTACCGCCTCGCCGCCGCCGCCGTGCCGCTACACAGTGCTCGATCGCTCTCTCACTCTCTCTCTCTCTCTCTCTCTCACACACACGCAGGAGATTGAAACCAAAGAGATAAGGCAAGAGCACTCTTGTATTCACAACACATGAGAATGAGGATTTTAGGGTTACATTTGACTCTTATAGGTGACTTGGCCGTTCACACTTGGGCGCCCATACATGGCCGGCCGACCCTAACCCTTATCCTACTGATATCCAAGGTGCGCCTCTCATCGGCGATCACCCAATCCCTTTATCCTTAACATATGGTGCCGACAAGCCCGGCCCATGACTCAGAATATTTAAATAAATGTCGTAAAACATAGTACGTCTCAATGTCCGCCATGGGTTAACATGCCCCCCTTCCTGATGTAGATTCCGTCCTCGGAAGCTATGGTATGGTAAGCTCGATAGGGTTGTTGTGGAAGCCCGTCTGCTGCCTGCAAAATAGGGAAGTAGAGTGAAAGTATGCTGGAATTCAAAAGATATAAAGTGTATAAATTCAAGCATGTTAGACCACAATGGATGTTGCTATGAGAACTTAGTTTAAGGGTCACATGAATGAGCTAATGTAGCAAATTAACAAGAGTTTAAAATTATTGAAAGTAAATCAAGAGTTAGCAAGGTGTCAAAGGTTAATCAAGGTTTATAACTGGCCTAAGTCAAGGAAAATAACCAAGCTTAATAAATAAACAGATGACCACACTGTGTCTACTCTAAGAACAAGTAGTTACCACGAGCCTAGGGACACAAGAAACATCAGAGTTACAGGAGCCTTTTGCCTTTATATTTTTTTTTTATGCACGTGACAATTTTTACACCCAATGGCGACCTTCCTAAGGCAAAACTAACATCGATCCTGGTACCATGTTTAACACAAGGCATTATCCAAGAATCTATTAGCTCACTTTAGGCAAGGCTACCCCCTACCAACCAAGGCATCGGTCTGGAGTAGAATACTCCTCACCTACCAAGTATCAATAAGGCGATAGGCCAACATTAAAGCACATCATAGACTTATATTGCCATTTATTGTAGGCTTTTTTAAAAAAAAATCTATTTCTTTTGATCTTTTCTCCTGAACTATAATTTGTCTTGCATCCTTTCGACAAAGGGGTAATAGCTATGTCCTAGAGGTCAACACACACATGGCCATGTGTCAAACATTAAGATGGTTTGACCCTAGACCTAAGACAATCGTATTCCAAGGTTAACTAAAGACATCATGCTGCCTAGAAATATTTCCAATAAAGTTAAGCTCATTAATGATTTACACTAGCATGCAAGCAACTTCAAAAACTAAGTAGTACATTGACAATTTCCAACACGTATGTATTCTTTCAAGAACAATCTCTTGAGAGTGGGGTAGTGAGTGTGCTCTTCAACCCTTAAGGTTCGATACCAATCTCCGGCCTTCCCACTCAAGGTTAAGCCTAGGTTCAAAGACTTCAATGTGCTTCCTAACGTCCTCGTTACCACTGAAGTTTTGAGTGAGCTTAGCCACTTGTACTGCCTTGCTTCTAGGTTCTCTCTCAGGCATGCCCCGCATGTTTTCCGCAATGGATCGTCCGATCGTCTGAGCAAACGCTGCGAGATCACCTAAGTGAGCAGGCATAGTTGGTGGAGGCACTTCTGGGATAGCCTGGCTGATAGGAGTTGGCGTTGGTCTGAGTATGTTGGCAAATGACGTAGGATATGATATGTGGCTAGGCCTAGCTCCCCTTGGATAATGGTTATGATAAGGTGGTCGTGGAGCATATGCCATTGGCATACTAAGAGGCGTAGGAGCTACATGAGCATGAGTAGCGATAGGTACATATGGTTGATAGGCACTGGCACGCACTGCTGTAGGTACTGTTCCACTAGGTAGCGACGTCATACTAACTACAGCGGTAACAGGTGCACTTTCCGTTATGCTCATCATTGGGGTCGGCATTGTGGATTCGTTAATGGAAAGTTGAGCCAAGGTTGAAAAACTAAAGTTACTGCTCGTGGGCTCAACCTGCATTGAGACTCCAGGCGAAACAACATACGAAGGGTCTATGGGACTCACCGAGGGAGTCTCCAATTGTGATAAAGTTGGTTGTTTGGCCTTGCCCGTATCCAAAAACCTCATAGGACCAGTGGAAACTAGGTTCACTCCCCTATTTTACCTCTCAATTTGGATAATTCTATGAATCACCTCACATATCATGTGTTGTTGCTCCTCTAGATTAGTGGCGCTAGATGTAGATCGTAGGACTTCTAACCAACCTACATGGTATGTGTAACCCGTGTATAGGTCAGTTAGAGTCTCTGTGTGTAGATCATATTCCCAATTTTCATTGAGAAATATCCCATCTAGACTTGGTGTGCCAAACGGTTCTCTTGAAGTGGACGCAATGTCACTTCTTATGGATTGGCTTCTAGGGACCTCTACTTTAGGAAGAGCATCGGAATGTGGTAGCTCAGTAGGGCCCTCATTAAACGAAGTGGGTAGAATATCCACATGGACACTCTTTGGGAGGGTAGGGTCTACATAAGATGTGAATGGCGAATCCACTACCCCTCCTTCTTCATTTACTTCGCTTGTCGCATGTTCAGAGCGTGTAGCTCTACTAAAGGTCTCTATTAGACGACTAAACATGCTAGATCCGGGTTGTGGGGCCCACACTGGCATGTTTTGGCTTGTCTCCTCAGGATTCTTAGTAGGGTGCCCTTCCATGGCTTCTGAGTCAGCAGAGGATGAGTCACTATCCACTATTCGTGGATCTTGGGTTGTTGCACTCCCTTGGGTTCCAGCCGAAGGCCAAGATGCTAACGTGGAGGGATAATGTGAGCCTGCGTAGACTGAAACGCTTTCTAGTGGCTCAGGCTCTAGCACCCGACCAGAGCGTAGATGCATATGACGTGGGTACCCTACGGGCGTTGGTAACTACCCTTGAAACTCACCCAAGTGGTTTCTTAGGTGTTTCGCACCCCGTTTTTACTTGTTTTTAGATTGTTTTTAACTCGTTTTTGATCCCCTTACTTACGGTCGAACTTGGACTGGGGCATGTGATAGCTCGAAACGAGCGTATCGTTTAAAGGGTCCTAGCGTGCTTTATAGCACCGTGTTCGCCTATCCAGAGCTCCTGTGGTCCTCAAAACAGTCTGTTTCCCTATGGGGGAAGGGGCAAAAGCCTATTTGCTTGTGGAGGAAAGGGTGAGGGCTTTATCCCACATGCTCACTTTACTCCTTGGGGAGTGGGCTACATATAGGGCACAACTTCCCATAAGCTCTCACTTGAAAGAAAGCTATGGAGGCTCACTCTCCTATATATATATATCAAAAGACCGAGACCAAGACCGAGACCGAGGCCAGGGCCGTGGGTCGATTGGGGTTTCTTTCTTTTCAAAATTTTTTTCTCCAATTAGAAAATCTTTCCTCTTCCTCTCCACACGTTTGGTTCTTTCTTTGAAAATAAAATTTAATTTTTACTTTTTTATTTTCTGGTTTTTTTTATTTTATATTTTTTTAATTTTTATTTTCTGGTTTTTTCTTTTTTGGGATAAGTTTTCTAGGGTTTCCTTAGGGTTCAGCCTTGGCCGCGGCGCAGTTCGCACACAGCATAGATCTGGGGATTCAGAAATCTCCCCTCACACGCAGAAAACCAGATAACAGATCACACGCCCACACGCGGAGCGGAAAAATAACAGAAATGCAGAAGACAAATTACAGAAACAGATTGCAAGAAACGGAAACAACTCAACAACAAACACACAGTTGCTTTCCTACAGTGTATATTAAACTTCACGCAGCACAGCCGAGCTGCAAACTGGAGCTTGGTACAGGGCAACTCCCCGGCACAGCGGCGCCAAAAATGTGCGCTTTTGCCGCACAGGTCGTTAGCTGGGGACTTGCCGAACACCGTATGCGAGCCACGAATGGCTGCAAGCATACAACCAGGAAGGCAAGCTCAAAACAGAATGCAAAAGGTGTGTCACTCACCGCTTAACTGCCGCCTTGAAGGATTCCCGCGTCGCAACCCGTGAAGGAGGAGCTGCCGTCGCCGCTCTGCCGCCTCGCCGCCGCCGTCGTGCCGCTACACAGTGCTCGATCGCTCTCTCACTCTCTCTCTCTCTCTCTCTCACACACACGTAGGAGAAGGAAACCAAAGAGATAAGGCAAGAGCACTCTTGTATTCACAACACATGAGAATGAGGATTTTAGGGTTACATTTGACTCTTATAGGTGACTTGGCCGTTCACACTTGGCGCCCATACATGGCCGGCCGACCCTAACCCTTATCCTACTGATATCCAAGGTGCGCCTCTCATCGGCGATCACCCAATCCCTTTATCCTTAACATATGGTGCCGACAAGCCCGGCCCATGACTCAGAATATTTAAATAAATGACGTAAAACATAGTACGTCTCAATGTCCGCCATGGGTTAACAGCCTCTCACCTTGTGTGTTCTCTATTAGGGTTTTGTGAGTGTGTGTGTGTGCTTGCAAGAGCTCAAGCTCTCTTCCCCCCTGCATCTTTTCATTAAGGTTTTGCCCTCTTGTGGCAGGAGCAGCCGCTTGATATACAGGCTTGACTTGCCCGAAATGATCCTCCATGTAGTACTGGGGAGTCATTTCAAACGTATCTATCCCATATGGAACAATGGGGTCTATATCCTCTTCATAATCCCCACACGCACTATGTGACTCACAAATGTGACTCACAACCCATCTGGTTTATAGGGTAATCCTTGGATGTGGAGGTTGTGGTCCTAGCACTGGCGGTGGTAATGGCATAGGTTGGACTAAATTTGGGTTCCTTGGAACTATGTGTTGTGATGGTTGCTCGACAGGTGGTGCAGGCATCAGTGCGGGTACTTGAGGTGTGTTTGACTAAGCTAGTGATACCTGATTTGCTAACATACGCTTAAGTACTAGACAATCCTTAGATTGATGGCCATACTTACCACATACATTGCAAGTCCCATTGAAATTAACTCTGAATGTGGGACATTCACTCGTGCTATGTGGTCCTAAGCAAACCGAACACCACTGTTGCTCTCTTCGTGGGTACATATGGCTATTCTGAGGAGCTCGATTGCCCCTAAAGTATTCTTGGAGAGCCTTAGTAAGGTCAGCTACATTTTGAATATCTTGGGCTCCTTGGCAATAGGTTTTATAGTCATTGGCTCGTGCCTAGATACTTGCGAACTGACAGACTTTGTCTCCAAAGACACCTTTTTACCTGCAATCATCAAGTTGTCTTCTAACTGGATTGCATTGGTAGTGACTGCTTCCCACGTCATAAGACCTCTAATGACTAGGCCATTGTATATGTCCTTGTGGCGCAGTCCTTGGATGAATCTATCAGGAAGTTGGTTGTTATTGAAGCGCTCATCGGGAGTACAGCGAGAATTTAGATGCTTTAGTCGACTAATAAAGTCTCTCACTGACTCTCCTTCCTGACGTTCAACTTTTTGGAGTTGAGATGCTACTCCCCAAAGAACACCCTCACGTATGTATTCTTTCAAGAACAATCTCTTGAGAGTGGGATAGTGAGTACTCTCTCTTCAACCCTCAAAGTTCGATACCAATCTCCAGCTTTTCCACTCAAGGTTAAGCCTAAGGCTTTACATTTATGTAGCTCATTGTGCTCTTCCAAGGAATCACACACGTGTTCAAAAACTTCAATGTGCTTCCTAAAATCTTCGTTACCACCACTGAAGTTCTGAGTGAGCTTGGCCACTTGTACTGCCTTGCTTCTAGGCTCTCTCTCAGGCATGCCACGCATGTTTTCTGCAATAGATCGTCCGATCGTTTGAGCAAACGCTGCTAGATAACCTAAGTGAGCAGGCATAGCTGGTGGAGGCACTTCTAGGATGGCCTGGTTGACAGGAGTTGGTATTGGTCTTTATATGTATGTAGCTGACGTAGGATATGATATGTGACTAGGCATAGCTTCTCTTGGATAAGGGTTGTGGTAAGGCATTCAGGGAGCATACGCCATTGGCATAATAGGAGGCATAGGAGCTACATGAGCATGAGTAGCGACAGGTACATATGGTCGATATGCACTGGTACGCACTATTGTAGGTACTGTACCACTAGGTAGCGGTGTTGTACTAACTACAGTGGTAACGAGTGCACTTTCCGTCATGCTCATCATTGGAGTAGGCATTGTGGATTCCCTAATGGAAAGTTGAGCCAAAGTTGGAAAGCTAAAGTTACTACTCGTGGGCTCAACCTGCATTGAGACTCCAAGCGAAACAACATACGAAGGATCTATGGGACTCACCGAGAGGGAGTCTCCAATTGTGATAGGGTTGGTTGTTTGGCCTTGCCCGTATCCAAAAATCTCATAGGGCCAATGGAAACTAGGTTCACTCCCCTATTCTGCCTCTCGAATTGGATAATTCTATGAATAACCTCACATATCATTTGTTGTTATTCCTCTAGATTGGTGGCACTAGATGTAGATCGTATGACTTCTAACCAACCTACATGGTATGTGTAACCCGTGTATAGGACAGTCTGAGTCTCTGTGTGTAGATCATATTCCCAATTTTCATTGAGAAATATCCCATCTAAACTTGGCATGCCAAAAGGTTCTCTTGAAGTGGACGCAATGTCACTTCTTATGGATTGACTTCTAGGGACCTCTACTTTAGGAAGAGCATCAGAAGGTGGTAGCTCAATAGGGCCTTCATTAAACAAAGTGGGTAGAATATCCACATGGACACTCTTTGGGAGGGCAGGGTCTACATGAGATGTGAACGGTGAATCTACTTCGCCTCCTCCTTCGTTTACTTCACTTGTTGCATGTTCACAGCATGTAGCTCTACTAAAGGTCTCTATTAGACAACTAAACATACTAGATTCGGGTTGTGGGACCCAAACTGGCACGTTTTGGCATGCTTCCTCAGAGTTCTTGGTAGGGTGCCCTTCCATGACTTCAGAGTCAAAGGACGAGTCACTAGCCGGCTATTCGTGGATCTTGGGTTGCACTTCCTTGGGTTCCAACTGAAGGCCAAGATGCTAACGTGGAGGGATGGTGTGAGCTTGCGTAAACTGAAACGCTTTCTAGTTGCTCAGACTATAGCACCCGACCAAAGCGTAGATGCATGTGACGTGGGTACCCTACGGGTGTTGGTAACTACCCTTGAAGCCCACCCAAGTGGTTTCTCGGGTGTTTCGCACCCCGTTTTTACTTGTTTTTGTCTTGTTTTCAATCCATTTTTTACCTCCTTACTTATGGTCGAACCTAGACTAGGGCATGTGATAGCTCAAGACGAGCGTATCATTCAAGGGGTCCTAGCGTGCTTTACAGCACAGTGTTTGCCTATCCGGAGCTCCCGCGGTCCTCAAAACACTCTATTTGATTGTGGGGGGAAAGGTGAAGGCTTTATCCCACATGTCCACTCCACTTTTTGGGGGGTGGACTACATATAGAGCTTTACTCCCCTTAGGCTTTCACTTGAAAGAAAGCTATGGAGGCTCACTTTCCTATATATATATATATCAAAAGACCGAGGCCGAGGTCGGGGTTGAGGTCGATTGGGGGTTTTTTTTTCAAATAAAAAATTTTTCTTTCCGCTCCACACGGGTTTCGTTTTCCTTTTTTTTCCTTTTTTTTTCTTTTTTTTTAAATGTTTTATGGTTTGCCCTCCATGTTCACACGTACGCGTCCACGCGGTGCTCAGAACTGAGAGAGAAGCACTTCGTTCGTTTTCACACACCCACGCACACAGCGCAGAGAGAACAGAGCACCCACCCACACTGCGCGTAGAACGGAGCAATGATCGGGTAAAACAGAATTGCAGAAAACGAAAAATGTCAACACCATACACACAATCACACCTCTCTATGCCTTTCCTACTGTGTAAATTTCACTTCAAGCAGCAGCCCCAGCTGCATCTGGAGCTTGGTGCAAGGCACATCCCCGGCACAGCGGTGCCAAAAATGTGCGCTTTTGCCGCACGTATCATTGCTGGGGACTTGCCAGGCACCGTATGCAAGCTACCACGAATGGCTACAAGCACACAACCAAAAACTAGCAAGCTCAAACAGGGAGCAAAGGTGTGTCATTCACGCTCAGACCGCCGTCTCGTGAAGGATTCTCGCGCCGCAATGAAGAAGGAGCCGCCGTCGTTGCCTCGCCGCCGCCGTGCCGCCACGTAGTGCTCAATCGCTATCTCTCTCTCTCTCTCTCTCTCTCTCTCTCTCTCTCTCTTACACACACACAGGAGAATGGGATGGAGAAGATAAGGTAAGAGCACTCCTTGTATTCAACACATTGAGAATGAGAGGTTTTAGGGTTACATTTAACTCTTATAGGTGACCTAGCCATTCACACATACGCGGGCGCCCACACATGGCCAGCTGATCCTAACCCTTATCCTGATGATGACATTCGAGGTGCGCCTCTCATCGGCGATCACCCAATCCCTTTATCCTTTACATGTGGTGCTGCCGACAAGCCCGGCCCATGACTCAGAATACTTAAATTAATTACATGACGTAAAAAGTAATACGTCTCAATGTCCGCCATAGGTTAACACTCTCCCTCTCCCTCTCTCGGCCCGCACAATTCTCTCTCTCCAATAGAAAGTTGAATGTCTCTCGGCCCGCACAATTCTCTCTCTCTCTCTCTCTCCCTCTCCCTCTCCCTCTCTCCAATAGAGAGACATTCAACTTTCTCTCTCAGATGCATCTCTCTCTCTCTCCCTCCTTCCTTCCCTCCCTCTACCTTTCTCTCTCTGGACCCAAATACACCCACACCACATTCTCTCTCACTCACTCTTCCTCTCTCTAAGCTTGCACCCTCTCTCTCTCTCTCTCTCTCTCTCTCTCTCTCTCTCTCTCTCTCAACCACACCCTTTCCTTGTCTCTCTCTCAGCCTACACAGTTCTGTCTCTTCAATACCGAGACATTTTACTTTCTCTCTCGGGCGCATATCTCCCTCTCTCTCTCTCTCTCTCTCTCTCTCTCCCCCCCAAACAAAGACATGCATCTTTCTCTCTCAGGCACATCTCTCACTCTCTCTCCCTCTCGCTGTATTCTCCCTCTATCACTCACACACACACATGCATACACATGCACACATTCCTATTCCTCTTGCTCTCTCTCTCTCTATCACTCACACACACACACACACACATTCCTATTCCTCTTTCTCTCTCTCTATCACTCACACACACACACACATTCCTATTCATCTTGTTCTCTCTCTCTATCACTCTTACACACATTCCTATTCATCTTGTTCTCTCTCTCTATCACTCTTACACACACATATATACATGTAACGTGTTGTAGCACACTTTGCATACATATACCAAAATTACATTTTTGCTACCCACCTCTCTCTCTCTCTCTCTCTCTCTCTCTCTCTCTCTCTAGATGTACCTTTTCCCTCTCCCTCTCCCTCTCTTGGCCCACACAATTCTCTCTCTCTCCAATAGAGAGACATTCAACTTTATCTCTCAGGTGCATCTCTCTCTCTCCCTCCCTCCTTCCCTCCCACTACCTTTCTCTCTCTAGACCCAAACACACCCACACATACTTCTCTCTCTATATATATCTCTCTCTTCCACTCTTCCTCTCTCTGAGCCTGCACCCTCTCTCTCTCTCTCTCTCTCTCTCTCTCTCTCTCTCTCTCTCTCTCTCTCTCTCTCTCTCTCTCAAACAAACAAACAAACAAACAAAGACATGCATCTTTCTCTCTCAGGCACATCTCTCCCTCTCTCTCTCTACCTCTCGCTCTATTCTCTCTCTATCACTCACTCACACACATTCCTATTCCTCTTACTCTCTATTACTCACACACGTGCACCAATGAACGTACACAACAAAAAATTTGATTTGTCAAGAGAGACCCAATCATAAGCTACCGCATGACATTGATGGTGGATATGTGGCTTGCTACTTATGCTACTATATATAGTGGTTGGCAAAGATAATGGAACCAGAGCTCAGAAAGTTCTCCGTAGCCTCTGTAAATTTTGTCCTCAAATGGTGATAGTATTTCT
The DNA here is from genome assembly GCF_041138505.1 of Cibotium barometz. NCBI lineage: Eukaryota > Viridiplantae > Streptophyta > Polypodiopsida > Cyatheales > Cibotiaceae > Cibotium > Cibotium barometz. The sequence continues at coordinate 8,332,517 of NC_141058.1, forward strand.
CTCCAACATGAGCTGCCACATGTTTAATCCCCGAGCCGTTAATAATGGGGTCGCCTTCAAGGGTCTTCATGAGCGGTCATAGTGAATTTTTCCAGCTATGCCTCTTGGAGCTTTTCTTAAAGCCACCGCTCTGGTCATGCCTGCATCCAACCTAAGGGCGAGCACCTGGACATGGGATGAGCGGCCGTTAAGGGGGTAACTTCAATGAGTATGCATGTTATGCTGTAAAATTCAAATTCCTTGCTTCAAAACTTCACTGATCCTATCAGCTATCCCTACTGACTTCCTGCTAACTAACTCTAGAATACCTTCCCCTTCTATTTTGCAAAATTGATTGCTTTTGGATGACCTCTGACAGCTAGACAAAAACCCTATATCATTTCATTTCAACCCAAAAAACCAGATCTACTATTGTATACCATCAACTGATTCCTATTGATACTCAGCTGACCCTATCTGACACCTAGCTGACCTAAACCACCATCAACTGATTCCTATTGATACTCAGCTGACCCTATCCGACACCTAGCTGACCCTATCTGACACCTAGCTGACCTAAACCACCGTCCAACCCACAACCTCCTATCCAACGGACTTCTGACGACTCTAATTGTTAGTCCAGACTTCACAGACTTCAAACTAGAAAAAATCTACTCTTTTACAACATCAACTGACTAAACCAAACGCATAGTTGACCCTAGCTGACTCTGTTAGACCCTGCTGACTCAAAGTTTAACTGTTTGACACAGTTCTGATTCAATAGACTTCAGCTCTTCACTCATAATTGATCCTTTTCAACAAGTTCCATGAAAAATAATATAGATAACACCAAAGCATATAATTTCATTAATCCAAAACATAGTTAAGGTTTTTGTATATTAAAAGTTGAGCCAATCTCAATAACCTTGAGATGTGGGGTTCCAACCAAGAGAAAAAACACCAAGAAACAAAGGGATTCTCCATAGGTATATCCCAGCAAAGCTCTTCAAGCTTCTTCTTCAATTCTACAAGAACCAGTATCAATGGGCATTGCAACCACACCCTTCAAGTCTTCACCTTCAAACATAGTAGAAAATTGTTGAGCAAATCCTTGGGCTAGTCCAAGTTCTAACAAAGCTACAATTCTCAGAGGTCGTAGGGAACCATACCCTCCTACAAGACCCTCTATCTCCTTTGCACTCTCTGATTTGGACAAATCCAGGCTTCCTCACACCAATTCTCGCCTCTTCACAAGACAATCACAATTGTCAGTATAGCAACGACCTTCAATCCAAACTGCAAAAAGAACCCTCCAATAAGCTTCTACAGACCTTCAATCGTCAGTATAGCAATGACCTTCAATCCAAACAGACCAAACAACAAAAAGAACCCTCCAATAAGCTTCTATAGAGCTTCTAGAAAATCTCGACAAATCTCTCTTTTCTAGCTAATTTGCTCTCTTCTTCTCTTCTCTCTCGTCAGCCTTCTTCCTTCTCACTCCAATGTGCCTCTCCTTGCCGACTACTCTCCATTCCCTACGCATACAGAAGTTCCTCCTTCACTTAACTGGACTGACAACAATTAGTTCTTTTTAGAAGATGGCCATGCGAAGACTACTTATTTTCTAAGGTTCTAACCATACTCTATAGGCTTATTCTTATTCCTGGGGTTTGGGTGGGCACATGTTTTTTGCACAAAAAAACCTATCATATTCATTCTCAACCACTTATTTTGGCAAAAACCTTGTCCAAGAGCTGCAGCTGGCTTAAGCTCCTACTAGCTTATTTATACCATCATCTGCCTTAGTGTGACCCTCCACCTAGATAAAATGCAAAATGAGGGTGCTGCAAACCATGCATTTGTACCACATACTCCACCCCTCTTTAATCAAATGGTATGTCCATGTTCATTTCATGTGTCTTGTCTATATCAATATAGCTTTCATCACTTTTTTGATTGCCTTGTAAGTCTAAGACACCACCCATAAACATTGATCTCACATCAAGAACTAGTGGGCTCTCATAAAATCCCATGGAATCACCTTGCCTCTAAACATTTTTATTCAGCATATTAGGGGAGTCCATAAAAGCATCCAACGCATCATTAATATTTTCACATACATCATCATCAACCAAAGACAGGCCATTACACTTTCTCCTTAACATAGCAATCTTGGTACATGCATCCTGTGCACATTCACCTATGCTTCTATATCAACCTCCACTTTTGGCTCATTCTCACTAAAATCATCAATATCCCAGTCATCATGCTTACTTACCACCACCACATCATCTACAAGATTGCATTTTCCCTCCAAGCAATCATAAGCGAACTCTCATCTGCATCTTGGCCACCTGGAACACTTACATCAACATCCTTATAGCATGTGTATAAATCCATAGTCTCAAGATGCATCTCCTCTCCAACTTTCTCACTGATGTCATGTTTACCAGTCCTTGATGAGCAATCTGAAAAAATCACTTGGCTTCCCATCTCCATGGGCATCTTTTCATACAGAAAACAAAAGGCTCCTTTAGCCCACCAACCTCTACGCATAGTTGCATAGACAAGCCCAAAAGGTCTAGATCTGGCTCTAGCATGTGGACCTCTTCCCCATCATCTTTTGAGCCAAATTTCTCTATTTCTTAATCCTCTATAGAGCTGGTTTCCTCATCCTCTTACTTTGTTGTACTGTTTGCCTGAATCAGTTCCCTTCCCTTGGCCATATCATACCTAACTTGTTTTCTCACAGGCTGGTCCAACCCCAAAATCAGAGATGTCCCCTCCACCAGTCTTGTCCTACCCTCATAGCAATCAGCCATGGCCTCCCAAGGATAAGTGGGTAAGCTCTGACTTGGCTCGCCTCATATGTAAATCTAATTTAGCTCTTCTTGTCCTAAAACATTCACCTGCAACATCTTCATAATCCCCAAGCATCTGACCCTTGCACTATTAGCCATTCTGACTCCGAATTTAGATGGTGCTCCTACCTTCAATCTCAAAGCTTTCATTGTTTGCTGGGTCATCACACATACCTGTGCACCACCATCTATATTAATGCACTTTTAGGACTCTATGCTTATTCACCCAGGCATCCATAGCTGGCAGATAATCTTTATCCCCTTTCACTTATACTACATTAATATGACTTACTCCTTTATTTATTTTCTTGGAGACTCTTATGCTGACCAATTTACTCCTTATTCTTCTAAGTATGGGTATCTTTCATGAGATCATATGCTTCCTCATGAGCACCTAAGGGAAACTCCTACATACCAATACGTGTTGAGATATCGAGCTCAACTAGTGCTACGATAGACATTGATGACCCATCTGGGTGATAGCTTCCGCATCTACACCACTGGCATGGACGGTGAGATTATGGGTGATAGGAGGCCAGTATAGGATGACAGGCTATGTGATAACCATTTTGGATTACTAGAGACTGGTTGGCATAGTTATAGCGCTAGCTCATTTAGTCAGGTTCACATTATGGACCACCGAACCTTGTATGTTGTAGTAGTTGAGTACTAACCCATATAGTGTGTACTCTTATCTTTATGTTATGTTGGTTGAGTAGAGAAGAAGAAGATAGAAGAAAATTCAGCTATCCATCTCTCTTTCTCTTGTGTGTGTGTGTGTGTTTGCTTGCTAGGGTTTGAAGCTCTCCCTCTCCCTCTCCCCCACATTCTCTTTATGGTATCAGAGGCCTAGTTTGTGTGTGTGTTTGCTTGTTAGGGTTTGAAGCTCTCCCTCTCCCCCACATTCTCTTTATGGTATCAGAGCCTAGTTCGTGTGAGAGCTAAGGAGGTAAGCAAGAGGTAAGAACAAGCAAGGAAGGAAGCGGTACTATACGGGTAAGAGCACCATCATCTCTTTCCCCTTCTTGGTTTAAGTACAACACCCCCTCAATAGCTATGGGAGTTACACATCTTCGATTGAGTTGTTGTCTTCGCTGGAGCGGACCTACAAGGTAGGTATTTTGTCCTAATGGACTTCGTTTTTTGGCCAGATTTGCGTTTCGAGCGCGTTACGAGCCCCATTTTATCACTGCAGGGTATTTTCGATCGTTTTTTGGAAGTTCTAGTAGAGAACTATTTCTGCTCAAAATCTGGTTATTGCAGTATAGTAGTGCATTTTGGAAGTGCAGACAGTTTGCACATGTATTAATGATACTGGGTGGTGTATGTACATGTACTCTGGTCACATTTGGTAACACATAGGTTGTGCTGAAGTACCGCTGTTTGCAGTAGTCATAGGAGGTGCTGCTATATTACAGGTTGCATACAAATGTTGTATGTTTGTAGGTTATTTGATTGTTGTAGGAAAACATGTTTGACGGAATTAATCAGATTGTTAGTGAGAAGCAAGATAAGAATAACTTCCATGCCTGGAAGTTCAGAATGACCAATTTCCTAATGGGTAAAGGATTTTGGGATTATGTAGAAGGAGACAATGAGGAGCCTCCAGAGTTATTTGAGGAGAATGAAACTCTTGCAAATATAAAGGCATTCAAGGATTGGAATCAGGGTGCAAGAAAAGTGATGTACTGGCTTTCAATTAGTGTACATACAGGATGCAAACACTCTAGCAGCAGTTGCATGGCAGAATCTGGTTCAGATGTTCTAGACTAACACAAAGGCAAGGAAGCTGCAGTTAAAGTAAGAGTTGCATACTGTGGAAAATAAAAGCATGTCCATCAATGAATATGCCTTAAAGATCAAGGGCATTATTGAATCCCTTGGGTCTATCAATGTATCAGTGGAGGATGATGATTTGGTGAGTGTCTCTCTGAATGGGCCATGCAAAGAGTACAAGCCATTTAAGACCTCCATTGCAGTTAGGGAGAATATTCCCAACTTTCGAGAATTGATATCTATGCTGATCATCAAAGAACAGGCTTTAGGTGAGGATTATTCTTCACAAAGAAAGAACACATCAGAACATGCCTTATACTCTAATTCAGGTAGAGGCAGAGGTAGAGGCCGTGGTTGAGGCCAAGGTGGTGGGTGGCTGACAAGGAAATTAGAATTTTGGACAACAACAGTCCAATTATTCACATCAGCAATCATACACAGGTGGAAGAGGCCAGTCTAGAGGCAAGGGAAGCCAAAGAGGCCAAGGTGGTTGGCAAAGAAATCAAAATGCAAATAGCATAGAGTGCTATTACTGTGGCAAACTAGAACACATGCAAAGGGCTGCTACAAAAAGTAGAATGACATTAAAAGTGGGAAGTTGCAGCAAGGCAACTATGCATCATCTAGCAAACATGGAGGCGATGACATAAGTAAGCAGCTATTTGTGATGACATAAGTAGCTATTTGTGATGCAGCACATGCTTAGTTCCATAACAAGGGATGTGTCAGGATCTCAAGATATATGGTATGTAGATTCTGGCGCATCTAACCACATGACCAATCATGCTGAGTGATTTAGAGATATGCAAAAAATGAAAAAACCAAGTCATGTAGAAACACCATTACGCATGTTGGCAAAGTGCCATTGTCTATGCAGGATGGAAAAATGAAGTTCTTGGTTGATGTACTTCATGTTCCGAATATTACAAAGAACCTGGTTTCTGTTGGACAGATGGTTGATCAAGGTCTGCAACAAAGTAAGGGTTAATCCTCAAGGATGTTTTGTGGAAGACTTCAAAAATAAGCATCACTTGGTTGCAAAGGGTAACATAAATGGCATGATGTTTACTTTGGATGTGAATATGCTTGAGATAAAGGCAGCCATGTTTGCGCATGGAACAGGTGTCATTGCAGATATTGACATATGGCACAAGCGCATTGGTCATGTGAATGTACAGCGACTGAAGTCTATGCAGGCCTAAAATATTATTTTGCAGGTTTGCCAAAATTTAAGGTTGACGATATGCATAAGGTATGTGAAGTATGCCAACTTGGTAAGCAAGCCAAACATGCTTTCCCACATGAAAAGCATGTCAGTGCAAGACCATTAAATGTCATACATTCAGATGTATGGGGACTGACCAAGACTGCAACAATTGCTGGTTGCAGGTATGTTTCATTCATTGATGTGACCACACTAGGAAAGTGTGGGTTTATTTCATGAAGGAGAAAAGTGAGGTGTTTGCTCACTTTCAGAGATTTAAAGCCTTGGTCGAGAAGGAAAAAGACATGCAAATAAAATGCCTAAGATCAGATGGTACGGGAGAATATTTCTCCACCAATGAGTTTAGCGATTTCCTGAGAAAGCTGGGAATCAAGAGGCAGTTTACGTGCAGGTACACTCTGCAAACAGAATGGTGTTGCAGAAAGGAAAAACGTGCACATTGCAGAAGTGGCACGTGCCTTGATGGCTAAAAAGAATATGCCACATTACTTTTGGGTAGAAGAAGTAGCAACTGCTGTGTACATTATGAACAGGACACCCACTGTAGTTGTTCATGGTATGACTCTCTTGAGAATAGAAATTTTTAGGCATAAGACCGGATGTGTCTCACTTGAAAGTGTTTGGGTGTATTGCATATGTATATATTCCTGATGAAGTGAGAACAAAGTTGGATCCAAAGACAGAGAAATGCATCTTCATTGGTTATACTATGGAGGAAAAAGGTTATAGATGCTATAACCCTACCACTTGTGAGATGCGAGTAAGCAGAGATGTCTTCGATGAGATGAGTAGCTGGTATGCACTAGTAGTGAAGGCAACAGAAGATGCACATGTAAGAAGTGCTGATGTTGCACCACATGTAGAGCAGCAATCACTGGTGCTGCATGGACCTAGGGAGTCCTCGAGCAGTGGATCCAATGTTATCCCATGGTCAGGCAAGTTGAGGAATGATGTAAGTATACATGTATCACGGGAAGGGAAGGAAAAGGTAGATCAACCTTTTGTGCCTGATCTATCAACAGGTTACTCATATGTGGATGGTGACTCTAGTGGCTATGAGTAGAGCCTTGATGAGGAGCTTGGAATTTCGCCTATGGTTACTTCTGGTATAAGGAGAACCAAGGTTGTTTTAAGGACACTTGGCAGTGATCCAGGGTTGTTTTAAGGACACTTGGCAGTGATCTAGGGCTGTTTTAAGGACACCTGGCAGTGATCCAGGTGTATGTAGGTCTATGAGGGTTAGATACCCTGTTGACAGGTTGAGATATGATGGATATACACCCCATCATTATGCTTACATGGTAAAAGCAATACAAGAGATTAAGCCCACTTGCTTTGAGCAGGCAATTGGAAATAAGAAATGTGAAGATGTCATGGATGAGGAGATGGCAGCATTGGATGCAAATGCAACATGGGAGTTAATGGGTGTATAAAGTCAAGCACAATGCTGATGGTTCAGTGAGCAGGTACAAGGCAAGATTGGTTGCCAAGGGCTATGCACAGACTTATGGCATAGACTATGAGGATACATTCAGCTCGATTGCAAGAATGGCAACTGTGAGATCTGTCATTGCTATGGATGTAGCGAAGGGTTGGCCTTTACAACAAATTGATGTAAATAATGCTTTCTTGCATGGTGATTTGCAATAAGAAGTATACATGATGCAGCCACCAGGTTATAAGAGTGATGCACATCCAGATTTTGTGTGCAGGTTACGCAAAGCCTTGTATAGCTTGAAGAAGCAAGCACCTAGAGCATGGTCAAACAAGATTGGGGAGTATCTTGTTACCATTGGATTTTAGATATCCAATGTAGATTTTTCACTATATGTGAAAAAGATAGATAGAGGGATCATGCTATTAGTCATCTATGTGGATGACTTGATTATCATTGGTGATAGTGATGCAGACATACATGATGTCAGGATGCTTTTGAAGCAGAAGTTTGAGATGAAGGATTGGGGTGAGTTGCGGTATTTCTTGGGCATAGAGGTGGTGAGATACCTCATGGCATTTTGTTATTGCAGAGGCAGTATGGCTTGGACTAGTTGAGATATCAAGCTCAAGTAGTGCTACGGCAGACATTGATGACCTGCCTGGGTAATAGCTTCCGCATCTACACCACTAGCATGGTTGGTGAGATTATGGGTGATATGCATCTAGTGGGATGACAGGCTATGTGACAACCATTTTGGATTACTAGAGACTGGCATAGTTATAGCGTCAACTCATTTAGTCGGATTCACATTATGGTCAACCCTTGTATATAGTAGTAGTTGAGTACTAACCTATATAGTGTGTACTCTTATGTTTATGTTATGTTGGTTGAGTAGAAAAGAAGAAGATAGAAGAAAATTCAGCTATCCATCTCTCTCTTGTGTGTGTGTGTTTGCTTGCTAGGGTTTTAAGCCCTCCCTCTCCCCCTTATTCTCTTTAATATGTCTTCTGGACCTGGTCTTCTTCTTACGTTCCGTGGGCTGATCTTCCACTTGGTATCCCTTCCTCCTCTAGAAGGTCCTGGCTCATCCTCTACCTCTATTTCTTTGGTTCTCTTATTGGCTAAGATTTCTACTTCTTCATCCACTCCAATCAAATTCACCTCTCCCTACCTAGGCCCATTCCTTGGTTGCCGAGCCTGTGGAGTGCTCATTTGGCATCTCCTCTTCCCTTTTAACATCCTATGTGTCTTCTCTCCTAGGTGCCAAAGGACAGATATCACCTCCTATCCTCCTAGGGTAAGAGCAGTGATGAGGAGATATATGAGCCCTCACCACAGTTGAAATACTGAACATTCATATTTGGGCCTCCTCTTCCTCTACCTCTTAAACCATCTTTGTCTCCTACCCTAAGAGAATTTTGACCCCCTTGCAAGAGATTCAAGTTTAGATTCTCCATCTGCTGAGTCGGATGGTTGATTCCCTACATGAGCTAATATGTGACCATTGGGACCATTGGAGAAACCTTGACTTCCTCTGCTTTTCTCTCCCCAGGTACAACTGGTCTTCCTTTAAACTAAACCTCTCTTTGCTTTTGAGCCATCCTCTGTAGCTTCCATTCTTTCTCCTGGTAATCCTCAAGGCTTCTTCAAAAGTCTATGGCCTCTATAGCTCCACTTTCTCCCTCAAATTTGCATGAAAAGACTGAATGAACATGTCCTTCTTAAGAAGAACAAGTGGGTGCCCTATTTCCAAAGAATTGTCCCATCTTCCCCAAAAATATTTAAAATGGTCTACAAACCTGTCAAAAATATCATACAAACTATGCTTTAAATTTTGAATTTCATGCCATAAAGCATTAGGGGATTCACTCTGCTTATAGTGCTACAACAAAGCCACTTTAGTGTCCTCATATGTCCGATGTTGGCTAGGCTCTCCATGTCTACAACCATCTTTTAGCATCTCCTCTTAGCATCATAGTTATTATAGTTAGCAGAGTCGCCTTCTCTTCATCCCTCTCCTTACCAAAGGTAAAAGCTGTCAATTCCATCTTTTAGCATCTCCTTTTAGCATCATAGTTATTATAGTTAGCATAGCTGCCTTCTCTTCATCCCTCTCCTTACCAAAGGTAAAAGCTGTCAATTCCATCCCTACTAAAAATTCCTCTATTTCTTCACCAACATGGCCATAAAACACCAGATATGTCATAGTAGCCATCTCAATTATTGAGACTTTCTCCAAGCCCGCAAGTAATCTAAAGGGTGCTTTCAAAACCCTCCTCACAGTGGGGGCACCAAAATAATGATGTGCTAGGGGAGTCTGCCTCTATAGCTCATCCAAACACACCACCATAGGGAGGGCTCTATAAACTAACACCACAATACTAGCACAACACAAATCCAGAGTACCAATCACCCAAATGCAGGGGAGAAGAGAGCTTGAGCTCTTACAAGCACACACACACTCACACACACCCTAGAAAAGAACACACAAGGTGAAAGGTTGAAAATTCTTCTTCTTCTTCACACAACAAAAGATGTCTAGAACAAATAAGATAAAGTGACTAACACACATAATAGAGTATATACAAGTGGTCCATAATGTGAACACGCTAAGTGGAGTGGGTAGGTGTGGACTAGTCGATGTAGTCCAGCTGTAGAATCTCTAGCGAAGATATGTCCGTGCGCCAGGCTACCAAACCCGCCACCATTGATGTAAATGTATAACGATCATGCAGGCACCTCAGGATTGTTAGCTCATGTTGAGCTTGACATCTCAACACTCCCCCTCAAGCTCAACTCTAGCTCATGAACTCTAAGCATATCTCGAAATCTGCAGAGCTTCTTAGCTCCTAAGGCCTTCGTGTGAAGATGTCAGCGACCTGATCCTGTGTGCTAATGTAGGCCAAGTCGATGTTGCCTGCCAAGACTCTCTCTCTAATAAATTGGTAATGTACCTCACAATGTGTTTTGTGCATGCATGGAAAACTAGGTTCATATATTGCTAAGATTGTAACAATATATGACAACCTTTCTCTCCACATGTAACCCCAAATCAGCAAGGAGCTTGCGTAACCAAGCTACCTCACACGCTCTGCCACCGCAACTCCTCTGTACTCTGCCTTTGTGCGCTCAACAAGGCAACTATGGGATGCTGCTTGCTGCTCCATATGTCACAGCAGCACTCCCCAATGAAAACATAAATCCACTGTTAGATCTCCTATCTGAGACACTACCTGCCCAATCTGCATCTGTGTACCCATATAGCTCCAATGGTACACCTGCTGCATAAAACAATGCATAATCAACAGCGGCCCTCAAATACCAAAGTGTGCATCGCACATTGTCAAGATGTGGCGCGTAACCTGCATAAACTGGATCTCTAAGCCAACAGTGTAACTCAAATCTGGCGGCATGCTAATCTCATGACATAGATCAAACTCCCCACAATCTTCCTGTACATAATGGGATCCTCCAACACATAACCTGCATCCGCACTAAGCTTGCCATTTTGATCTAATGGCATCGAGATTGACTTACAATAAACCATCCCATACTTGGACAACATGTCCAATACGTACTCTCTGTGTGACAGCGAAATGCCATCAGGTGTGCGAATGATCTCAATTCCCAAAAAGTAGCGCAGATCTCCCAAATCCTTCATCTCAAACTTCCTTTTGAGAAGACTTTTCACATGCTCAATCTCATCCAAGTTGTCACCCCCAACAATAAGATCATCTACATAGATGGTGATGATCACAATACCCTTATCACTCTTGCGCACATATAAAGAGTTATCTGCATCTACAATAGGAAAACCAATAGTGACAAGATACTCAGCAATCTTGTCATGCCATGCTCATGGAGCTTGCTTCAGCCCATACAAAGCCTTATACGAAGCTTATATACATACTCCGGGTGACCTATATCCTCAAAACCAAGTGGTTGATCCATATACACTTCTTCTTGCAAGTCACCATGCAAGAATGCATTTTTTACATCCATTTGATGTCAAAACCAGCCTTTAGCTGTAGCCACGGCAATCATAGCTCTCATGGTTGCCATCTTTGCAACTGGGGCAAATGCCTCCTCATGATCAATCCCATGGGTCTATGCATATCCTTTGGCTAACAATCTAGCCTTGTACCTGCTTATGCTACCATCACTGTTATGTTTCACCTTATACACCCACTTATTACAACCAATAGATTTCTTGCCTTTAGGCAATGGAACCAAATCCCAAGTCTCATTTCCATACAATGTATCCATCTCCTCATCCATGGCTTTCTCCCAACACACATTTCTAATAGCCTCACCAAAACATGTGGGCTCTACAACCTGCACAAATTTTGTCATATAAGCATAATGATGTGCCACATAACCATTATAAGTCAACCTTTGCACCTCCTTTTTGCACATGGTTTTTTACTCTTCCACATCTTCGTAACTTTGCATTCATGGCTTCCATAGTCTTCTTCACACCAGGTGTCCTCATTGCTGGAATCCCAAGCTCCTCATTAAGGCTCATCTCCGAGAACCACTAGACTCTCCATCAACAAGAGAATGCCCTACAGAAATATCAGGCATGCCAAGGGGCTCAACCAATTTCTCTTTGCCTTTATGTGATGTACCAACTACATTTTAAGGACTGGTATTATAATGCAGCCTACCACTCCATGGTCTATCAATAGAACCACTGAATGAGGACTCTCCTAGTCCACTCAATGACTGTGGTTGTTGACTTGCATTCTGTGCAACCATGTTTCCACTTACATTAGCCCTAATAACATCTTTTTCAGCAGCATACCAGTGACTCATCTCATCTCATCAAATACAACATCCCTGCTTACCCTCAATTCATGTGTAGCAGGATTATAGCATTTATATCCCTTTTGCTCAAGGGAATACCCAATAAACACACATTTTTCTGCCTTTGGATCTAGCTTAGTATGCAACTCATTTGGTAGATGCACATATGCAATACATCCAAAAACTTTTAAGTGAGACAAATCAGGTTTCTTGCCAGTAAACTTCTCCTTTGGCGTTACATCATGTATGGCTGCAATGGGAGTCATGTTCATGATATAAACTGTTTTGTAGACAACCTCAGCCTAGTAGCTATGCGGCATATTCTTCTTTGCCATCAATGATCATGTTATCTTCTCTCCAATGTGTCTGTTTTTTCACTCAGCAACTCCATTTTGATGCGGATTGTATCTACATGTAAATTGTCTCTGAATGCCATACTTTCGCAAGAATTCAGAGAACTCATTAGAGAAGTATTCTCCCCCTCCATCTGACCTTAGGCACTTCACATGCTTTCCTATCTATTTTTTAGCCATCACTCTGAAATTCTGAAAATGACTGAACACTTTACTCTTCTCCTTCATGAAATACACTCACACTTTCCTCGTGTGGTCACATCAATGAATGTTACATAGCACTTGCAGCCCGCATATAGTCTTTGCAGGACCCCATACATCTGAATGCACAACATCTAGTATTCATGCTCACATTTCTGTCATGTGGAAATACATGCTTTGTTTTCTTTCCAAATTGACATGCTTCACATACTTTCTGCATACCTTCAACCTTAAACTTAGGCAGCCCTGTCACAATTTCTTTAGTATGCATAGGCTTCATTCTTTGCACATTTACATGCCCAATTATCTTATGCCAAATGTGTGTATCTGCAATAACTCCTGAACCATTTGCAAACATTGCAGCACTCACTTTAGGCATATTTACATTCAATGTAAACATTATGTCCACTCTGTTTCCTTTTGTAATCAACCTGCACTTATCTTTAAAGTCTTCTACATAACATTCATCAGGGTTAAACCAAACCTGCAAACTCTGCTCAATCATCTAGCCAACAGACCAGATTCTTTGTAATGTTTGGAACATGAAGTACATCTACAAGGTACTTCACCTTACCATCCTGCATAGACAATGACACATCTCCAACATGGGAAATCGGATGAGCAGTGTCATCCCCTATTTCAACAAAACCTGGTCTTTCAAGACTCTTCATTTCCTTGAACCACTCACCATGACTTGTCATGTGGTTTAAAGCACGTGAATCAACATACCATACATCATCCTTACATGTTGCTACATCATTTCCAGACAGAGCATTAACTACATGTTGCATAACAAACAACCTCTCATTATCCTCATTATTTGTGCTAGAGGACATATAGTTGTTTTGTTGCACTTTTTCATTTTGCATGTCACTTCTTATAGCAATCTGCCTACACATGTCTAGGCTTACCACATTAAAAACAGCCCCATGTATCATTATGCTGCCTTTGCCAAAATTACCATGACCTTGTTGACTCCTCCTGCCTTTAAACTGGCCTCTTCCATCTATGTGTTGTTGCAAATCCTGGGACTGTTTTGCTACTGACCATAATTTTGATTACCTATTTAGCCCCCACCACCTTGGCCATGTCCATGACCTCTACCTCATCCTCTACCTGCACTTGTGTAGAAGGCATGCTCCTCTGAACTGTTTTTGTTTTGTGAAGACTGTTGATCTTCACCCAAATTCTTCTCTTCAATGATCACCTTGGCCATGTCCATGACCTCTACCTCATCCTCTACCTGCACTTGTGTAGAAGGCATGCTCCTCTGAACTGTTTTTGTTTTGTGAAGACTGTTGATCTTCACCCAAATTCTTCTCTTCAATGATCAACATTGACACCAAATCTATGAAGTTGGGAATGTTCTTCCGAGTTTGAATAGATGTCTTGAATGCCTTGTATTGTGGCCCAAGACCATGTAGACACACTTCCACCTTATCATCATCAACAACAAAAACACCAATTGATGCAAGGGATTCCACTGCCCTTGATCTTCAAGGCATAATCATTCACATACATATTTATCTTCTCCATAGTATGAAGCTCATTTTTCAATTGAATCTTTCGTGCCTTGGTGTTAATTTCATACAGCTTCACCAAGGTAGCTTCACCAAGGTGTCCCATGCCTCCTTAGGTGACTTGACATCCAATATATACCCAATCATGGTGTCCTGTATACTAATAGAAAGCCAATACATGACTTTCCTTGCTCCTTGAGATTGCAATCCTTGAATTCTTTTACATCTAGCAGTTGGATTAATCTCTGATATCTTTGGTGCCTCCTTAGGTGACTTGACATCCAATATATACCCAATCATGGTGTCCTGTATACTAATAGAAAGCCAATACATGACTTTCCTTGCTCCTTGAGATTGCAATCCTTGAATTCTTTTACATCTAGCAGTTGGATTAATCTCTGATATCTTTGGTGCCTTCTCATGTTCACCTTCAATGTAGTCTCAGTAACCTTTTCCCATCAGAAAATTTGTTAATCTAAACCTCCAAGCATAAAAGTTATTCTTGTCAAGCTTCTCTACAACAATCTGGTTTATTCCATCATTTGACATCTTGTCTACAACACAAATTTACCAAAAACAGCACTCTTGTTTGACATGCACAAACTGTTGTATTCTCTACAGCGATACTCTACTGCACCCAAACTATCACAAACAATGACCTCAATTTGCATACATACACCCAATGGCAACTTTAGGACCTCTTTGCAGTACACACAGTGTTTGCACATCCAATCGCCCTACCTGCAGTTCCAAAAAATAGAGTTCTGCAAAGAATTGAAACTTACCCTCAGTGCCCGTGAACGCTTGCGAACTGAAAAACGGAGGTCTAGACGTGCCCAAAATGCATTTTTGGCTTAAAAATTCAGTCCAATAGATAATATAGTTGCCCTGTAGCTTTTCTCCCACGAAGAAAGCTCCTCAATCGGAGTTCGTTTGTCAGTGCCTCCCGAAGAGCTCCCGAGCGACAAGGGTGTAGTAGCCAACACAAAGGGGGAAGAGTAGATGAAGCTCTTACCCTTGTATCGCTTCTTGTGCTTCTCTTGCTTGCCACTTAGCCCTTACCATGAACCAGGCTCTGATACCATGAAAAGATGCAGGGGAGAAGAGATCTTGAGCTCTTGCAATCACACACACACACTCACACAAACCCTAGAAGAGAACACACAACGTGAGAGGCTGAAAATTCTTCTTCTTCACACAACAAAAGAGGTCTACAAAGAAGATAAAGTGACTAACACACATAATGTGAACACACTAAGTGGAGTGGGTAGGTGTGGACTAGTTGGTGTAGTCCCCAATTGTGGAATCTCTGGTAAAGATATGTCGATGCCAGCTACCAAACCCGCCAGTGATGTAAATGTCAAGTTTTCGAAAATATGCGCCATGCATAGTATAAGCTCCTGCAACTTTGTTGTTGTCGCATGTGAATATCTCTTTCACTGAGGAGCCTTGCTCTTTCTTCTAAACTAGGTTTGGCTTCTAGTTTTGCCTTGAGACCACTACACAAGGTGCACTTGGAGAACTCACTTGCCTTTGTTAGGGACACTTGTGGGTACTCTTTATTCCAAATTCTACTAAACGATGACTTTGATAGCCTCTTCTCATGTCCCAACTGCTCAAGTGTTGCGTTGATTTCATTTAAAATGTCAACTTGTTTGAATATTGATGGAATTGACAACCTGGTTTCCCTTGAGCCATCTAGCATTGTTCTACTTTTGTGTGGCGCAGGCTCGGAGTTCATGTTCACAAATTCATCAAGTAGTGCTCTTGCCTCACTAGCATGTTGTAGGCCTCTCCTCAACACCCCTGTGTTTCCATGCAGATATTGACACACACCGGACTCAAACTTTTTCCTGTAACGGTAAAAGGATGTCTTTGGTATACCATGCATCTCATACCATGCTCTGCAACAAACAATCACCCCATTTAACCTAAATTCATATTTAATTTTTTGAGCTGAATCACGATGCCAAGCTATAGAAAGCACATCATATACATAATTTGTACGAGACTCCTGAGATTGTCCCCAAAAGTCTTGTCGTATCCTCATTAGTACATCACGATCGATTAGCTGACAACATTTTTTTGCACAACAATCAATGGATGAAATCCTTTGAACTGATTCACGTGACATATATAATGCAGAAGCTGGTTGTGGTCTCTGCTTTGGAATCCTGTTTATGAAAGTGTAGCGTCTTTTTGCAGAGGTTTGGGCAACAATAACCTCATTAGTTACATCTCCATCATTATCCTCATTACATACATCAGCATGTTCAACATGCATGCCATTAAGCGGAACATAGCGTTGCAATGGGCTCCCATCCAGCATTGTCAGCTGTTTAATAGGCCATTTAACTAGGGTGATACTATCCACTTGCGGCATAGTTTGAAATACATTTGCACTTTCAATAGCCACACCCACACAATCATCACCAAGTTGTTGAAAGTTGACACATTCAAATGGAAACACATATAAGATAGTCCCTTGATTGATAGTTTGCATCATGCTCTCATCCTTTAGAAGAACCATCTCATTCTTCCAAGATTGTCGGATTTGCATGTCAAGTTCTGGAGATGTTATCGGTATTGCATCTATAATTGGAGGTTCCATAGACTCTTCTTGATCTGCATCACTACATCTTTCACTCCACTCTCCAAATTCTAGCTCCCTTGTGAAAGGCCTTAAAAGCATTTTTGGCCAACGAACATTACTCCATAATGCATTTTTTAGATAAATGGTATCCATAGTAGGGAATGGTAGTTCCACATCCTTCAAGCATTCCTCCACAAGTAATGACACATTTCCTTGACCAATCTTTGTTCCACTACAAGTGGAATTTGGATCAATTCTACACACGCAGCCAATACCAACAGAATCATTGTTCAACATCATGTAGACCCTCCCTCCAGATTGGAAATCCATCCTGCACATAATCATGTTGGACTTGTTAAACTAGTAATCAAATCTAGCAAGCAATTTTTTTTAGATTGAAACGTACATCAGACTCTACCATGAAGTATAGCTCTACCATGTGGTCGAGCTAGAACTAGAGCTAGAACTAGCTCTATCATATGGTAGAGATAGAACCCATTAAAGACTATCTCTACTATGTGGTGGAGTTAGACTTCAAAGCATTCTAGCGATACCATGGTGTCTAGATAGATTATTTTGATATAGCTCTACCACATGGTAGAGCTAGATCAATGAACTCTAGCTCTGTTACATGATATAGTTACATTGATGCATTCTAGCTCCACCACATAATATAGTTACCAGATAGTATAGCTAGTTCAATGTATTCTAGCTCCACCACATGGTAGAGCTAAACCTCTAGGCATTCTAGCTCTACAATGTGGTTTATGGTACAGCTAGATTGATGCATTCTAACTCCACCACATGGTAGAGCTAGACCTTAAAGTTCTACAATGTGGTCTAGGTAGAATATAGCTCTACCATGTGGTAGAGCTAGATCAAATACTTTGAGGTCTAGCTCTACCATGTGGTGGAGCTAGAATTGCATTTAAGGTCTAGCTCTACCATGTGGTGGAGCTAGAATGCATCGATCTAGCTGTACCATGTGGTGGAGCTAGAATGCATCGATCTAACTGTGTACTATGCAGATTAATAAAACCAATTACTCCAAGAGAGACCTACTTCACATGACAAGAACCAAGGAGCTAGAATTGCATTTGATCTTGCTCTACCACGTGGTAGAGCAAGAATTGCATTTGATCTTGCTCTACCACGTGGTAGAGTTGTATTCTACCTAGACCACATCATAGAGCTGGAATTATTTGAGGTCTAGCTCTACCATGTGGTGGAGCTAATGCAGATCAATAAAACTAATTACTCCAAGAAGAGACCTACTTCACAAAATGAGAACCAAGGATCAGATTCTAGAAAAAAGGTCAGACTCCATTACTCCTAAAAATAGGTTATTTATAAACTTAAATTATATGGGTTTATATATAAATTATAGGTTTGATTTATATAGCTATATAAAGTCTATAAATAAGTAAAGTATAATTGTAAACTATAAACATGCTTTAAGTTACTATAGTTAACCTACATATTTAAATATAGCTTTAATCCTATTTAAATAAGCACTTCACGGCCCATCGCTCGCCTCTCTCTCCCATCCGTCCAGTCAAGGGGCCATTCCCACATGTGCCACTTCTACAAACACTAAGTTGAAGAAGTTATAAATATCTATGCCAAATAATGATCAAAACTAGGGCAATGTTCAGTCTCAATACCTGTTAACCTGAGGCTCTTGATCATCAATTAATACACACATAAGCATAAATTTGTTGGTGGTTCTAGATTTAGAAGGTGAGATGGGGCCACGTATCAACTTGACCCATGCCCAACACGACCTCAAAAACATCATATTCGACACAAGCCTCACCTTATTGTTATAATTATTCCTATGCTTTACAAGGATTATCACAACCCTTTTTTGCAACCCGTGAGTTGAAATAAGTGCCTATAGGCACGGTGAGTTGGAATAAGTGCCTACGAGCATAAATCCCAAAAAAAAATTAACCCTCGCCTTCTTAAACTTATCTAGTTTCAATCGGAGCTCCAGGTTCACTAAATCAATTATAGAAATCACCTTTTATAAAAAATTACCATTACGGTTTTTCCATAAGCCTATATGATGCATGCTTAACAAGGCTCAAATTGATAACTTGAGGTTCACCAAGTAGAAATCACTATAATATCTTGCTCTTTTTTCCAAGTTCTCTCAGTTCTCTCAATAACTGATAGAAATAGCTTTAATTTTTTGAAACTCATACAACATCTAGTCCCGAGCTATGTCGGTCCGCTATGCGCGCACACGTGTGTATGGATCCATAAGGAGCATAGATGAGTCTAGTAGGAAACTATGGATTAGGCGTCAAGAGCCGGGGACCTCAATATTGATTTTGCACAGCCATTGCATGTTCAGAAGATAAAACAAGGTGATTTGTCAAGATAAATTCGTAATAATTGATCTTCATAATTTAAGTAAATCCAAGAGCAAAAAAAGAATTATATGAAATTATCTTTGCTCTTGATTTTTTATTTCAAAATTGTGTACATGATGGGATGGCCTAATCCCAAATGTATGGAGAAATGAAGAGATCTTTGGAAACTTTAAGATCTAGAAAATTACCAAAATTTTGTAACTTCAAATTTGGTATGTTACCAAATTGAATGCTAATTTTATGTACCAACGCTATTTTCATAAAAATCTTGAATTTTTATGTACCAACGCTATTTTCATAAAAATCTCAAATTTATCCTCAACCCTATCCTGGCGAATCGTATCCGGACGGCGCTCTCTCTCTGCGGGACGGCTCTCTGTTTGCGGGTTCAGTTCTGGGCGGCTTTCTATCCTCTGCGGGGCGCACGTTCGTGGGCGGCTCTCCCTCCATCAACACAAGCTACTAACACGGCTAAGGGGCTTTGTCTGTTTGCTGCTCCAACCTAGGGTGGCCTGCTTCTCTCTGGGCGGCTCTCTCTGCAGTGTTAAACAGAGGTTTCAACCTAGGGTGGCCTGCTTCTCTGCAGCGTTAGACCGTATTAGGTACCTAGCGTTAAACTTTGCTGCTCTTACTACCTAGCGTGGCCTGCTTTTCTCTGGGCAGCTCTTGTTGAGATATCGAGCTCTAGTGAGGCGGTGGACACTGATGACCCGCCTGGGGGATAGGCCCCGCACTTACACCACTGGCATGGTTAGTGAGATCTTGGGTGATATGCGGCCAGTGGGATGACAGGCTGTGTGACAGCCACTCTAGAGACTGGCATAGTTATAGCGCCAGCTCATTTAGTCGGGTTCACACTATAGAGAACCCGTGTATGTATTTGGTTGAGTACCTTTCATATTGTGTGTACTCTTATTCTTGTATATGGTGTGTTGAGTGTTGAGTAGAGAAGAAGAAGATTTTCAGCCTCTCACCGTGTGTGTTCTCTATTAGGGTTTTGTGAGTGTGTGTGTGTGCTTGCAAGAGCTCAAGCTCTCTTCCCCCCTGCATCCTTTCATGGTATCAGAGCCTGGTTCGTGCTAAGGGCTGAGCTGCAAGCAAGAGAACCACAGGAAGCGGTACGAGGGTAAGAGCTGCAACTACTCTTCCCTATTGTGTTGGTGACTACACCCTTGTCGGGAGCTCTACAGGAGGCACCGGCAAACGATCTCCGATTGAGGAGCTTTCTTCGCGGGAGTGAAGCTATAGGGCAACTATACAGTCCTACGGACTACAATTTTCGGGCCGAAAACGCGTTTCCGGCGCGTCTGGACCTCCGTTTTTCAGAAAGCAGGCGATTTCGAGCACTGCGGGTAAGTCATCGATTCTCTGCAGAACTCTGTTTTAAGAACTGCAGGAAGACAGATTGACTGTGCAGACACTGTGGGTGCTGCAAAGAGGTCTACAGTTGCCATTGGGTGTATGTATGCACATTGAAGTCACTTGTTGTGACATTTGAGAGTACTACAGTACCGCTGCGCAGAAAATACAGCACTTGTGCAGTAAAAACCAGAGTGCAGTTTCTGGTAAAATTGTGTGTTTGGCAAGATGTCTAATGATGGCATAACACAGATTGTGGCTGAGAAGCTGGATAAGAATAACTTCCATGCTTGGAGGTTCAGGTTGACTAATTTCCTAATGGGAAAAGGCTATTGGGACTACATAGAAGGTGAACATGAAGAGGCACCAGAGATACCGGACATAAATCCTACTGCTGCAGATGTGAAAGAGTTTAAAGATTGGAATCAAGGAGCCAGGAAGGTTATGTATTGGCTATCCATTAGTATACAGGACACCATGATTGGGCACATTCAGGATGCCAAGTCCCCCAAGGAGGCGTGGGACACCTTGGTAAAGCTTTATGAAACAAATACCAAGGCTCGTAAGATACAGTTGAAGAATGAACTTCATACTGTGGAGAAAAAGAGCATGTCTGTGAATGACTATGCGCTGAAGATAAAGGGTATTGTGGAATCCCTTGCATCTATTGGTGTGTCAGTAGATGATGATGACAAGGTGGAAGTCTGTCTACGTGGTCTCGGGCCACAATACAAGGCGTTTAAGACGTCTATTCAGACTCGGGAAAACATTCCCAACTTTACAGATTTGGTGTCTATGCTGATTATCGAAGAGAAGAACTTGGGTGAAGACCAACAGTCTTCACAAAGTAAAAACAGTTCAGAGCAACAGGCCTTCTACACGAGTTCAGGAAGAGGACGAGGTAGAGGAGGCCGTGGACGCGGTCAAGGAGGTGGCCGAACAGGTAATCAGAATTATGGCCAGCAGCAGCAGCAGCAACAACAACAGTCCCAGAATCAACAACAACAACAACACGCAGGTGGAAGAGGCAAATTCAGAGGCAGGGGGAGTCAAAGAGGCCGTGGAAATTGGCAAAGGCAATATAATGATACACGTGAATGCTATTATTGTGGTAAGCCTGGACATGTGCAGTCAGAATGTTATAAAAAGCAGGCTGACATGCAAAATGGGAAAGTGCAGCAAAACAACTATGCATCCTCAAGCAGAAATAATGAGGATAATGAGAGGTTGTTTGTTATGCAGCATGTCGTGAATGCCATGTCTGAAAATGTTGATGCAGCACAAAAAGATAATGTTTGGTATGTGGATTCAGGCGCTTCGAACCACATGATGAGTCATGGGGAGTGGTTCAAGGAGATGAAAAACCCGGAAAGACCAGGTTTTGTGGAAACAGGGGATGACACTGCTCATCCAATTGCCCACGTTGGAGATGTGCCGTTGTCTATGCAGGATGGCAAAGTGAAGTACCTTGCAGATGTACTTCATGTACCGAACATAACAAAGAATCTGGTTTCAGTTGGCCAGATGATTGAGCAGGGTTTGCAGGTTCGGTTTAACCCTGATGGGTGTTATGTTGAAGATTTTAAAGACAAGTGCAGGTTGGTTGCAAAAGGCAACAGAGTGGGCAGAATGTTTACGTTGAATGTAGACATGCCTGAAATGAGTGCTGCAATGTTTGCAAATGGTTCAGGAGTTGTTGCAGACACAGACATATGGCATAAAAGAATTGGACATGTAAATGTGCAGAGATTGAAGTCTATGCAGACAAAAGGAATTGTGACAGGGCTGCCAAAATTTAAAGTGGAAGGTATGCAGAAAATATGTGAAGCATGCCAATTTGGGAAGCAAACAAAGCATGTGTTTCCACGTAACAGATATGTGAGCAGAAATGCACTAGATGTTGTGCATTCAGATGTATGGGGTCCTACGAAGACCGTGTCTATGGGAGGCTGCAGGTACTATGTCACTTTCATTGATGACCACACAAGAAAAGTGTGGGTATATTTCATGAAGGAGAAGAGTGAGGTGTTCACTCACTTTCAGAATTTCAGAGTTTTGGTTGAAAAGCAAACAGGGAAATATGTAAAGTGCCTAAGGTCAGATGGAGGGGGAGAGTACTTCTCCAATGAGTTCTCTGAATTCTTGAAGAAGAATGGTATTCGGAGACAGTTCACATGTAGATATACTCCGCAGCAAAATGGAGTTGCTGAGCGGAAAAACAGGCACATTGCTGAGATTGCGCGAGCATTGATGGAAGAGAAGAATATGCCGCATTGCTATTGGGCTGAGGCTGTTTCTACAGCAGTATACATCATGAACAGGACTCCAACTGCAGCCATACATGATGTAACTCCAGAGGAGAGGTTTACTGGCAGAAAACCAGATTTGTCTCATCTGAAAGTCTTTGGATGCATTGCATATGTGCATGTGCCAGATGAGCTGAGAACCAAGCTGGATCCGAAAGCTGAAAAATGTGTGTTTATTGGATATTCCCTTGAGCAAAAGGGATACAGGTGTTATAACCCTACTACATGTGAGTTGAGGGTAAGTAGGGATATTGTCTTTGATGAGATGAGCAGTTGGTATGCTGCTGAAAAAGAAGCTATTGGGGCTAATGTGAGTGGAAGTGTGGTTGCACAGAATGCAGGTCAGCAATCACAGTCTTTGAGTGGACCAGGAGAGTCCTCATCTAGTGGGTCTGTTGATAGACCATGGAGTGGCAGGCTGCGTCATAATACCAGCCCTGCAAATGTGATTAGTACATCACGTAAAGGAAAAGAGAAAGTGGTTGAGCCCCTTGGTATGCCTGACATTTCTGCAGGGCATTCTCATGTTGATGGAGAGTCTAGTGGCTCAGATATGAGCCTTGATGAGGAGCTTGGGATCCCAGCTATGAGAACACCTGGTGTAAAGAAGGCTATGGAAGCCATGAATGAAAAGCTGCGAAGATCAGGGAGAGTGAAGAACCCTGTGCAGAGATTTACATATGATGGTTATGTGGCACATCACTATGCATATATGGCAAAGGTTGTGCAGGTTGTTGAGCCCACATGCATTGATGAGGCTGTTGGAAATGTGTGTTGGGAGAAAGCTATGGATGAGGAGATGGATGCACTATATGGAAATGAGACTTGGGATTTAGTGCAATTGCCTGAAGGCAAGAAAGCCATTGGATGCAAGTGGGTGTACAAAGTTAAACATAATAGTGATGGAAGCATAAACAGGTACAAGGCTAGATTGGTAGCCAAAGGATATGCGCAGACATATGGGATTGATTATGAGGAAACTTTCAGCCCAGTTGCCAAGATGGCAACGGTGAGAGTTGTGATAGCAGTGGCTGCGTCAAAGCAATGGTCTTTACATCAGATGGATGTAAAGAATGCATTCTTGCATGGGGATTTGCAAGAAGAGGTGTATATGTTGCAGCCACCTGGTTATGAGGATGAGGGTCACCCCGAGCATGTTTGCAGGTTGAAGAAAGCCTTGTATGGCTTAAAGCAAGCACCAAGAGCATGGTCTGACAAGATTTCTGAATATCTTGTCACTATTGGCTTTCATGTAGCCAATGCAGATTTCTCATTGTATGTGAGACATGGTGATAGAGGAGTTGTGCTTGTTGTCATCTATGTAGATGACTTGATCATTATGGGGGACCATGATGCAGAGATCTTTGATGTAAAGATCTTGCTTAGACAGAAGTTCGAGATGAAGGATCTGGGGGAGCTCAGATATTTCTTGGGCATTGAGGTGATTAGGTCACCACATGGTATTGGATTACTACAGAGACAGTATGGCTTGGACATGTTGTCCAAGTATGGTATGACAGGCTGTAAGCCTATTTCTGTGCCATTGGATCAGAATGGCAAGTTGAGTGCAGATTCAGGAGAGATCTTGGAGGATCCTACTATGTACAGGAGCATAGTAGGAAGTTTGATCTACATGACGATCACCAGACAAGATTTGAGCTATGCTGTTGGGTTGGTGAGTCAGTTTATGCAGGTTCCACGGAAACCGCATTTGGATGCTGTGAGACGCATACTGAGGTATGTGAGGTCTACTTTGCATTGTGGACTATTCTATGAGACTGGGACAGAGATATGTGTACATGGGTACACAGATGCTGATTGGGCTGGTAGTATCTCAGACAGAAGATCTACCAGTGGATTCATGTTTTCTTTGGGGAGTGCTGCTGTGACTTGGAGCAGCAAGAAGCAGCCTACGGTTGCTCTATCGAGTACAGAGGCCGAGTATAGAGGAGCTGCTTTGGCAGCATGTGAGGTAGCTTGGTTGAGAAAGCTACTTGCAGATTTGGGTCTATCAGTGGATAGACAAGTAGTCATTTTCTGTGACAACATTAGCAGTATACAGTTGGCCAGGAACCCAGTCTTTCATGCTCGTACGAAGCACATAGAGGTCCACTACCACTTCGTCAGAGAGAGAGTCTTGGCAGGAGACCTTGACCTTGTTTATGTCAGCACAGAGGATCAGGTAGCTGACATCTTCACCAAAGCATTGGGTACAGAGAAGCTCCGCAGATTCAGGGCTTTGCTTTTTTGTGTACATGAGATGGAGTTGAGCTCGAGGGGGAGTGTTGAGATATCGAGCTCTAGTGAGGCGGTGGACACTGATGACCCGCCTGGGGGATAGGCCCCGCACTTACACCACTGGCATGGTTGGTGAGATCTTGGGTGATATGCGGCCAGTGGGATGACAGGCTGTGTGACAGCCACTCTAGAGACTGGCATAGTTATAGCGCCAGCTCATTTAGTCGGGTTCACACTATAGAGAACCCGTGTATGTATTTGGTTGAGTACCTTTCATATTGTGTGTACTCTTATTCTTGTATATGGTGTGTTGAGTGTTGAGTAGAGAAGAAGAAGATTTTCAGCCTCTCACCGTGTGTGTTCTCTATTAGGGTTTTGTGAGTGTGTGTGTGTGCTTGCAAGAGCTCAAGCTCTCTTCCCCCCTGCATCCTTTCATGGTATCAGAGCCTGGTTCGTGCTAAGGGCTGAGCTGCAAGCAAGAGAACCACAGGAAGCGGTACAAGGGTAAGAGCTGCAACTACTCTTCCCTATTGTGTTGGTGACTACACCCTTGTGGGGAGCTCTACAGGAGGCACCGGCAAACGATCTCCGATTGAGGAGCTTTCTTCGCGGGAGTGAAGCTATAGGGCAACTATACAGTTCTACGGACTACAATTTTCGGGCCGAAAACGCGTTTCCGGCGCGTCTGGACCTCCGTTTTTCAGAAAGCAGGCGATTTCGAGCACTGCGGGTAAGTCATCGATTCTCTGCAGAACTCTGTTTTAAGAACTGCAGGAAGACAGATTGACTGTGCAGACACTGTGGGTGCTGCAAAGAGGTCTACAGTTGCCATTGGGTGTATGTATGCACATTGAAGTCACTTGTTGTGACATTTGAGAGTACTACAGTACCGCTGCGCAGAAAATACAGCACTTGTGCAGTAAAAACCAGAGTGCAGTTTCTGGTAAAATTGTGTGTTTGGCAAGATGTCTAATGATGGCATAACACAGATTGTGGCTGAGAAGCTGGATAAGAATAACTTCCATGCTTGGAGGTTCAGGTTGACTAATTTCCTAATGGGAAAAGGCTATTGGGACTACATAGAAGGTGAACATGAAGAGGCACCAGAGATACCGGACATAAATCCTACTGCTGCAGATGTGAAAGAGTTTAAAGATTGGAATCAAGGAGCCAGGAAGGTTATGTATTGGCTATCCATTAGTATACAGGACACCATGATTGGGCACATTCAGGATGCCAAGTCCCCCAAGGAGGCGTGGGACACCTTGGTAAAGCTTTATGAAACAAATACCAAGGCTCGTAAGATACAGTTGAAGAATGAACTTCATACTGTGGAGAAAAAGAGCATGTCTGTGAATGACTATGCGCTGAAGATAAAGGGTATTGTGGAATCCCTTGCATCTATTGGTGTGTCAGTAGATGATGATGACAAGGTGGAAGTCTGTCTACGTGGTCTCGGGCCACAATACAAGGCGTTTAAGACGTCTATTCAGACTCGGGAAAACATTCCCAACTTTACAGATTTGGTGTCTATGCTGATTATCGAAGAGAAGAACTTGGGTGAAGACCAACAGTCTTCACAAAGTAAAAACAGTTCAGAGCAACAGGCCTTCTACACGAGTTCAGGAAGAGGACGAGGTAGAGGAGGCCGTGGACGCGGTCAAGGAGGTGGCCGAACAGGTAATCAGAATTATGGCCAGCAGCAGCAGCAGCAACAACAACAGTCCCAGAATCAACAACAACAACAACACGCAGGTGGAAGAGGCAAATTCAGAGGCAGGGGGAGTCAAAGAGGCCGTGGAAATTGGCAAAGGCAATATAATGATACACGTGAATGCTATTATTGTGGTAAGCCTGGACATGTGCAGTCAGAATGTTATAAAAAGCAGGCTGACATGCAAAATGGGAAAGTGCAGCAAAATAACTATGCATCCTCAAGCAGAAATAATGAGGATAATGAGAGGTTGTTTGTTATGCAGCATGTCGTGAATGCCATGTCTGAAAATGTTGATGCAGCACAAAAAGATAATGTTTGGTATGTGGATTCAGGCGCTTCGAACCACATGATGAGTCATGGGGAGTGGTTCAAGGAGATGAAAAACCCGGAAAGACCAGGTTTTGTGGAAACAGGGGATGACACTGCTCATCCAATTGCCCACGTTGGAGATGTGCCGTTGTCTATGCAGGATGGCAAAGTGAAGTACCTTGCAGATGTACTTCATGTACCGAACATAACAAAGAATCTGGTTTCAGTTGGCCAGATGATTGAGCAGGGTTTGCAGGTTCGGTTTAACCCTGATGGGTGTTATGTTGAAGATTTTAAAGACAAGTGCAGGTTGGTTGCAAAAGGCAACAGAGTGGGCAGAATGTTTACGTTGAATGTAGACATGCCTGAAATGAGTGCTGCAATGTTTGCAAATGGTTCAGGAGTTGTTGCAGACACAGACATATGGCATAAAAGAATTGGACATGTAAATGTGCAGAGATTGAAGTCTATGCAGACAAAAGGAATTGTGACAGGGCTGCCAAAATTTAAAGTGGAAGGTATGCAGAAAATATGTGAAGCATGCCAATTTGGGAAGCAAACAAAGCATGTGTTTCCACGTAACAGATATGTGAGCAGAAATGCACTAGATGTTGTGCATTCAGATGTATGGGGTCCTACGAAGACCGTGTCTATGGGAGGCTGCAGGTACTATGTCACTTTCATTGATGACCACACAAGAAAAGTGTGGGTATATTTCATGAAGGAGAAGAGTGAGGTGTTCACTCACTTTCAGAATTTCAGAGTTTTGGTTGAAAAGCAAACAGGGAAATATGTAAAGTGCCTAAGGTCAGATGGAGGGGGAGAGTACTTCTCCAATGAGTTCTCTGAATTCTTGAAGAAGAATGGTATTCGGAGACAGTTCACATGTAGATATACTCCGCAGCAAAATGGAGTTGCTGAGCGGAAAAACAGGCACATTGCTGAGATTGCGCGAGCATTGATGGAAGAGAAGAATATGCCGCATTGCTATTGGGCTGAGGCTGTTTCTACAGCAGTATACATCATGAACAGGACTCCAACTGCAGCCATACATGATGTAACTCCAGAGGAGAGGTTTACTGGCAGAAAACCAGATTTGTCTCATCTGAAAGTCTTTGGATGCATTGCATATGTGCATGTGCCAGATGAGCTGAGAACCAAGCTGGATCCGAAAGCTGAAAAATGTGTGTTTATTGGATATTCCCTTGAGCAAAAGGGATACAGGTGTTATAACCCTACTACATGTGAGTTGAGGGTAAGTAGGGATATTGTCTTTGATGAGATGAGCAGTTGGTATGCTGCTGAAAAAGAAGCTATTGGGGCTAATGTGAGTGGAAGTGTGGTTGCACAGAATGCAGGTCAGCAATCACAGTCTTTGAGTGGACCAGGAGAGTCCTCATCTAGTGGGTCTGTTGATAGACCATGGAGTGGCAGGCTGCGTCATAATACCAGCCCTGCAAATGTGATTAGTACATCACGTAAAGGAAAAGAGAAAGTGGTTGAGCCCCTTGGTATGCCTGACATTTCTGCAGGGCATTCTCATGTTGATAAGGAGTCTAGTGGCTCAGATATGAGCCTTGATGAGGAGCTTGGGATCCCAGCTATGAGAACACCTGGTGTAAAGAAGGCTATGGAAGCCATGAATGAAAAGCTGCGAAGATCAGGGAGAGTGAAGAACCCTGTGCAGAGATTTACATATGATGGTTATGTGGCACATCACTATGCATATATGGCAAAGGTTGTGCAGGTTGTTGAGCCCACATGCATTGATGAGGCTGTTGGAAATGTGTGTTGGGAGAAAGCTATGGATGAGGAGATGGATGCACTATATGGAAATGAGACTTGGGATTTAGTGCAATTGCCTGAAGGCAAGAAAGCCATTGGATGCAAGTGGGTGTACAAAGTTAAACATAATAGTGATGGAAGCATAAACAGGTACAAGGCTAGATTGGTAGCCAAAGGATATGCGCAGACATATGGGATTGATTATGAGGAAACTTTCAGCCCAGTTGCCAAGATGGCAACGGTGAGAGTTGTGATAGCAGTGGCTGCGTCAAAGCAATGGTCTTTACATCAGATGGATGTAAAGAATGCATTCTTGCATGGGGATTTGCAAGAAGAGGTGTATATGTTGCAGCCACCTGGTTATGAGGATGAGGGTCACCCCGAGCATGTTTGCAGGTTGAAGAAAGCCTTGTATGGCTTAAAGCAAGCACCAAGAGCATGGTCTGACAAGATTTCTGAATATCTTGTCACTATTGGCTTTCATGTAGCCAATGCAGATTTCTCATTGTATGTGAGACATGGTGATAGAGGAGTTGTGCTTGTTGTCATCTATGTAGATGACTTGATCATTACGGGGGACCATGATGCAGAGATCTTTGATGTAAAGATCTTGCTTAGACAGAAGTTCGAGATGAAGGATCTGGGGGAGCTCAGATATTTCTTGGGCATTGAGGTGATTAGGTCACCACATGGTATTGGATTACTACAGAGACAGTATGGCTTGGACATGTTGTCCAAGTATGGTATGACAGGCTGTAAGCCTATTTCTGTGCCATTGGATCAGAATGGCAAGTTGAGTGCAGATTCAGGAGAGATCTTGGAGGATCCTACTATGTACAGGAGCATAGTAGGAAGTTTGATCTACATGACGATCACCAGACAAGATTTGAGCTATGCTGTTGGGTTGGTGAGTCAGTTTATGCAGGTTCCACGGAAACCGCATTTGGATGCTGTGAGACGCATACTGAGGTATGTGAGGTCTACTTTGCATTGTGGACTATTCTATGAGACTGGGACAGAGATATGTGTACATGGGTACACAGATGCTGATTGGGCTGGTAGTATCTCAGACAGAAGATCTACCAGTGGATTCATGTTTTCTTTGGGGAGTGCTGCTGTGACTTGGAGCAGCAAGAAGCAGCCTACGGTTGCTCTATCGAGTACAGAGGCCGAGTATAGAGGAGCTGCTTTGGCAGCATGTGAGGTAGCTTGGTTGAGAAAGCTACTTGCAGATTTGGGTCTATCAGTGGATAGACAAGTAGTCATTTTCTGTGACAACATTAGCAGTATACAGTTGGCCAGGAACCCAGTCTTTCATGCTCGTACGAAGCACATAGAGGTCCACTACCACTTCGTCAGAGAGAGAGTCTTGGCAGGAGACCTTGACCTTGTTTATGTCAGCACAGAGGATCAGGTAGCTGACATCTTCACCAAAGCATTGGGTACAGAGAAGCTCCCCAGATTCAGGGCTTTGCTTGGTGTACATGAGATGGAGTTGAGCTCGAGGGGGAGTGTTGAGATATCGAGCTCTAGTGAGGCGGTGGACACTGATGACCCGCCTGGGGGATAGGCCCCGCACTTACACCACTGGCATGGTTGGTGAGATCTTGGGTGATATGCGGCTAGTGGGATGACAGGCTGTGTGACAGCCACTCTAGAGACTGGCATAGTTATAGCGCCAGCTCATTTAGTCGGGTTCACACTATAGAGAACCCGTGTATGTATTTGGTTGAGTACCTTTCATATTGTGTGTACTCTTATTCTTGTATATGGTGTGTTGAGTGTTGAGTAGAGAAGAAGAAGATTTTCAGCCTCTCACCGTGTGTGTTCTCTATTAGGGTTTTGTGAGTGTGTGTGTGTGCTTGCAAGAGCTCAAGCTCTCTTCCCCCCTGCATCTTTTCAGCTCTCTCTCTGTAGCCACTCGCCCCTTCAGCAGCTCCACCTTGCTCTTACCTAGCAGCTACTCGCAGATATTTACCTCCAAATCAAAGGATGCCTAGCATTATGTACACCTGCCACCAGTGGGGTTATAATCTATCTAAGCTTATCCGTCCCTCCACAGCCATGCAATCTGGATTCTAGCAGGTATATGGGCGTCTCTTAAACTTTAATTTTTTTATTTTCTCTTCTGAATCAGACGATAAAAAAGATAGAGCATGTTACAGTAGTAGTTTCATTAGCAAGAGCATTGTAGGTCATAAAGGGAAATAAACAGGCCCTAGCCATAAATCTCTCATGCTTGGTTTTCTTTAGGCGTCTCTTATTGCTGTGAGCAGGCCCACTCTCCCACGCAGCATATACAAGACATTGCATAGTTGCAGGCCACATCTTCTACAGCAATAAGAGAGAGCAGCCAGCATATACCTCTTCTGAATCAGGTTTTTTCTCTTCAACCATAATTTCCTGAGTTTTTGAATTCTTGCATGCTTTTATTTTCTACTCTATGTCAATGTGTATGATCTGATTTTTAATTGACATGTTTAAAACTTTAAATCTAATCATAGATAATGATTTAATATGCATTGAGACAAAAATATGTGTACCTAGTTGTATCGTTGAATTTGATAATAGATGCGGTGATGTCCAAGTGCTAGTTGTCAATGACAAGATGGGAAAGTAGGTTCGTATCACATAAACGACATGGACGTCAAGGAAAACTTGAAAAATAGCAAGACCATTTTAAATTCTTTAAGGGCGGGATAATTTGAATTTAAAATTGGGCGGGATAATTTGAATTTAAAATTGGGCGGGATAATTTGAATGCTCTACCACATGGTAGAGCTGGAAAAATGCATTCTAGCTCTACCACATGGTAGAGCTGGAAAAATGCATTCTAGCTCTACCACATGGTAGAGCTTGAGTTGAAATGACTTAAACTAGTGCAAGATTACTTGAAATGAAAAACCATCCATCTAGTATCGTACCTCTATTCATAGCATAGCTTCTCCCCTCTCTCCTTGCTTGAAATTGTACTTTCCTGCTCTTACACTCTAAGCATGAGATCTATGCAAGAGAGCTCTCATAATAATGCAAGATGTAGCTCCTAATGCTCTTACTCTCTAAGCATGAGACTATGCATGAGAACTCTTTTACTTTTTACATGAGATCTATCCATGGGAGCTCTTATAATAATGCAAGATATAGCTCTATGTATGAGAGCTCTTATAATAATTAATGCAAGATCTAACTCTATGCATGCGATCTCGATGTATGAGAGCTCTTAATGCAAGACTTAGCTCTATGCATGAGAGCTCTTTCACTCTATACATGAGATCTATCCATGGGAGCTCTTATAATAATGCAAGATATTATAGCTCTATGCATGAGATGTATGTAAGAGAGCTCTCATAATAATGCAAGATCTAACTCTATGCATGTGAGATCAATGTATGAGAGCTTTGAATGCAAGACCTCGCTCTATGCATGAGAGCTCTTTCACTCTATACATGAGATCTATCCATGGGAACTCTTATAATAATGCAAGATATAGCTCTATGCATGCGAGCTCTATGTATGAGAGATCTTAATGTAATACCTATCTCTATGAATGAACGCTCTAATGCAAGACCAAGCTCTATGCATGGGAGCTCTATGTATGAGAGCTCTTAATGTAAGACCTAGCTCTTTGCATGAGAGCTCTAGTGCAAGACCAAAATCTCTATAGCTCTCATGCATGATATGAGAGATCTATGCATATGAGAGCTATTAATGCATGAGAGATCTTACAATGCAAGAGGGATCTCATGCATGAGACCTCTTAGAATACAAGAGAGCTCGATGCATAAGATCTCGTGTATGATAACTCTATATGCATGAGAGCTCATCGATATGCATAAGAGCTCTCATGCATGAGATATATATGCATGACAGCCCTCTATGCATGATAACCCTCTATGCATGAGATATATATGCACGTATGCATGAGATATATATGCACGACAGCCCTCTATGCATAAGAGCTCTCACAATGACTCGCACTTGATAATAGCTGATCTATATGCATTAGAGCTCTCTTTGCATGAGATTTGCGATCTATATGCATGGGATCTCTCACAATGAATCACACAATGTTAGCTCTATATTTATGAGATCTATATGCATGGATCTCTCATGGAAGAGATCCACGCTTGAGAGCTTTATGTAAGATCTCTCACAATGCATGAAAACTCTCTATGCATGAGAGCTCTCACACCTTGCGTAGATATATCCTAGATCTATATGCATGAGAGCCCTCTATGCATAATCGATAACACATGCATCACAGTAAATAAAAGTATGTAAATAATTCTCTATTGTGTTATTCTCTTGACCTCACGTCTTGACCATGCTTTGGTGTTAGGTCCTCACCACCTACCGATCGAGTTGTGGTAAGCTCTAAACCCAATGCTCTCTTTTTTATGTTGCAACCCATTAGGGTGCTATGGGAGTTTTTTATAAGAGCATTAGATATCTCATGGCTGCAAGAGATCTCTATGCATAAGATCTCTTATTTTCATTTATTTGCATTGAGTGTACGAGCTCTCTTGCGCTGCATGATATCTCTATATGCATGTGAGTTCCCTATCCATGAGAGCTCGCATTTATTAAGAGCTCTTTTTGCATGAGAGCTCTCATTTGCATCTTTTTCGAGAACCTTGATTCGGACAGTTAGAAGTTGAGGATCCGGGACCCCATCAGAGAATGGACCACACGGACTTGTGCTAGGGAAGTTGCTCTATGTCCACATCACTCCGTGCATGGATTTGGGTATAGCAATCACTTCTCCCAACGCGTCAAAGTTGGGTCCCAGCGCCATTCAACACACTTGTTTATCTCCTTGGTTCTCGTCATGGTCTCTTCTTGGAGTAATTGGTTTTGTTGATTTGCATGGTACACAGCTATTCTAGCTCTACCACATGGTAGAGCTAGACCTCAAATGCAATTCTAGCTCCACCACATGGTAGAGCTAGACCTCAAATGCAATTCTAGCTCCACCACATGGTAGAGCTAGACCTCAAAGCAATCTACGATGTGGTCTAGGTTGGATACAGCTCTACCACGTGGTAGAGCTAGATCAGATGCAAATCTAGCTTTTTGGTTCTTGTCATGTGAAGTAGAACTCATCTTGGAGTAGAATTTGGAATAAAGAGTACCCACAAGTGTCCTAGTTACCTAGTTACATTCAACCTCAGCCGGTTACATTCATTGAAGTCTAGCTCTACCACATGGTAGAGCTAGAAGAATGCATTCTAGCTCCACCACATGGTAGAGCTAGATTTCATAGCATTCTGGTCAATACATTCATTAATCTTGCTCTGCCACCTGGTAGAGATAATATCCATTGAAAAACCAGCACTAGAATACTTTGAGGTAGTCTAGCTAGAATGTATTTATCTAGCTCTACCATGTGGTAGAGCAAGACTAATAAATGTATTGAGTGCTCCAAGATGGAGTAATTGAGATAGAATGCTTTGAGGTCTAGCTCTACCATGTGGTGGAGCTAGAATCGTAGAGGTAGAAAGCTTTATGGTCTAGCTCTACCACAGTTACATTCAACCTCAGCCGGTTACATTCTTTGAAGTCTAGCTCTACCACATGGTAGAGCTAGAAGAATGCATTCTAGCTCCACCACATGGTAGAGCTGGACCTCAAAGCATTCTAGCTCTACGATGTAGTCTAGATAGAATACAGTTATACCACATGGTAGAGCTAGACCTCAAATGCAATTCTAGAACCACCACATGGTAGAGCTGGATCTCAAAGCATTCAGTTCTACGAAGTGGTCTTGGGGCAATGGTCAATAATAAAGCAGTGGCTGTGGCATCCTTTCTCAGGGAATACATATGTGCCCGATTTGGGTGTCCATTGGAAATCCTTACAGATGGGGGGAGGTCTTTCAGGAATGACTTGATTGAAGCTTTGGTGCAGAAATTAAAAATAAAGCATGCTATGTCAACTCCCTATTATCCCCAATGTAATGGTTTAGTAGAAAAAACTAATGGATTGCTTTGTGGATCTTTGTCTAAGCTAGTGGATACTATGAAGAGAAAGTGGGATGTGCATTTGCCAGAGGTCCTATGGGCCTATAGGACAACTCACAAACTCTCTCTTGGTTTCATACCTTTTCAGTTGGTTTATGGAATGGAGGCTATTTTGCCAATAGAATTGGAAATCACAAGCCTTCGCACATCTTTTGCACGCTTGAATAATGAAGAAGAAACACATGCCCAACGCCTAGCACAACTGGAGATCTTGGATGAGAGGCAACTTCAGCCACTTCAAAATTTGGAGGCTGCACAACAACGGCACAAGGCAAGGCATGACACTCTCATGAGGAAGAAGAAGAAGCCAAAACTCAAGCAAGGAAGCTTAGTCATCAGGTATAATGGCCATGTGGAGAAACGGCTAGATAAGAAGCTTCCTCGACGATGGGAAGGCCCCTTCAGGATAAAGCAAAAGTTCAAAAATAACACCTATCTTCTAGAGGATGCAAGTGGCCAGGAGGTTCCCGGACGTGCCAATGAGTACCGGCTAAAGATATTCTACCCTCGAGCACCATGGCCAGCAGACCCCCCAGACAAGCATGGAGGATCTGCTGGGGAGGGAAAGATGTGACGTGAAAAATTGATATCTTTCATTGTCAATTTTGTGCATATTTTGATGGTTTCTCAATGGTAATAAGGTGGAAGCTTGTCCAAGAAGATTGCGGCGCCCACAATGGAATAACGGCATGGTGATGCAGCGGCTTGGCGGCTACCCCAATAACAGCATTCTATCTTCAAATATAATGGTTTTACTTGATTTAGGGTGCACACATTGTAAATGCCACAAGTATGCTTGATAAATACTTTGGTATGGTAGATAGGCTAGTGATGTGGAAAATAAAAGTGGGCCTTCATGCTCACATGGATTTTTATTGTATTATTAATATGGTATTCACCATAAGGCTACAAGTTGAGGAGTGTGGAAGGCATGTGGAGGAGTGTGTGCAGGTGCATAATTGGGAAAGATTCTTCTAGAATGCCTACATGGAAGAGGAGAATTCCACCATGTGTAAGTGGGATCTCCACCTACATGCCACTTAGGCTTGGCTATTATCTCATCACACTCTCAAAGTCAAAAAGTCTTCAATTTAATAATCAATAGAAGACTTAGCCTAAGAGGACAATTGATGGTGACATCTACCCTTATGTCACTGAAGGGTTGAAGTTTTTTATGTTGTAATTTGTAACAATGGAAGAGAGGGTGATTCTCCATCTATAAAAGGAGCCCTCCTCTCCCTTTCAAATCAAGGAATAAGCCTCCTCAATTGAGCATTTTGTGTCATTGTCATTCTCTTATCTTTCAAACCCCTATTCAAACACTCTCTTTACATGTGAATGTCTCATTTAGCATTAGCTTCTCATGCTTAACCCAATTTTGGACCTCTTTGATGATTCATGATAAGTGGGATAAGGAGTTATTATCTTGGTGGGCCTGTGACTTCTCAAGGTAGCCCTTGCCTAATTGCCGCCCTCCTTTGGAGGTACCAATGGTTTTAGCGGTAATGAGCATGTGGAAAGACTTTGGGGACCATAGGTAAATCTTTACGATTTTCCGCTGAGCAATGTTAACCCTTACCCTCTATCTTGAATCATGAAGGAGATGAAAGGCAAGAGGCTATGTGAAAATTGAGGTTTCATGCAAAGAGAGAGAAGTGCAGTTTTTATGGTCCAATATCCAAATTTCAACCGGTAATTACTCATCACTCGGGTGTTGGTTTCTTAAATTGATCATATGGCTAGGAAGATCTTTCGATGCTCTTTCCACTCATGTAACTAATTTCTTAATCCCTTACTTCATTGATGATCAGAATTTCTCCCAAAGTTGCTAATTTTTAGGCGAATTTTGGCAGTTTTATAGTCTTGTAGTAAAATTTTCATAACTTTTCGCTCGGTTGTCCAATTTTGAAAGTTTTTATATGGGCACGAAGCTCTCTTCAAGCTCTACGCACTTATATAATCTTTTTTTCCATAGCCTATATGGATTTAAAACTGCAATTCTCTGTGTATCTCTGTTTTTATAAAATTTTGGCAGTTTTATAGTCTTGCAGTAAAATGCTCATAACTTTTCGCTCGGTTATCATTTTTTGAAAGTTTTTATATAGATGCGAAGCTCTCTTCAAGCTCTACGCATCTTTATATTCCTCTCTTACATAGCCTATATAGATTTAAAACTGTAATTCTCTGTGTATCTCTGTTTTTTTTAAGATTTTGGCCATTATTTCTTCTTAATCATGATTAATTCTTCCTAATCTCTTATCAAAGGCCAATCCCATGTGTCTTATCCTCTTGTAAGTGATTGCTATATTCATTTGCTTTAATATGTTCCGACCAAATCGTCCAATTTGAACGGATGAACCTTACCAATATTCTCCGTATGTTTCCGTTCACATAATCCTGAGTAGGAAGATTTTCTTTCAACAAAGAATCGCTCTCTTGTTTGGAGCTGCAAGACTGGCTGAAATTCTTGCTTCTTCGGAGCCTTTCATCTTTCCTTCCATGAATTATAATCTCACCTTTGATTTGTATATCTTTATCTTAATCTAGGGAGAGAAAGGGAGGTGAGGAGGCTGTGAGGTTTCATATACAAGTGTGTTTTGATTCTGAGAAGTGACCGAAGTCCAAACCCCAACTTCGTGTCACAGTATGAGTGCATCCTGACTGTGAAATGGCATGGGTACTATAGGTAAGTGAGCTAAGTACTTACCACCACGAGCTAAACTATCTTGAAAATCACCCACCGTGCTCCAAAAGGGACAAGGAATAAAAAACATTACTTCAATAAATGACGGTGTAAGTCCATAAGTTCTTGCCCTCCTTCCTTGGCTGCTCTATAAGCTATTCCAATGTAGTTCTATCTTGATAGGGTCATCCCACTAGGTAATGTACACTCACGTGATTGTGTCATTGTGGTGTGTCTCCTACCATGGACTATAATAGTCTTGTCCCATAGCACCTAAAATAAGTTCTATAGTACCAACATAAGTAAGATGTGGCATACCACATGTGATGCGTACAGGTAAAAAGGGGATGAAACTATAGGTAGAATAGGTCCACAAAGGTGGCTCTACAACATCTCTCCCCTAGTGGTGCATAAAAATAGTGTAAATGGGTTTGGAAAGGAGGAATACTTAGCTTCCCTTGATATTACCATTCCTGGTAGTCCAAGTCCAAGATAGGGTCACTTGTGTTGATCCATGAAAAATCCATTTCTAGGCATGTAGTCACAATAGAGTCATACTTCATTATCTTATTTGACATGTGCTCTTTCTCATCATCTTTCTTTTTAAATTTTTTATTTTAATTGGTTAGTCAAATTTTTAGTATGTGTATAGTTGCTATATTTTTGTACATTGTTGGTTCAAGCTATATTATCATGGGTTAGCTTTTTCCAATAGGCTCCCTCTTGATATGGAAATGATCTTGTCGAGGAGAAAAATGTGGAGGGTAAAAGTAATGACATTAGCATAAATCCCCCCTTCCTTCTTTCTATCATACCTTGACCTCGCAGAAGGTATTGTAGGTTTTTTGTAATCATCCCTTCTAGTTGTTCTCCATCAATGTTTGCTGGCTAGGAGCACCCTTTGTTACTTGTGGTGGTATGTGAATTTCCAATTTTAATGGTAGTAAAGGGCTCTCATAACTAGATGGAGCTTATGGGTTCTTGGAGAGGTCTTGACATTGTTGAACTTTTTGAGTTCTCTTGAAATACTTTTGAAAAGGGAGACTAAGTAGGCATTGAAGAAATTATAGAGGCCTTTGTTGGAAATTGGAGGCCTTATGAGAGTCTCCTTTTCTTAAGGGGCTTCCATCTTTTGAATAGATTTTGGAATCCAAATCTTGTGGGATCTGGTAGCCTTTTATGATGATTCACTGCATATGATTCACTGCATAGTGTTTATGCTATCTTTGGAGATGCTCCTTGACGTCTTGAAGAACTTCATCCCTTTCTTCAAATTTGGAGTTTGTATCAAATTCAGAGCCACTCTCTATAGTTTTTTAGGATATTGTGGGATCTATTTTTCTTGTGGTGGGGTGACTGAGGGGTTGGTGTTGCTTTCAGTCTCTATTTCAGACCCCTCACCACTATTATGGTTCTTGAGCTTAAGTCATCCCATGTCGACTCAAGTTCACTCTATAACCAATCCCCTTAGCATCAGAAAAGGTAGAGCATGAATCCTTCGTTTAGTGGGTCAAGACCTTAGGGATCTCCTCACCATTAGGTGTAACCCATGTAGATTTTCTAGCTTCCCAGGTATCGATTGTAGCCATCATATGTATCCAGTTTATATCATCTTCAAGCTCAATAGCTTATATTTTAGCATCTTTGTAGGGCGGGTCCTTCCCTACATTGGTCTCTTCTCTGCAAGTACAGTAGTATTACAAAGGGGTTGAATGGATGGTCGAATAGTCCACCACTACCCATTGGATATATGTGACTAGTCACCAGGTCTACTTTAAGGATTGAGTCATCAATTTGTAGGTATACATGGTTTTTGGACCAATCATGGACCATTTTAGCTTCACACATAAATGGTCTTCCTAAGATCATTTCATAAGAATCGGGTTGCTTGGAAAAGTCCATCATAATGAACATATGTCTCACCTGATGTTTCAACACCTTGACCTTAAGATTGTGTAACAAAGCATGTATTTCCACGTAACAGAAAAGCAAAAATGCACTAGATGTTGTGCATTCAGATGTATGGGGTCCTACGAAGACCATGTCTATGGGAGGCTGCAGGTATTATGTGACATTTATTGATGACCACACAAGGAAAGTGTGGATATACTTCATGAAGGAGAAGGGTGAGGTGTTCACTCATTTTCAAAATTTCAGAGCTATGGATGAACAGCAAACAGGGAAATATGTAAAGTACCTAAGGTCAGATGTAGGGGGAGAGTAATTCTCCAATGAGTTCTCTGAATTTTTAAAGAAGAATGGTATTCGGAGACAATTTACATGCAGATACACTCCGCAGCAAAATGGAGTTGCTTAGTGGAAAAACAGGCACATTGTTGAGATTGCACGAGCATTGATGGAAGAGAAGAATATGCTGCATAATCAATGCCATATGTCTGCGTATATCCTTTGGCTACCAATCTAGCCTTGTACCTGCTTATGCTTCCATCACTGTTATGTTTTACTTTGTACACCCACTTGCATCCAATGGCTTTCTTGCCTTCAGGCAATTGCACTAAATCCCAATTCTCATTTCCATATAGTGCATCCATCTCCTCATCCATAGCTTTCTCCCAACACACATTTCCAACGGCCTCATCAATGCATGTGGGCTCTACAACCTGCACAACTTTTGCCATGTATGCATAGTGATGTGCCACATAACCATCATAAGTAAACCTCTGCATAGGGTTCTTCACTCTCCCCCAGATCTTCGCAGCTTTGCATTCATGGCTTCCATAGCCTTCTTTACACCTGGTGTTCTCATAGCTGGTATCCCAAGATCCTCATCAAGGCTCATCTCTGAGCCACTAGACTCTCCATAAACATGAGAATGCCCTGCAAAAAAGTTAGACATACTAAGGGACTCAACCACTTTCTCTTTGCCTTTATGTGATGTACTAATTACATTTGCAAGACTGGTATTATGACGCAGCCTGCCACTCCATGATCTATCAACTGAACCACTAGATGAGGACTCTGTTTTTTGACTTGCATTTTGTGCAACCACATTTCCACTCACATCAACCCCAATAGCTTCTTTTTCAGCAGCATACCAGCTGCTCATCTCATTAAAAACAACATCCCTGCTTACCCTCAGCTCACGTGTAGCAGGCTTATAACACCTGTATCCCTTTTGCTCAAGGGAATATCCAATAAACACACATTTTTCAGCTTTTGGATCTAGCTTAGTTCTCAGCTCATCTGGCACATGCAGATATGCAATGCATCCAAAGACTTTCAGATGAGACAAATTAGATTTTCTACCAGTAAACTTCTCCTCTAGAGTTACATCATGTATGGCTGCAGTTGGAGTCCTATTCATGATATAAACTGCTGTAGAAATAGCCTCAGCCCACCGACAGCCATTCTAGAGACTGGCATAGTTATAGCGCCAGCTCATTCAGTTGGGTTCACACTATAGAGAACCCTAGTAAGTATTTGGTTGAGTACCTTTTCAAATGTGTGTACTCTTATCTTTGTATATGGTGTGTTGAGTGTTGAGTGTTGTGTGTACTCTTATCTTTGTATATGGTGTGTTGAGTGTTGTGTGAAGAAGAAGAAGATTTTCAGCCTCTCACCTTGTGTGTTCTCTTTTAGGGTTTTGTGAGTATGTGTGTGCTTGCAAGCTCTCTTCCCCCTTGCATCTTTTCAGAGAAGGGGGTGGCCTTTTCCTCAAAGGCATAGCATTTGAATTTAATTCAATCAACTGTAAAACATAAAAATCAAGAAAACCATAGATTTAAAATTTGTAAATAAGTAAGAAAATTAGCTTACATGGAGCTTGTAAGCTCTTCTTTGGCTTGAGGGATTGAGGGTTCTACTCTTGTTTGAAGCAAGAGTGGCCACCAATTCACTTTGGAGAGGAGTAGGCCAAAAACAATTGAATTATTAAGAAATTCAATGTAGATGGCTCAGGACAGGAGTAGATGGCTCAGGACAGGAGTAGAGTAACAGTGCATAAACACCATTAAGATTTTACAAAGGGGGAGGCTTCTATTTATAGGAAAAAGTGAGCCTCTAACCAAGCAAACTAATTCTAGAATTTTCAAGATCAGTTTGGTCAAATTTTAACTATTTTTGGGTCCGTTTCGCTTACTTTTTGGATCTAGTTTAAAATAGGAGAGAGGAGAGATGAAAATATCTCATTTAATTGATTTAAAATTGGGGTAATGATGAGAAAAAGGCGCCTACTTCATGAGGGAGATCCCCACTCTGTGTCAAAATTTATTTTTTTAATTGTTTTCTTTGGTCCTTAGTCCACTCTTCATCTTATGTGAGCATTTACTCATTTGGGGGGGGGGGAGTTCTTTTATTCTTCAATTTATCTCCTCCCTACATTTGGATTAATCTTATTGGTCCATAGGAACCTTAATCCAAATTTTTTAAAAAATCTAGATCCTTAGGCTAAGGCCTTTTGTGCACATTATAATTTATTTCTATTGCACCTTAGGAATTTCTTTTTAAACTTCTGTTTAGGGAGAATTTATTTGAATAGAAGGCATATTTTTGCATCCAAAGATATCTTAAAATTGAATTATCTCTCTCTAGAATATTTTCTCTCTCTAGGCCAAACAGGTAGAAATAAGATCTTTTATTATTCTGAAAAGGGGATTGATTACAAGGGAAGATACTGGACATCTTGAGGGGCTAGGGAGGAATCTTACATCCTCTCCTACTTGAAAAACGCGAGATGTCCTCATTTTGCAAACTGGGGGTAATCCCGCAGTAGTTCGGCTTCTTTCTTCTAGGTGGCATCTTCAAAAGGATAGAACTTCCGTTTGACTACTAATAATTCTCTCAGAATTCTGTTCCTGAGAACCTTCTCTCGCACATCAAGGATTTCTTCAGGAGGTTGGAGTTCCATCCGCCCTTGGGTTGTTGAAGAAGTTAAGAGTTCATCATTAAGCACATGATTCGGGCTCTGTACATACTTCTTAAGTAGGCTGACATGAAATACATTATGTACTTTGAGATGAGGAGGCAGAAGAAGTTCATAGGCTAAGTCACCTACTTTCTTTGTAATCAAATATGGCCCACAGTATGTGGAGGATAACTTCTTGTACTTCCCAAGAGATAGAGAACTTCTTTTGGGGCGTACTCGAATGAAGACCATATCTGCTTCTTCGAACTTTTTGTCTGACCTCTTCTTATCTGCATACTGCTTCTATCTATCTTGGGAAGCTTTTATATCCTTGTGGATTGACTGCATTTGCTGCTCCATGTCGTCAAGCATCTCTTTGTGAAAGATCCTTGCCCCCTCCGCGCAACGGACTCGGGGGTGGTAGCAGCGGAAGTAGCACTCCTTGCGCGGGGCAAGATCCCTCACTCGGGATCTTGCCCACGGATATCCAGAGAAGAGACTAATCCCTCGGTTCTTCAAAAACCAAACCCGAAAAAACTTGCCTCGCCCAGAAAGCACGGGCAATTCCTCCAGGATATTTTTACTCAACGTAGTCAGGGTCATTTTATTGACCAAACTGATCTGACCAAACCTGTGAGTCTCTTGGTCAGATCAAGGAAGAAACTTGCACTTGGATAATTTTACTCCAGGATATTTTTACTCTAACATAGTCAGGGTGATTCCTCCAGGATATTTTTACTCTAACGTAGTCACGGTCATTTTATTGACCAAATTGATCCGACCAAACCTGTGAGTCTCTTGGAAGGAAGAAACTTGCACTTGGATCATAGAAACCAATGTTTTTTTCCCCATCGAGAGGCACAGCCGTTGATTCTTTTTCCATAGAACAATTACTATCCAAGATTTACTTCATCTATCATACTATAACAGAATTGAGTCTCATTTTACGGATCCATCAGTCCAGCCTAACCCCATCCAGTCCCATGGGTTAGCCAACTGCCCAACCATTGTAGTGATGGGATCCAATCAAGAATTTGGTTAGGTTTTGTCCCAGGTATCAGGGAAAAGACTTCCCAGGTCCCCTACGTGGTTATTCATGCAAACTTAATGCCAGTCACACTACTTACACACCCAATATGAAATTACCTTCTTCACAGCTTCACAGATTTAACTATCTTTAAAACAATCATTTAATTAAACCATAGTGTCACTGATCATAATCCTCCAAAATATTTGGTTGAATCCTAATTTCCAATCATTCCTTCATCGGTATATAATAGGGACATGGGACACACTCAAGGGAGGCTTGGAGGGTTGGGCTTATGAGGCCAAGGCTATGTTATGCTCTCTTGTGTAGAGGATCATATCTACTCACTTACCATTTCACACTATAGCTACATGCTATTGGATTGGAGTTATACCTCTTGATGGTATGGGACATCAAGGTAGAGGTACGATGTATTTCATTTATAATTCATGTGTGCATCCCTTGGACTCGACGGGGGTGGTCGGGTGGTTGAGTTTATGCTTGATTTATGCATGTTTATGCATAACAATTATCTAGAGAGATCTTAGGATTTTAACAGTGGTATCAAAGCAATCTCTAGTTAATTGTTGTTATTTTTATTTTTTATTGTAATTTTTGGTATTTTTTAAGTAAATTTTAATATTTACTAATAAAAATATTATTTTACTGATTTGTGTTGATGATTTGCATGTGGATCGTCGATATGGCGATTGGAACATGTGTTACTACTATTCAATGGATGAATCGACCTTGCGGGAGAATTCCATGAGTTTAATTTTATTTTTTTCTATTTTTTGTGGTTTAAAATAAGCATTAATAGAAAGTTTTACAAAAATACCACATATTTTACTGTAGATATTTTTGGTAGAATGGATTCCCTAGATTTGTAGAGTTTTAAGGATTTTTTTCCTGAATTTTTTGAAATTTTTTGAGCATTTTTATGGTTAAAAATATATTTTTTGTACATTTTTTGCGGGATTTTTCGCGGGTATGCGATCAAATTTCTACCGAT
Organism: Cibotium barometz; assembly: GCF_041138505.1. NCBI lineage: Eukaryota > Viridiplantae > Streptophyta > Polypodiopsida > Cyatheales > Cibotiaceae > Cibotium > Cibotium barometz. The sequence continues at coordinate 8,376,967 of NC_141058.1, forward strand.
TTCCTGCTGAAATGTAGTAGGGGGTAGCATGGTGATGCATGAAATGCTCTCCTGTGTGCGTGGAACCCTCTCTGCCTCTCAAATCTGATTTTCTTGTCTATTTTCCTCTGCCCGTGTGAATTTCTTTTAAAAGGGATTTTTTAATTAAATATTAATCATAATTAATTTTAATTATGATTAGGATTAGTTTAATTAAAACATAATCAACCTCATCTCTAATAGAGAAGGAGGGGGTGGAGAAGAACCATGGAAATGGTGTGAAGGAGAGAGGAGAATGAAGAGGGAAGGGGGGTGGGCGGGTGGGGTTGCGCAGTAGCTGCCCGATGGAAAAAAATGCCTCCCCCCTAAAAAATCAATTCCATAAGCTTTAACTAAGCTTATTAATATTGGTTTTTTTAATGAGTTTTTTATTACCAAAAAAAGAGATTTTGGAATTTTTTTAAAAAAGCTTTAAAAAAAGCCTGAAAATTATGAGAAAATATGGGATTTGAGAAAAAAAAATCTCTGAAATTTCTAAATTTTTTCTCTTGAAACCTTTGGCTTTCCGCATTCTCGGGAAACCTTTTGGCTTTCCGAATTCCGGAAAATCTTTTGACCTTCCGTATTCCGGAAACTTTTGACCTTTCACATTCCGATTTTTCTTGTCTTTTCATTTTCCTAAAACTTTTGGCTTTCTGTATTACAGGAAAACCGTTGGGATTCTCAAATTCTTTGACCGTTCGTATTCTAAATGTGTTCAGGGTAAATTAAAAATTTCAAAAAATTCTTAAAAATTAGTGAAAAATTAGACAAAGGTTATTTTAAATTTATGGAAAATGTGGGGTTGGTATTTGGCATGTGGTGTGTCCATTCGGGCACTTGTGACCATTCAAATTCCTTTAAAAATATATTTTTTGAGCCAAAAATTTAAAAAATCCATTAAAGTTATAAATTTTCATTGGATTTGAGAATTGTCGGGCGGAATTGGAAATTTCGTGAATGATGGAATTCTCAAGAGAAATTAGGAATATTCTAGAAATTATTTTTAAAAATCCTAAAAAAGGTATTTTTAAAATATCAATGGTATTTTGGCAAATTTAATTGCTAAAAATTTTCTGGAAAAATATAGGTTTGGAATGCCATGAGATAGATTTGGTGGAATTCAAAATTATCGTATTTTGAGGCCCTAAAAATTAGGAAAAATCCATGATAATTCTTTTTCTCAAGAATTTAATATTTTCGAGGGTTATTTAATCATCATAAAGTACATTTTCTCGTGCTGACATTAGATAGATATGGGTTATTCACATATTATAAATACAATTGTACCTCGTATTAGTAGTTATTTTTATTTGGATTAATTCTAAATGATGTTTTCATGATTTTTGACCATTGTTTAGCCATTCTTTTTGGACATGTTCCTTAAGTTCTTTTAATGGCTATAATTTGCGTTCAAAGTGTGTTTCACCTTTGACACTTTCCCGTGATAATGTATTTTGCACTTGTTTAAGTGTGGTTTGTGCTTAATTTCTTAAGCCTAAGACAAATTCTATCATGGGTCAGTTGATTGGTTTGTTTTGATGGATTTTTTTTGGATGTTTTTCAAGTTTTATATGGACTCATCAGGTTCTGCCTAGATCACTTGTGTCTAGGGATTTTTTAATGAGTGTTACACACATGTATTTCACTTGCTTACTTTGGAGTTTTGCTTGAATGACACCACGTTCATATACTCCGGATTGATGAGTCGGACACTAATTTTAATACTTCTTTTGGCATGATTAATGACCATGAGATGGCATGCATTGATTTTTATGATCAACTATGGTTTTCATGGATTCGAGGAGCTTCTATGCTTTTATCCATGGTTTTATAAGGATCTTTTGATCTTTTGGATAATATCATGTGCTTTGAGGGTAGCATTTTGCCTTCGTTTTTTGCACATAATTTTGGAGTATATTGCTTGTACTCTTGTACATATTCCAACTCGGATATCTAGTTGCTTATATATCTAGGTGAGTTATTTTTCTACCCTAACTTTATTGTGTTTTGGGTAGTTATCATTAGAAAGGCGCCAATAATTCAATTTCTTTTCTAATGATGTACTTGGAAAGAGTTATTCCTTGATGTACTCTTAGGTATATAGAGATAGGTTTTAGTATGTGAAAGTCTGGGATAAGGCCATTTTATTCCTTTTATACAAGATTTTATTCATATTTCCTAGACGGCATCCTAGGGAGTTTCAAATTGTTAAGGTATGTATGGGTGGTATCATGGTGGTATGGGATGCCAGTGATCCCTCACATATATTATTTTATGGGATAATTTTGGCTCAAGATTGTTGCTTTGCTTACATCACTTAGCATGTTGACCTCAACATTCAAAGACAATCTCATTTTCTAAATTCACTAGAAGTTATAGTGTGGGCATTCTCTAGATAAACTTCTTTTATCTATAGCCTACATGTATTGATGAGTGTAATCTCGTTGGCATTTTCACTTGTTGAAATCTCTTTTTTTAGAGTTCAACAAGTTTATCTTGTTGTGTTCGAATTAGGAAAATTTAGATTTTTCCTTTGTTGGCATTTCTTTCTCTAGTTTCATATTTTAGGTGATTTATATAGTCAACCTGATGGTTTACGGATGGACATATGTGACTCATCGAGACACTGATGACTCTCTATATTGATACGTCGGGGCACCGATGAATCCCTGGTTCCTGCTGTTATAATGCCATATTTTCCTACTTTATTTCGAATGGGTTAGAGGAAGTTACTTTGAATATGAATTGCTTTGATCATCCGCAGTCTGATAGGCGAAGAGAGCGTATGAATCAGATTGTATATATGCTTCGTACATATGTCTCTAGAAAATCATTATATTGGGAAAAATATCTTCCAATAGAATTTACCTATAACAGTTTTAAATATACAGCTATTGGTTTTAGTCCTCCGTGCATACTTATGTATGAGTATCAACCCAGGGCACCTATTGATGTCGGTCATAAGGACATCAAGCTTGATGCACCAAGGGATTTCTTGTTGCGTGATATGCAAGAAATGCTGACCGAAGCTCGGGATTCTATCAGGAGTGCTCAGGATAGAGTACGATTTTATACTGATAGGGGACGCTCATCTCAGTCTCTTGAACCAGGAGCATTGGTTTATTTAAAAGTTCCTAAAGATTTTCAGACTTTGTCAAAAGAAAAATGCTCGAATTTATCTCCTAGATATTGTGGTCAATCTCGAGTTATACATTGGATTGGCACGGTTGCGTATGAACTATAAACTACCTCCACATGTTAGAGTTCATCCAGTCTTTTATGTCAATAGATTGAAAGAGAAACTGGTCGGTGAGGATTACACAGTTACTCCTCAAGAACTCGTTGAAGTCGAAGATTTATCCTATCTTCCATATGAACCTGATAAGGTACTTGAATTCAGGGAAAGGAAACTTTCTAGTTCACTAATCCCTAAGGTTAAAATTAGGTGGAAAGATAGGGAAATAGAAGTTTCGACTTGGGAGTCGGTTAATATTGTTCAGTGCAATTCTCCTTTTTTTCATTGCAAGAGTGCAATGTTTTGAGAGAGGGGAAGTATGTTATATGCACATTATGTGTGCATATACTAGGAGGCTAACCCACAATAGGCTTGTGAGCATGGGAGCATGGGAACAAGCTCTAGTAGTGGAGCATGGGTTAGGACTAACCTTAAAGGGTTAAGGTTAGGGTCACGCATCCAAGGGTCACACATGGGAAATGGAGAGTCAAGTCTAGTCACTTGAGGGCCCTCTTATATAATAGGGGCATGGGACACACTCAAGGGAGGCTTGGAGGCTTGGGCTTGTGAGGCCAAGGCTATGTTATGCTCTCTTATGTAGAGGATCATATCTACTTACTTACCATTTCACGCTATAGCTACATGCTATTGGATTGGAGTTATACCTCTTGATGGTATGGGACATCAAGGTAGAGGTATGATGTATTTCATTTATAATTCATGTGTGTATCCCTTGGGCTCGGGGGTGGTCAGGTGGTGGTTGAGTTTATGTGTGCATCCCTTGGGCTCGAGGGGGTGGTCAGGTGGTTGAGTTTATGCCTAATTTATACATGTTTATGCATAACAATTATCTAGAGATATCTTAGGGTTTTAACATCCCAACCCACAATCTTCATCTGGGCCTCCCCCTCAGTCTTAAAGATATACCCTCGACATCAGCAAGGCCCCCACCCTTTCTTAATGCCAACCTCTCCATTGTACTCTCTCCATCGACCTCCCTTTCCCCACACCTCTGGAGGAGGGAGAGATACCCCCACCACCATTGCAGTCCAGTTGCAGTCCAGCATGAAGAGATCGATCCACCTGTCAACCCCCTCAACTGGCACGACCCCCTAGATCGCACGGAGTTTGAGTAGGAAATCAACATATTGCTCAATCGATAACTCCAACATGCCCCAATTAGCATGATTACAGACCAAATGGACATCCTTGTCCTTTGGCCATATTTAGATGCCAAACATAGTAGCTAGAAGCACCGACACCCACATCGACAAACGGGGTGGTTACCAGCGGCCTCCTTCCACTTCTCGTCCCATTACCTTCAAACTCATGGGTGAGCAGCCTGCTTGGCGGCGCTGACCTTTTCTCCTAAAGCTATATCTCTATGCTACTAGTCTCAAACTCTAAATTTCATTTGAAGGGCTCATCTAAAATATTTAAAGATATTGGACGTTCACAATACTATTTTGTGAAGTCTTCAAATTCTATGACCTCAAAAAATAATTAATAGAGACAATGGATACATTATTTTCTATTTTTCTCCTTCTTCTCCCCATTTTTTATGATCATAATTTGATTAAAATAAATGGGAAAATGATCCTTTTTTGGAAATAAAAATAGGTAAAAACAAGAAATCTTTTCCAATGGCATATGCAAAAAAGAAAGCCTATTGTGCCTACTGCAATAATACCTATGTAGCAATTGCTACATAGGTATTATTTAGTGTTTGAAGAAAATATTTTTCTAATCAAAGGTGATCTTCTTATAACATACCTATTTAGTTTGTCATGGACATGACTCACTAATTATGTCTATAGCAATGATGTATGGTAATATCTTAATGACTTATCATGGGTAACCTTCTTACTTTTGAGTACAAAAAAGTGATGTATTTGAAAATAATGTCCATGTTATGTTGTGCCCATTACAATGATGCATGTACCTCAACAAAATGGATAAAGAAGTGTAGAACAACTTTGATAAAGTCTTTAGAGAAAAGGTGAAATTTCTAAGATTTTTGTTAATTTAATGCCTATAACAATGATACATGCATTGCTCCTTGATGGCTTGTCATGGGTACGTTGTACCCACAACAATGATGCTTGTTCCTTAACAAGATGGACAAAGAAGCATGGGACAACATTTGATAAAGTCTTTGGAGAAAAGGTAAAATTTTTAAGATTTTTGTTAAATTTATATAGCAATGATACGTCCATGTACCTTAATGATGGCTTATCTTCTTACTTTTGAGTATATAGTAATGTATATGCAAATAAATCCATGTTAAAATAGCAATAATGTTGTGCCCACAATAATAACGCATGAAGGATAGACAAAGAAACGTGGGATAACTTTGATAAAGTCTTTAGAAAAAAGGTTAAGATTTTTGTTAAGTGATAATTCTTTCCTATGAGAAAGAAATTCAAAACTCGTGTTAGTCATAAAAACACTTTAAAAAAATTTCATCGGGTGGTAGCTCAGTTGTTAAGGTGTTTGGTTAATATGCCTGAGTTTATGGGTTCAAACCCTACTAGCTACCCCGAATGATGCTACCTTGTAATGTTGCCCCATGAGTGTTTGTAGGTTGTGGTGTTTGTAAAAGGGCATGCGGGCCCTGAGAGGAGTCCTCTCGCCAAGTAGGAATTAATTGCACAAATTTTTTAAAAATAAAAACACTTTTGTTTCTTATTTTATAACTAGTTAGCATTGGTTATAAGACAGAAGATGATGACGCCATATTAATTTCTTATGTAAAACCTAAATATATTAGAAAATGAGAAGCCCAACATTAATGAAAAGGTGGCATTTTGATAACCACAAGAGATGGCAAGCTTGTCACTAAAACTTTCACTAAGTGTAATCTCTTTTGTCTGTTGAGGCTGTCCCTCCCTCTTCCTGAGGGACCATTGTAGCTGGTTCAGTTTTCTCTTAAATTCAATTACACTTTCTCAAAAAAAAAAAAAACTTTCACGAAGTCTAGACTTCAGCTTCAAATTTAAGGCACCATCGGAATGCAAACCTCAAATTTCATTTAATGCGGGTAGGGTTACATTTTCCCTCCCATGCAAAGGTCAGATCACATTTAATGCTTGCGAGGCAAGGTAACTTGGCCTTGAGACTACCCAAAATGCTTGAAGGGTGTGAAGAATGTTGGGCCACGTTGCATTGAATGTATGCTAGGATAATTTATTAACGCAAGCTGGGAGGGGCGACCTAAATCTGAAAGTCTCTCTCTCGCGCTTGCCCCCCTTTACCTCTCCCTCTGAGTGCATATAGCCAGCGCCTTGCCAGCTATGACTTGTATAAAAAGCAATGTAGTGAGGATATTAGTGCTTCTATCTCTAATCCTCCTCCTAATCCTCCTTCTCTCGTCTCTGCTTCTTGCTCTTACCTTGTTGAACATTCATGTAGTCGCCCCTCCTCCTCCTCCTGACTTCCTCTCTTCCTTCTTCTTGCAAGGCTTTTCCTACGTCCTTCATTTGCAGCAGCAATGCCAAGGCCTTTTCCATTCCCCTTGCCCCATCTTTATCCTGTCCAACCTCATCGTCTTCACCCTCTTGTTCAAGAACTTCTACCCCTCTTCATCTACTCATGATTACATTAATTCCGTTACAGACTATGTTCTTCCGGAGCACTTCTACACAGCCAGCCATGGCGACTTTTTTTTCGCCTCCCATCATCAGATATGTCCTCCCGAGGACTACCATGTCCTGTCTTTCACTGGCTACCCCATGCAGGAACGTATCAACAACTGGAAGCAACTCGAGGTAAACATCAAGGGGGCTTCTCAGCAGCAGATGGAGAAGCCCCAGGAGGAGAAGGAAGTGCAAGCCAAGCTATCTGCAGAAAAGGCAGAGGGTAATTTTGCCAAGCTGAGGCAGCGAAGGGATCAATCAGATGTAGAGCCAAGCGTGATGGCCGTGACGTCTAATGAGGCTGTTAAGCCCGACATTAAGAGCGAGGTTATTTATGAGCATTTCGTGATGATGAGGACTTCAAAGTTAAGCAATCAGCTGACCCAGGTGGTACTCAACACGGAGGCTCCCCATATGAGCCGTCCATCACAACAGATCAAGCAGCAGACTGGTGTAGTTGTGCAACATAATTCCAAGGTAGACAAGAAGGCCTTGGGTGTGGTAACGACGAATGATGAGAAAGGGGCAATAATATTGAAGACCAAGCAGTTGGGTGCTGCAAAACATGACAAGATGCCGAAGCCAGCTAGCACATCAACACTAATTCCTAAATATAGTTACAAGGTGGTCGGCAGCCACTCAGACCAACGATTATCGCCACGCGCATCAACCTCTCCAAACGAATCCATGCAAAGAGCAGCCAGAAACATGAAGAGCACGTCCCCTTCTTCTTCAGCCCATTTGCAGCCGATCAGCAGCTCATCATCAGACCCGCCGGCCACGTTCACATCCTTGGACGGCCTCAGCGACGACGAGGCTAACAAACGTTTCTCGGACTTCATCGCCAACCGTTTTGCACTCATGAAAACAGAATTACTCCAGTCCACAAAGCTTCGCTTATAATTAGCTCCACGGTTTCAAATTCTCATCACCTGCTAATCTGGGAGAGGTAGGAGCTTCATGGAGTCTTGCTCTATCAAACTTACCCCACATGTCATGTGCCGCTAATTAGTCTCCTCTCTGCACGTCTGGATTTCCCCATTCAGTACTTGAGGCATGCTTACTTGTGTAACATCCTTATCACAGTATGATCTATCTCACATGTCAGCTAGTTCATGTGTTAGATAGCTAACTCAGAATGTTAGAGCAGAGACAGTACATTGCTGCTGCTTGTTTGGTCTCATCAAAAACACATCTTGGCATTGAACAATACAACTAGGATGCTTAGGTAGCCTGTTTTGATGGTACATGAAGTGATAGAATGAACATGAATCTCTAAACATACCTAGAAAGGGTGCTAGAGGCACGTTGTCGTGCCATGGCACGTCTATGGTGTGAAACCATGCATATGAGGCCATCAAATGCAAATCCAGATGTATGGGATTAAGTGTCATGACTTGAGTCATTATATGATGCTTAAGTACATATGTTCATATTGTAAATGAGGTTCAATAAGACGAGCTGAGGCTGAGTCAGGTCTCGAAGCCTCTGTACATAAGTGTGGTGTGAATCATGGAATTTTTATGCTTATGGTAGACCTAGTAGTAGGGAACACCCTTCTCAACATGTATGGGAAATGTGAGAGCATGTATGATGTAAGGATTGGTTATGGTGTGAAACCATGCATATGAGGCCATCAAATGCAAATCCAGATGTATGGGATTAAGTGCCATGACTTGAGTCATTATATGATGCTTAAGTACATATGTTCATATTGTAAATGAGGTTCAATAAGACGAGCTGAGGCTGAGTCAGGTCTCGAAGCCTCTGTACATAAGTGTGGTGTGAATCATGGAATTTTTATGCTTATGGTAGACCTAGTAGTAGGGAACACCCTTCTCAACATGTATGGGAAATGTGAGAGCATGTATGATGTAAGGATTGGTTATGGTGTGAAACCATGCATATGAGGCCATCAAATGCAAATCCAGATGTATGGGATTAAGTGCCATGACTTGAGTCATTATATGATGCTTAAGTACATATGTTCATATTGTAAATGAGGTTCAATAAGACGAGGTGAGGCTGAGTCAGGTCTCGAAGCCTCTGTACATAAGTGTGGTGTGAATCATGGAATTTTTATGCTTATGGTAGACCTAGTAGTAGGGAACACCCTTCTCAACATGTATGGGAAATGTGAGAGTATGTATGATGTAAGGATTAGTTTTGAAAGAATGACTTTTCAAGATATCGTGTTTTGGAATGCCATGATTTCTGTTCTTACTCGGAATGAGCAGAACAAGGAGGCTCTGGGTTTGTATGATGAGATGCAAGTTGAAGGCATTAGACCTAACAACATTACATTTGTATGTGCACTTAATGCATGTGCAAGCTTAGCAGCATTAGAGCAAGAGCAGAGAAATTCTAACCCAAAACCTTCGTTTCAGAGTTCGTGGCTTTAAGGCAAGATCTGTGTGCCGTCCCTTCATTTTGTCAATGCTTACCATTGCAGCAGTGGATGAAGGGCCCTCTTGTTTGACTGACTAAGTCACGTCCCCTTGTCAATGCTAGTCTACCCTGCTTCGCAGCCCACCATCGCTATGTATCTGAACCTCCGACTCTCTCTCTCTCTGATTCAATAGAACTAGGCAGGTTCTATTTGTGAAATGCAAGATTCTGAAACCCTTTGGTTAATCTCTTGAAATGGCGAGTTGTTTCTGCTGCCCTGGTGAAGAAGAGCACTTCAAGTCTTTGGACAATCCTTATAGTACTACACCCAATGGTTATATGGGTGCCCAAAAGGCCAATCCAGCAGTCCGAAACCCGGTTACACAAACCATCCAGCCAATAGAAGCACCAGCTATATCATTGGATGAATCGAGAGAGGCAACTGAAAATTTTGGAGCAAATGCATTGATAGGCGAAGGTGCATATGGGCGGGTTTACTTTGCAAAGTTGAATAATGGCAGCTCTGTGGCAGTTAAAAAACTTGATGTCAGTAATCAGCAGGAGCCCGACAATGAGTTTTTAGCTCAGGGGTCTAGAGTTTCAAGCCTGAGGAATGAAAATGTGGCAGAGCTTATTGGATACTTCATTGATGGCAATCTGCGAGTGTTGGCATATGAATTCTCGCAACGATGGGTTCTTTACATGATATCCTATATGGTCGAAAAGGTGTCCAAGGTGCCCAGCCAGGCCTTGACTGGATGCAACGTGTGAAGATTGCTACGCTTAGCAGAGGCAACAGCTGGAGACATATTTGAAGGTGGCGGCTTGCGTGGCATGCGAAAGTTTTTTTTAAAAAAAGAAATTTCCGAATATTAAGCAGGAAATAAGGAGGCGCAGTATTTCAAACTGGGAAAATGCGATTTTTGGGCTGCAAAAGGCGAAGGAGCCCAATTCTCTTGCGGGAAAGAAAGGGGAAAAAACCAGAAACGCAGAGGGGAGGGGGAGATATGCAGAAACGGGGAGAAAGAAAAAACCAGAGAGGGAATTTTGTAGAGTATCTCGTTTTGTGAGGATTACTTCTGTTCAAACCTTGTAGGGGTTTGAATTAAAGAGTATTTGAAGCTCCTTTTAATGATTCCATTTCTAAAAATTCCAAGAAAATGAACGAGATGCTGCCTGGCGAGTGGAATCAAGGCATTTTTCAGATCATTGGATTGAAAAATGTGAAGCTTTTGCAATATTCCTTATGCAGAGATAAGTTTTTTTAAAAAATAATTACGATTTCTAAATTATAAAGCTTGAGAGGATGGAGTTCTGAGTATATAAGTTTTTTTTAATTCCCTTTTGTAATCTTAAATAACCATGGTTTTGGAGAACTTCTGGGATTGGTGATCTTTGAAAGTTGTAAGCTTCAAAACAAAGGAGAAAATTCCGGTTTTGAAATTTTAGTGGGCACATGAAGAGAATGAATATGTGTTACATTCTATCTATTGCTTCTTTGTGAAATGATGGAAATTATAAGCAGGTCTTTTCGATAAGTTCAATTTTCGTCTTGAAGTTGTGAAGATGGCAACATGTAAAATATGTGATGTGCAAGTTCACATGTATTGGGAACTTGTTGAAGTCTATGTGATGCCAATATGTGACATGTATATGGCATTTGGATAAAGGGTTAGGAGATCTATGCTTGGTTCTGGTCATGCTCTTGATACACATTTTATGTGCAATCATCAAGCTGAATTTGGGGATGTATTGAAGTGAATTGGCACATGTACATGTCATCAAAAAGGGAGATGTCTTATGCTCCTTGAAGAGGTATATATTTTGTTTCTTTGCTGGGATTTGAAAACGACTCTCACAGCCAGAAGTCTCGCACTTTCCCAGCGACACCGCCCACGTCACGACAGCTTTTTGGTGAACCCGACATGAAACTGCTGGGGTGAGAGTGTGGTGAAATACACAGGGAAGCTATGGCTGAGAATCCTGAGGGACAGGGGGTTCATTTTGACCCCGGGGTTATGCAAATGTTTCAGATGTTTACTATGTATATGCAACAGCAGCAAGCTGCTGAGAGGGGGCAAATTTCCACGACTAAAGCACTGCAATCAATTGTGAAAAAGGTGGATCAATTTGATGGTAAGGACATCACAAAGTACCTGTGCAATTACACAAAGGAAATGGAGCTAAACAGGGTGACTGAGGAGGATATGGTTCGAAGCTTTGAGCTGGTATGTGTTCCTGAAATAAGAGAGTGCATAAGAGGATTACAGACAGCACATGGTGGCAGAAATTGGGAGGAGTTCAAGCTTGCTTTAAAGGATGAATATTTCATGGAGGATTCCGAGCGGGTGACCAAACGAACTTTCTTGGAATGGGTCACAAAACCCAAAATGGGAATTTCTGCCACGGAGTTGCTAAGAGAGTTTGAGAAGCGCTATGCCCAGCTGTCAAGGATAGAGCGAACAACCTTGGACAGGGAAAAAATAGAGCTTTTCTTACAAGCAGTTGGGAAAGATCTCCAAGAAAAACTGGAAATTCTCCTTGAGGATAAGGATACAGAGCAGGGGCTAAAGAATGATTGGAATGATGTCGAGGATGCGGTCACCATGCTAGCAAAGCGGCAGCGAACGAGGGATAAAATGGTGATGAGCTCGGCAACTCCTATAACTGTTGTTACCCCTGAGAATCTACCAAAACCAGCTGCTGCAATCCCAAAGGTAGAAGGGCCGATGGATGAGCTTATTAAGGGCATGCGAGACCTAAAACTGAAGATGTCCAGGATTGAGGAAAAAGGGCTACCATTAGGGCAGGCTTCTATACAAAGGCCTCAAAGCAAAGAAGGGTTTACATTCAGATGCATATGGTGTGATGGCCCAGAACATGCAAAGAAAGACTGTGCTAGCTATAAAGAAGCCCTCAGAAATCAACTTGTGTTTTTCAAAGATGGGAAAATCCACCTTACAGAGACTGGTCTTCCATTAAGCACAAACTTTGGAAAAGGAGGGATGAAAAAACTGGTTGAAGACATGGTCGCTGGACATGCCATCTCTATGGTTGAGGCAGCAACCTATGGGTTAAAGGTTGGTCAATCAAAGCAGGAATCTGAGAATGATGAAGATTATGAGAATGAAGAATTTTGGCCATCAACAATGGAGCTAATTGCATCAAAGAAGGTGTCTAAACAGGCTTTGCATGAGGCAGGTGACTGTATACGTCTTGAGACTGGCTGGGAAGAGCCTGTGGATTCTTTATCTGTTCATGCCTACATTGCAAAATGCCAGAATAATGAGGCACAGGTAGAGGAAAAGCGTAAGAGGGAAAATGAGGAAGGAGGGCCATCAAAAAGGGTCACCCGTGGTAGTGAAAAGAAGGATCCTGGGCCATCACATATGCCTTCACCGCATAGCAGACCTCCACAGGAAGTATCAATGGAAGAAGTGCCAGCAAAAATGAAGCATGAGAAGGAGAAGGGTAAAGGGAAAAGTCCACTCTACAAGCTTCAATCTGATATTGAAGCCGCAAAACAGACCTCAAGAGAGGATTCTAAATAGTAGGGTGGAATTTCCACTAGGGGAAGTCTTGGGGATTGCAAAGAAAGAATTCCATGATGAGATAATTGATATTATACGAAGGAAAAGACAGTCCATAATTGAATCTATTCCATCACAAGGGGAGACAAGCACTTCCAAGACTCATGGAGTACAGGTACGGCAAAAGGAAGAGAGAGAGAATGTGGTGGAATGTAATCACTCTGCTAAAGGGGCACGACAAGTGCGCTTTGTGGATGAGGATGATGAAAAAGAAGTTCTTACAAAGAGTCATTACTCCAGGAGCCATTGGGCAAGGGCCACCACTGAAACCCTTGTCAAGATAGGTGACTTGGAAGAGCCGTATGTTGCTCTAATTGATCATGGGTCTGAAATAAATCTTATGGCTAAAAATCTCTACAACAAATGTAAGTGGCCAATGGATGTAGATCATGGGTGGATGATTAAAGCAGCTAATAACTCATCTGGAGAGCTCTATGCAGCCTGTCCAAATGTAAGGGTAACTATAGGGGATGTGAAAGATGATCAGAACTTCTTTGTTCAGGAGATGTCATCCTATCCCCTCATCCTTGGGCAACCCTACATTACAGCTGTGAGGATGGAAACAAAGGTTTTGGATGATGGCTCGGCATATGCAAGAATAAGGAGTAAAGATGATAAGAAAGCTGTTCAGTTCTTGACAGTTTGCATTAACCATGAAAGGAACCGTGAGTCTCTTCGAGCACAGTCACTCCCAAAGATAAACAGAGAATTCATGAACTACAGGGAGATGAGGGATTTTGGCCAGGTGCCATTGTAAAGCGGGATTCCAATGGTACAAGGGGCAATGAGTTCTCGCAGGACTCAATCAATGTAAATAACTTTTCAGTAAATTTTCAGGGATTTTCTAGCTATGGGTCACTGGTCTTTGTAAAAAGCAAGGACTTGAAGCGTGGTATGCGTCAAGATGTACAAAATGAACAAAAAAGTCTTGAGCAGTGTGGTCTTTTGGAGAAGAATGAGTTTATTTTAGGGGTGCTTGATGAGGTGTCATTTGTGGATACTATGGATGTGCTTTTTGCTATGAGCTATATCATTGGATGAATCGAGAGAGGCAACTGAAAATTTTGGAGCAAATGCATTGATAGGCGAAGGTGCATATGGGCGGGTTTACTTTGCAAAGCTGAATAATGGCAGCTCTGTGGCAGTTAAAAAACTTGATGTCAGCAATCAGCAGGAGCCCGACAATGAGTTTTTAGCTCAGGGGTCTAGAGTTTCAAGCCTGAGGAATGAAAATGTGGCGGAGCTTATTGGATACTTCATTGATGGCAATCTGCGAGTGTTGGCATATGAATTCGCAACGATGGGTTCTTTACATGATATCCTACATGGTCGAAAAGGTGTCCAAGGTGCCCAGCCAGGCCTTGACTGGATGCAACATGTGAAGATTGCTGCGCTTAGCAGAGGCAACAGCTGGAGACATATTTGAAGGTGGCGGCTTGCGTGGCATGCGAAAGTTTTTTTTTTGAAAAAGAAATTTCCGAATATTAAGCAGGAAATAAGGAGGTGCAGTATTTCAAACTGGGAAAATGCGATTTTTGGGCTGCAAAAGGCGAAGGAGCCCGATTCTCTTGCGGGAAAGAAAGGGGAAAAAACTAGAAACGCAGAGGGGAGGGGAGATATGCAAAAACGGGGAGAAAGAAAAAACCAGAGAGGGAATTTTGTAGAGTATCTCGTTTTGTGATGATTACTTCTGTTCAAACCTTGTAGGGGTTTGAATTAAAGAGTATTTGAAGCTCCTTTTAATGAATCCATTTCTAAAAATTCCCAGAAAATGAACGAGATGCTGCCTGGCGAGTGGAATCAAGGCATTTTTCAGATCATTGGATTGAAAAATGTGAAGCTTTTGCAATATTCCTTATGCAGAGATAAGTTTTTTTAAAAAATAATTACGATTTCTAAATTATAAAGCTTGAGAGGATGGAGTTCTGAGTATATAAGTTTTTTTTAATTCCCTTTTGTAATCTTAAATAACCATGGTTTTGGAGAACTTCTGGGATTGGTGATCTTTGAAAGTTGTAAGCTTCAAAACAAAGGAGAAAATTCCGGTTTTGAAATTTTAGTGGGCACATGAAGAGAATGAATATGTGTTACATTCTATCTATTGCTTCTTTGTGAAATGATGGAAATTATAAGCAGGTCTTTTCGATAAGTTCAATTTTCGTCTTGAAGTTGTGAAGATGGCAACATGTAAAATATGTGATGTGCAAGTTCACATGTATTGGGAACTTGTTGAAGTCTATGTGATGCCAATATGTGACATGTATATGGCATTTGGATAAAGGGTCAGGAGATCTATGCTTGGTTCTGGTCATGCTCTTGATACACATTTTATGTGCAATCATCAAGCTGAATTTGGGGATGTATTGAAGTGAATTGGCACATGTACATGTCATCAAAAAGGGAGATGTCTTATGCTCCTTGAAGAGGTATATATTTTGTTTCCTTGCTGGGATTTGAAAACGACTCTCATAGCCAGAAGTCTCGCACTTTCCCAGCGACACCGCCCACGTCACGACAACGTTTCCTATGCTTTTGATCGATGGAGATCTTGAAGCACCTCGCAAAAAGGATAATTACAAATTGGTTAGCACATCTAAATCTGAGTTACACGCCGTTGTTCAAGTTGTATGAATTTTGTATTTGTTTACAAGTGGAAAAAAAACCATACATAAAGTATGGCGGGAAGTTGGCATAGTCCTCCCTAAAATTTTATAAACATAAAGGAACGTGCCCTTCCCCCGTTTTCCAAATAATGCTCTTGGTATCGAAAGTGGACCTAAGATACACCTTCAATGTTGAAAGTGACCATTAGTTTGTTCGAATATAAAAGAAAGTAAAATATGAATACTTTTGTTAGTCTATAATATTGAAGTCGATGATGCGGGTCCTAGCTACTTCAATCCCAAGGATATAGTACATGTATCCAAGATCTTTCATTGCAAACTCAGTTGTTTGCTGAGAGTTTTGGTTTGATAGCTACACCCATGGCTTTATTGCTTCTTGTCAAAATCAGATCATTAGCATACAGAAGAATAAGAACAATGTCCTTCCCTTTCACCATGTAGTAGAGAGTATAATCTATATCACTCTTTTAGAAACCTTGAGCTTTGAGATGCTCATCAATTCTGATGTAGTAGAGAGTATAATCTATATTACTTTTTTAGAAACCTTGAGCTTTGAGATGCTCATCAATTCTGCCATACCACGCTCTTGGAGCTTTCTTCAGACCATACGTGCTCCTCTTCCAGCTTGCAAACAAGATGCTTTGTTCTTGATTTGACATAACCTGTAGGCTGCTGCATGTAGAGTTCTTCCTCAGGCTAACCATTGAGGATGGCATTGTTGACATCCATTTGTTAACCAAATCAACATGCTACCTTGCACAAGAGAGGGAGAGAAGAAGAGAGAAAGACCATGCAAGGGTTGGTTCAGAGACTAGAAAATAGTCAACCCTAATGAGGGTTAACTCCCTAATGGGGCCGCTAGGGACTCACTCCACCTCCACTTATGTCAGTCAAATGGAGCTTCCACAAGCTAGGTAGTACTAGTGCCCAAAGAGGAGGGAGCTATGCAAAGCTCAACCTCTACTCCATGCCTATGTGTGTGCAAGAGAGATCTCAAGGAGAAGACAAAAAGATGGAGAAGAGGAGGCAAGTCAAGAACTATCACCTACATGCACACAACAACAATCAAGCAAGCATGCATCAACAACACAAGCCTACCACCATAGCCACAAGAAATGAGAGAGAGAGAGAGAAGGCAAAACTCAATTGTGATAATGGGACCCCTTTCATATTTCATAAGCACTTATATACATGAGCTCACTTTTTACAATGGTCGGCCGCCCATTTAACAATTGGGAGCCGAAAACTGATTTTCTAGCTCTATGTACATCTAGGCTTATTCCTGTGGACCGGCATTACACAAGTCGTAAGTATTGAGAAATCAAGCTTGATTAAGCTTAAGGTGGATCAAAGCATATGAGAAACATGATTAAGCATATTGATTAGGATAATACAAAATGTGATTAAGCTAATAACACGATAATATAGTCATTAGTCACAAACCCACATAATTTGATTACATTAGTGTTGATCCAAGTACATCCTTTTATAGCTCTCATGGAACTCCCAACTCACAAGATGTGTGTACCCTAGTGCCAACCATGTGTCCATAAATTCTCACACTACATGTGCTCCCTTGCACTTTCCATGTGCTACCTTTTTGACCTTTGACTTCACCTTTTACAAATGACCATACAAACTAGCCTTTGCCAATGTACCCTTAGTCTATTCCTCTTTCTAATGTACATGCTTCTCCTCCCCTTGCTGTATTTATATTGCACTTTGACACATTGTTTTTCTTAACACCTCTCCTCAATGTGATGAGGGTCTAACACCTCTCCTCAATGTGATGAGGGTCTAACACCTAACATGTATTGACTTGACCTACAATCCATTGACTTTGACACATTGTTTTTCTTAACACCTCTCCTCAATGTGATAAGGGTCTAACACCTAACATGTATTGACTTGACCTACAATCCATACGTATATGGTTGGAGCGGTCCGTCTAGGTTGCTCTATGAGCTACAATGTTGGCTTTGTCTTGACACTTTATACACTAGGACAGTGGGGCTACAACCAGGACTTAGGATCCATGCTCCTCATATCATCTAGAAGAGATGATCGGTGTTTCCTTCATCCTGCGAGGCCACATCACTGTCTTCTTTGATATTACATTAGTTTCTTCGGCTCGCTTTTTATGCTAGCAATCCTTTGCAATGTGACCAATTTTGCCACAATGATGATAAGTTATCTTTGTCCTTGGTCCTTGTCTCGTCCTCTTGAGAAGAGTGCTTTCTCCTCACTGGATGTAGCTTGAACTATCTTCCCTCGAATCCCCTTCTCTTCTTCTATGAGTGCTGCTTTCACTCCTACAATGGTTGGATCTAGGAGGTTTTTCAAGGTAGCCACTAAAGGACCATACTCCTCAAGTGTCATGCTTTTTAACAATATGGCTATTGCATCCTCTTCTTCTATTGGTGCCCCAATGCCAGCCAATTGTTTTGTTATGCTCTTCATTTTGTTAAGGTGTGCTGAAAGTGATTCACTATCTTTAATGTCCAAGCTAAATAATTATATTTTTAAGCTTATTTTTGAATTCTTTTGCTTTTCCCCAAACAATTTCTCTAGCTCATCCCAAGCACCCTTAGATGTATCTTGTGATGCAATGTGATGGATAAATCCATCTCCCAATCCTAATGCAATGATAGCTAACCCCTTTTCATTCTAGCTTAACCATTTGTTCATTTCATCCCCTTCATCTTCTGGATAGTTTTCCCTTCCATTTACGATGCCCCATAGCCCATCCTTCATTAACATAAATTTGATTTTGACTTGCCATGTGTGGAAGGACTCCCCTTTAAATTTCTCAAGCACAAATAAAGTAGTCATTTTAGGGTTGAGAAGGTCTTAACTCTTGAGTACTACTCAAGGTCTCAGTGTCTAATCTCAATACAAAAGAGATTTGAATGCATAGATTAGTGTTAATGCAAGGAGTCAACCATGAACCTCTAAAACAACTCACTTATTTTATGCAAAAAACCTGCATGTTCAAGTAAACAATTGAGCTTTCAAATTGAGTAGGAAGCTGAATGTGATGATGTAAACTTGTAGAGAAACTCCCAACTAATGATTCAAGTTCTTACTTGCCCAAAACATTGTTTCCTTTCCTTTCCATGTGAACACCCCTTTAAGCAAATTGCCTTTTATATTTTATTTTTTTGTTATTTTTTAAGGCAAATATATTAAGGTTTTGAAACCTTATCGACTTGTGAGTGGCAGCCGTTGACACGAGTAGGCAATTTGTGGACGTGGCTGGTTGAGGGAATTGAATGTGGCTGGTTGGGGCACACATGTAGCAGATGCTACTTCACTCAGATTAGTGGATGACAGTGTTGAATCTCGCAAGCGGGAGTTGTGGGCAGCAGTAAATAGTGGTTGTGGGCAAGTGTTGATGCAACGCAGTCAACCACCGACCCACTGTGGATGAGCAGACAACAATCGTACAACGTTGGCGACAAGCAGACTAAAGGCAGTCTAATGTAGACACAACAGATTGCTGCTGCTAACGTCTTAAAGAAAAAAACACCTTCTCTTATGCAAGCGGAATAGAGGCATAAAACCAATGGATACTCGCCATTGCAGTAGGAATTGCTACCAGCTCTTGTTGCTCAATTTGGAAAAGCTTGTAGCTTGATTTTGAAGGTGCTTTTAATGATGAGAAGCCTTGCATTGAAGTCTCCTTACTCCAAATAGCTCTAATGAACTTTAAATGAGTTGATTTGATGATAATCTTCACTCAATGAGTGGGATAGAAGGTAGGATTAGTAGTGGATTAATACAAGATTAATAGTACCTATTTGACTACTAGCTTGAGATAGGATGAATGGAGAGACATGGCTCTAATACCATGTTGAGACATCAAGCTTATTAAGCTCAAGGTGGATCAAAGCATATGAGAAACATGATTAAGCATATTTATTAAGATAATACAAAATGTAATTGAGGTAATAACAAGATAATGACAAGTGATTAGTCACAAACCCACATAATCTCATTGCATTAGTGTTGATCCAAGCACATCCTTTTATAGCTCTCATAAAGCTTCCAACTCACAAGATGTATGCACCCTAGTGCCAACCATGTGTCTATAAATGCTCACACTACATGTGCTCCCTTGCACTTTTTATGTGCTACCTTTTTGACCTTTGACTTCACCTTGTACAAATGACCATACAAATCAGCCTTTGTCAATATGCCCTTAGTCTATTCCTCTTTCTAGTGTGCATGCTTCATGTTGTACCCTCACACACTGTTTTTCTCAACAAAGCTCCATCATCCCATATATAAAAGTGCTCCCTTGCACTTTTTATGTGCTACCTTTTTGACCTTTGACTTCACCTTGTACAAATGACCATACAAATCAGCCTTTGTCAATATGCCCTTAGTCTATTCCTCTTTCTAGTGTGCATGCTTCATGTTGTACCCTCACACACTGTTTTTCTCAACAAAGCTCCATCATCCCATATATCGTTTCATGAAGTGCTTAGCGCAGTTACATAATAATGAGTTACAAGAAGCGTAACCATGCTTGAAAATGATGATAACCAGTGTGGTTAACATACCCCCCTTCCTAATTCAGATCTATCCTTAGAGATGACAGGGGTACTGAATGGTATTAGATGGAGCAAGTGCGGATGAAGTGGTATCGCAACTTAGGATGCAGGGGGATCGATGGAAGACCTTGTAGCTGGTCCAAAAGGTAGTCTACATCATATCTTCAAAGGTTTCTTTTGACAAAGTGTGAAAGTCTTTAGGAACTTTTAAATAAACCAACGCTCCTAGTTCAAAAGACTGAGATGAGCATCCCCTATAAGTATAAAATCGTACTCTATCCTGAGCACTCCTAATAGAATCCCGAGCTTCGGTCAGTATTTCCTGCATATCACGCAAGAAATCCCTCGGTGCATCAAGCTTGATGTCCTTAAGATCGACATCAATAGGTGCATTGGGTTGATACCCATACATAAGTATGCATGGACTAAAACCAATAGCCGTATATTTAAAACTATTATAGGCAAATTCCATCGAAAGATATTCTTCTCAATGTGATGATTTTCTAGAGACATATGCACGAAGCATATACTCTACAATCCGATTCATACGCTCTGTTTACCTATCAGACTACTGCGGATGATCAAAGCAATTCACATTCAAAGTAACTTCCTCTAATCCATTCGGAATAAAGTAGGAAAACATGGCATTATAATAGCAGGAACCAGGGATTCATCGCGCCCCGACGTATCAATATAGAGAGTCATCAGCGTCTCGATGATCACATATGTCCATCCGTAAACCATCAGGTTGACTGTATAAATCACCTAAAATATGGAACTAGAGAAAGAAATGCCAACAAAGGAAAAATCTAAATTTTCTTAATTCGAACACAACAAGATAAACTCGTTGAACTCTAAAGAAAGAGATTTCAACAAGTGAAAATGCCAACGAGATTACACTCATCAATACATGTAGGCTATAGATAAAAGAAGTTTATCTAGAGAATGCCCACACTATAACTTCTAGTGAATTTAGAAAATGAGATTGTCTTTGAATGTTGAGGTCAACATGCTAAGTGATGTAAGCAAAGCAACAATCTTGAGCCCAAATTATCCCATAAGATAATATATGTGAGGGATCACTAGCGTCCCATACCACCATGATACCACCCATATGTACCTTAACAATTTGAAACTCCCTAGTATGCCGTCTAGGAAATATGAATAATTTAATCTTGTATAAAAGGAATAAAATGGCCTTATTCTAGACTTTCACATACTAAAATCTGTCTCTATATACCTAAAAGTACATCAAGGAATAACTCTTTCCGAGTACATCATTAGAAAGAAAAATGATTTATTGGCGCCTTTCTAATGATAACTACCCAAAACACAATAAGTTAGGGTAGAAAAATAACTCACCTAGATATATAAGCAACTAGACATCCGAGTTGGAATATGTACAAGAGTACAAGCAATATACTCCAAAATTATGTGCAAAAAACCGAAGGCAAATGCTACCCTCAAAGCACATGATATTATCCAAAAGATCAAAAGATCCTTATAAAACCATGGATAAAAGCATAGAAGCTCCTCGAATCCATGAAAACCATAGTTGATCATAAAAATCAATGCATGCCAAAAAAAAATATTTTTAAAGGAATTTGAATAGTCACGAGCACCCGAATGGACACACCACATGCCAAATACCAACCCCACATTTTCCAAAAATTTAAAATAACCTTTGTCTAATTTTTCACTAATTTTTAGGAATTTTTTAAAATTTTTAATTTATCCCGAACACATTTAGAATACGAATGGTCAAAAAATTTGTGAATCCGATTTTCCCGAAATACAGAAAGCCAAAAGTTTCAGGAAAATAAAAAGACAAGAAAAATCGAAATGTGAAAGGTCAAAAGTTTCTGGAATACGGAAGGTCAAAAGATTTTCCAGAATTCGGAAAGCCAAAAGGTTTCCTGGGAATGCGGAAAGCCAAAGGTTTTAAGAGAAAAATTTTAGAAATTTCAGAGATTTTTTTTTCTCAAATCCCATATTTTCTCATAATTTTCAGGCTTTTTTTTTCAAGCTTTTTTGAAAAATTTCCAAAAGCTCTTTTTTTGTAATAAAAAACTCATTAAAAAAAACCAATATTACTAAGCTTAGTTAAAGCTTATGGAATTGATTTTTTAGGGGGGATGCGTTTTTTTACGCCGGTAGCTACTGCGCACCCTCCCCGCGCGCGGCGCGCGGCGCCTGTGCATAGATTTGAGAGAGAGGGATCTCTCTCTTCCCTCTTCATTCTCCTCTCTCCTTCACACCATTTCCATGGTTCTTCTCCACCCCCTCCTTCTCTGTTAGAGAGGAGGTTGATTATGTTTTAATTAATCTTTTTAATTAAACTAATCCTAATCATAATTAAATATTAATTATAATTAATATTTAATTAAAAATCCCTTTTAAGATAAATTCACACGGGCGGAGGAAAATAGACAAGAAAAATCAGATTTGAGAGGTAGAGAGGGTCCCACGCACACAGGAGAGCATTTCATGCATCAACATGCTACCCCATACTACATTTCAGCAGGAAATCGACAGAAATTTGATCACATACCCGTGGAAAATCCCACAAAAAATGTATAAAAAATATATTTTTAACCATAAAAATGCTCAGTGACTCTTGACTCTCCATTTCCCATGTGTGACCCTTGGATGCCTGACCCTAACCTCAACCCTTAAGGTTAGCCCTAACCCATGCTCCACTAGATCTTGTTCCAGGGTTAGCCTCCTAGTATATGCACATATAATGTGCACATAACATACTCCCCTCTCTCAAAACATTGCACTCTTTCAATGAAAAGAAGGAAATATGCGTTGAACATTCTCAACCGTCTCCCAAGTCGAATCCTCTATTTTCTTATCTTTTTACTTAATTTTAACCTCAGGGATTATCGACTATGAAGTTTCCTTTCTCTAAATTCAAGTACCTTTTCAGGTTCATGTGGAACATAGGATAAATTTTTAACTTCAACGAGTTCTTGAGGAGTAATTGTGTTATCCTCACCTCCCAGTTTCTCTTTCAATCTACTGACATGAAAGACTGGATGAACTCTAACATGTGGAGGCAGTTTTAGTTCATACGCAACCGTGCCAATCCGACTAACTCGAAATGGACCACAATATCTAGGAGATCATTTCGAGCATTTTCCTGTTGATAAAGTCTGAGAGTCTTTAGGAACTTTTAAATAAACCAACGCTCCTGGTTCAAAAGACCGAGGTGAGTGTCCTCTATTAGCATAAAACCATGTCCTATCCTGATCACTCCTGATAGAATCCCGAGCTTCGGTCAGCATTTCCTGCATATCACGTAAGAAATCCCTCGATGCATCAAGCTTAATGTCCTTAAGACTGACATCAATAGGTGCCCTGGGTTGATACCCATACATAAGCATAAACAGACTAAAACCAGTAGCCATATGTTTATAACTGTTATAGACAAATTACATGATTGGAATATATTTTTTCCAATTTGATGGTTTTCCAGAGACATATGCACGAAGCATATCCTCTACAATCTGATTCACACGCTCTGTTTGCCCATCAGACTACTGCAGATGATCAGAGGAACTCATACTCAAAGTTGTCTCCAATTTCTTGAAAACTTCCTGCCAAAAATGAACTTAGAGTCCCGATCACTCACAATATCAGAATGTAGATCATATAGTCTAAACAGTTGCTCAACAAATTGGTAAGCCAATCCCAAAGCTTTAACTGTTGTCTTTGTGGGTAAAAACCAAGCCATCTTTGTCAATCTATCCACGACTACCCAAATGGCATCGTGACCCCTGCTGGTACGTGGAAGTCCCATAATGAAAGCCATGGAAATACTCTCCCACTTCCTAGACAGAATATCTAAAGGATGTAATAATCCAGCAGATTTAAGGCATTCAGCCTTGTTTATCTGACATTGATGACATTGGACCACATAACTCTGAATAAAAGCTTTCATTTTTTGCCAATAAAATGTCCTTCTAACTAAAGCCAAGGTACGTAGTATGCTAGGATATCCTACTGATGGTGCATCATGGCACTCAAATAGGATCCTTTACTTAATTTCTGGCACATCCGACACGCAAACCATATCATTTCGGAATAAAATACCATTCTGAATAAAAAATTGGTTGGCTTTTCCTTTCACTAGGTTTTGATCTACTTCAAAGTTGGACCTTGATTTTGCCAAATTCTAATATTTTTCAAAGAAATATATATGTGCTGCATTTTTTCCTAAGGGAATCATACAAGTTAGAAGTAATCTCAGTGAAGAAAAGTTCATTAACTTCACCAATTCGACTCAATACATCAGCAATGTGATTCAAGCTACCTTTCCTGTATTTAATCATGAAATCGAAGTCCTGCATCAACTCAACCCATATGGCTTTTCTACCCTTTAAGTCCGATTGATCACAAATATAATGTAAAGACTGATGATCTGTCAAGACCATAAATTGAGACCCATAAAGATACTATTTCCATGCCTTTAAAGCACAAATGATTGCATACAACTCTTTCTCCAGAACTGGGTACCTAGTCTGTGTATCATTGAGTTTCTTACTCTTGAAGGCCATAGGCCTCCCATCTTGGAACAAAGTTGCGCCTACCGCAAAATCACTAGCATCAGTGTCAACAATGTAAGGTCTACTGTAAGGTCTACTAGGATCTGGCAAGGCCAACATAGGAGCATCTCGAACTTTATTTTTCAAAATCTCGAAAGCCTCCTCTAGCTTATCATTCCACACAATTAGAGAATTGGACTTCTTATTTTAACCTTTAATAAGAAGATTGGTAAGAATATTGGTAAAAGGTACAGTCAACTTCGAATAATCCTTAATAGATTTTCAAAGAAATACCACAAAACCTAAGAAAGATCTTAACTATTTGACTGTACAAGAAACTGGCCATTCCAAAACCTTTTGGATCCGATCCAAATGTATACTCAAGCCATCCCGAGAGATCTTATGACCTAAGTATAACAATTCCTTTCTAAAGAAATCACACTTAGATAATTTACAATACAATTTTTCCTTCTTGAGAACCTCTTTAAGATGACTCTCATGCTCATCCAAAGTTTTGCTGTATATCAAAATATCATCTAAGAAAACTACCACACATTTTCTTAACAGATCTCGAAATATATCATTCATCATATGTTGGAAAGTTGCTAGTGCATTAGTGGTGAGACCAAAGGGTAACACTAAAAATTCATAATGGCCATATCTTGTCCTAAAAGCAGTTTCAGGCACATCTTCCTTTGCTATACGGATCTGATGATAACTGGTTCGCAAGTCAAGCTTTCTAAAATACTTAGCTCCATGCAACCTATCAATAAGATCATCTTATCTAGGCAGTGGGTATCTATTTTTAATTGTAACCTTGTTAAGACGTTTGTAATCAATACACATCCTCCAGGTACCTTGATCTTTTTCTTAACTTGGTCTAATTTGACCCAATTTCAAATATTCAGCTAGTTGTTTGGCTACCTCATCCTCCTCAGAAGCCGACATGAACAGGTTCTGCCCCTGGTGTACTAGCTCTATTTTATGGTCCACCTCTCGTTTAGGAGGTAATCCATGAGATAACTCATCTTGAAATACATCCTGAAATTCACTTTTAATGGAGCTTAACACTTTACTTTCCCAAACATCTAAAGAAACAGTGCTTACATCAAAATGAACACATGAAGACATTGGATCCATAACCAACTGGAAAAGTTCATAGTTAAATATATCTTCCATCAATTCGATCTCATTGATAAAAGTTTCCTTGGGTACACCAATGTTTTCTTTAAAAGTTACAAGGCTTCCATTGTGATGGAAAGACATCAAATGTTTAACCCAACCAATAGAAAAATTCTTATTTTTGCTATGAAACCATTCCATTCCCAAGATTATATCTACATGACCCAAGCTCATGACATGGAAATCAAGCCTATCTGAGTACAATTGGATGTCTAACGGTAGTTTTAACACCTTCTTGTCCCAAAATTGGACTTGTCTTCCATCCATTCTGACCTTGTACATGTGATCATTCTACATGGTTTCTAGCTTCATCCTCTGTAACACAATATTGTC
Organism: Cibotium barometz; assembly: GCF_041138505.1. Lineage (NCBI taxonomy): Eukaryota > Viridiplantae > Streptophyta > Polypodiopsida > Cyatheales > Cibotiaceae > Cibotium > Cibotium barometz. The sequence continues at coordinate 8,403,081 of NC_141058.1, forward strand.
AATAAAATTGTGAGTACTACTACTAGGATCAAACAAAATATGAACATGATGTCCTTTCACTAATCCATAAATACGAAATAATTCGTTTGGACCATAAACGTCTTTACTAAAAGTACAATCTGAACATTGGGTTCCTTCAAGATGCGTAATATTGACTTCAGAGAATTTACCTTGAAGTTCTGTAATATGTACAGATTTCTTTAGTATGAACTTTTTTGATGCTGCCTTTTGACCAGGCACCGAAGTTGTTGTAGCTCCATTCAAAGGAAAAAATTTCTTTGTATTCCCTTTCTCCTTGCATTTAAAGCATGTAAGATTTTCCTTACAAACTTTGGTTTTTTGCTAGCGTTGTCTCTATTTTAGGGACACAATTCAAGGTATGTAGTTGGATGCTGATCCTCTAGTTGACCTTGACAGTCCCTAAACAACTCTTGAGCTGCTTTTAGCCTTTCCTTCTCTTCAATGGGGTTAGGATATTTGGCTAACTTTGAGGAAGCTGTTTGGGGTCTATCTGTCCTCTGATGAGAGGGGATGAAGGGTTATACTTTCTCCTCTTCAAATGAGGGGGTGACTCATTGGTGGATGTTCCATCTTTGGACCCACTTTATGATCACATGGCTATCCCCTTTGCCTATATTCATGGCCTTCTTCTTTTGTGAATGCCTTGTCATGCGTGTTTGTTTCGGAACTTCCTTATGGGACAGAGCTTTATGTGTCCGGGGTATCCTTGCTTTTGTGAGGTTGACGCCCATGCTATAGCAATGCACGAGCACTGCGGCCCTTCTTCTACTTACTTTACATTCTGGTAATTGCATTAAGAAGGACCATGTGGTGAAGCCATCTCGTACACTTAGCAAATTAATGTTGGTGCTAGGATTAGCAAATTAATGTTGGTGCTAGGATTAGCTTCATGTGTTTTCCCCATTGGCGCTCCTTAAAGGATAGTCCTTGTACATATGGTCTATTCCGCACCCCGCACACATAAGGGAGTTAAGCTAGAGGTACTCACAGGAGTACTAACAATCCCTTTTTTGGTTGGACACTCAGCCGCTCGGTGAGGTCCTACATAGGTGTTCATTTCTTCAAGTCTTGTTCTCGCTGAGTTAGGTTTGCTAGGTACACGGAATACATTTGGTCTCCCTCCATCACATAATGACTTAGGATCTAGGAGGGTGTGGTGTTTTATTCGAAGAGGTTTCCCCATCATCACCTTCTTCAAAGATTTCAGTCAAGGTTAATTAATGAATGGGGGTGATTCGAGGTAATGGGGGCTATGGTGGTAGTGCAGGGGGTGGCAAGGGCACTTCTGCTACCCTAATAATTCCTCTTTGAGCCACTTCATGGCCTGCTTAAGGTGCATTATGTAGTGCTGGTGCTGGCAAGGCCAGCGGTTGTCTAGGGTTTGCCGGCAAGGCTTGGGGTAGGACTCAGGATGATTGAGAAGATTTTTGTTGGTAGCAAGTTGTGGTTTCATGATTGCCCCATCTTTGGAAATAAGCATAGTAGAGTGGGACGAGGTCTCAAGTGTGGACACTCCGTGCTAGTATGGTTTGCTCAACAAATCGGGCACCATAGTAACTCCGTCTTTGGGTAAAGATGGGGTTGGTGACTTGATCCTCCCGACCTTGGTATGTTTGGTCATTTGTTGCATCAAGGCTGGCCAATTGTTCTACATGTTGTCCCGAGGAGGACTCTATGCCTTTCCCCTTCAGATGTTGTGCTGGTAGTTTTGAAGGATGCCTCGGATGTGCCCTTCAGATCTTATCCTCTACTTTTAGTGATCTAAACCACTACCCAACTTTGCCATCTAGGGTGAGGCCAAAGGCACTCACCTTAACTTGGTCGTCCATGTGGCCAAATGCCTTAAAGATCGGATTGTGGTATGGGATCTCCAGTTCCATCTAACTTTGTGATTAATTTAGAAATGTGGGCTGATTTGTTTCACTCTTGTCTTGGCCCCTGTGTTGGATGAACTAGTGCTGGCGGTGTTATTCTGACAGCTATACCCCTCCCTATTTCCATGGATATCCTCAACATTTCAGGAGTCAGTCCTGCCATGGCTGGGACTAGGTGCAAGTTGGGGTAAGGTAGGCCAGGGAGTTGGCCCGGGCAGATAATATACCATGGGGGATCCTTCTCTCAAAGGAGGATCGGTTTTTGCTTTGTAAGGTTGCATGTGGTGTCCAAACTATATCCCACGAGGCAGGTACTACTGGTAGATTGGTGCAGCAGTTTGATAGGATTGTGCAGGGGGTAGGCTCTCTCTCTTCTCGTCTCGAGATAGGATGTTTTCGGGCCTTGGAGAGCGGGTTCTTTACCTCGGGTTGGCACAAGCCTATGATCTTGGTATGAGTCCACCATTCCAAGTGGTTGGCATGGCCCTCAAGATTGGTGGATTAGTCTGGGTTAGGTTACTTTCATTTTTCCCTATGTCCGGTCTATGGTCTAGAGGTGGCATGGGCTCTCTTTCATGATGTTGGTGTTCCATGCCTCTGTCCATGGGATGTGGATCATTTGATTTTGAATTTCCCTGGATAAAGTTTCGGAGTCTTAAAGTAAGACTTCTTTGTGAATGCATGGGGGACTCTGGGTCTTGCTCTAAGAAGGTGGGTGATCTGTCCATGCACTGGGCCACCAATCGTTCTGCCTCTAAGTCAGGGGTAGTGCGTCCTGTGCTAGGATGCTAATTTCTCTCACTGGTGCTATCAAAGACCAACACCGTTTTAGCTCCACATTGTGCTGATCCAAAGGGTCTGATCTTACAAGCGAGAGAGCATTAGAAGGATCTACGTTATCGAACAGAGGGTTGTTTCACACCAATTTCCATGAGTGTAAGTGCATGAATGTGGGAAGTGGTAGTGTTGGATCCCCCTCTAAACAGTTTTTGATTTTTTTTTAGGTGAAGGTATGGCCGTATGCTGGTTAAGAAATGGGAATTCTTTTCTAGAAGGCACAGGTGTGGCTGATCAAGGAACAAACATACGCTTATGAAAGGTATGAACGTACACTTTGAGGAAGACATAGACATGGTTGGGTAGAAGGAACGGGCGTATGCTTGAGGAAGGAATGGTGTACGTTGCGAAGGAATGGGTGTATGCTTGCTAGGTCAGGTAGATCTCCTAAATGTGCCAGGACATGTCTTCTGACAGCCACGCTCTAATATTCTTGTGACTGTACACGTGTACCCTTTTTGTACGCCTCTTCAATGCTCTTTATGCCCTTACAAATGCAATTTATTCTCTTGAATGCACACTACTCAAATTTATGAAGAAGATTTGGAAAAATCTACCCAAAAAAGGAAGAAACAACAATGGCTAAGGAAGGAACGACCATGGCTCTGAGAAGAGAACAACCGTACGCTTCTCAGAAGACAGGTAGAGCCAAAAAATGTGCATGACCTCCTCCTGAGATTTTTGAGATTTTGGGTTTTTTATTGATGATTTTTTTGTGTTTTCTTTCTATGAGTGGCTTGAGCTAACCTCAAGCTACCCAATGGTACCTAGAATTCTTAAGAAAACCTATTTTCCCAAGACTAATTAAGGGATTAAGCAAATTATACAAGTTTTAACAAATGTTGAAGCGCATTCACTGATGCAAGTTGAGCCATAAGGCCCTTCAAGTGAGAGATGCTCCAACGCCGTCTCCCTCTTTGAGTTCCACAACAAGCTGAAAATTTCAATTTTAAGTGAGATCTTGGAATTCTTACCACGAGCTCCATAGAGCTTGTCAAGCTCATCCCATTTCTCCTTTGCAGTCGGAAGCTGGTCCACATGGTGAATGAGAGCCTCATCAAGATGAAGCATGATGATGGCTTGTGCCCTCTCATCATCTTCAATATCTTCAGCCTTAGTTTGATCAATAACCTTAGTGCCGGAGATGAATGGCCAAAAACCTTTGGACATCATCTTGTACTTGACAAGGACTTGCCAAGTGTGGAAGCCCTCTCCTGAGAACTTCTTAATTTGGGCATTGTCCTTTGACATTGGGTATTGAAGGAGATTACTAGAGAGTAATGGGCTGATTTATGAAGAAGAAAAAACTAGAAATTTGTGATGTTTTGGCTTAAGTAGAAAGAGAAGGCTTATGAGTGCAACAACCCTTAATCAAGCCAAGGATGTTGCATAAAAAAAGAGATTAAGATGGTGAAGTTTATGGTTTAGCACTTAGGGTTTGTGCCCAACCACTAATTCTGATGTAGATTAGCTTTATTAGTGTCAAAGAACACTTTGTTTGGTGATTCAGATCACCATTAGTGTTTAGCAACACTATTAGTGCTTAAGAGCACATTTCTAGCATCTAATGACACTTGCATTGGTGATTAGATTCACCATTAGTGTTTAAGAACACTCTTAGTGTTTAGAAACACTTTGGAATGGCTCCCCTTTGCTGGATTAGTAGCCTCATTTAGTGTTAATCAACACTATTAGTGCTTATAAGCACACTTTGAGAAGCTTTGTGCACTTGAAGATGTTGATGAAGCTTGATGACAATGAGGCTTATGAACACCCCATGGTGTATGCCCACAACATCAGCAGAGGATCTGGAGCAAAGCCCTTTCAAGAGGCACTTAAGAGATTTAGAGCTAAGAAGAGGAGATTAGTGAAAAAAACATTATTGTGAAGCTTTTACTGAAGCTTCCATGGCTTCCTCACAAGGGGGACCCTGGTCTTTTGCTGATTACGAGCGCATTTGACAGGCATTGAAGCTCATCTCTCGACTGTAGAGCCTTGAGACTATGGGCTTCAAAAGCCCTAAGCCCACTAAGCCTGCAATCGCCTACACACAGCGAATGGTCGTACGAAAAACAACAATTCAGAAAACGGGCACCGGCCTGCTCAGAGTGCAATGGCACGACTGAGGGAGGAGTAATCAACTTATTAACTGTACGTTCCTGAGCGCGCGGACCTCCTCTACATTTTCCCAGATGGAAGCACACCGAGTTCTTGCCTCCACAAGTTGCTAGAGCTCCTCCACTGGTAGGAGGTTCAACTCCAAAAAAGAAAAGGGAATAAACTTGACCTATTCTACACCACAAAAATGACCTAATCTTTCCAAGCTCTAGATACCTTGTTAGAATTTTGTGGTGCTCATGCTAGATCAAATATGTGGAGGAGAGACACTCACAAAATACAAGAAAAGATCTTGCTTATTAAGTTGCTCAAAATACAACTAATCTTCATGCTCATAAAATGCCTTCTAGCTCCACCTTTAAATAGGTGAGCTAGTGGACCATAAGTCCATTCACACACACACCCTTCTCCTCCCCTTTTACATAAATAGGGGAGGAGAAGGGTGTGTGTGTGAATGGACTTATGGTCCACTAGCTCACCTATTTAAAGGTGAATAGGTTATGTAAAAGGGGAGGAGAAGGGTGTGTGTGTGAATGAACTTATGGTCCACTAGCTCACCTATTTAAAGGTGGAGCCAGAAGGCATTTTATGAGCATGAAGCTTAGTTGTATTTTGAGCAACTTAATAACCTATAAAGGTAAAAGGGGAGGAGAAGGGTGTGTGTGTGAATGGACTTATGGTCCACTAGCTCACCTATTTAAAGTTGGAGCTAGAAGGCATTTTATGAGCATGAAGCTTAGTTGTGTTTTGAGCAACTTAATAATCAGCCCATCAAGTCAAATCGTCAAACTGCCGCCCGCTGGCTACTCCAGATTTTTGCGAATTTGCAAGCACTGAAGAAAATCTCAGATCTACACTTACACAGAAGCAATTGGTCTAATTCCACTTGGCCCCATGAGTTTTCAAGGGTGCTCTACATGATACTGGTGATGTCAGATTTGTGAAATTCCTCAAGGAGAAGTGGCATCAAGCTCTGCATCAAATCTTCAAGTGAATTTGGTAAAACAGAGATTTACCATTCAATGTTTGGTCAAATCTTTTTGTTTCTTGTCTTGATCCTCTACTAGACTAAGTGCTATTGATGGATTTTGAAAGGAGTTGAGCTCATTTGAACTCTAAGGCCCAAGATCTGGCCTCCCTACACACTCTGTTTTTTACACACAAAACAAAGGATTAGTTTACTAATCAATGATTAATCAGTACTAATCACTATATTTTGGTGCAATTGAGGGTTCAAATTTACCATTAGGTATCTGATACAAATCCCTATCACTTCAGATTACAATTCGGAGATGGTTTGATACTCCAACCATTAGGTATCTGATACAAATCCCTATCACTTCAGATTACAATTCGGAGATGGTTTGATACTCCAACCATTTAGTACAGATTTGTTACCCTTGGCTTTATGTAATTTTTGGTGAATTTATTGAGTTGTAAAAGGGTAGACACTGCCCTTGAATCTTGAATTGGATCAAGAGGTAAGACCCCCTTCACATCATCATGAGCACGACACAAGAGATAACTAAATTTAATGGGGAGCAATTTTATACATGGCAAACAAAAACCATGTATTTGCTCATGAGGAAAAAACTGTGGGGGCTAGTTAAGGGAAGAGATGAATGCCCACAGGTGATTGGGAAAAATGAGTGGAAGAGCAAGAATGAGAAAGCATTAGGACTCATCGCACTTAGTTTAAATGATGAAATCATTCACACCACATCATAGGGATACAATGGGCAAAAGATGCATGGGATGAACTCAATAAATTGAGGCATTGGCCTAATGAGAATTTGCTGGTTTTTGAGTATCCATGCCTACATTAAGCTATCAATTAATTACTCACTAATCTCATCTTAATCATCGTCTAATCTCTTTGTTAATGATGTTGATTCTTGCATTTGATCCACCATAGCTCATCACTTTGCTTGTATTTTAACACTTATCACAGGTATCCTTATAAAAGAATGGTTCATCATGCTACATGAGTGAAGCTAAGAGAGAATAATTTGTTTTCTCAAAGTGTCTGAATTATTACCTCTGTGAGATATGTTAACCTTTGGGATTGCCTTCTGCATCTAGTAGACCTCCTGATGAGGGCTGGTTGGTGGGATCATCTTCTTCCTCTAGCTCTTTAATGGAGTCGTCCAAAGTTTCTATCTCCCTTTTTAGGGTAGATGAAGAAGGGGTGTCTGCATTTGATGGATGAGATGATGTCTAGCTGGTGTCTACATTTGCTAGATGAGCTGATGTCCAGCTCTGACAGTCTCATCAAAGATCACAACCCTTGACATAAATGTTTCCTTTTTTATTGGATCATAGAGTCTGTAAGACTTATGCTCACTACTATATCCAACAAACACACACTTTCTTGACTTTTCATTAAGATTCTTCCTATTTCCATTTAGAATATGAGAAAAAGCTAAACAACCAAATATTTTGAGATGATGTACTTGAGTTGTGAGATCCCACTGCCCCCTCTGCATATCGGATTCCCGGTTGGTAGCAGGCGGAAGTAGCTTCCTCTTGCGTGGGGTAGGGTTTCCCACTCGAGTCCTCGCCCTTGAATGTCTGGCGACACGAGACTAATCTAGTGATCATTCCAAAACCGAAATCCAAAAAATTTCCCTTGCCTAGAAAACGGGGACGATTCCACCTTTTTGAATTTCTTAACGAATTTTCTAACGGGATTAAGAGACTAAACTAACCTTCATCTGGTTAAACCAGATAGAAGGAAAACTATTATAGACTTAACTTGAAGAAATCAACGCTTTTTTCCTAATTGAATCAGGCACAGCTGTTGATCTTTTCATTTGAGAAGTCTTCAGGTTATTATTTGACTATTTGAGTTCTAAGCATATTCCTATTGTTCAATTTCATTATTAAAACTCTACTGATTCCAACCTCCATCTGGCCCGTGGGTTAGCCACCACCCTACCACTAGAATCGGTAGAACCAAACAATTACTCACCCACCCATAATTGAATGCCTTTCTTAACTTTAGCTTTAGAAAACAGATACGCACACGCTCCTCTTTAAAACTTTAACTTATAAAATGATCCATTGAACAAACAGTTATTGATTACAGATATCATAACTCAAAATTTCCATCCAGTTCCTTGTTTCTCAAAAACAGGTATCACTCTGGACTCTCCGTCGAGACCAGCTGGTCAGAAACAAGATCTAGTAACAAATTACAATAAATTTTTTTTCCATCATACATATATATCTTCCACGACATACGCATGGGTGTCCTAAGCACCGCGAGCCCATGCATCGCCCGGTCAGAACCCTCCAGGATCCTCCTTAGGTGTCTTGGCACTTCACTCAGGGACCGCTTCGTCGGCCCTCGCCCATCGTACTGGAAGCACACCATTTTTCACCATACCGAGGCTGGCTTTTGCCGCGTGAGCCGTCCTTTGAACACTCCCCGTCGCCAGTTGTTGCAACCAAACTTCCCTTAGAAAAACACATATACCAAATGCTCCCTCCCCAGCATTCTGACGTAATACAGTCCTTTAAGAAAACAGGGTTTTTATGCAAGTTTTCAATTTTGATTTTCTTTTGAATACAATGAGTATATCTTAGATTCCTATATCCAAGACTTCTAGATCGCAGGTCTGAATTCCAAACAGAATTTCTCGAATTCTGTAACCTTGATCCTCAGATCAAAATCAAAGGGTCTCAACTTAGTTTCAGATTCGGTGGGTGATTTGAGTGTATTTTTCTTGAACTGGTCACATTGTCTTTCCTTGAAATTGATATGAAGGAGTTTGGTCTTGGTCATAGCCTAATTCAAGATTTGAGTCTGATAAGGTTCTTCCTGAACTATCTTTCTCAAAAGGGGGTGATATTTCAATTACTATTTTTCTGAATTTCATTCATTGAATATTTGCTTAATTGATTTCTAAACTAATCAATTCACGAATTCCTATGAAGAATAAATTAATCATTTATCTGAAATTTTGACTTCAATAGTTTTTTTTTTCTGAGTTTTCTCATTACCATCTGAGTGAATATGAAATGATAGAATTTTTCTCTCACAGAGTATTTACTTATTCATTTATCAATTATTCATGGAAATTAAACATAGAATTAAAGAGAACTCTAATTTTGATATAAAAATCATTTATGCATCAATTTATTTTTGATGAAAGTAACACTTTTATAATTAAAAAAATTCTTTTATGCATCCTTTTATGAATAAAAATCAATTTTGATGAAAGTAACACTTTTATAATAAAAAAATTCTTTTATGCATCACTTTATGAATAAAAATCAATATTGGTGAAAGTAACACTTTTATAATTAAAAAAATTCTTTTATGCATCATTTTATGCATAAAAATCAATTTTGATGAAAGTAACACTTTTATAATTAAAAAAATTCTTTTATGCATCACTTTATGCATAAAAATCAATATTGGTGAAAGTAACACTTTTATAATTAAAAAAATTCTTTTATGCATCATTTTATGCATAAAAATCAATATTGGTGAAAGTAACACTTTTATAATAAAAAAATCTTTTATGCATCATTTTATGCATAAAAATCAATATTGGTGAAAGTAACACTTTTATAACTAAAAAAAATCTTTTATGCATAAAAATCAATTTTGATGAAAGTAACACTTTTATAAAAAAATATTTCCAAATGCATATTTCTATGCATAGAAATTAATTCTAATAAAAATAACACTTTTATAATAAAAATATTTCCAATATGCATCTTTCTATGCATAGAGATTAATTCTAATGAAAATAACGCTTTTATAATAAAAATATTTTCAATATGCATCTTTCTATGCATAGAAATTAATTCTAATGAAAATAACGCTTTTATAATAAAAATATTTCTAATATGCATCTTTCTATGCATAGAAATTAATTCTAATGAAAATAACACTTTTATAATAAAAATATTTCCAATACGCATCTTTCTATGCATAGAAATTAATTCTAATGAAAATAACACTTTTATAATAAAAATATTTCCAATACGCATCTTTCTATGCATAGAAATTAATTCTAATGAAAATAACACTTTTATAATAAAAATATTTCCAATACGCATCTTTCTATGCATAGAATGAAAATAACACTTTTAGAATACACAAACAGAGGGGATTACTCTTTTTGAATAACATAAAGATAAAACTTATTTCCACAAAATTTAAGAAAATTTTACCATAACCTGCTTTGTATGGCTGACCATTTCTCAATTTTTTTCATTCTAAATCTACTTAGAATTTACCCCAAGATGAATTTAGCACTCTAATCTAATCAATTGAAGCCGAAAAGCATAGGCATCAGCAAGAAGAACAATACTAAACAGAAGTTCAAGCCCACCAATCTGCTATCCTTGCGATGAGAAGAATTTGAGAGGTGCACAACTGAGGTGGATGAATGGGTGGAATCCAGGAGACAGGTTGAGCTAGAGGCCTAGAGGCAAGAACAAGAGGCCACCAATCTGCTATCCTCGCGAGAAGAATTTGAGAGGTGCACAACTGAGGTGGATGAATGGGTGGAATCCAGGAGACAGGTTGAGCTGGAGGCCTAGAGGCAAGAACAAGAGGCCAGCAGCCAAGCAGAGAAAATATTGTGGGAAGAAATGTCAAGAGTGGGAGAGAGCCTTCATCCAAGGCCAACCCAATCACAAACACATTCACATTCTTGTTCACATTCATCACAAACAACTTGCCACTATCTCCCCTAAAATTAGCCCATGTATATATACATAGAGCGACAAACACGTATATTTTCTGGAATATATGCATACATAAGCTGAAATTCCATTAATATTGAATATTATTGTCTCTTTTTTTTCATTAGAATCATGTCAAGTATGCACACAATTGGATGGCATACTATTTTACACAGCTTTGTATCTAACGATTATGCTAAAAATTAGATGGCATACTATTGTACACACCTTCATATACCTCAGGGGATAGGACAAAATAGATTTTTGTTAACTGGGTATGGGTCCACTGGAAATTTGATTGCTCGTACAAGATTCAATGCTATCAAGACCTCCGACTTGTCATCCCACAATTCGTAGGTTTGCTCGTCTTTAGGTGCATAGAAGAACCCTTTCACAATAAAACAACCTCGTGTAATGGAATTCCCCATCTAGTCTTTGTAGGTTTCTTACAAAGCTCTTTCTCCTTTGTGCATATCAAGATGTAGAAGTCCACATTTTCTATATTTCCTTTTTCAGTTGGTGTCCTTCGTAGGTGGCCCGCTCAATGTTTGCGATGTTAACATTAATCTCAACATTGTCTTCTTCAATGCCATCTACCAATGGTTCAAGGGCAATGTAGTTCCAGCTATGAATATGAGACTGATTGTTGCATCTATGCCATAAGTGTTCCATACAATTACTCTATAATAACATGATAACCGATGCACCCTCAATGGTGTTGGATCGTGTTGAGAGTATGCAGAGACTAAATGTAGGGACCTTGTGTTTGTTACAGCCTTGACATTCCATGCCTCATCTCTATCTATATCACCCAACTTTATCTCCCAAAAGACTCTACTGACATACCGAGCTTGTGATGCATATGTGGACTCGGCTCCAGGGTGAGCATTTGTTGAAAAAACTTTACGACATCAACTGCACATTGGAGCTTAGCACCATTAGGCTTGAGTTGTTCAAGAGTTAGTTCTCTCTTCTCACCACCCTGCACCATTGTGCTCTCCCTTTCCATGACCAGAGCCAAAGAAATCCCAAGTCATTTTCAACCCTGTGATGACAGTGTACCTAGAAACAAAGTAGAAAGGCCTTTTTGCTTTGAATTGAGAAGCACCATCAGACCAAACCCAATGATGTTGTAGGGGAATACCAGTTATAATGTAGCATGAAACAATGTTATACAAAATGGGTATCATGCTTCTTATCATCAGAGATATAAAAGTGTATCATTTTGTGGATGTCAGCTGCATTGCGAAAGTATGTAATATGCACAAATATAGACACTTGGCTTGAATACTAGTGCATTGACTATATCTCATTTTTCTCCTTAAAAGAGTATTTCTCAGTAAATTCTACAACATATATTACCACATCTTTAGGAAAATTGGACAAGCATTATTTGTATTGCTCAGTTTGCCACCTGTACACAAAATTATGTTTGATAAACTTTCTGAGATGGTCGTTGAACATTTGATTCAGTGCCTTTGCATGATATTTCCTTGTGTATTAACTCTTTCCTCTTCTTTGTCTTGCCATCATCAATGGTTCCACATTCTATGTCCGAAAAGATCTTCATGGTGACAAGCCGACCAACATATGCAGATTCAGCTGGACAAACTGCTATGTTTTGAGGACCACACACAGTGCAACTCCCCATCATACACTTCAAAGCATGGAAAATAGTACCTTCAACTTTGGGACATAGGATGGACTCTGTTAATGGAATAACATACTACCTTGACAAGCACAAGAGAGAAGAAGAAGGAAGTGCATGCAAAGGTTAAATCCGATGATTAGCACTTGGCCAAACCTATCAAGGTTAACTCCCCGAGGTGAGGCCGCTAGGGGATCACTCCACACTCTCTTTATGTCACCCAAAGAGAGATCCAAGCAAGCTAGGTATGAGCAAGAGGGAAGGAGCTATGGAGAGCTCAACCTCTACCTCATGCCACTCATATGCAAACAAGACAAGGTGGAGAGCAATGAGAAGGGAGTGAATGAGAGAAGGGAGAGCAACACCATTCCTATTCACATACACCAAGCATCACAAGCAAGCAAAACCATAAGCTCAAGAGAGAGAGAGGGAGAGAAGGCAAGACTCAATTGAGACAAATGGGATTGTCCCCTTTCATATTTCATAAAATGTCTATATTTACAATGTCCGGCCGCCCAATTACAAATGGGGACCCCAAACTAGTCTTCCTAGTTTAACTAGCTCTATGTACATCAATTCCTTATGACCATCATTACACAAGCCATAAGATCGGTCATCCGATGTCTCTTTTACAATTAGCACTTAGCGTGGTTACAAAAAGATCAATTACAAAGGAGGTATAGTAGCCACGCAAAAAGCCATGTTAACCAGAGTGGTTAACATATACCACCCTCCCAATTGTAGGTTCATCCTCGAAATTGGTCGAAAGTGCGGACAAAGTCCCATCAGGAGGTAGGAGCGGAAGGGGCACGATGGAACATGGGGTAGGTAGTCCAGAAGGTCGTGTCCATGATGTCTTGAAAAGTTTGGAGCCACCAAGCATGCATCCACATGACTCGTTCATAGTAGCCGAACAACTTCTTGAGAGTGGGCCCTTTTTTAATGTCAAAGGCGAGGCCTTGGGCACCTTTGAAGTAATGGTCCCATGTTGGGAGGGACTCCAGCAAGGTGATGATGAGGTTGAAGAATCGGATCGTGGTAATCACCATTGAGTCTGGGACTTGGTCGTTAGTGGGTGGATGAATTCGTGGAAGCGCTTGACCATGGATGAATTCGTGGAAGCGCTTGACCATGGATTCTTTAGTACATGGATGTTGTGGTGATAGGGGTGCGAACCATGGGAAGTTGAATTGCAACTTTGAGTTCTGCTGTTGTTTTTCATGGAATGTTATCCAAGCCCACCGTCTTTGAATGGGAAGGTAATCGGGGCTGATCCTGAGTGCACAGAGGGCGCGTTATAGTAGACTTCCCATATGAAGGGTTTGCTGAGGAAGGGCCGTCATCACCAGGCCGGCTGCTCGCCCATGAGATCAAACATTATGGGATAAGAAGGGGAGGGTGGCTGGTGGTATCCGCCCCACGGGTTTGGGGTGGGTGGTCACGCCGCCAGGTTATGTGCTTGGTGTCGAGGTATGGGTGAAGGGAATGGTGGATGTCAAGGCGGTGACGTGGGTGCTGGGGTGATTTTGGAGTTGTCAACCAAGCAGGATGGCAATGGCCTGCTCGAACTCCATGCGTCTAGAGGAGCATGCCAACTCAAAGGGTTTGTTGGCCAAGGGTCCAACTTCCTCGCGCTTAGATGGTGGTGGTGGCAGGATCTCTCCTTCTTCGACGAGTGGTGGGTTGGTGGGTTGCAGAGCCAGCTAACGGGGGTCAAGGGGGTGGTGAGGCGGCCGGCATCGAGAAAAGGTGGGGTTTTTGTAGATGTGGAGGGTATAACCCAGAATACTATGTGCATTCCTAAGTTGAGAAATAGTGAAGGAGCCGAGGGGGGTGTGGGTGATGGGGTGGGGGTGGAGTGGGAAGGTGAAGGAGCCGAGGGGGGTGTGGGTGAGGGGGGTGGAGTGGAGTGGGAAAGTGAAGGGGGGGAGAAGAAGGTTGGGCACCAAAAAAAGGAAGAGTGAAGGTCCTTGAGGGGGGTTGTGGGGGTGAGGGCTGTGCGTAAGGAGGTGTAGATGAGGAGCCTGATGGGGGAGGAGGAGGTGGTGGTGAAGAAGATTGTGGGGGGAAGGGCAAGCCGCCCTACCCATCAATGCTATCATCGTTGTCGTCTAGGGGCAAAGCTAGTTGTAGCGACAGCCTGAGGATCATGAGCATAGAAAAAGTTGATTGCGGCGGCCGCAGTCTCAGCTTTATTGTACTCCCATGGGAAGGCAATGTGTGCGTCTCCGATTGTGACCAAACTTTGCAAGCATCTCGGGGTCGGCCCCCCTCACATTCTTGCAAAGTTTGGTCCCCCACCATGAGAGCATGTTTGGGTACGATGGTATGGGGAAAGCCCGGATTTTTCATGGCCTCTTAAGCAGCACCAAGAGACTAGAAACATCCGCATTGGGCGCTAATTACTAATCCAAACATGCTCTGATCATCATGACCAAACTTTGCAAGCATGTGGGGGTGGGTCCCCCCACATGCTTGCAAAGTTTGGTTCCCATCGAAGCATGTTTGGGTACGATGGTATGGGGAAGGCCCGGATTTTCCATTGCCAAACTTTGCAAGCATCTGGGGGTTGTGCCCCCCACATGCTTGCAAAGTTTGGTCCCCATCGGCGCATGTTTGGGTATGATGGTATGGGGAAGGCCTAGATTTTCCATGACCTCTTAAGCAACCAAGAGACTTGAAAAATCCGCACTGGCCACCAAAATTTGCAAGCAAGTGGGGGTGGCCCCCCCCACATTCTTGCAAAGTTTGGTCCCCACCATCGGACCATGTTTGGGTACGATGGTATGGGGAAGGCCCGGATTTTCCATGGCCTCTTAAGCACTAAGAGACTTGAAAAATCTACACTCTGCGCTAATTACTAAACCAAACATGCTTCAATATTGTGACCAAACTTTGCAAGCTTGATCCCCCCCACATGCTTGCAAAGTTTGGTCCCCATCAGAGCATGTTTGGGTACATTGGTATGGAGAAGACCCGGATTTTCCATGGCCTCTTAAGCACCAAGAGACTTGAAAAATCCACACTCGGCACTAATTACTAATCCAAACATGATCGGATTGTGACCAAACTTTGCAAGCATATGGGGGTGTGCCTCCCCCACATGCTTGCAAAGTTTGGTCCCCCCATCGGAGCAATGTGATGAGCTATGGTGGATTAACTGCTAGAATCAATATCATTTAACAAAGAGATTAGATGATGATTAAGACGAGATTAGTGAGCAAATAACTGATAGCTTAATGTAGGCATGGATAATCAAAAATCAGCAAATTCTCATTAGGCCAATGCATCAATTTATAGAGTTTACATCCAAGCATCTAATCCCGTTCATCTCTCCTTGATTCACTCCACCTCTTTTGCTTGATTCTCTCCACCTCTCCCAGAATATCTCCACACATCCTAAATCTTCTCATGCTACCCTTTATTCTCTCCTAGTAGATACCTCTCACCTTTTCACACATTTACAGATTCTTTTTTACAGCCTCTTGCTAAGGGCTTGTTCCCGCACACACCCTATTCACTTGTATATTTCAACATCTCCCCTCAAGTGAAAAATCCTAGCACACCTGGACCCTATACCAAGTTTCCCTCTTACTTGGTAGTCCGCAACCAGTGCTTCAAGTCCCTAAACTCATAGTCCTTGAAACTCTCTCTCTCTCTATGTGTCCAAGGCTACTACAAGTTCCCATGACCTTGACTAAAGTGCTCACACATACATCTACCACTTGGCCTACAACATCGATGGCTCAGAGGTGGTTTTACTCTGTTGGGGCAGGCTACATTGGATTGTGGGGTTTCTCTCTCTCTCTCTCTCTCTCTCTCTCTCTCTCTCTCTCTCTCTCTCTCTCTTAGAAAAGATGATCTGACTCCACTTCCTTAGGAGCCTCCATGAAGTTTTCCGATGTCGTTCCTTCTCCACTGGGTTCGCTGTAGCAGTCTCTTGCCATGTGTCCTGGCTTCCCACAGTTGTGGCAAGTGAAGGTCCTTCCTCCTACTCTGCCTCTTCCTTGTCCTCGTCCTCGTGAGAATGCTCCTCGGGTGAAGAATGCTTTTTTCTCTCCAGTTGTTGAGTCGAGCCATTTCTTCTCTTTGACCTTGGTCTCTTGCTCTAGTAGAGCTCCTTCTATCTCGTGTAGCTTCAATTCAGGTACATTCTTTAAGGTTGCTACAATGTTTTCATATTCACCTTTGTCCACACTCTTCAGAAGCACTGCTAGTGCCTCATCATCTTCTACCTTCTTGCCACTCGCTGCTAGTTGTTGCTTAATGCTTTTGTATTTGTTCAAGTGTGTGATTAAAGGTTCACTTTCCTTCATATCAAGTTTGTAGAATTGCATTAACAGATTTATCTTTGAATTTTTTGCTTGAGTGCCATATAATTTATTGAGTTCATCCCATGCATCTTTTGCCCATTGTATCCCTGTGATGTGATGAATAATTTCATCATTTAAACTGAGTGCGATGAGTCCTAATGCTTTCTCATTCCTGCTCTTCCACTCATTTTTCCCACTCACCTCTGGGCATTCATCTCTTCCCTCAAATAGCCCCCACAGATTTTTTCTCATGAGTAAATACATGGTTTTTGTTTGCCATGTATAAAACTGCTGCTTTAGCTCTCTTGTGTCACCTTGCTCATGATGATGTGAAGGGGTTCTTACCTCTTGATCTAATTTTAAGATTCAAGGGTAGTGTCTACCCTTTTACAACTCAATCTGGTGTTTAGGTGATGATTACAACAGATTTATCAGCCATAAATTCACCAGAAATTACATAAAGCAAAGGGTAACAAATCTGTACTGAATGGTTGGAGTATCAAACCATCTCCGAATTGCAATATGAAGTTATAGGGATCTGTTTCAGATACCCCATGGTTAATTTGAACCCTCAATTGCACCAAAATATAGTGATTATTATTGATTAATCATTGATTAGCAAAATAATCCTCTATTTTGTGTGCAAAAAACAGAGTATGCGGGGAGTCCACCAGATTTGGGACCTTAGAGTTCAAATGAGCTCAATTCCTTTCAAAGCCATCAATAGCAATTAGTCTAGTAGAGGATTAAGCCAAGAAACACAATATTTGACCAAACATTGAATGCTTAATCTTTGTTTTACCAAAGTCACCTGCAGATTTGATGCAGAGCTTGGATCCCACTGTAGACTTGATCAAATCAAAAATTGTCTTCACCAACTTGTAGAGCACCCTTGAAAACCCCTGGGGCCAAGAGGAATTAGACCAATTGCTTTTGGTGGAGAGGGGATCTCAGTTTTTCTTCAAAAAAAATGGCGCTTGAAAAAACACAAAAATCTGCAACTTCTCTTGGCGGTTTCGCGATTCGTCTTGATGGGCTGAAGCATAGGGAGTGTAGCTATGTGTGGCTAAGAGGTTATTGCTTAATGTTGAGCTTGGAGGGAGATCACGCCCCTCCACCAACTGTGGGTATAGAAGGCTTGTTGAAAAATGACTAAAAATTTGATTAATTAGGTGATTAGCAAGATAATGGGCTCATAAATTTGATGGATTCTAAGCTAGGCTCTGATACCATGTTAAATTTGTAGCAATGTGATGAGCTATGGTGGATCAAATGCTAGAATCAACATCATTAACAAAGAGATTAGATGATGATTAAGATAAGATTAGTGAGCAATTAAGTGATAGCTTAATGTAGGCATGGATAATCAAAAACCAACAAATTCTCATTAGGTCAATGCCTCAATTTATAGAGTTTACATCCAAGCATCTAATCCCACTGATCTCTCCTTGATTCACTCCAAGCATCTAATCCCACTGATCTCTCCTTTATAGAGTTTACATCCAAGCATCTAATCCCACTGATCTCTCCTTTATTCACTCCACCTCTTTTGCTCGATTCTCTCAACCTCTTCCCAGAATATCTCCACAAATACTAAATCTTCTCATGCTACCCTTTATTCTCTCCCAGTAGATACCTCTCACCTTTTCACAGCTTCTCACTCATTTACAGATTCTCTTTTACAGCCTCTTGCTAAGGGCTTGTTCACCCACACACCCTATTCACTTGTATATTTCAACACATGTCTGGGTACGATGCTATGGGAAAGGCCCATATTTTCCATGGCCTCTTAAGCACCAAGAGACTTGAGAAAAATCTGCACTGGGCGCTAAGTTACTAATCCCAACATGCTCCGATTGTGACCAAACTTTGCAAGCATGTGAAGGTGGTCCCCCCCACATGCTTGCAAAGTTTGGTCCCCATCAGAGCATGTTTGGGTATGATGGTATGGGGAAGGCCCTGATTTTCCATGGCCTCTTAAGCACCAAGCGAGTTGAAAAATCCGCACTGGGTCCTAATTACTAATCCAAACATGCTCTGATTATGACCGAACTTTGCAAGCATGTGGGGGTGGCCCCCCCCGACATGCTTGCAAAGTCTGGTCCCCATCAGGGTATGTTTGGGTACGATGGTATGGGGAAGGCTTGAATTTTCCATGGCCTCTTAAGCACCAAGAGAGTTAAAAAATCCGCACTGGGCGCTCATAATTAATCCAAACATGCTCCGATTGTGACCAAACTTTGCAAGCATCTGGGGGTGGGGCCCCCCCAGATGCTTGCAAAGTTTGGTCCCCAACGATTGTGACCAAACTTTGCAAGCATCTGGGGGTGGGCCCCCCCCCCCCACATTCTTGCAAAGTTTGGTCCCCATCGGAGCATGTTTGGGTACGATGGTATGGGGAAGGCCTGGATTTTCTATGGGCTCTTAAGCACCAAGAGACTTGAGAAATCTGCAATGGGCGCTAAATACTAATCCAAACATGCTCCGATTGTGACCAAACTTTGCAAGCATGTGGGGGTGGGTCCCCTTACATGCTTGCAAAGTTTGGTCCCCATCGCAGCATGTTTGGGTACGATGGTATGGGGAAAACCCGGATTTTCCATGGCCTCTTAAGCACCAAGAGACTTGAGAAATCCAGACTAGGAGCTAATTACTAATCCAAACATGCTCCGATTGTTGTGACCAAACGTTGCAAGCATGTGGGGGTGGGTCCCCCCACATGCTTGCAAAGTTTGGTCCCCATTGGAGCATGTTTGCGTATGATGGTATGGGGAAGGCCCGGATCTTCCATGGCCTCAAGCACCAACAGACTTGAAAAATCCACACTGGGTGCTAATTACTAACCCAAACATGTTGCGATCATGACCAACCTTTGCAAGCATGCAGGGGTGGGTCCCCCCCACATGCTTGCAAAGTTTGCTCCCCATCGAAGCATGTTTGGGTACGATGGTATGGGAAAGACACAGATTTTCCATGGCCAATCTTTGCAAGCATGTGGGGGTGGGTGCCCCCCACATGCTTACAAACTTTGGTCCCCATTGGGGTACGTTTGGGTACGATGGTATGGGGAAGGCCCCAATTTTCCATGACCTCTTAAGCAGCAAGAGATTTGAGAAATCCACACACTGGGCGCTAATTACTAATCCAAACATGCTCCGATTGTGACCAAACTTTGCAAGCAAGTGGGGGTGCCCCACCCCCCCACATGCTTGCAAAGGTTAGTCCCCATTCGGAGCATGTTTGGGTACGATTGTATGGGGAAGACCTAGATTTTTCATGGCCTCTTAAGCACCAAGATACCTGAAAAATCCGCACAGGGCGCTAATTACTAATCCAAACATACTCCGATTGTGACCAAACTTTGCAAGCATGTGGGGTGGGCCCCATCCACATGCTTGCAAAGTTTGGTCCCCGTCAGAGCATGTTTGGGTACGATAGTATGGGGAAGGCCCAGATTCTCCATGGCCTCTTAACCACCAACAAGAGACTTGAAAATTCAAGAACTAGGCGCTAATTACCAATCCAAAGACGCTCTCATTGTGACCAAACTTTACAAGCATGTGGGGGTGGGCCCCCCCCACATGGTTGCAAAGTTTGGCCCCCATCGAAGCATGTTTGGGTACGATGGTATGGGAAAGGCCCGCATTTTCCATGGCCTCTTAAGCACCAAGAGACTTGAAAAATCCACACTGGGTGCTAATTACTAATCCAAACATGATCCAATTCTGAACAAACTTTGTAAGCATGTGGGGGTGGCCCCCCCACATACTTGCAAAGTTTGGTCCCCATTGCAGCATGTCTCAGTACGATGGTATGGGGAAGGCCCGGATTTTCCATAGCCTCTTAAGCACTAAGAGACTTCAAAAAATCACACTAGGCGCTAATTACTAATCCAATCATACTCAGATTATGACCAAACCTTGCAAGCATGTTGGGGTGGGTCCCCCCCAGATGCTTGCAAAGTTTGGTCCCCATCAGAGCATGTTTGGGTACGATAGTATGGGGAAGGCCCGGATTTTCCATGGCCTCTTAAGCACCAAGAGACTTGAAAAATCTGCACTTGGCACTAATTACTAACCCAAACATGCTCCGATCATGACCAAACTTTTCAAGCATGTCAGGGTGAGTCCCCCCCACATGCTTGCAAAGTTTGGTCCCCATCGGATCATGTTTGGGTACGATGGTATGGGGAAGGCCCGGATTTTCCATGAATGGCCAAACTTTGCAAGCATGTGGGGGTGGGTCCCCACCACATGCTTGCAAAGTTTGGTCCCCATCGGAGCATCTCTGGGTATGATGGGATGGGAAAGACCCCGATTTTCCATGGCCTCTTAAGCTTCAAGACACTTGAAAAATCTCCAGTGGTGGGTGCTAATTACTAATCCAAACATGCTCCGATTGTGACCAAACTTTACAAGCATCTGGGGGTGGTTCCCCTTCACATTCTTGCAAAGTTTGGTCCCCATTGGATCATCTTTGGGTATGATGGTATGGGGAAAGCTTGGATTTTCCATGGCCTCTTAAGCACCAAGGGACTTGAAAAATCTGCACTTGGCGCTAATTACTAATCCAAACATGCTTCGATTGTGACCAAACTTCACAAATAAGTGGGGGTGGGCGCCCACCACATGCTTACAAAGTTTGGTTCCCATCGGAGCATGTTTGGGTACGATGGTATGGGGAAGGCCCGGTTTTCCATGGCCTCTCATTAGGACCTCAATGGAAGGCTTCTTGGGCCCTTTTATTTGGCAGTTTAAGGAGTCAAACCTTTTCTCTTAAGAAGAAACGTTTTCTAATTAGAAGCTTCAAAACGGCTACTTTATTCGAATTTAAATTTTGGGGGGAAAATGGAATTTAAAATCTAGCGGACAAAACCATATCATGTAACATATCTATGGAAAGCTCTTGATGCGTAGATCACGGATCTATAATCTCCGCTCAAATCGGAGCTTGTATGTAGAAGTTATGAAGGTCCGAAAATTGTAAAATTACCTCCCCCCCTTTTTGGGGGAAAAAGTGCACCCTTTGACCACATTTACACCTCTCTTACAAACCCAACATTTCAGTCCACATGGCAACCCCCCATTTGGCTATTCCTTAATCACCTTAATTAGGCTTGGGCAAATTAAAGGGCCCAAGAAGACCCCATTCACTTCCTAATGTGAGCACGAAGAGACTTGAAAAATCCACACAGGGCGCTAGTCACTAATCCAAACATACTCCGATTGTGAACAAACTTTGCAAGCATGTGGGGGTGGATCCTCTTCACATGCTTGCAAAGTTTGGTCCCCATCATAGCATGTTTGGGTATGATGTTATGGGGAAGGCCCGGGTTTTCCATGGCCTCTTAAGCACCAATAGACTTGAAAAATCTGCACACTAGGCGCTAATTACTAACCCAAACATGCTCCAATTATGACCAAACCTTGCAAGCATGTGGAGGTGGGCCCCCCCCACATGCTTGCAAAGTTCGGTCCCCATCAGAGCATGTTCGGGTATGATGGTATGGGAAAGGCCGAGATTCTCCATGGCCTCTTAACCACCAAGAGACTTGAAAAAACCCACAGTGGGCACTAAATACCAAGCCAAACATTCTTCGATTGTGACCAAACTTTACAAGCATGTGGGGGTGGGTCCCCCCCCACATGGTTGCAAAGTTTGGTCCCACTCGGAGCATGTTTGGGTATGATGGTATGGGGAAGGCCCAGATTTTCCATGGCCTCTTAAGCACCAAGAGACTTGAAAAATCCACACTGGGCACTAATTAATAATCCAAACATGATCCGATTGTGAACAAACTTTGTAAGAATGTGGGGGTGGGCCCCCCCACATACTTGCAAAGTTTGGTCCCCATTG
The DNA here is from genome assembly GCF_041138505.1 of Cibotium barometz. Lineage (NCBI taxonomy): Eukaryota > Viridiplantae > Streptophyta > Polypodiopsida > Cyatheales > Cibotiaceae > Cibotium > Cibotium barometz. Next base: position 8,425,451 of record NC_141058.1, read on the forward strand.
GAGCATGTTTGGGTACGATGGTATGGGGAAGGCCCGGATTTTCCATGGCCTCTTAAGCACCAAGAGACCTCAAAAAATCGCACTGGGCGCTAATTACTAATCCAATCATACTCCGATTCTGACCAAACTTTGCAAGCATGTGGGGGTGGGTCCCCCCAGATGCTTGCAAAGTTTGGTCCCCATCAGAGCATGTTTGGTAACGATAGTATGGGGAAGGCCCAGATTTTCCATGGCCTCTTAAGCACCAAGAGACTTGAGAAATCTGCACTGGGCACTAATTACTAACCCAAACATACTCCAATCATGACCAAACTTTTCAAGCATGTCAGGGTGAGTCCCCCCCACATGCTTGCAAAGTTTGGTCCCCATCGGAGCATGTTTGGGTACGATGGTATGGGGAAGGCCCGAATTTTCCATGGCCAAACTTTGCAAGCATGTGGGGGTGGGTCCCCCCCACATGCTTGCAAAGTTTGGTCCCCCATCGGAGCATCTTTGGGTACGATGGGATGGGGAAGACCCGGATTTTGCATGGCCTCTTAAGCACCAAGACACTTGAAAAATCTCCACTCGGTGCTAATTACTAATCCAAACATGCTCTGATTGTGACCAAACTTTGCAAGCATTTGGGGTGGTTCCCCCCCACATTCTTGCAAAGTTTGGTCCCCATTGGAGCATCTTTGGGTACGATGGTATGGGGAAGGGCTGGATTTTCCATGACCTCTTAAGTACCAAGAAACTTGAAAAATCCACACAATTACTAATCCAAACATGCTCTGATTGTGACCAAACTTTGCAAGCATGTGGAGGGTGGATCCCCCCCACATGCTTGCAAAGTTTGGTCCCCATTGGAATGGGAAGGCCCAGATTTTCCATGCCCTCTTAAGCACCAAGAGACTTGAAAAATCCGCACTGGGCACTAATTACTAATCCAAAAATGCTCCGATTGTGACCAAACTTTGCAAGCATGTGGATGTGGACCCCCCCATGTGCTTGCAAAGTTTGGTCCCCATCAGAGCATGTTTGGGTACGATGGTATGTGGAATGCCCGGATTTTCCATGGCCTCTTAAGCACCAAGAGATTTTCCATGGCCTCTTAAGCACCAAGAGAGTTGAAAAATCCTTAGTACATGCTAATTATTAATCTAAACATGCTCCGATTGTGACCAAACTTTGCAAGCATGTGGGGGTGGCCCCCCCCACATGCTTGCAAAGTTTGGTCCCCATCGGAGCATGTTCGAGTACGATGGTATGGGGAAGACCCGGATTCTCCATGGCTCTTAAGCACCAAGAGACTTGAAGAATCTGCACTGGGCGGTAATTACCAATGCAAACATGCTCTGATTATGACCAAACTTTGGAAACATGTGGGAGTGGTGGGCCCCATCGACATGCTTTCAAAGTTTGGTTCCCATCAGAGCCCTATTTGGGTACGATGGTATGGGAAAGGCCCCGATTTTTCATGGCCTCTTAAGCACCAAGACTTGAAAAATCCACACAAGGCGCTAATTACTAATCCAGACATGCTCCCATTGTGACCAAACTTTGCAAGCATCTGGAGGTGTGCACCCCCCACATGCTTGCAAAGTTTTTTTCCCATCGGAGCATGTTTGGGTATGATGGTATGGGGAAGGCCCGGTTTTTCCATGACCTCTTAAACACCAAGAGACTTTAAAACCCTACATGTGCCGCTAATTACTAATCCCAACGTGCTCCGATTGTGACCAGACTTTCTAAGCATGTGGAAGTGGGTCCTCCCCACATGCTTACAAATTTTGGTCCCCATCGGAGCATGTTTGGGTACGCTAAGTATTTGGAAGGCTCGGATTTTCCATGGCCTCTTAAGCACCAAGAGACTTGAAAAATCCACACTAGGCGCTAATTACTAACCCAAACATGCTCTGATTATGACAAAACTTTTGCAAGCATGTGGGGGTGGGTCTCCCCCACATACTTGCAAAGTTTGGCCCCCATCGGAGCATGTTTGGGTATGATGGTATGAGGAAGGCCCGGATTTTCCATGACCTCTTAAGCACCAAGAGACTTGAAAAATCCACACTGGGTGCTAATTACTAATCCTTACATGCTCTGGTTGTGACCAAACTTTGCAAGAAAGTAGGGATGGGCCTTCCCACATTTTTGCAAAGTTTGGTCCACATTGAAGCATCTTTGGGTACGATGGTATGGGGAAGGCCCGGATTTTCCATGGCCTCTTAAGCACCAAGAGACTTGAAAAATCCGCACTGGGCGCTAATTACTAATCCAAACATGCTCTGATTGTGACCAAACTCTGCAAGCATGTGAGGGTGGATCCTCCCCATATTCTTGCAAAGTTTGGTCCCATCAGAGCATGTTTGGGTACGATGGTATGGGGAAGGCCCGGATTTTCCATGGCCTCTTAAGCACCAAGAGACTTGAAAAATTTGCACTGGGCGCTAATTACCAATGCAAACATACTCCGATTATGACCAAACTTTGCAAACATGTGGGGGTGGGCCGCATCCATATGCTTTCAAAGTTTGGTCCCCATCCGAGCCCTATTTGGGTACGATGGTATGGGGAAGGCCCCACTTTTCCACGGCCTCTTAAGCACCAACAAGAGACTTGAAAAATCCGCACTAGGCACTAATTACTAATCCAAACATGCTTTCATTGTGACCAAACTTTGCAAGCATCTAGGGGTTTGCGCCCCCCACATGCTTGCAAAGTTTTTTTCCCATCGGAGCATGTTTGGGTACGATGGTACGGGGAAGGCCCGGTTTTTCCATGGCCTCTTAAGCACCAAGAGACTTGAAAAATCTGCACTTGGTGCTAATTACTAATCCAAACATGCTCCGATTGTGACCAAACTTTGCAAGCAAGTGGAGATGGGCCCTTCCTGCAAAGTTTGGTCCCCATCGAAGCATCTTTGGGTTACGATGATATGGGGAAGGCCCAGATTTTCCATGGCCTACACTGGGTGCTAATTACTAATCCAAACATGCTCAAATTGTGACCAAACTTCGCAAGCATCTCAGGTGCCCCCCCCACATTCTTGCAAAGTTTGGTCCCCATCGGAGTATGTTTGGGTACGATGGTATGGGGAAGGCCCGGATTTTCCATGGCCTCTTAAGCACCAAGAGACTTGAAAAGTTCGCACTGGGCGCTAATTACTAATCCAAACATGCTCCGATTATAACCAAACTTTGCAAGCATCTCGAAGTGGTCACCCCCCCACATTCTTGCAAAGTTTGGTCCCCATCAGGGCATGTTTGGGTACGATGGTATGGGGAAGGCCCGGATTTTCCATGGCCTCTTAAGCACCAAGAGACTTGAAAAATCTGCACTTGGCACTAATTAATTACTATTCCAAACATACTCAAATTGTGACCAAACTTCGCACGCATCTGGGGTTGGTCCCCCCCCACATTCTTGCAAAGTTTGGTCCCCATCGAAGCAAGTTTTGGTACAATGATATAGGGAAGGCCCGGATTTTCCATGGCCTCTTAAGCACCAAGAGACTTGAAAAGTTTGCACTGGGCGCGCTAATTACTAATCCAAACATGCTCCGACTGTGACCACCAAACTTTGCAAGCAAGTGGGGGTGGGCCTCCCCCCACATGCTCGCAAAGTTTTGTCATTATCGGAGCATGTTTGGGTATGATGGTGTGGGGAAGGCCCAGATTTTCCAAGGCCTCTTAAGCACCAAGAGACTTAAAAAATCCACACTGGGCACTAATTACTAATCCAAACATGATCCGATTGTGACCAAACCTTGCAGCAAGCATGTGGGGGTGAATCCCCCCCACATGCTTGCAAAGTTTCGTCCCCATCACAGCATGTTTAGGTACGATGGTGTAGGGAAGGCCCAGATTTTCCATGGCCTCTTAAGCACCAACAAGAGACTTGAAAAATCCGCACTGGGCACTAATTACTAATCCAAACATGCTCCGATTTGTGACCAAACTTTGCAAGCATGTGGGGGTTCCCCCCCCCACATGCTTGCAAAGTTTGGTCCCCATCGGAGCATGTTTGGGTATGATGGTATGGGGAAGGCCCGGATTCTCCATGGCCTCTTAAGCACCAAGAGACTTGAGAAATCTGCACTGTGGGTGCTAAATACCAATCTAAACATGCTCCGATTGTGACCAAACTTTACAAACATGTGGGGGTGGCCCCCATCCACTTTTTTTCAAAGTTTGGTCCCCATCGGAGCCCTATTTGGGTATGTTGGTATGGGGAAGGCCCCAATTTTCCATGGCCTCCTAAGCACCAAGAGACTTGAAAAATTTGCACTGGCCGCTAATTACTAATCCGAACATGCTCCGATTATGACCAAACTTTGCAACCATGTGAGGGTGGGCCCCCCCACATGCTTGCAAAGTTTGGTCCCCATCAGAGCATGTTTGGGTACGATGGTATGGGGAAGGCCCGGATTCTCCATGGCCTCTTAAGCACCAAGAGACTTGAAAAATCTGCACTGGGCGTACTCTGATTTTTTTGTGACCAAACTTTGCAAACATGTGGGGGTGGGCCCCATCCACATGCTTTCAATGTTTGGTCCCGATCGAAGACCTATTTGGGTACGATGGTATGGGGATGTAACATACCCATCTTCACTAATAAAGAAATGTCCATGTAATTATGAGTTTTTATGGTATAAAAATCAATGATTTTATTATTTGAGTCATTTCTACTTAGAATCTTCAAATTCTGAGCCCACATTTAGAATCTACGTGTGATTTTACCCTAATATAGGATTTTACAGCATCCAAAACGGACACCGGATCAAGCCTATACGCAAATTTCAGTCATTTTAGTTAAAAACGGCGACCTTTAAACCTTAATAAATGCACGACCGGGCGTCTGATTGACGAACGGTCTGAACCCCAACAACCAGGAGAACCTCCCGGACAAAAAAAAAAATTCGCCCCCCCCCCGGGGCGGTCCGACACGCAAATTGAGGCGGGTGTCCCAAATTTGGATACCCCGTCCCAAAATTTGGATCGTACACACTTACTAGGGTGCCCGTACAATGGCCGCCCAAGAACCAAAGGACAGCCGCCCACTGTGTGATCCACACGTACCGCTACGTGGACACCCATGCTGCCCCACACCAGATAAGGTACATGCGTACCACTCTTTTCCCTGACAACCGACACCGTACCTTTCCCCTAGACCCATGCAGGCCACTGATCCATAGCCTTTGAAGGTACACCGTCCTTTCGTCCTTGCCTTGTGCGGTGCCCGTACCCATACTCCTCAGCTATATAAACCCCCGGGGTACTCCACAAGCAGCACGCATTTCTGTGCAGCGTATGCCCTGTTGTACCGTCGTCTGTCCCTGTGCAGTGTACTTGCTGTAGTACAGCGGTCCCTTGCAACCCCCGTCTCACACCCCCTCATTTGCCTCTTTTCAAATAAGCCAATTTTCCTCCATCCCCCTCTTGCTAGGAGGCAGTTTCCTTAACACTTCCCCCCCCCCCCCCCCCCGCGTGTGAATAGACTTACAGCAGCAGCCCTCTCAGCCCTCCTCCACGTTTTTGCCCTTAAGGACATCTCACAAATCCCCCCCTCCATTTGCATAGACTTTAATAAGGGTTTTTTGCCTTAAGAAAGGGTTCGTGCGTCATACTCTTTTGCTCGTACGGTGAGCAAACGAACTCAGAATTCAAATCCGCCGACTGAAGCGTTTCGATCGCAGCAGCGAGCTCTGCAAGGCAACGCCTAAGATGGCCTCTTCTCGGAGACGTCAAAATATTACCTCAAGAGGAGCGCGCAATAATGAGATTAGGGAAGATGCTCCCAATGCGGCTCCAGCCCTCCCTTTTCAAGCTCCTCAAGGAAATGGTGGCCAGGTTAGTTTGGTTAATTTTTAAAAGAAGAGATTTTCCTTAAATTAGTGTTAATGAATGGTATCTTTTCCTTTTAAAATGACGACATAAAAATTGTATGAAGTTACGAATTATGTGATGCTGTATTCGATAAACTGCATTGAAATTGTTATCTTCACGAATTGTGAATGCTATATTTAATAAATTGCATTGAAGTCGTTATCTTTAGAATTCAAGATTTTTTTCGACTTCAACGCTAACTCCGTTCCGTGCTTGTGTAGCCGGGCGGCGTCGTTAGCAAAGCCCGGGAATGGCCCAAGGTATCCCTCATACCATTGGGAGAATAAGGATCGCCGATTGAGGTGAGAGATTATGAGGTTGCCTAGTTCTGAGGGCCCAGGCTAGTGCAGTAAATAAGCCCACCCTAGTGTGCAGACATCCCTCTGAGGGGCAAGAGGATCAAGCGATGGAGCCTGAGAGCACGACAGGCCGACTTGAGTCCTCGCCAGCGGCCGACGATGAGGTGTATGGTCCCGTAGGGTTTTGCCCAGCATGTAGAGTGAAAAGATGCAGGGGGGAAGAGAGCTTGAGCTCTTGCAAGCACACACACACACACACTCACAAAACCCTAATAGAGAACACACAAGGTGAGAGGCTGAAAATCTTCTTCTTCTCTACTCAACACTCAACACACCATATACAAGAATAAGAGTACACACAATATGAAAGGTACTCAACCAATACATACACGGGTTCTCTATAGTGTGAACCCGACTAAATGAGCTGGCGCTATAACTATGCCAGTCTCTAGAATGGCTGTTGCACAGCCTGCCATCCCACTGGTCGCATATCTCCCATGATCTCACCAACCATGCCAGTGGTGTAAGTGTGGGGCCTATCCCCCAGGCGGGTCATTAGTGGCCACCGCCTCACCAACCATGCCAGTGGTGTAAGTGTGGGGCCTATCCCCCAGGCGGGTCATTAGTGGCCACCGCCTCACTAGACGAGCTCGATATCTCAACACTCCCCCTCGAGCTCAACTCCATCTCATGTACACCAAGCGAAGCCCTAAATCTGCGGAGCTTCTCTGTACCCAATGCTTTGGTGAAAATGTCAGCTACCTGATCCTCTGTGTTGACATAAACAAGGTCAAGATCTCCTGCCAAGACCTTCTCTCTGACGAAGTGGTAGTGGACCTCTATGTGCTTCGTACGAGCATGAAAGACTGGGTTCCTGGCCAACTATATACTGCTAATGTTGTCACAGAAAATGACAACTTGTCTATCCACTGATAGACCCAAATCTGCAAGTAGCTTTCTCAACCAAGCTACCTCACATGCTGCCATAGCAACTCCTCTGTACTCGGCCTCCGTACTCGATAGAGCAACCGTAGGCTGCTTCTTGTTGCTCCAAGTCACAGCAGCACTCCCCAAAGAAAACATGAATCCACTGGTAGATCTTCTATCTGAGATACTACCAGCCCAATCAGCATCTGTGTACCCATGTACACATATCTCTGTCCCAGTCTCATAGAATAGTCCACAATGCAAAGTAGACCTCACATACCTCAGTATGCGTCTCATTGCATCCAAATGCGGTTTCCGTGGAACCTGCATAAACTGACTCACCAACCCAACAGCATAGCTCAAATCTGGTCTGGTGATCGTCATGTAGATCAAACTTCCTACTATGTCTGTACATAGTAGGATCCTCCAAGATCTCTCCTGAATCTGCACTCAACTTGCCATTCTGATCCAATGGCACAGAAATAGGCTTACAGCCTGTCATACCATACTTGGACAACATGTCCAAGCCATACTGTCTCTGCAGTAATCCAATACCATGTGGTGACCTAATCACCTCAATGCCCAAGAAATATCTGAGCTCTCCCAGATCCTTCATCTCAAACTTCTGTCTTAGCAAGATCTTTACATCAAAGATCTCTGCATCATGGTCCCCCGTAATGATCAAGTCATCTACATAGATGACAACAAGCACAACCCCTCTATCACCATGTCTCACATACAATGAGAAATCTGCATTGGCTACATGAAAGCCAATAGTGACAAGATATTCAAAAATCTTATCAGACCATGCTCTTGGTGCTTGCTTTAAGCCATACAAGGCTTTCTTCAACCTGCAAACATGCTCCGGGTGACCCACATCCTCATAACCAGGTGGCTGCAACATATACACCTCTTCTTGCAAATCACCATGCAAGAATGCATTCTTTACATCCATCTGATGTAAAGACCATTGCTTTGACGCAGCCACTGCTATCACAACTCTCACCGTTGCCATCTTGGCAACTGGGCTGAAAGTTTCCTCATAATCATGTTGGAATTAGGGTTGCAGGAATGCACACACAACTTCAAGAAGATGAGGAAGCTTGAGCACAACACTGTAGTGTATTATGAGTGCCAAAAATAAAAGATGACCAACCCTAAAAGATAATGGGCGTATATACAATGCACGGGGGAAAAAACCTCCTAGTGAGGGAAAAAGTGCCCCGGGCGGTCCTAAGTGTGTTCACACACATCACTACTATAATATGGTAACAAATCCCCCCTGGAGTGATGCGGTGAACAAGAGCTAGCACTCATGTATAGGGAAGTGTCTAGCTATGTGGACGAATCCACAAAAGGGAGTAAGCCCAAAGCTTTGCGAAAAGCTTCGAACTTTTCACGAGGCAGAGCCTTTGTGAAAAGGTCTGCAAGGTTATCCTGTGTTGGCACATAAGCCAAACTGATCTCTCCTGCAGAGAGTCTCTCCCTGACATAATGGTAGTGCACCTCAATGTGCTTCGTACGAGCATGGAACACTGGGTTCCGCGCAACTGCCAATGCGCTCTGACTGTCAGTGAAGATGGTGGTGGCAGATGGCTGCCCAACACCCAAATCAGCCATAAGGCGTCTGAGCCACACACACTCAACCGTAGCTGTGAAAGCTGCCCTGTACTCAGCTTCACAACTAGAAGTGGCCACAGTAGGCTGCTTCTTGCTCAACCATGATATGCATGAGCTTCCAAGCATGAAGCAAAAACCACTCGTGGACACGCATGTGTCATAACAACCAGCCCAGTCAGAATCTGAAAAAACATGTAAATCTGGCGGCAATGATCCCCCCTTGGGATAAAACAACCCAAGATGCCGAGTACCACTCAAATAGCGAAAGATACGCTTCACTGCCTGCCAATGCTTAATGCCTGGGCTATGCATAAATCTGCTCACCTGTGAGACTGCAAACTGAATGTCTGGCCTCGTAATGCATACATAAATGAGGCAACCAACAGCTGTCTGATAGAGTGTGACATCAAAGTGATCTCCAGCATCATGAAGACTCAACTTCAAACCTGTCTCCATTGGAGTAGCAATAGGCTTGCAGTCTTCAAGGCCAAATCTCCGCAACAATGTTTCAATATACTTTGTCTGACACAAAGCAATACCTCCATCACACTGCTTAAATTGTATCCCCAAATAATGATGCAAATGCCCCAAATCTGACATCTCAAAAGAGGCATTCAAATCAGCCTTAAAATCAGCAATATGACTCTCATTTGGTCCTGTGAGCAGCATGTCATCGACATAGAGAGCAATGATTAGATGTACACCATCCACACGTTTAACATACAAAGTGCTTTCTGTTGGACTATTCTGAAACCCATGTGCAGTCAAATATGCATGTATTTTTTCATACCAAGCTCGTGGAGCTTGCTTTAAACCATATAAAGCCTTTTTTAACCTGCACACTTTGTTTTCCTACCCTCTTTGAACAAAACCACGAGGCTGCGATACATACACCTCCTCATGCAAATCTCCATTTAAGAACGCAGTCTTTATGTCCAGCTGATGTACATTCCAACCATTATGAGCTGCTAATGCACAGATGCTACGAACAGTGGTCATACGACATGTGGGAGCAAAAGTCTCATCAAAATCAATGCCCTTCTCTTGAGCATAACCTTTTGCAACAAGCCTAGCCTTATGGCGATCCACTGTGCCATCAGGCTTGCGCTTCAATTTGTATACCCACTTAGTGCCAATGGCCTTCTTGCCAGGGGGCAAGTCACATAAAGACCATGTACCATTCTTCATAATAGCATCGTATTCTGCTTGCATAGCAGCCATCCAATTTTCTGAACTTTGTGCCTCATCAAATGAAACAGGCTCACTTTCATCGCACATACTAGAAACAGCCAATGCATAACAATCTGACGCATAAGAGGCACCATGAGAGCCAGAACGAGTGCGACTAGACAAAGGGGCATCCAACTTGCTGTCACGCAAAGTCTGCACCAGCCATCTAGGCATATTCCTAGAGCCCTCAATCTCTTGTCTCTCATCCTCAAGTGCATCATGCACATCTGCATCAGATATAGGCTGATCTGTGCCATCATTTAAAACCTGCATAGGCTGAAAAACTGCCTCATGAGGTATTGCACTTAACTGTGCACCACTGAAAAGAGGCAACAATGTATCATAGACATCACGTGAGCTGATATCTGTCTCCTTAGTACATGAAACCAAGGGCTGAACTGCATCTTCCACAAATACAACATCACGGCTAACCAAAATGCGCTTTGTCTGTGGATGATACAAACGATAGCCTTTGCTCTCAGCACTATATCCAACAAAAATACATTTGACAGCTTTGTCATCCAATTTTCTGCGATGTTGCACAAGCACTAATGCATATGCCAGGCAACCAAAAACACGTAAATGGCCAACAGATGGCTTGCGGCTATGCCAAGCCTCATATGGAGTGACAACCTGTAATGCTTTGGTGGGACACCTGTTTAGTACATAAGTGGCACACATGACAGCCTCAAGCCAAAAACCATGTGGTAGACTTTGACTCTTAACCATACATCTTGCCATTTCCATGAGAGACCTGTTTTTTCTCTCAGCCACACCATTTTGCTGTGGTGTATACGGCACTGTACATTGGTGTTTTATCCCACGCTCAGCCAGAAATGCATTAAATTCTGAAGACATATACTCCCCCCCTCGATCTGAACGGAGGGTGCCCATCTTACTTTCTGACACATTTTCAGCCATAACCAAAAACTGTTTGAAGCACAAAAACACTTCGGACTTTGCCTTCAAAGGATATACCCATGCATGCCTGGTAAAATCATCAATGAAAGTCACGAAGTAAAGGTAGTTTCCAACTGATGGAGTTTGCATGGGACCACAAACATCACTGTGAACAAGCTGCAACCTGCGTTCAGCTCTCACTGATCCATCTTTGGGAAAGGAAGCACGCTGCATTTTACCCAATATGCAGCCCTCACAAACATGCTTGACAGGTGCCTCAAGCTTAGGCAAAGAAGACACCATTTCAGATTTCTGCAGGCGCAGCAAACTTGCAAAATTCAGATGACCAAAACGTGCATGCCACAGTTTTGCATCTGAAATAGCCTGCGTATCCATAATAGCACATGCTGAATCCTCTACACATTTGCCATCCATATTGAGCTTATACAGCCCTCGACATAGTGAACCAGATGCTACAATGATGTCACCACAAGAGAGATCATGAACAGTACATCTGTCATCCACAAATTTTACAACCAAACCTGTTTTGGCAAATGCGGAGACTGACAGCAGATTCTTTTTGATCCCTGGCACATACAATGCATCAAAAAGTGTAAAGGTGTTGCCATTTGCAACATTCAGCACAATCTGTCCAACCCCTTCAACGGGATAAGAGGAGTTATTGGCACAAGTGACAGTATTCCCTGTGGGAGCAGACTCAAGGAAAGTGAATAAACTGCGCTACGAGGTGATATGCTTAGTGGCACCACTATCAAAGTACCATACATCTGAATCTACTGCAGACATACATGTGTCATGCAAAGATGGGTCATAACTGCACTGCGCATTGAATGCCCATTCTGTATCTAGCACAACATTAGCAGATTCATTGTTAGAAGGAGAGGCATCTGCAACAGCCATACCAGCCTCTTTCTTCTTAGCCTCTTTCGCAGCCAGCTTAGGACACGCTTTGATGACATGATCATTTCCCTTACAGTACTTGCAAAATGTCTTCTGTTTGTCACCCTTCTTCTCATCTTTGTCTTCCTTCTTTGGTTGCGCAGCATTTGCAGATTTCTGCTTACTAGAAGAAAAGCCAGCTTTACCTTTCCCGCTTCTCTGACTAGCAACGAAAGCTTGATCTGCGACACGCATAATATTCCTGTTTTGCCTTGACTGGTCTTCTTGCAGCAAAACAGAAACTAACTCCTCAAATGATAAGGCATTGGGATTGCCTTTCATCATCAAGCGAAGAGTGGAAGCAAAACCCTGATAAGAATCTGGTAGACCATTCAAAACAGTCTGCACAAGTGAACTGTCTGACAGGATTTCATCTGCAAAAATGAGCTGCTCTTTGAAATCCTTGATCTTTGTCAAAAAGCTATCCATAGAATCACCTTCGTTCATATGCTCACTCTCCAACTGTTTTCGGAGATAAGCAACACGAGCCTCATTTCTTGCCTGATACAATGTGGCAAGTACATCCCAAGCATCCTTAGAAGTCCTGCAGGAGCGAATATGTGGGATAATGGTACGTTTGACAGACAGCGCAATCAAGGCATGAGCCTGCGCATCTCTACCATCCCAACGAATCTGCTCTGCTGAAAGTGGTGGTTCTCGAACAGCTGCTACAGCACTTGTGCCTGCACCATCATCAACAGTACCTGTTTCTGATGTGTTTGCAGCATTCCCAGCCACAATAGGACGTGCATCAATACCCTGCACAATGTTCCATAACCCCTTTGCTACCAATACATGTCGCATCATATATGCCCACAATGGATAGTTGGTGCCATCCAACTTATCCTCAGCAGCCAACATGCGGAATACATCATTGTTGTCAGCCATGGCCAATGACTGTACTACTAGATGTAAATGCTGTCTGTAAGAGGTAAACCTGTATAAAATCGACCTGTGCTATGTAGCACAGCCCAAAACAGACGAATGGGCACCTGTCCTGCAGATTTTAATCTTGACAGAAAATCTGCACAGTAGGACGATTTTGCCTGCGCAGTACTTGGAATGCAAAAACGGAGGGCGAAATGACTTCAGATCAAAATTCTGAAACGAACAAGCCCTACGGGCTTGCCCACGGCATATACTAACCTGCAGACGCTCGTGAAACCTCGTTGCAATCGGAGGAGATGAAGCGGCAGGTGCCGGTGATGCTGCCCGGGAGGAGGAAGCCTGCTCTGATACCAATTGTTGGAATTAGGGTTGCAGGAATGCACACACAACTTCAAGAAGATGAGGAAGCTTGAGCACAACACTGTAGTGTATTATGAGTGCCAAAAATAAAAGATGACCAACCCTAAAAGATAATGGGCGTATATACAATGCACGGGGGAAAAAACCTCCTAGTGAGGGAAAAAGTGCCCCGGGCGGTCCTAAGTGTGTTCACACACATCACTACTATAATATGGTAACAAATCAATCCCATATGTCTACGCATATCCTTTGGCTAGCAATCTAGCCTTGTACCTGTTTATGCTTCCATCACTGTTATGTTTAACTTTGTACACCCACTTGCATCCAATGGCTTTCTTGCCTTCTGGCAATTGCACTAAATCCCAAGTTTCATTTCCATATAGTGCATCCATCTCCTCATCCATAGCTTTCTCCCAACACACATTTCCAACAGCCTCATCAATGCATATGGGCTCAACAACCTGCACAACCTTTGCCATATATGCATAGTGATGTGCCACATAACCATCATAGGTAAATCTCTGCACAGGATTTCTCACTCTCCTAGATCTTTGCAGCTTCTCATTCATGGCTTCCATAGCCTTCTTTACACCAGGTGTTCTCATAGCTAGGATCCCAAGCTCCTCATCAAGGCTCATATCTGAGCCACTAGACTCTCCATCAACATGAGAATGCCCTGCAGAAATGTCAGGCATACCAAGGGGCTCAACCACTTTCTCTTTTCCTTTACATGATGTACTAATCACATTTGCAGGCTTGGTATTATGACGCAGCCTGCCACTCCATGGTCTATTAACAGACCCACTAGATGAGGACTCTCCTGGTCCACTCAAAGACTGTGATTGCTGACCTGCATTCTGTGCAACCACACTTCCACTCACATCAGCCCCAACAGCTTCTTTTTCAGCAGCATACCAGCTGCTCATCTCATCAAAGACAACATCCCTGCTTACCCTCAACTCACGTGTAGCAGGGTTATAACACCTGTATCCCTTTTGCTCAAGGGAATATCCAATAAACACACATTTTTTAGCTTTCGGATCCAGCTTAGTTCTCAGCTCATCTGGTACATGCACATATGCAATGCATCCAAAGACTTTCAGATGAGACAAATCTGGTTTTCTGCCAGTAAACCTCTCCTCTGGAGTTACATCATGTATGACTGCAGTTGGAGTCCTGTTCATGATGTATACTGCTGTAGAAACAGCCTCAGCCCAATAGCTATGCGGCATATTCTTCTCTTCCATCAATGCTCGCGCAATCTCAGCAATGTGCCTGTTTTCCGCTCAACAACTCCATTTTGCTGCGGAGTATATCTGCATGTGAACTGTCTCCGAATACCATTCTTCTTCAAGAATTCAGAGAACTCATTGGAGAAGTACTCTCCCCCTCCATCTGACCTTAGGCACTTTACATATTTCCCTGTTTGCTTTTCAACCAAAACTCTGAAATTCTGAAAGTGAGTGAACACCTCACTCTTCTCCTTCATGAAATATACCCACACTTTTCTTGTGTGGTCATCAATGAAAGTGACATAGTACCTGCAGCCTCCCATAGATATGGTCTTCGTAGGACCCCATACATCTGAATGCACAAGATCTAGTGCATTTCTGCTCACATATCTGTTACGTGGAAACACATGCTTTGTTTGCTTCCCAAATTGGCATGCTTCACATATTTTCTGCATACCTTTCACTTTAAATTTTGGCAGCCCTGTCACAATTCCTTTTGTCTGCATAGACTTCAATCTCTGCACATTTACATGTCCAATTCTTTTATGCCATATGTCTGTGTCTGCAACAACTCCTGAACCATTTGCAAACATCGCAGCACTCATTTCAGGCATGTCTACATTCAATGTAAACATTCTGCCCACTCTGTTGCCTTTTGCAACCAAACTGCACTTGTCTTTAAAATCTTCAACATAACACCCATCAGGGTTAAACCGAACCTGCAAACCCTGCTCAATCATCTGGCCAACTGAAACCAGATTTTTTGTTATGTTCGGTACATGAAGTACATCTGCAAGGTACTTCACTTTGCCATCCTGCATAGACAATGGCACATCTCCAACGTGGGCAATTGGATGAGCAGTGTCATCCCCTGTTTCCACAAAACCTGGTCTTTCTGGGTTTTTCATCTCCTTGAACCACTCCCCATGACTCGTCATGTGGTTCGAAGCGCTTGAATCCACATACCATACATTATCTTTTTGTGCTGCATCAACATTTTCAGACATGGCATTCACAACATGCTGCATAACAAACAACCTTTCATTATCCTCATTATTTCTGCTTGAGGATGCATAGTTGTTTTGCTGCACTTTCCCATTTTGCATGTCAGCTTGCTTCTTATAACATTCTGACTGCACATGTCCAGGCTTACCACAATAATAGCATTCACGTGTATCATTATATTACCTTTGCCAATTTCCACGGCCTCTTTGACTCCCCCTGCCTCTGAATTTGCCTCTTCCACCTGCGTGTTGTTGTTGTTGTTGTTGATTCTGGGACTGTTGTTGCTGCTGCTGCTGCTGGCCATAATTCTGATTACCTGTTCGGCCACCTCCTTGACCGTGTCCACGGCCTCCTCTACCTCGTCCTCTTCCTGAACTCGTGTAGAAGGCCTGTTGCTCTGAACTGTTTTTGCTTTGTGAAGACTGTTGGTCTTCACCCAAGTTCTTCTCTTCGATAATCAGCATAGACACCAAATCTGTAAAGTTGGGAATGTTTTCCCGAGTTTGAATAGACGTCTTAAATGCCTTGTATTGTGGCCCGAGACCACGTAGACAGATTTCCACCTTGTCATCATCATCTACTGACACACCAATAGATGCAAGGGATTCCACAATACCCTTTATCTTCAGCACATAGTCATTCACAGACATGCTCTTTTTCTCCACAGTATGAAGTTCATTCTTCAACTATATCTTGCGTGCCTTGGTATTTGTTTCATAAAGCTTTACCAAGGTGTCCCACGCCTCCTTGGGGGACTTGGCATCCTGAATGTGCCCAATCATGGTGTCCTGTATACTAATGGAAAGCCAATACATAACCTTCCTGGCTCCTTGGTTCCAGTCTTTAAACTCTTTCACATCTGCAGCAGTCGGATTTATATCCGGTATCTCCGGTGCCTCTTCATGCTCACCTTCTATGTAGTCCCAATAGCCTTTTCCCATCAGGAAATTCGTCAACCTGAACCTCCAAGCATGGAAGTTATTCTTGTCAAGCTTCTCAGCCACAATCTGTGTTATGCCATCATTAGACATCTTGCCAAACACACAATTTTACCAGAACCTGCACTCTGGTTTTTTCTACACAAATACTGTATTTTCTGCACAGCGGTACTGTAGTACTCTCAAATGTCACAACCAGTGACTTCAATGTGCATACATACACCCAATGGCAACTGTAGACCTCTTTGCAGCACCCACAGTGTCTACACAGTCAATCTGTCTTCCTGCAGTTCTTAAAACAGAGTTCTGCAGAGAATCGATGACTTACCCGCAGTGCTCGAAATCGCCTGCTTTCTGAAAAACGGAGGTCCAGACGCGCCCGAAACGCGTTTTCGGCCCGGAAATTTTAGTCCAAAGGACTCTATAGTTGCCCTATAGCTTTACTCCCGCGAAGAAAGCTCCTCAATCAGAGATCGTTTGCCGGTGCCTCCCGTAGAGCTCCCGACAAGGGTGTAGTCACCAACACAATAGGGAAGAGTAGTTGAAGCTCTTACCCTCGTACCACTTCCTGTGGTTCTCTTGCTTGCAGCTCAGCCCTTAGCACGAACCAGGCTCTGATACCATGAAAAGATGCAGGGGGGAAGAGAGCTTGAGCTCTTGCAAGCACACACACACACACTCACAAAACCCTAATAGAGAACACACAAGGTGAGAGGCTGAAAATCTTCTTCTTCTCTACTCAACACTCAACACACCATATACAAGAATAAGAGTACACACAATATGAAAGGTACTCAACCAATATTCTCTATAGTGTGAACCCGACTAAATGAGCTGGCGCTATAACTATGCCAGTCTCTAGAATGGCTATCGCACAGCCTGTCATCCCACTGGCCGCATATCTCCCATGATCTCACCAACCATGCCAGTGGTGTAAGTGTGGGGCCTATCCCCCAGGCGGGTCATCAGTGGCCACCGCCTCACTAGACGAGCTCGATATCTCAACATAGAGGCTGGAAGGCCGAATTCTAGATCATCGGCAGTATAAGAATAAGAGAGCCGGTTTGGCTTGTATGGAATTGATTCATGTATAAACTTTTTATATAAATATATCTTGTCTTTGGCATGATTGTATTGTGTAAAAAGGCTGTTTTAACAAACCTTGTGAAAAAGGGCCTTAATTAAGGAATATGTTTATTTATGTCAAACAGTGTGGTAGGATTAATTAGAAAACAAATTGATGCATGAGTAGGGTGGAAAGTGGGAGGATGGAATGCCCCGACGGCACCATCCTACGGACGGGTGGACCCGATTAGTCGGGTAGCTTTCCAACAAAATTAAGTGAAAGCCCTACGCTAGATAATTAGGTTCTTGGGCAACTCTATTCTAGAAGACTAGGCCAGCGGCTGTGCCTTGCATAAGATGAGGAAAAAAGCGTTGCCTCTAGAAATCAAGTCTAGTAGTTGCCCAATTTATGATCAATTGCCCTATGGGTGATTTGATGTTTAGAAAATCACGCTCCCCCTGCGGGATAGAGCTAGGTCATACCTATGAATCGTATCCTTGAATCTCTACAGGGTCAAGGTGTCGATGAATAGAAAATTTTTCCCAAGATAAGACTTAGTGGACTATCTTAAGTGTTTCCCCCATTTTAGAAGGGAGGAACCTTACAATTGGTATCAGAGCCGATCTTAGCTCCTAAGAATTGTCATTTAACGATTGTTTTGCAATGAATGTTTTACCTAACATAATGCTAATTAGTAAAAACATCCTACTAAAACAAATAAGTTGAATTGATGTTTGAATGATTGTAGGAAGAGGAAGATGCCTACTCCAAGTTTCTAGTTTTCCATCGAGACGCTCACTCCTCGAATTTCGAGTTCTGCGACACCATGGTGCAGATACTAGAGAAGATGTCCCTCCCTCATTTCTCTCGTATTCAAAGAGGATGGGGTAGAGATTTCTGGAGTCGTGGGCCGAG
This sequence comes from Cibotium barometz, assembly GCF_041138505.1. Lineage (NCBI taxonomy): Eukaryota > Viridiplantae > Streptophyta > Polypodiopsida > Cyatheales > Cibotiaceae > Cibotium > Cibotium barometz. The sequence goes on from NC_141058.1 coordinate 8,443,661, forward strand.
ATACTTCTTCATCCGAGCAGATCAAATTGGGAACCTTACCACCGGCGGATTCATTGGATTGAGAAGTTGAAGATGATCCATTTATTTTGGTTCGTCGAGGGCCGACACCTCGGTGATTATAGATGGGGTTTGCATACCTCAGGATCGTTGGGTGTATGATCAAGTGATGCAGATCTTACCTGCTGATAGAGTAGCTGTGTTGGGATCTACCCCAATCCAGAGTCTACCACCCTTACCACCCATCAGTTTTTAGAGTCTTAGAAACTACAGCGGAACCCCCATATTTCACCTATGTGGACCGCTCTACCCTTATGTCATAGTCAAGCCTAGGAATTTCCCTTGATGTCAAATAAGACTAATTATATTAGTCTCAGATCTTTGTAATAAAACTTGTCCTTGTAAATATTTGGAAATAAAATAATTTCAATGTTTTACTCTCCAAAAATAAGCGTTGTGCAAATATGAATCTTGTAATCTTAAAATTGTTTTTACAATGATGGCCAGGATGACCACCCTCGACTTCCCAATGCGCTTTACACCGATACCCAGGAGAAGAAGCTCCTGCTCAAGCAAATGCAACCTCCCTCCTTTAAAGGAGAAGGTTCAAAGGTTGAGAAGGATGCTGAAGTCTGGATTGAGGCGATGGATAATTATTTCTCTGCTACCGGTACTGGAGTAGCAAATCAGTCTATGCTCGCACAGTTTCGCCTCATCGGAGATGCTAAACTTTGGTGGAAATAGTGGTGCCGTGACAAGGAAGTCACCGAGCATTCTCAAACATGGGAAGACATCAAGCAGGCAGTGAAGGAAAGATATCCTCCCCCATCCCATGAATCCATAAAGATGAATGAGTTTTTTAGTCTTAGGCAGTGCAGCTTAACTCTTGAGGACTACTATTCCAAATTTATCACCCTTCGAAAGTATGCCCCAGCTATGACTACTTTCCAGCAAGTGGCTCGTTTTTGCCAAGGGCTAAATGAACCCTTAGATTCCCACCTTGAAGCGATGAGGCCAAGCACATTACAAGATGCTCTCATACGAGAAAATCCCCTTGTGAAAGAAATGAAGGCTAACAAACCAAAGAATCAAAAGAGATCTTACCCTGAGGCAAATCTTAAAGATCAGCCCTACAAGAAACCCCAACAGAATTTTGCCTACTACAACAAAGGGCGACAAAGGCAACTCTTTTGTCCCCCGCTCGTATGCTGCTTCTTCCAGAGAAGGCCCTCTGTGTTTTGAGTGCAATGAGCCGGGACACTTTAGAGCCAACTGTCCCAAGATGGCAACATCATTTCCCCAAGGTAGCAGAGGAAATCAAGGCCGTGGAACCCCTATCCACCACCAAGGTGCAAGAGGCAGTGGAAATCAAGGCCGTGGAACCCCTATCCACCAAGGTGCAAGAGGCAGTGGCTGTGGCACAGGCCGCGGAGGAGAAGTTGCTAGGAGTGCCTGTGTTATAAGTGAAGAACCGACCTTGGAAACGGTTGAAGAAGAGCGTGCCACCGTCCATGCGGCAGTAGAACACCAAGGTCCGAATAAACAATTTGGTGTAATCCAAACCCCCGCCACTCATCATGGTAAGCCATTTCAGCTTTTGATTGATTGTGGCAGTACCCATTCATTCCTTTCTCCTAGATGTTTGCAAAAATTAAACTTGGGTCAAAAAACAGCTAGAAGAATGATTGTAGAGTTAGCCAGTGGGAAAGAAGTAGTATCTCGCCACTCTATAGGAAACCTTGATTTTGAGCTGGGTAATGAGCAAACTCATGGTCACTTTAGAGTCTTGCCATTAGGAATTTATGATGGAATCCTTGGGATGGATTGGTTAATTGCAAACAAAGCTAGCATTCATTGTAACCAGAGGAGTATCACTTTTGAAAATGAGCATGGCCAAGTAATATCTGTTCAGGGGATCACAGGAAAACCTAAATCTAGGGTAGTCAAGGCAAAACATCTTCTCAAGGGAACACGTAAGGGTCAGCAAGTTTTCTTAGTCAAACTCAACAATCATTGAACCTAGTATGGAGACAAAACCCTCTTGGCTCCAAGAATTCTCTGACATCTTCCCTGACGAGCTTACAGGGTTACCGCCTCCTCGAGAAGTCGATCATGAAATCGAGGTGATCCCTGGAGCTCAACCCGTCTCAAAAACTCCCTATAAAATGTCCCTTCCTGAAGCCATTGAACTTAAGGAGCAACTTTCCCAACTCATTGAACAAGGATTTGTACGCCCCAGTAGCTCTCCTTGGGGAGCACCTGTTCTTTTCCAAAAAAAGAAGGACGGAACTCTCCGTCTCTGCATAGATTATCGAGGGCTAAATCAAGTCACTGTCAAGAATAGGTATCCTATCCCTCGCATCGACGAACTTCTTGACAGGCTTCATGGGGCCAAAGTCTTCTCAAAAATAGATTTGAGGTCTGGTTACTATCAGATCAAAGTCAAGGAAGCAGATATACCCAAAACAGCCTTCCATACCCGTTATGGCCACTATGAGTTTACTGTAATGTCATTCGGGTTAACCAATGCTCTTGCAACCTTCAACCGCCTAATGCAAGATATATTCCGTCCTTACTTGGATGAATTTGTGCTTGTTTTCTTTGATGACATCTTAATCTACTCCAAATCAATGGAAGAGCACGAGGAGCATGTGTGTAGAGTTCTGCAATTGCTGCGCAGACACAAATTCTATGCCAAGAAAAGCAAATGTACCTTCTTTACTCATCAAATTGAGTATCTTGGATTCATCGTCTCCAAAGATGGCATCTCAGTAGACCCCGCCAAGATCAAGGATATTCTAGAATGGCCACCCCCTAAATCAGTTCGTGAAGTTCGTGGGTTTTTGGGAATCACGGGTTGGTATAGGATTTTTATCAAAGATTATGCCTTGGTAGCTGCACCTCTGACGGATCTTCTTAAGAAAGATTGCAAAATAGTGTGGCTGCCAATCCATCAAAACAGTTTTGATCAGCTCAAGGTCATTATTACTTCTGTCCCAGTCCTGAAACTTCCTGATTTTGCCAAGGAATTTGAAGTAGTTACTGATGCTAGTAGTCTAGCACTTGGTGGTGTCTTAGGCCAAGAAGGAAGACCAGTTGCTTATACTTCCCGCAAGCTGAAGCAATATGAGGCAAATTATGCCACCCATGATTTAGAGCTCTTGGCAGTTGTTCATTGCCTCAAATTATGGAGACATTATCTCTTGGGGGGCAAATTCCAGCTTGTAACTGATCACAAAAGTCTAAAGTGGATCTTCACCTAGCCTAACCTCAACATGCGGCAAAGGAGATGGATTGAAATTCTACAAGAATATGATTTCGACATCAAATTCCGCCCTGGGAAAGATAATGTGGTAGCAGATGCACTTAGCCGCAAATCTTAGTAGAAGAAGGGGGAAATTCAAAGAAAGAGAAGAATCTAATCAAGGGATACTCCACTCACGAAGGAAGCCTCTACTTCAATCATAGGCTATGTATCCCTAAGGATCCTGCTTTAAAGAAACTAATCCTCCATGAAGCTCATGATAGCCCTGCTCTGCAGGACACCCAGGCTATGCAAAAACATTAAATGCCGTAAGAAGGAGCTTTCATTGGGCAGGCTTGAAAAATGATGTCCTTCGGTACTTGAAGCAATGTCTCTCATGCCAAAGGATCAAAGCTGAAAGAGTCAAGATGCCTGGAAAACTTCAACCCTTAGATATTCCCCAAATGAAGTGGGAGTGCATTAGTATGGATTTTGTCACAAGTCTCCCCACTATTCAAGGAGGATATGACCCCATTCTGGTAGTAGTGGACCTACTTACCAAAGTAGCTCACCTTATACCAGCGAAGAAGACCTTCAAAGCTTCTGATGTTGCCCGAGTATTCATCAAGGAAGTCCTCAAACTTCATGGTCTCCCAAAAAGGATAGTAAGTGACCGAGATTCTGACTTCACTTCAAAATTATGGCAGTCCTTATTTCAAGCCCTGGGAACTCAACTTTGCTTTAGCACAGCTTATCATCCAGAGACCGATGGCCAGGCTGAGAGAGTCAATCAAGTAATTGAAGACATTCTCAGAGCATACTGTGGACGGGAACCAAGAAGGTGGATTCAATACCTTTCTCTGGTAGAATTTGCCTACAATGCGTCTTATCATCAAAGCATAGGAATGTCTCCATTCAAGGCACTCTATGGGCAAGAATGCCTGTCTCCTCTAAATTTCTCTGATCCAACCATAAGAGTTGAGGCATCCAGGAAAACGCTCGAAGAAATGGGAGAACAAACCAAGGCAATCCAAAAGGATATTAAAGCTACCCAAGATCGACAAAAGCATTATGCAGATTCGCAGACAACAAGAGGTCTGAAAGGATCTTCAAGGAAGGAGACAGAGTTCTTCTACGAGTGTGACCCAAACGAAGTTCTCTATCACTTGGGAAATATAAGAAGCTCAGCCCTAGGTATTGTGGTCCTTATACAGTTCTCAAGTGTCTAGGTAAAAGTGCCTATAAACTCCAACTCCCAGTCCATATCAAAGTCCATAATGTATTTCATGTAAGTTTGTTAAAACCATATGTCCCCAGTCTAGATCATATTCTTGATGATGAACAAGTAGTAATCCCTACTCAAGGCGGAGCATGTTTGGGTACGATGGTATGGGGAAGGCCTGGATTTTCTATGGGCTCTTAAGCACCAAGAGACTTAAGAAATCTGCAATGGGCGCTAAATACTAATCCAAACATGCTCCGATGGTGACCAACCTTTGCAAGCATGTGGGGGTGGGTCCCCTTACATGCGTGCAAAGTTTGGTCCCCCATCGCAGCATGTTTGGGTACGATGGTATGGGGAAGACCCGGATTTTCCATGGCCTCTTAAGCACCAAGAGACTTGAGAACTTTTCCATGGCCTCTTAAGCACCAAGAGACTTGAGAACTCCGCACTAGGAGCTAATTACTAATTCAAACATGCTCCGATTGTGACCAAACTTTGCAAGCATGTGGGTCCCCCCACATGCTTGGAAAGTTTGGTCCCCATCAGAGCATGTTTGGGTATGATGGTATGGGGAAGGGCCGGATTTTCCATGGCCTCTTAAGCACCAACAGACTTGAAAAATTCACACTGGGCACTAATTACTAACCCAAACATGCTGCGATCATGACCAACCTTTGCAAGCATGTAGGGGTGGGTCCCCCCCACATGCTTGCAAAGTTTAATCCCCCGATCGACGCATGTTTGGATACGATGGTATGGGGAAGGTACGGATTTTCCAAGGCCAATCTTTGCAAGCATGTGGGGGTGGGTGCCCCCCACATGCTTGCAAACTTTGGTCCCCATTGGAGCACGTTTGGGTACAATCGTATGGAAAAGGCCCCAATTTTCCATGACCTCTTAAGCACCAAGAGATTTGAAAAATCTACACTAGGCGCTAATTACTAATCCAAACATGCTCCGATTGTAACCAAACTTTGTAACAAACAAGTGGGGTGCCCCCCCCATGCTTGCAAAGGTTGGTCCCCATCGGAGCATGTTTGGGTACGATGGTATGGGGAAGGCCCGGATTTTTCATGGCCTCTTAAGCACCAAGAGACTTGAAAAATCCGCATAGGGCGCTAATTACTGATCCAAACATACTCCGATTGTGACCAAACTTTGCAAGCATGTGGGGGTGCATTCTCTTCACATCCTTGCAGAGTTTGGTCCCCATCAGAGCATGTTTAGGTATGATGGTATGGGGAAGGCCCGGGTTTTCCATGGCCTCTTAAGCACCAAGAGACTTGAAAAATCCGCACTGGGCGCTAATTACTAACCCAAACATGCTCCGATTATGACCAAACTTTGCAAGCATGTGGGAGTGGCCCCATCCACATGTTTGCAAAGTTTGGTCCCCATCGGAGCATGTTCGGGTACGATAGTATGGGGAAGGCCCAGATTCTCCATGGCCTCTTAACCACCAAGAGACTTGAAAAATTGACACTGGGCGCTAATTACCAATCCAAACATGCTCCAATTGTGACTAAACTTTACAAGCATGTGGGGGTGGGTCCCCCCCACATGGTTGCAAAGTTTGGTCCCCATCGGAGCATGTTTGGGTACGTTGGTATGGGGAAGGCCCCGATTTTTCATGGCCTCTTAAGCACCAAAAGACTTGAAAATTCCACACTGGGTGCTAATTACTAATCCAAACACGATCCAATTGTGAACAAACTTTGTAAGCATGTGGGGGTGGGCCCTCCACATACTTGTAAAGTTTGGTCCCCATTGCACCATGTCTCGGTACGATGGTATGGGGAAGGCCCGGATTTTCCATAGCCTCTTAAGCACCAAGAGACTTCAAAAAATCACACTGGGCGCTAATTACTAATCCAATCATACTCTGATTATGACCAAACTTTCCAAGCATGTGGCCGCGGGTCCCCCCCAGCAGATGCTTGCAAAGTTTGGTCCCCATCGGAGCATGTTTGGTCCCCATCGGAGCATGTTTGGGTACGATAGTATGGGGAAGGCCTGGATTTTCCATGGCCTCTTAAGCACCAAGAGACTTGAAAAATCTGCACTGGGCACTAATAAGTAAACCCAAACATACTCCGATTATGACCAAACTTTTCAAGCATGTCAGGGTGAGTCCCCCCCACATGCTTGCAAAGTTTGGTTTCCATCGAATCATGTTTGGGTACGATGGTATGGGGAAGGCCCGGATTTTCCATGGCCAAACTTTGCAAGCATGTGGGGGTGGGTCCCTTCCACATGCTTGCAAAAGTTGGTCCCCATCGATGGGATGGGGAAGACCCGGATTTTCCATGGCCTCTTAAGCTTCAAGATAAAAAATCTCCACTGGGTGCTAATTACTAATCCAAACATGCTCCGATTGTGACCAAACTTTGCAAGCATCTGGGGGTGGTTCCCCCTCACATTCTTGCAAAGTTTGGTCCCCATTGGAGAATCTTTGGGTATGATGGTATGGGGAAAGCCCGGATTTTCCATGGCCTCTTAAGCACCAAGAGACTTGAAAAATCTACACTTGGCGCTAATTACTAATCCAAACATACTTCGATTGTGACCAAACTTTGCAATCAAGTGGGGGTGGGCACCCACCACATGCTTGCAAAGTTTGGTTCCCATCGGAGCATGTTTGGGTGCGATGGTATGGGGAAGGCCCGGTTTTCCATGGCCTCTTAAGCACCAAGAGACTTGAAAAATCTGCCCAGGGCACTAGTTATTACTAATCCAAACATACTTAGATTGTGACCAAACTTTACAAGCATGTGGGAGTGGATCCTCTTCACATGCTTGCAAAGTTTGCTCCCCATCAGAGCATGTTTGGGTATGATGTTATGGGGAAGGCCTGGGTTTTCCATGGCCTCTTAAGCACCAAGAGACTTGAAAAATCCACACTGGGTGCTAATTACTAACCCAAATATGCTCTGATTGTGACCAAACCTTGCAAGCATGTGGGGGTGGGCCCCCCACATGCTTGCAAAGTTTGGTCCCCATCAGAGCATGTTCGGGTACAATGGTATGGGAAAGGCCGAGATTCTCCATGGCCTCTTAACCACCAAGAGACTTGAAAAACCCACACTGGGCACTAAATACCAAGCCAAACATGCTTCGATTGTGACTAAACTTTACAAGCATGTGGGGGTGGGCCCCCCCCAACATGGTTGCAAAGTTTGGTCCCAATCAGAGCATGTTTGGGTACGATGGTATGGGGAAGGCCCGGATTTTCCATGGCCTCTTAAGCACCAAGAGACTTGAAAAATCCGCACTGGCCCTAATTAATAATCCAAACATGATCCGATTGTAAACAAACTTTGTAAGCATGTGGGGGTGGGCTCCCCCACATACTTGCAAAGTTTGGTCCCCATTGGAGCATGTTTCGGAAGGCCTGGATTTTCCATGGCCTCTTAAGCACCAAGAGACTTCAAAAAATCACACTGGGCACTAATTACTAATCCAATCATACTTCGATTGTTGTGACCAAACTTTGCAAGCATGTGGGGGTGGTGGGTCCCTCCAGATGCTTGCAAAGTTTGGTCCCAATTGGTGTTTGGTAACGATAGTATGGGGAAGGCCCGGATTTTCCATGGCCTCTTAAGCACCAAAGAGACTTGAGAAATCTGCATTGGGCACTAATTACTAACTCAAACATACTCCAGTCACATGACCAAACTTTTCAAGCATGTCAGGGTGAGTCCCCCCAACATGCTTGCAAAGTTTGGTCCCCATTCGGAGCATGTTTGGGTACGATGGTATGGGGAAGGCCCGAATTTTCCATGGCCAAACTTTGCAAGCATGTGGGGGTGGGTCCCCCCCACATGCTTGCAAAGTTTGGTCCCCATCGGAGCATCTTTGGGTACGATGGGATGGGGAAAACCCGGATTTTCCATGGCCTCTTAAGCACCAAGAGACCTGAAAAATCCACACAGGGTGCTAATTACTAATCCAAACATGCTCCGATTGTGACCAAACTTTGCAAGCATGTGGGGGTGGATCCTCTTCACATGCTTGCAAAGCTTGGTCCCCATCAGAGCATGTTTGGGTATGATGTTATGGGGAAGGCTCGGGTTTTCCATGGCCTCTTAAGCACCAAGAGACTTGAAAAATATGCACCAGGCATTAATTACTAACCCAAACATGCTCTTATTGTGACCAAACCTTGCAAGCATGTGGGGGTGGGCCCCCCCCACATGCTTGCAAAGTTTGGTCCCCATCGGAGCATGTTCGGGTACGATGGTATGGGAAAGGCTAAGATTCTCCATGGCCTCTTAACCACCAAGAGACTTGAAAAACCCACACTGGGCACTAAATTTTTGAGATATCGAGCTCGTTTAGTGAGGTGGTGGACATTGATGACCCGCCTGGGGGATAGGCCCCACACTTACACCACTGGCATGGTTGGTGAGATCTTGGGTGATATGCGGCCAGTGGGATGACAGGCTGTGTGACAGCCATTCTAGAGACTGGCATAGTTATAGCGCCAGCTCATTTAGTTGGGTTCACACTATAGAGAACCCTTGTATGTATTTGGTTAAGTACCTTTCATATAGTGTGTACTCTTATCTTTGTATATGGTGTGTTGAGTGTTGAGTGAAGGAGAAGAAGATTTTGAGCCTCTCACCTTGTGTGTTCTCTATTAGGGTTTTGTGAGTGTGTGTGCTTGCAAGAGCTCAAGCTCTCTTCCCCCCTGCATATTTTCATGGTATTAGAGCCTGGTTCGTGTGCTAAGGGCTGAGCTGCAAGCAAGAGAACCACAGGAAGCGGTACGAGGGTAAGAGCTTCAACTACTCTTCCCTATTTGTGTTGGTGACTACACCCTTGTCGGGAGCTCTATGGGAGGCACCGGCAAACGATCTCTGATTGAGGAGCTTTCTTCGCGGGAGTAAAGCTATAGGGCAACTATATAGTCCTATCGGACAACAATTTCTGGGCCGAAAATGCGTTTCGGGCGGGTCTGGATCTCCGTTTTTCAGAAAGCAGGCGATTTTGAGCACTGCAGGTAAGTCATCAAAATTCTCTGCAGAACTCCGTTTTAAGAACTGCAGGAAGACAGATTGGCTGTGCAGACATTGTGGGTGCTGCAAAGAGGTCAATAGTTTCCATTGGGTGTATGTATGCACATTGAGGTCACTGCTTGTGACATTTGAGAGTACTACAGTACCGCTGCAGAAAATACAGCAATTTGTGTAGGACAAACCAGAGTGCTATTTCTGGGAAAAATGTGTGTCTGGCAAGATGTCAAATGATGGCATAACCCAGATTGTGGCTGAGAAGCTTGATAAGAATAACTTCCATGCTTGGAGGTTCAGGTTGACGAATTTCCTGATGGGAAAGGGCTATTGGGACTACATAGAAGGTGAGCATGAAGAGGCACCGGAGATACCGGACATAAATCCGACTGCTGCTCTGCAGATGTGAAAGAGTTTAAAGACTGGAACCAAGGAGCCAGGAAAGTTATGTATTGGCTCTCCATTAGTATACAGGACACCATGATTGGGCACATTCAGGATGCCAAGTCCCCCAAGGAGGCGTGGGACACCTTGGTAAAACTCTATGAAACAAATACCAAGGCACGTAAGATACAGTTGAAGAATGAACTTCATACTGTGGAAGAAAAAGAGCATGTCTGTGAATGACTATGCATTGAAGATAAAGGGTATTGTGGAATCCCTTGAATCTATTGGTGTGTCAGTAGATGATGATGATAAGGTGGAAGTCTATCTACGTGGTCTCGGGCCACAATACAAGGCGTTCAAGACGTCTATTCAGACTCGGGAAAACATTCCCAACTTTACAAACTTGGTGTCTATGTTGATTATAGAAGAGAAGAGCTTGGGGTGAAGACCAACAATCTTCACAAAACAAAAACAGTTCAGAGCAACAGGCCTTCTAAGTTCAAGTAGAGGACAAGGTAGAGGAGGCCATGGACGCGGTCAAGGAGGTGGCCGAACAGGTAATCAGAATTATGGCTAGCAGCAACAGTAACAACAGTCCCAGAATACACAACAACAACATCAACAACACACAGGTGGAAGAGGCAAATTCAGAGGCAGGGGGAGTCAAAGAGGACGTGGAAATTGGCAAAGGCAATATAATGATGCACGTGAATGCTTTTATTGTGGTAAGCCTGGACATGTGCAGGCGGAATGTTATAAGAAGCAGGCTGACATGCAAAATGGGAAAGTGCAACAGAATAACTATGCATCCTCAAGCAAAAACAATGAGGATAATGAAAGGTTGTTTGTTATGCAGCATGTCGTGAATGCCATGTCTGAAAATGTTGAAGTAGCACAAAAAGATGATGTATGGTATGTGGATTCAGGTGCTTCAAACCACATGACAAGTCATGGGGAGTTGTTCAAGGAGATGAAAAACCTTGAAAGACCAGGTTTTGTGGAAACAGGGGATGACACTGCTCATCCAATTGCCCATGTTGGAGATGTGCCATTGTCTATGCAGGATGGCAAAGTGAAGTACCTTGCACATGTACTTCACGTTCCGAACATAACAAAGAATCTGGTTTCAGTTGGCCAGATGATTGAGCAGGGTTTGCAGGTTGGGTTTAACCCTGATGGTTGTTATGTTGAAGACTTTGAAGACACTGGTGCATGTTGGTTGCAAAAGGCAACAGAGTAGGCAGAATGTTTACGTTGAATGTAGACATGCTTGAAATGAGTGCTGCGATGTTTGCAAATGGTTCATGAATTGTTGTAGACACAGACATTTGGCATAAAATAATTGGACATGTGAATGTGCAGAGAATGAAGTCTATGCAGACTAAAGGGATTGTGACAGGGCTGCCAAAGTTTAAAGTGGAAGGTATGTAGAGAATATGTGAAGCATGCCAATTTGGAAAGCAAACAAAGCATGTATTTCCACGTAACAGATATGTGAGCAGAAATGCACTAGATGTTGTGCATTTAGATGTATAGGGTCCTACGAAGACCATGTCTATGGGAGGCTGCAGGTATTATGTGACATTCATTGATGACCACACAAGGAAAGTGTGGGTATATTTCATGAAGGAGAAGAGTGAGGTGTTCACTCACTTTCAGAATTTCAGAGTTTTGGTTAAAAGCAAATAGGGAAATATGTAAAGTGCCTAAGGTCAGATGGAGGGGGAGAGTACTTCTCCAATGAGTTCTCTGAATTTTTGAAGAAGAATGGTATTCGGAGACAGTTTACATGTAGATATACTCCGCAGCAAAATGGAGTTGCTGAGCAGAAAAATAGGCACATTGCTGAGATTGCGCGAGCATTGATGGAAGAGAAGAATATGCCGCATAGCTATTGGGCTGAGGCTATTTCTACAACAGTATACATCATGAACAGGACTCCAACTGCAGCCATACATGATGTAACTCCAGAGGAGAGGTTTACTGGCAGAAAACCTGATTTGTCTCATCTGAAAGTCTTTGGATGCATTGCATATGTGCATGTGCCAGATGAGCTGAGAACTAAGCTGGATCCAAAAGCTGAAAAATGTGTGTTTATTGGATATTCCCTTGAGCAAAAGGGATACAGGTGTTATAACCCTGCTACATGTGAGTTGAGGGTAAGCAGGGATGTTGTCTTTGATGAGATGAGCTGGGATGTTGTCTTTGATGAGATGAGATGAGCTGGGATGTTGTCTTTACACAAGCTCATCTCATCAAAGACAACAACTTTGATGTTCTCATAGCTGGGATCCCAAGCTCCTCATCAAGGCTCATCTCTGAGCCACTAGACTCTCCATCAATGTGAGATCCCTATTCCCACCGAGCAACGGATTCAGGATACTGGCAGCGGAAGTAACACATCATGCGCGGGTAGGGGTCTCACACTCGGGCCTCGCCCACGGATATCCGGACAAGAGACTAATCCGTTGGTTTGTCCAAAACCGAAACCGGAAAAACTTCCTTTACCCGGAAAGTATGGGCGATTCCACCAGGATAACTCTTTACTCTAACGTAGTCAAGATCATTACGGATCAACTGATCTGACTGCACCTTTAACGGTACTTGGTCAATTCAAGGAAGAAACTTGCACTTGGATCATTGGGATCAACGCTTTTTTCCCCATCAAGAGGCACAGCCGTTGATTCCTATCCATAGAACAATTTCTATCCGGGATTTACTTCATCTATCGTAATAATAGAAATTAAATCTCGATTTACGGATCCATCAGTCCAGCCTAACCCCATCCGATCCCATGGGTTAGCCAACCGCCCAACCACCACTGTAGTGATGGGATCCAATTTGGAATTTGGTTAGGTTTTGTCCCGGGTACCAAGGAAAAGAGTTCCAAGGCCCCCTAGCCGGAAGTTCATGCAAACATAAAACTAGCCACACCACTTACACACCCAATATGAAATTGCCTTTTTCTTAGCATCAGCTAACTTTAAAACAATCCTTTAATGAAACCATAGTACCACTGATCACAATCTTTCAATTTATCCGGTTGATTCATAATTTCCCATCATTCCTTCATCAGAGTATCTATGGCATCATTGGCAACTAGAACGCTCACCACCTGTCCACACACAGGGGCCTTTTCAATAGTTCCTAGCCCATAATACTCGGCAATATAATCACTTATAAAAATTCAAGATGGAATCTCGTTGAAGATCAGCAAGATCAACCAACAGATCCATATAAAGAGTCATGGACTCATCCATTGAAGACCAGCAAGGTCAATCAACCAGATCCATGCCCGGTTTCACAAAACAACTCTTACTCCTTGTTCCAATATCTTCCTCGACGCACGCGTGGGTATCCTAGGCGACCCAGAGCCCGAGCACCGTATGGTCAGCACCCTCTAGGATCCTTCGCAGGTGACCTAGCGCTTCACTCATAGGCCGCTTCCTTGGTCCCTCATCCACCGTACCGGAAGCTCACCATTTTAATCGAACCGAGGCTGGTCAAGACCTCGGCTGACTTTGCTACGCGAGACGTCCTCCATTGACTCTCCGTCAGCAGTTGCAACTTTATCAGTTAGGTCTCCACGACCTTAATCACAAGACGGTCAAAATGCTTCCCCAGCATTCTTGACATAAAACAGCCATTTACAAACAGCATTTACAACAGTTTACAAATACAGTTTCTATATTAACTCTCATTTTTCCACATTATCCCTCATTAATCCACACTACTTATTCCATATTCCATTTATATATGTACTTATCCAATCACATCATTTTCCATCTCTTCACTTCAGATTCCTTCACATCACATATCATATATTCACATCCATATCCACATCCATACTTCCACATCCACATCCACATTCACATTCATACATCCACATCTACATGCTTACCCTCCATTTTCACATCCTCATTTATACATGTACATCCCGTATCCACATTCATACATTCACATCCATATCCACATCCATACATCCACACCCACATGCATACATCCAGTATCACGTCCTCTTCATACATTCACATCCACATACATACATACATCCACATCCACATTTCCATTCACATTCCACATTCCCATTCCCATCCACATACATACATACATCCTCATCCACATTTCCATTCACATCTATACATCCACATCTACATCCACATACATACATACATCCACATTCACATTCCACATTCACATCTATACATCCACATCCACATCCACATCCACATTTTCGTTCACATCTATACATCCACATCTACATCCACATACATACATACATCCACATCCACATTCCACATTCACATCTACATCCACATTCACATATATCCACATCCACATTCCCATTCACATGTATCCACATCCACATTCCCATTCACATCTATACATCCACATCTACATCCATATTCACATCTATGCATATACATCCTCATGCATACATCCACATTCACAGTCACATCTATACATCCACATACATACATACATCCACATCCACATCCACATTCCACATTCACATCTACATCCACATTCACATATATCCACATCCACATTCCCATTCACATATATCCACATCCACATTCCCATTCACATCTATACATCCACATCTACATCCATATTCACATCTATGCATATACATCCTCATGCATACATCCACATTCACATTCACATCTATACATCCACATCTACATCCACATTCACATCTATGCATATACATCTTCATGCATACATCTACATCTACATCCACATTCACATCTATGCATATACATCTTCATGCATACATCCATTTTCACATTCATACATCCACACTCCCATCTCCACATCCACACATCCACATACATACATCCATTTTCACATTCCCATTCATATAACCCCATATGCCTTCACATCTAATCATTTACATCACATCCATTCTCGCCCTATCACAAACCATATACATATTATTCTATCACATACACTTCTTACCTCATCCCATACACATCTTAATTCATCTTATCACCTCCTAACTTATTTCATAAGCATCTTATCACCTCTTATCACATCTTATACACCTCTTATCACATCCTATCACATCTCATTTCTATTTATAGAATATAAGAGAATTCTTATATTTGATATAAGATTTCTTTACACATTTATTTATGCATAAATTCCATTTAAGGAGATTAATACTTTTGAAGTAAAAATCAATCTTTTATGCATCTTCCTATGCATAAATTCATTTTAAATGAAAATGATACTTTTGAATTAAAATTCAATCTTTCATGCATCTTCCTATGCATGAATTCAATTTAGATTAGAATGACACTTTTGAATCAATCTTTTATGCATCTTCCTATGCATAAATTCAATTTGGTAGGAATTACACTTTTAGAATAAAAGAATTTCTCTTATGCATCTAAGTTATGCATAAAATCCCTTTATGATGAAAATCACACTTTTAGTATAAAAAGAATATCTTTTATGCATACTTCTATGCATGAAATAAAAATGGTAAAAATAACACTTTTGATATAAAAACTTATCCTTTTTGCATGATATTAAAATTCAATTTCTCCATAGTTATAATGAAATTCTTTCAATTAATCTAGGATGATAATTCCTAGAATATGGTAGGAAGTCCTCTTTTTATGCTTTGAATGAAATTATTTTATGCATAATTTTTATAAAAATTTTGCCATAGCTCCGCTGCTATGACTGATAAATCTCAATTTTTCTAAGGGATAAAGCTTATCATTAAGAAAAGAATTAAAATGATCTCTAATTGGATCATTAATCCATAATGGATTGAATCATTAATATACATAAACTAAAAGCATAGAAAAAAGCCATTAATTTGGCCTCAAGCATAGCTTAATCTTGGGTTAAGAAAAAGGTTTATGAAAAGCTTGATTTGGATTGAGAATGGGTTATGAGTATGACCATTTCTTGAGTGAGAGAGAGAAATTACATAAAAACCATTAGAATTTAAACATAAATGGAAATTAACTTCAATAGCATTTATTAAATTATGTAACTCTTCACTACTATTCACCAATTAAATTCAATAGCATTTAAAAAACCATACCAATTAAGCTTCTCAAGCTTGAGAGGGGTTGAGAAGAGAGAAACCTTGGGAAATTATAGAAAAGATCAATATTCACTAATTACCTTACAAATTGCTTGATTCTTTGTTCACGGTAGAGGCCCCCAACCAATCAATTGGTTAAGTATGTTGATGGAGCCACCAATGGGGATTGAAGAAAGAGGGAAGCTCCAAAAACTAGTGAATTATTAAATGAATTCACAGTTCTTGGCTTAGGTGGAGTAGAGTAACGATGCATAAACACTATATATTTTTCAACAAGGGGGAGGCTTCTATTTATAGGAAAAATTGAGCTCCTAACCAAACAAACTGATTCTAGAATTTTTTAAATCAGTTTGGTCAATATTTGACCATTTTTAGGTCAGTTAAGCTAACTTTTTGGAACTAGACTTGAATGAGGAGAGAGGAGAGATGAAATATCTCAATTTTTATGAGTTTAAAACTCATTCAAGCATGTGAAATATGCACCTCCTTTAAAGAACTCCCCTTCCTTACATATGTGTCATAATGGAATCATTTTATTATTGCTCATAGTTTTTTTACTAATAAACCTTGTACATTTTCAACTCTTCATCTTATGTGAAATATGCACCTCCTTTAAAGAACTCCCCTTCCTTACATATGTGTCATAATGGAATCATTTTAATATTGCTCATAGTTTTTTACTAATAAACCTTGTACATTTTCAACTCTTCATCTTATGTGAAATATGCACCTCCTTTAAAGAACTCCCCTTCCTTACATATGTGTCATAATGGAATCATTTTAATATTGCTCATAGTTTTTTACTAATAAACCTTGTACATTTTCAACTCTTCATCTTATGTGAGCATTTACTCATTTTTGGATACCCAAAATATCTCATATTTTTAATATTGCTCATAGTTTTTTACTAATAAACCTTGTACATTTTCAACTCTTCACCTTATGTGAGCATTTACTCATTTTTGGGTATCTTCTTTTACAAATTGGATTTATCTCCTCCTTACACATGGATTGATGCTATTGGCCCATAGGAACCTTAATTGGACCATAATCCAAAAATTTCTGAAAATCTAGACCCTTAGGCTAAGGTTCTTTATACCCATTTCCAATTAATTCCAATTGCACATTGGAAAGTTCTTTTTGAATTTCTGTTTCAGGGGAACTTATTTTAATAAGATGAGATAATTTTCTATCCAAAAATATTAAAAATCTGAATATTCTCTCTCTAGAATATTTTCTCTCTCTAGATTAAAACAGTTAGAAACAAGGTCTTTTATATTTCTGAAGAGGGATTGATTATAGGGGAAGATGATGGACATTTTGAGAGGCTGGGGAGGAATCTTACATTCTCTTCCACTTGAAAAACGCGAGATGCCCTCATCTCGCAAACTGAGGGTAATTTCGCAAGATGCACAAGTATGAGACTGAGAGAAATTTTTTTAATTAAGATTAATCACCAATTAAAAAAGTCTCAAAGAGAGTAAGGATCAAGACAAGAACAAGATTTAAACTTTATTCATTCTTTGAACACATACAGTAAAGATAGAAGAACTCATTACACTTCCATAAGCCCGTCCATCATATGATCACAAAAGCAGCACTCACAAGCTGCGCACGTATAAGGTAACTCATCTATGGGAATGATTCTGTTGGTTATTGCTGCGCCTATCTCAGTGGTATGAGGTGTTCTAACAAAAGGACCTCTGAGAGGCAAGCCAAAAACGGGGTAAAGGCATATCTTCTCATGAGGAAGAAAACACGCCAGTAAGAAGACCCACTCAGAAAACCCAAGATGTCTTGATCTCATGACGCAGTAGTATCGAGGACCCAAACCCAAGGCTTCGATAACCATGGCCAAGCGGACATTGTTACGAAAGTGCTGCTGACCCCAGGGTGTTACCCTAGTTATGTCTTGATAGGTCCGCCATTTGGTCTGCGCTACAAAAGTTCCTAGGTGAGGAAAAAGTGAGCGCTCATACTGTTCTATAAAATCCTTCTTCACAGACTCACTTGCGTCTTGAAGGTGAGGAATCATTATGGATAAAACTAATTCTTGTTGCCAAGCCATGAAGGAGATTAAGAAAGAAAGGAGATCGATGGGAGTAAGATTACTGTGAACGACAAGTAAAAGTTACGACTTATATAAAGGAAGGAGCTAGCATAACTTAGAAGCCAACGGTAACTTGCCACTGAAGTTTTACTGTCTTTCCATGATTTGGGTTTGGCATATTTTTCTATAGAAGGCATTCAGAACTTTGAGATGAGGAGATAAAAGAAGTTCGTAAGCTAAATCACCTACTTTCTTTGGTCCACAATATCTGGGAGATAACTTCTTATACTTCCCAAGAGATAAAGAACTTCTTTTGGACCGTACTCGAATGAAGACCAAAACCTTGATATCCAAAGCATCGATTCTCACTTCTGAACTCATTGTTCTGAATCCTTAAAACAGGTGGGACTCTTGAAAAGTATTCAGGGAAAAGGTTCTTCCTTTTTTAAACAGAATCTTTCTTTTATTTTAGAGAGAGAATAATTATAAGATCAGAAAGGGAGATTCTTACTCCTGTATACCTCGAAGGCTGGGGAGGAATCTTTTATTCTACCCCACTTAAAAAAGTGCGAGATGTCCTCATCTCACAAGGTAGAGGATAACTCTTTTTCTTAAGATCCAATTTTATTCTGGGGTTCCTTATATTCTGGTCAACCCAACAGAATACTGGGATAAATATCCCTTAGAACTCATCAACACTTCATTCAGATCATATCATTCATATCTTTAACATGATAATGGTCCATTAGACCGAAAAATTTCCTTTTGAACATTCCTCCACGGAAATTTTAGTCAAGTAAGTTCTCAATTTGTCATCCCTTAACTTGATCTAACGGTCAAGTATTAATAGTAGCAAACTGACAGCACAATCCACTAATCTCATAGTGATTTGCTGAAATCATTATCATCATTCTAGTTATGAATATCATCACAGGGACTCGTCCCATTCATCCTCATTGAGGTTTCGCTCATCTTATTACATTTCAACCAATTTTCAGAGATCATCATTTTTCAATCAGAATCCAAATCAATTCATCAATTCTCAAACAGAATTAAAAATCATATCAACCACATTCGAGATCATCCTCTGGATAGCATTAATGCTTATAATTTCAAGTCTTAGATTTACTCGTATATACTGTCAGTAAAGAGCTGCAGTATACTCTCGGTATATACGGGTAGTCACGGCCCTTGGAATTATAAGGTAAATACCATCATGTCTAGGCCTCAAGCAAGTCAGGGATTCTATATAATTGTGGTACTTCCATCTGAAGACCCAATTACCAAATTACAAATTTTAGTTTGAATATCAAATTGTATGACTTATATCACACAATTACAACCTTTTTGTGTTTCTTGATAAATTTTTGACATATTTGTCTTCTCAGTTGATCTTTATTAACCAAATGCTCTGATACCAACTGTGAGATCCCTATTCCCACCGAGCAACGGATTCAGGATACTGGCAGCGGAAGTAACACATCATGCGCGGGTAGGGGTCTCACACTCGGGCCTCGCCCACGGATATCCGGACAAGAGACTAATCCGTTGGTTTGTCCAAAACCGAAACCGGAAAAACTTCCTTTACCCGGAAAGTATGGGCGATTCCACCAGGATAACTCTTTACTCTAACGTAGTCAAGATCATTACGGATCAACTGATCTGACTGCACCTTTAACGGTACTTGGTCAATTCAAGGAAGAAACTTGCACTTGGATCATTGGGATCAACGCTTTTTTCCCCATCAAGAGGCACAGCCGTTGATTCCTATCCATAGAACAATTTCTATCCGGGATTTACTTCATCTATCGTAATAATAGAAATTAAATCTCGATTTACGGATCCATCAGTCCAGCCTAACCCCATCCGATCCCATGGGTTAGCCAACCGCCCAACCACCATTGTAGTGATGGGATCCAATTTGGAATTTTGTTAGGTTTTGTCCCGGGTACCAAGGAAAAGAGTTCCAAGGCCCCCTAGCCGGAAGTTCATGCAAACATAAAACTAGCCACACCACTTACACACCCAATATGAAATTGCCTTTTTCTTAGCATCAGCTAACTTTAAAACAATCCTTTAATGAAACCATAGTACCACTGATCACAATCTTTCAATTTATCCGGTTGATTCATAATTTCCCATCATTCCTTCATCAGAGTATCTATGGCATCATTGGCAACTAGAACGCTCACCACCTGTCCACACACAGGGGCCTTTTCAATAGTTCCTAGCCCATAATACTCGGCAATATAATCACTTATAAAAATTCAAGATGGAATCTCGTTGAAGATCAGCAAGATCAACCAACAGATCCATATAAAGAGCCATGGACTCATCCATTGAAGACCAGCAAGGTCAATCAACCAGATCCATGCCCGGTTTCACAAAACAACTCTTACTCCTTGTTCCAATATCTTCCTCGACGCACGCGTGGGTATCCTAGGCGACCCAGAGCCCGAGCACCGTATGGTCAGCACCCTCTAGGATCCTTCGCAGGTGACCTAGCGCTTCACTCATAGGCCGCTTCCTTGGTCCCTCATCCACCGTACCGGAAGCTCACCATTTTAATCGAACCGAGGCTGGTCAAGACCTCGGCCGACTTTGCTACGCGAGACGTCCTCCATTGACTCTCCGTCAGCAGTTGCAACTTTATCAGTTAGGTCTCCACGACCTTAATCACAAGACGGTCAAAATGCTTCCCCAGCATTCTTGACATAAAACAGCCATTTACAAACAGCATTTACAACAGTTTACAAATACAGTTTCTATATTAACTCTCATTTTTCCACATTATCCCTCATTAATCCACACTACTTATTCCATATTCCATTTATATATGTACTCATCCAATCACATCATTTTCCATCTCTTCACTTCAGATTCCTTCACATCACATATCATATATCCACATCCATATCCACATCCATACTTCCACATCCACATCCACATTCACATTCATACATCCACATCTACATGCTTACCCTCCATTTTCACATCCTCATTTATACATGTACATCCCGTATCCACATTCATACATTCACATCCATATCCACATCCATACATCCACACCCACATGCATACATCCAGTATCACGTCCTCTTCATACATTCACATCCACATACATACATACATCCACATCCACATTCCCATTCACATTCCACATTCCCATTCCCATCCACATACATACATACATCCTCATCCACATTTCCATTCACATCTATACATCCACATCTACATCCACATACATACATACATCCACATTCACATTCCACATTCACATCTATACATCCACATCCACATCCACATCCACATCCACATTTTCGTTCACATCTATACATCCACATCTACATCCACATACATACATACATCCACATCCACATTCCACATTCACATCTACATCCACATTCACATATATCCACATCCACATTCCCATTCACATGTATCCACATCCACATTCCCATTCACATCTATACATCCACATCTACATCCATATTCACATCTATGCATATACATCCTCATGCATACATCCACATTCACAGTCACATCTATACATCCACATACATATATACATCCACATCCACATCCACATCCACATCCACATTCCACATTCACATCTACATCCACATTCACATATATCCACATCCACATTC
The DNA here is from genome assembly GCF_041138505.1 of Cibotium barometz. Taxonomy (NCBI): domain Eukaryota; kingdom Viridiplantae; phylum Streptophyta; class Polypodiopsida; order Cyatheales; family Cibotiaceae; genus Cibotium; species Cibotium barometz. The sequence continues at coordinate 8,465,293 of NC_141058.1, forward strand.
CCATTCACATATATCCACATCCACATTCCCATTCACATCTATACATCCACATCTACATCCATATTCACATCTATGCATATACATCCTCATGCATACATCCACATTCACATTCACATCTATACATCCACATCTACATCCACATTCACATCTATGCATATACATCTTCATGCATACATCTACATCTACATCCACATTCACATCTATGCATATACATCTTCATGCATACATCCATTTTCACATTCATACATCCACACTCCCATCTCCACATCCACACATCCACATACATACATCCATTTTCACATTCCCATTCATATAACCCCATATGCCTTCACATCTAATCATTTACATCACATCCATTCTCGCCCTATCACAAACCATATACATATTATTCTATCACATACACTTCTTACCTCATCCCATACACATCTTAATTCATCTTATCACCTCCTAACTTATTTCATAAGCATCTTATCACCTCTTATCACATCTTATACACCTCTTATCACATCCTATCACATCTCATTTCTATTTATAGAATATAAGAGAATTCTTATATTTGATATAAGATTTCTTTACACATTTATTTATGCATAAATTCCATTTAAGGAGATTAATACTTTTGAAGTAAAAATCAATCTTTTATGCATCTTCCTATGCATAAATTCATTTTAAATAAAAATGATACTTTTGAATTAAAATTCAATCTTTCATGCATCTTCCTATGCATGAATTCAATTTAGATGAGAATGACACTTTTGAATCAATCTTTTATGCATCTTCCTATGCATAAATTCAATTTGGTAGGAATTACACTTTTAGAATAAAAGAATTTCTCTTATGCATCTAAGTTATGCATAAAATCCCTTTATGATGAAAATCACACTTTTAGTATAAAAAGAATATCTTTTATGCATACTTCTATGCATGAAATAAAAATGGTAAAAATAACACTTTTGATATAAAAACTTATCCTTTTTGCATGATATTAAAATTCAATTTCTCCATAGTTATAATGAAATTCTTTCAATTAATCTAGGATGATAATTCCTAGAATATGGTAGGAAGTCCTCTTTTTATGCTTTGAATGAAATTATTTTATGCATAATTTTTATAAAAATTTTGCCATAGCTCCGCTGCTATGACTGATAAATCTCAATTTTTCTAAGGGATAAAGCTTATCATTAAGAAAAGAATTAAAATGATCTCTAATTGGATCATTAATCCATAATGGATTGAATCATTAATATACATAAACTAAAAGCATAGAAAAAAGCCATTAATTTGGCCTCAAGCATAGCTTAATCTTGGGTTAAGAAAAAGGTTTATGAAAAGCTTGATTTGGATTGAGAATGGGTTATGAGTATGACCATTTCTTGAGTGAGAGAGAGAAATTACATAAAAACCATTAGAATTTAAACATAAATGGAAATTAACTTCAATAGCATTTATTAAATTATGTAACTCTTCACTACTATTCACCAATTAAATTCAATAGCATTTAAAAAACCATACCAATTAAGCTTCTCAAGCTTGAGAGGGGTTGAGAAGAGAGAAACCTTGGGAAATTATAGAAAAGATCAATATTCACTAATTACCTTACAAATTGCTTGATTCTTTGTTCACGGTAGAGGCCCCCAACCAATCAATTGGTTAAGTATGTTGATGGAGCCACCAATGGGGATTGAAGAAAGAGGGAAGCTCCAAAAACTAGTGAATTATTAAATGAATTCACAGTTCTTGGCTTAGGTGGAGTAGAGTAACGATGCATAAACACTATATATTTTTCAACAAGGGGGAGGCTTCTATTTATAGGAAAAATTGAGCTCCTAACCAAACAAACTGATTCTAGAATTTTCTAAATCAGTTTGGTCAATATTTGACCATTTTTAGGTCAGTTAAGCTAACTTTTTGGAACTAGACTTGAATGAGGAGAGAGGAGAGATGAAATATCTCAATTTTTATGAGTTTAAAACTCATTCAAGCATGTGAAATATGCACCTCCTTTAAAGAACTCCCCTTCCTTACATATGTGTCATAATGGAATCATTTTATTATTGCTCATAGTTTTTTTACTAATAAACCTTGTACATTTTCAACTCTTCATCTTATGTGAAATATGCACCTCCTTTAAAGAACTCCCCTTCCTTACATATGTGTCATAATGGAATCATTTTAATATTGCTCATAGTTTTTTACTAATAAACCTTGTACATTTTCAACTCTTCATCTTATATGAAATATGCACCTCCTTTAAAGAACTCCCCTTCCTTACATATGTGTCATAATGGAATCATTTTAATATTGCTCATAGTTTTTTACTAATAAACCTTGTACATTTTCAACTCTTCATCTTATGTGAGCATTTACTCATTTTTGGATACCCAAAATATCTCATATTTTTAATATTGCTCATAGTTTTTTACTAATAAACCTTGTACATTTTCAACTCTTCACCTTATGTGAGCATTTACTCATTTTTGGGTATCTTCTTTTACAAATTGGATTTATCTCCTCCTTACACATGGATTGATGCTATTGGCCCATAGGAACCTTAATTGGACCATAATCCAAAAATTTCTGAAAATCTAGACCCTTAGGCTAAGGTTCTTTATACCCATTTCCAATTAATTTCAATTGCACATTGGAAAGTTCTTTTTGAATTTCTGTTTCAGGGGAACTTATTTTAATAAGATGAGATAATTTTCTATCCAAAAATATTAAAAATCTGAATATTCTCTCTCTAGAATATTTTCTCTCTCTAGATTAAAACAGTTAGAAACAAGGTCTTTTATATTTCTGAAGAGGGATTGATTATAGGGGAAGATGATGGACATTTTGAGAGGCTGGGGAGGAATCTTACAATCAACATGAGAATGTCCTGCAGAAATGTCAAGCATACCAAGGGGCTCAACCACTTTCTCTTTTCCTTTACGTGATGTACTAATCATATTTGCAAGACTGGTATTATGACGTAGCCTGCCACTCCATGGTCTATCAACAGACCCACTAGATGAGGACTCTCCTGGTCCAGTCAAAGACTGTGATTGCTGACTTGCATTCTGTGCAACCACACTTCCACTCACATCAGCCCCAACAGCTTCTTTTTCAGCAGCATACCAGCTGCTCATCTCATCAAAGACAACATCCCTGCTTACCCTCAACTCACATGTAGCAGGGTTATAACACCTGTATCCCTTTTGCTCAAGGGAATATCCAATAAACACACATTTTTCAGCTTTTGGATCCAGCTTAGTTCTCAGCTCATCTGGCACATGCACATATGCAATGCATCCAAAGACTTTCAGATGAGACAAATCAGGTTTTCTGCCAGTAAACCTCTCCTCTGGAGTTACATCATGTATGGCTGCAGTTGGAGTCCTGTTCATGATGTATACTGTTGTAGAAATAGCCTCAGCCCAATAGCTATGCGGCATATTCTTCTCTTCCATCAATGCTCGCGCAATCTCAGCAATGTGCCTATTTTTCTGCTCAGCAACTCCATTTTGCTGCGGAGTATATCTACATGTAAACTGTCTCCGAATACCATTCTTCTTCAAAAATTCAGAGAACTCATTGGAGAAGTACTCTCCCCCTCCATCTGACCTTAGGCACTTTACATATTTCCCTGTTTGCTTTTCAACCAAAACTCTGAAATTCTGAAAGTGAGTGAACACCTCACTCTTCTCCTTCATGAAATATACCCACACTTTCCTTGTGTGGTCATCAATGAATGTCACATAATACCTGCAGCCTCCCATAGACATGGTCTTCGTAGGACCCTATACATCTAAATGCACAACATCTAGTGCATTTCTGCTCACATATCTGTTACGTGGAAATACATGCTTTGTTTGCTTTCCAAATTGGCATGCTTCACATATTCTCTACATACCTTCCACTTTAAACTTTGGCAGCCCTGTCACAATCCCTTTAGTCTGCATAGACTTCATTCTCTGCACAACCCAGATTGTGGCTGAGAAGCTTGATAAGAATAACTTCCATGCTTGGAGGTTCAGGTTGACGAATTTCCTGATGGGAAAGGGCTATTGGGACTACATAGAAGGTGAGCATGAAGAGGCACCGGAGATACCGGACATAAATCCGACTGCTGCTCTGCAGATGTGAAAGAGTTTAAAGACTGGAACCAAGGAGCCAGGAAAGTTATGTATTGGCTCTCCATTAGTATACAGGACACCATGATTGGGCACATTCAGGATGCCAAGTCCCCCAAGGAGGCGTGGGACACCTTGGTAAAACTCTATGAAACAAATACCAAGGCACGTAAGATACAGTTGAAGAATGAACTTCATACTGTGGAAGAAAAAGAGCATGTCTGTGAATGACTATGCATTGAAGATAAAGGGTATTGTGGAATCCCTTGAATCTATTGGTGTGTCAGTAGATGATGATGATAAGGTGGAAGTCTGTCTACGTGGTCTCGGGCCACAATACAAGGCGTTCAAGACGTCTATTCAGACTCGGGAAAACATTCCCAACTTTACAAACTTGGTGTCTATGTTGATTATAGAAGAGAAGAGCTTGGGGTGAAGACCAACAATCTTCACAAAACAAAAACAGTTCAGAGCAACAGGCCTTCTAAGTTCAAGTAGAGGACAAGGTAGAGGAGGCCATGGACGCGGTCAAGGAGGTGGCCGAACAGGTAATCAGAATTATGGCTAGCAGCAACAGTAACAACAGTCCTAGAATACACAACAACAACATCAACAACACACAGGTGGAAGAGGCAAATTCAGAGGCAGGGGGAGTCAAAGAGGACGTGGAAATTGGCAAAGGCAATATAATGATGCACGTGAATGCTTTTATTGTGGTAAGCCTGGACATGTGCAGGCGGAATGTTATAAGAAGCAGGCTGACATGCAAAATGGGAAAGTGCAATAGAATAACTATGCATCCTCAAGCAAAAACAATGAGGATAATGAAAGGTTGTTTGTTATGCAGCATGTCGTGAATGCCATGTCTGAAAATGTTGAAGTAGCACAAAAAGATGATGTATGGTATGTGGATTCAGGTGCTTCAAACCACATGACAAGTCATGGGGAGTTGTTCAAGGAGATGAAAAACCTTGAAAGACCAGGTTTTGTGGAAACAGGGGATGACACTGCTCATCCAATTGCCCATGTTGGAGATGTGCCATTGTCTATGCAGGATGGCAAAGTGAAGTACCTTGCACATGTACTTCACGTTCCGAACATAACAAAGAATCTGGTTTCAGTTGGCCAGATGATTGAGCAGGGTTTGCAGGTTGGGTTTAACCCTGATGGTTGTTATGTTGAAGACTTTGAAGACACTGGTGCATGTTGGTTGCAAAAGGCAACAGAGTAGGCAGAATGTTTACGTTGAATGTAGACATGCTTGAAATGAGTGCTGCGATGTTTGCAAATGGTTCATGAATTGTTGTAGACACAGACATTTGGCATAAAATAATTGGACATGTGAATGTGTAGAGAATGAAGTCTATGCAGACTAAAGGGATTGTGACAGGGCTGCCAAAGTTTAAAGTGGAAGGTATGTAGAGAATATGTGAAGCATGCCAATTTGGAAAGCAAACAAAGCATGTATTTCCACGTAACAGATATGTGAGCAGAAATGCACTAGATGTTGTGCATTTAGATGTATAGGGTCCTACGAAGACCATGTCTATGGGAGGCTGCAGGTATTATGTGACATTCATTGATGACCACACAAGGAAAGTGTGGGTATATTTCATGAAGGAGAAGAGTGAGGTGTTCACTCACTTTCAGAATTTCAGAGTTTTGGTTGAAAAGCAAACAGGGAAATATGTAAAGTGCCTAAGGTCAGATGGAGGGGGAGAGTACTTCTCCAATGAGTTCTCTGAATTTTTGAAGAAGAATGGTATTCGGAGACAGTTTACATGTAGATATACTCCGCAGCAAAATGGAGTTGCTGAGCAGAAAAATAGGCACATTGCTGAGATTGCGCGAGCATTGATGGAAGAGAAGAATATGCCGCATAGCTATTGGGCTGAGGCTATTTCTACAACAGTATACATCATGAACAGGACTCCAACTGCAGCCATACATGATGTAACTCCAGAGGAGAGGTTTACTGGCAGAAAACCTGATTTGTCTCATCTGAAAGTCTTTGGATGCATTGCATATGTGCATGTGCCAGATGAGCTGAGAACTAAGCTGGATCCAAAAGCTGAAAAATGTGTGTTTATTGGATATTCCCTTGAGCAAAAGGGATACAGGTGTTATAACCCTGCTACATGTGAGTTGAGGGTAAGCAGGGATGTTGTCTTTGATGAGATGAGCAGCTGGTATGCTGCTGAAAAAGAAGCTGTTGGGGCTGATGTGAGTGGAAGTGTGGTTGCACAGAATGCAGGTCAGCAATCACAGTCTTTGACTGGACCAGGAGAGTCCTCATCTAGTGGGTCTTTTGATAGACCATGGAGTGGCAGGCTACGTCATAATACCAGTCTTGCAAATATGATTAGTACATCACGTAAAGGAAAAGAGAAAGTGGTTGAGCCCCTTGGTATGCTTGACATTTCTGCAGGACATTCTCATGTTGATGGAGAGTCTAGTGGCTCAGAGATGAGCCTTGATGAGGAGCTTGGGATCCCAGCTATGAGAACATCAAAGTTGTTGTCTTTGATGAGATGAGCTTGTGTAAAGAAGGCTATGGAAGCCATGAATGAAAAGCTACGAAGATCTGGGAGAGTGAAAAACCCTGTGTAGAGGTTTACCTATGATGGTTATGTTGCACATCATTATGCATATATGGCAAAGGTTGTGCAGGTTGTAGAGCCCACATGCATTGATGAGACTGTTGGAAATGTGTGTTGGGAGAAAGCTATGGATGAGGAGATGAATGTACTATATGGAAATGAGACTTGGGATTTAGTGCAATTGCCTGAAGGCAAGAAAGCCATTGGATGCAAGTGGGTGTACAAAGTAAAACATAACAGTGATGGAAGCATAAAAAGGTATAAGGCTAGGCTGGTAGCTAAAGGATATGCGCAGACATATGGCATTGATTATGAGGAAACTTTCAGCCCAGTTGCCAAGATGGCAACAGTGAGAGTTGTGATAGTAGTGGCTGCGTCAAAGCAATGGTCTTTACATCAGATGGATGTAAAGAATGCATTCTTGCATGGGGATTTGCAAGAAGAGGTGTATATGTTGCAGCCACCTGGTTATGAGGATGTGGGTCACCCCGAGCATGTTTGCAGGTTGAAGAAAGCCGTGTATGGCTTAAAACAAGCACCAAGAGCATGGTCTGACAAGATTTCTGAATATCTTATCACTATTGGCTTTCATGTAGCCAATGCAGATTTCTCGCTATATGTGAGACATGGTGATAGAGGGGTTGTGCTTGTTGTCATCTATGTAGATGACTTGATCATTACGGGGGACCATGATGCAGAGATCTTTGATGTAAAGATCTTGCTTAGACAGAAGTTTGAGATGAAGGATCTGGGGGAGCTCAGATATTTCTTAGGCATTGAGGTGATTAGGTCACCACATGGTATTGGATTACTGTAGAGACAGTATGGCTTGGACATGTTGTCCAAGTATGGTATGACAGGCTGTAAGCCTATTTCAGTGCCATTGGATCATAATGGCAAGTTGAGTGCAGATTCAGGAGAGATTTTGGAGGATCCTATTATGTATAGGTGCATAGTAGGAAGCTTGATCTATATGATGATCACCAAACCAGATTTGAGCTATGCTGTTGGGTTGGTGAGTCAGTTTATGCAGGTTCCACGATGCAGGTTCCACGGAAACCGCATTTGGATGCATTAAGACGCATACTGAGGTATGTGAGGTCTACTTTGCATTGTGGACTATTCTATGAGACTAGGATAGAGATATGTGTACATGGGTACACAGATGCTGATTGGGCTGGTAGTATCTCAGATAGAAGATCTACCAGTGGCTTCATGTTTTCTTTGGGGAGTGTTGCTGTGACTTGGAGCAGCAAGAAGTAGCCTACGGTTGCTCTATCCAGTATACAGAGGCTGAGTACAGAGGAGCTGCTATGGCAGCATGTGAGGTAGCTTGGTTGAGAAAGCTACTTTGCAGATTTGGGTCTGTCAGTGGATAGATAAGTTGTCATTTTCTGTGACAACATTAGCAGTATACAGTTGTCCAGGAACCCAATTTTTCATGCTCGCTCAAAGCATATAGAGGTCCACTACCATTTTGTCAAAGAGAAGGTCTTGGCAGGAGACCTTGACCGTGTTTATGTCAGCACACAGGATCAGGTAGCTGACATCTTCACCAAAGGGTTGGGTACAGAGAAGCTCCGCAGATTCAGAGCTTCACTTGGTGTACATGAGATGGAGTTGAGCTCGAGGGGGAGTGCTGAGATATCGAGCTCGTCTAGTGAGGCGGTGGACACTAATGACCCACCTAGGGGATAGGCCCCACACTTACACCACTGGCATGGTTGGTGAGATCTTGGGTGATATGCGGCCAGTGGGATGACAGGCTGTGTGACAGCCATTCTAGAGACTGGCATAGTGTGTGCTTGCAAGAGCTCAAGCTCTCTTCCCCCCTGCATCTTTTCATAAATACCAAGCCAAACATGCTTTAATTGTGACCAAACTTTACAAGCATGTGGGGGTGGGTCCCCCCCCACATGGTTGCAAAGTTTGGTCCCAATCGGAGCATGTTTGGGTACGATGGTACGGGGAAGGCCCAGATTTTCCATGGCCTCTTAAGCACCAAGAGACTTGAAAAATCCGCACTGGGCACTAATTTATAATTCAAACATGATCCCATTGTGAACAAACTTTGTAAGCATGTGGGGGTAGCCCCCCCCACATACTTGCAAATTTTGGTCCCCATTGGACCATGTTTGGGTACGATGGTATGGGGAAGGCTTGGATTTTCCATGGCCTCTTAAGCACCAAGAGAGTTCAAAAAATTGCACTGGGCGCTAATTACTAATCCAATCATACTCCGATTGTGACCAAACTTTGCAAGCATGTGGGGGTGGGTCCCCTTAGATGCTTGCAAAGTTTGGTCCCCATCGGAGCATGTTTGGTAACGATAGTATGGGGAAGGCCCGGATTTTCCAAGGCCTCTTAAGCACCAAGGGACTTGAGAAATCTGCACTGGGCACTAATTACTAACCCAAACATACTCCGATCATGACCAAACTTTTCAGCATGTCAGGGTGAGTCCCCCCCACATGCTTGCAAGGTTTGGTCCCCATCGGAGCATGTTTGGGTACGATGGTATGGGGAAGGCCCGAATTTTCCATGGCCAAACTTTGCAAGCATGTGGGGGTGGGTCCCCCCCACATTCTTGTAAAGTTTGGTACCCCATCGGAGCATCTTTGGGTACGATGGGATGGGGAAGACCCGGATTTTCCATGGCCTCTTAAGCACCAAGACACTTGAAAAATCTCCACTGGATACTTATTACTATTCCAAACATGGTCTGATTGTGACCAAACTTTGCAAGCATCTGGGGTGGTTCCCCCCACATTCTTGCAAAGTTTGGTCCCCATTGGAGCATCTTTGGGTACGATGGTATAAGGAAGGGCCGGATTTTCCATGAGACCTCTTAAGCACCAAGAAACTTGAAAAATCCACACTGGGGCGCTAATTACTAATCCAAACATGCTCCAATTGTGACCAAACTTTGCAAGCATGTGCGGGGTGGATCTCCCCCACATGCTTGCAAAGTTTGGTCCCCATCGGAATATGTTTGGGTACATTGTATGGGGAAGGCCCAGATTTTCCATGGCCTCTTAAACACCAAGAGACATGAAAAATCCGCACTGGGCACTAATTACTAATCCAAACATGCTCTGATTGTGACTAAACTTTGCAAGCATGTGGAGCTGGAGCCCCCCACATGCTTGCAAAGTTTGGTCCCCATCGCAGCATGTTTGGGTATGATGGTATGTAGAATGCCCGGATTTTCCATGGCCTCTTAAGCACCAAGAGAGTTGAAAAATCCGCAGTGTGTGTTAAATAAATCCAAACATGCTCCAATTGTGACCAAACTTTGCAAGCAAGTGGGGGTGCCCCATCCCCCCACATGCTTGCAAAGGTTGGTCCCCATTCGGAGCATGTTTGGGTACGATGGTATGGGGAAGGCCCAGATTTTTCACGGTGTGTGTAGTTTTTTGAGAACCTCAAACTCAACTTGTACATGTCTACATGAGTGATGTTCGTGTCGTGGTGAAGTCATGGGAGCACCCATTGACTTAGTGTGGGTGTTGTGGATGCGGCAGTCAGGCTTCTAGCTTTGATGGAGGTGTATATGCAGAAAAAAATGATGAAATTCTGGAAGCACAGCTTGTTCGGAGCGTGGTCGGCTGGAGAAGATGTCAGCTGTTCGATGGCTCGTATGTGTGCGCGACCGTTTGATATGTGTGGGCACGCCAAAATACAAAGGGCACTAGCTGTATTGAAGGTATGTGGAAGCATGAGGGCATGGGCAGAAAAAAGGTAATGAGGGGCCAAAGTTGTCTTGGACATGGTATGGAAAGGAACATGGTGGCCTTTTTCTTCAAAATAAATAAATAAAATAAGAATAACGTAGCCAGCTGGTGGTATGCGTGGAGCTTGGAATGACTGCCAGCTCGAAGGTCTGGAACCTTGGCGAAACGTGAAGTCGGCGCAGCTTGGGTTTGAAGGGAGTTCGCCGAGTGAGGAAGTAGACAGAGGGCTGGCGTGTGGGAGCCGCCCAAGCGAAACTGCAGGTGTTGCAGAGGAAGGCGTAGCTGGGGTGTGTGGCCGTCGTGCAGCAGCTGAAGGAGCCAACGTGTCGGCTTGTGAAGAGCAGCGAGAAGGCGGCTCTGAAGTGCTGAGAGGGCGCAGCTGCAAGACGGTGAAAAGGGAGAGGAGCACAGAGAAGTGGAGGCGATTGGTTTGAAGGGAGATCGCCGAGGAGAGTTGGAGCCCCGTATGTTTTTTGTGTGGCTAGCTGCAGCCACAGGCGCAGGGATGTTGGGCTAAGGAGGTGAACCGTGTGGAGAGCTGGGGAGTTCTCAGGCGGGCGTAGCCGCACCATACGCAGAGGAGGAGTGTGGTTGCTGTCGTGTGGAGGAGAGACCTTTCTGGTGCGTGGAGACAAGCTGCTGGGCAGAGGTGTGAAGTCAGCCAGCGTAGGTGACCGGTTCTGGTGTGAAGGGAACATGCGTAGGCTGGTGTTGGTGCTAGTTGAAGGCGCCTGGATCATCAAGTGAAAAGTCTGAATTGTTGAGGCGACTGGGGAGACAGCTACAGACAAGCAAAGTGCAGAGGGGCGCAGGCTTGGTGGGCCTTTGGTGTTATGTGGTAAAGGCAGTCGAGAGACACAGAGTGGACAGAGCGAAGACTTGAAGGAAGGGAGCCGCCAGCCACTTATAGAGAGAGGCAGTTCTGGTGTGTTTACTGGATGCCCAGGAGGGCTCGCAAATAGTGGAGGATCGCCGTGAAGAAAAGAGAAGATTGGCTAGTGAGGATAAAGAGGTGTGACTGGTTTTTTGCTTTGGGAACTGGCAGTGTGCTGGTAGTGTAGCAGAGAGACCTTCGAAGAGGTCAGCTGGCAGAGAAGCAAGAGGGAACCGATTTGGAGCGACCAGGAGCTGGAGAGGGCTGATTGCGATGAAGCTGGTGTCTGGGATATTTTGGGATATCCACCTCTGTAAAGGTCAAGGTCTGTTCTGAAATATAAGTCCTGTTCATGCTCTTTGGTCTGGTGTTCTGGTGTGTTTGCATGCGTGTGTGGAAGTGTGGCATTCTATAAAGGCGTAAACAGCTTTACCGCTTCCGTGCCATCACTTTTTGGTGCCTCCATAGAGAGGAGCAGATTTTCTCTGGTTTGTGAAAGAGAACAAGGTTTGTGTGAAAAAGGTTGGAAATGGCTCAGGATTTTCCGGAGTATTGGGGATTGCCACAGGAGAATGCAACCAGGTTTCTAGAGAAGATGGAGTTTACAGCTTTGATGAAAGACAGGGCAACCCCGGAGATCCTTTCTCGGATTTTGACTTATTGCTTGCAGGGTGATGCAAAAGCATGGCTGCAGATGTTTGTGACTACACACAGGAATGTCCATCAACAGGATCCTGAGTACCATGTAGTCAGAGCTGCCTTTTTGGCACAGTTTGTCCATGTGAAGAGTCCGAATGAGGTGTGGAAGGAGTTGTGTAACATTCAGCAGAAAGATGGTCAGGATGTGGATCAGTATCTGATAGAGTTTGGTAGACTGTGGAGTCTATGGTGTGAGGCTCTGATTCCTGAAGTACCCTCGCAAATGATAAAGAGGGAGCGGTTTGTTGCTGGTCTGGAGCCAACGATCCGTCTGAAGGTGGAGCTGAAGAACCTGGATAGCTTTGAGGAGGCTGTCAGAGTTGCTCGTGAGAAGGAGTGGAAGGTGAAGCGTCTGAGGCAGTTGGGAATGCAGGAAGAGCCAAAGAGGTTTGTGAAGATACCAGGGATTGAGAGTATGCATCCTGGAAGAAAAGCTGCTGTTGTTCCTAAATAGGAGGATTCTTTGAAGAGGGAAGTTCATGATGCAGTGGAGCTCATGAAGTCTTTAAGCGTGAATTGGATAGAGTTTGCAGGAAGAGGAAGAGGCATAGGTGCTATGGGAAGGAAGACTGATGCATCATCTGGTTCTGGAGGAAATTCAGTAGATATTGGAAGAGGGAGAGGGTATCTGAGTGATGTGCAATGCCGGAATTGTGGTGAGTGGGGTCATATCAGTCCGCAATGTGAGAGACTAGCCAAAGCTAATGGTGGTATATATCAATTGTCTTTGGGAATGAGTGATAGGGTGATTGGCCCTAATATGCAGGTGAAGGATGTAATCCAGCCCAATGTTCATCATGAAGTTTGTAAGGTCACATTTGCCAAGCAGGATATGGGACAGATTAATTTGTTGGAAATGGAGAAGGATGAGGTTTTTGGAATCAGCCCTGAAGAGCTTTCAAGAGGTGAGGAGGAGAAGGAATGTTATTGATGATGCTGTGGATTGTGAAAGTGATGCTAGTGCTGTGGAGCCTGATGTGTTTGAGTATGGATATGACTTGGATGATCTCTTTGATTCAGAAAAGAGTAACGACTTGCAGGTGCCAGTACTTCAGCCAGTCAAGGTGGAGTGTGATAATCAAGGTGTTACTAATGAAGATACTATGGATGGAGTATGTATGGATGATCCGGGTGATGAGTTGGATATTGCAGCCTGTGAGAGTGTGGATGATGAGCTGGCCAGTGTTCTTGATAATGCACTGGATGATCTGTTGAAGATGGCTTCCTTGGAGAAGATTACCTGCATGCCAGTTGTGCAGCAGGAAGGGAGTGGTGGTGTGACTGATGATGATGAGCTAGATGCTACTTTGGATGATGGTGTGATAGATTTTGGATGTGTGATCATAAGGTGTGTGTTCCTTGTCATGCCCAAAAGAATGAGTCGGTGGTTGTGAGTGGTGAGGATGCATGTGAGGATATTGTTGTTGGTCAGGGGGACCAAGATGCTTTGCCTGGGAGTTTGGGGAGCTTGGACTTGGTAGAGATGCCTGTGCAAGATGTGGAGAATCTTGGAGGATCACCAATGGTCTTGAAGCTGGAGAAACTACAGGGAAGTGACAATGATGAGTCTACAGTGCATGAGGTTGCTATGTGTGATGTTGATGGGCTGAAGGGAAGTGAGTGTATGGTGAACACACCACATGTTGATGCTCAGCATTTAGATGAGTGGTTTGGTCATAGTCTTAGTCTGGCAGTTTGCCAAGAGGGAGAAGCCAATGATGTGGGCTGCAAGTTGGATTGCGACCATGAGATGGGAGTTGATGATGAGATGTCTGTTATTTCGGTATATGATTATGAGTGGCAGTTAGAGGGGGAGGGGAGTAGAGGTGAGGAGTGGTGGTCTCCATCACAAGGTTATGTGAGCTAGTTTGGAGGAGGAACTGCAACAGAATATGGTGATGAGGCCATATACAAAGAACCCAGGGGGTTGCTGAAAGTGGAAGGCTATGACAGGGTGTATCAATGGTTGTTTGATAGAGGAAAATGCTTGAGGAATTGGAAGGTAGATACACCGAGGTTTCTGTTTGATCCAGGGGGATAAATGGTTTATGTTAGTGCAGCTGCTGGACATAAATGTCTCAGAAGAAAAAAGGGGGTTGCTAAATATGTGTGTAGTTTTTTGAGAACCTCAAACTCAACTTGTACATGTGTACATGAGTGATGTTCGTGTCGTGGTGAAGTCATGGGAGCACCCATTGACTCAGTGTGGGCATTGCGGATGCGACAGTCAGGCTTCTAGCTTTGATGGAGGTGTATATGCAGAAAAAAATGATGAAATTCTGGAAGCACAGCTTGTCCGGAGCGTGGTCGGCTGGAGAAGATGTCAGCTGTTTCGATGGCTCGTATGTGTGCGCGACCGTTTGATATGTGTGGGCACGTCAAAATACAAAGGGAACTAAGCTGTATTGAAGGTATGTGGAAGCATGAGGGCATGGGCAGAAAAAAGGTAATGAGGGGCAAAGTTGTCTTGGACATGGTGTGAAAAGGAACATGGTGGGCTTTTTCTTCAAAATAAATAAATAAAATAAGAATAACGTAGCCAGCTGGTGGTATGCGTGGAGCTTGGAATGACTGCCAGCTCGAAGGTCTGGAACCTTGGCGAAATGTGAAGTCGGCGCAGCTTGGGTTTGAAGGGAGTTCGTCGAGTGAGGAAGCAGACAGAGGGCTGGCGTGTGGGAGCCGCCCAGGCGAAACTGCTGGTGTTGCAGAGGAAGGTGTAGCTGGGGTGTGTGGCCGTCGTGCAGAAGCTGAAGGAGCCAATGTGTCGGCTTGTGAAGAGCAGCGAGAAGGCGGCTCTGAAGTGTTGAGAGGGCGAAGCTGCAAGACGGTGAAAAGGGCGAGGACCACAGAGAAGTGGAGGCGACTGGTTTGAAGGGAGATCGCCGAGGAGAGTTGGAGCCCCGTGTGTTTTTTGTGCGGCTAGCTGCACCACAGGCGCAAGGATGTTGGGCTAAGGAGGTGAACCGTGTGGAGAGCTGGGGAGTTCTCACCATACGCAGAGGAGGAGTGTGGTTGCTGCCGTGTGGAGGAGAGACCTTTCAGGTGCATGGAGACAAGCTGCTGGGCAGAGGTGTGAAGTCAGCCAGCATAGGTGACCGGTTCTGGTGTGAAGGGAACATGCGTAGGCTGGTGTTGGTGCTAGTTGAAGGCGCCTGGATCATCAAGTGAAAATTTTGAATTGTTGAGGCGACTGGGGAGATAGCTACAGACAGGCAAAGTGCAGAGGGGCGCAGGCTTGGTGGGCCTTTGGTGTTATGTGGTAAAGGTAGCCGAGAGACACAGAGTGGACAGAGCGAAGACTTGAAGGAAGGGAGCTGCCAGCCACTTATAGAGAGAGGCAGTTCTGGTGTGTTTACTGGATGCCCAAGGCTCGCAAATAGTGGAGGATCGCCGTGAAGAAAAGAGAAGACTGGCTAGTGAGGATAAAGAGGTGTGACTGGTTTTTTGCTTTGGGAACTGGCAGTGTGCTGGTAGTGTAGCAGAGAGACCTTCGAAGAGGTCAGCTGCAGAGAAGCAAGAGGGAACCGATTTGGAGTGACCAGGAGCTGGAGAGGGCTGATTGCGAGCAGGTGCTTGATGAAGCTGGTGTCTGGGATATTTTGGGATATCCACCTCTGTAAAGGTCAAGGTTTGTTCTGAAATATAAGTCCTGTTCATGCTCTTTGGTCTGGTGTTCTGGTGTGTTTGCATGCGTGTGTGGAAGTGTGGCATTCTATAAAGGCATAAACAGCTTTACCGCTTCCGTGCCATCAACGGCCTCTTAAGCACCACGATAGTTGAAAAATCCGCACAAGGTGCTAATTACTAATCCAAACATACTCCGATTGTGACCAAACTTTTCAAGCATGTGGGGTGGATCCTCTTCACATGCTTGCAAAGTTTTGTCCCCATAAGAGCATGTTTGGGTATGATGTTATGGGGAAGGCCCGGGTTTTCCATGGCCTCTTAAGCACCAAGAGAGTTAAAAAATCCGCACTGGGCGCTAATTACTAACCCAAACATGCTCCGATTGTGACCAAACTAAGCAAGCATGTGGGGGTGGGCCCCATCCACATGCTTGCAAAGTTTGGTCAGAGCATGTTTGGGTATGATAGTATGAGGAAGGCCCATATATTCTCCATGGCCTCTTAACCACCAAGAGACTTGAAAAATCGAGAACTAGGCGGTAATTACCAATCCAAACATGCTCTGATTGTGACCAAACTTTACAAGCATGTGGGGGTGGGCCCCCCCACATGGTTGCAAAGTTTGGTCCCCAATCGGAGCATGTTTGGGTACGATGGTATGGGGAAGGCCCGGATTTTCCATGGCCTCTTAAGCACCAAGAGACTTGAAAAATCCGCAGTGGGTGCTAATTACTAATCCAAACATGATCCAATTGTGAACAAACTTTGTAAGCATGTGGGGGTGGGCCCCCCACATACTTGCAAAGTTTGGTCCCCATTGCAGCATGTCTCGGTACGATGGTATGGGGAAGGCCCGGATTTCCCATAGCCTCTTAAGCACCAAGAGACTTCAAAAAATCACACTGGACGCTAATTACTAATCCAATCATACTCCGATTATGACCAAACTTTGCAAGCATGTGGGGGTGGGCGCCCCATACTATCGTACCCAAACATGCTCCGATTGTGACCAAACTTTGCAAGCATCTGGGGGTGGTTCCCCCCCACATTCTTGCAAAGTTTGGTCCCCATTGGAGAATCTTTGGGTATGATGGTATGGGGAAAGCCCGGATTTTCCATGGCCTCTTAAGCACCAAGGGACTTGAAAAATCTACACTTGGCGCTAATTACTAATCCAAACATGCTTCGATTGTGACCAAACTTTGCAAGCAAGTGGGGGTGGGCGCCCACCACATGCTTGCAAAGTTCGGTTCCCATCCAAGCATGTTTGGGTGTGATGGTATGGGGAAGGCCCGGTTTTCCATGGCCTCTTAAGCACCAAGAGACTTGAAAAATCCACATAGGGCGCTAGTTACTAATCCAAACATACTCCGATTGTGACTAAACTTTGCAACCATGTGGTGGTGGATCCTCTTCACATGCTTGCAAAGTTTGGTCCCCATCAGAGCATGTTTGGGTATGATGTTATGGGAAAGGCCCGGGTTTTCCATGGCCTCTTAAGCACCAAGAGACTTGAAAAATCCGCACTGGATGCTATTTACTAACCCAAACATGCTCCGATTGTGACCAAACCTTGCAAGCATGTGGGGGTGGGCCCCCCCACATGCTTGCAAAGTTTGGTCTCCATCAGAGCATGTTCAAGTACGATGGTATGGGAAAGGCTGAGATTCTCCATGGCCTCTTAACCACCAAGAGACTTGAAAAACCCACACTGGGCACTAAATACCAAGCCAAACATGCTTCGATTGTGACCAAACTTTACAAGCATGTGGGGGTGGGCCCCCCCCAACATGGTTGCTAAGTTTGGTCCCAATCGGAGCATGTTTGGGTACGATGGTATGGGGAAGGCCCAGATTTTTCCATGGCCTCTTAAGCACCAAGAGACTTGAAAAATTTGCACTGGCGCTAATTAATAATCCAAACATGATCTAATTGTGAACAAACTTTGTAAGCATGTGGGGGTGGGCCCCCCACATACTTGCAAAGTTTGGTCCCCATTGGAGCATGTTTGGGTACGATGGTATGGGGAAGGCCCAGATTTTCCATGGCCTCTTAAGCACCAAGAGACTTCAAAAAATCACACTGGGCGCTAATTACTAATCCAATCATACTCCGATTGTTATGACCAAACTTTGCAAGCATGTGGGGGTGGTGGGTCCCCCCAGAAGATGCTTGCAAAGTTTGGTCCCAATCGGAGCATGTTTGGTAACGATAGTATGCGGAAGGCCCGGATTTTCCATGGCCTCTTAAGCACCAAGAGACTTGAGAAATCGCACTGGGCACTAATTACTAACCGAAACATACTCAAGTCATGACCAAACTTTTCAAGCATGTCAAGGTGAGTCCCCCCCACATGCTTGCAAAGTTTGGTCCCCATCGGAGCATGTTTGGGTACGATGGTATGGGGAAGGCCCGAATTTTCCATAGCCAAACTTTGCAAGCATGTGGGGGTGGGTCCCCCCCACATGCTTGCAAAGTTTGGTCCCCATCGGAGCATCTTTGGGTACGATGGGATGGGGAAGACCTGGATTTTCCATGGCCTCTTAAGCACCAAGACACTTGAAAAATCTCCACTCGGTGCTAATTACTAATCATAACATGCTCCGATTGTGACCAAACTTTGCAAGCATCTGGGGTGGTTCCCCCCACATTCTTGCAAAGTTTGGTCCCCATTGGAGCATCTTTGGGTACGATGGTATGGGGAAGGGCCGGATTTTCCATGACCTCTTAAGTACCAAGAAACTTGAAAAATCCACACTGGGGCGCTAATTACTAATCCAAACATGCTCTGATTGTGACCAAACTTTGCAATCATGTGGGGGGTGGATCTCCCCCACATGCTTGCAAAGTTTGGTCCCCATCGGAATATGTTTGGGTATGATAGTATAGGGAAGGCCCAGATTTTCCATGGCCTCTTAAGCACCAAGAGACATGAAAAATCCGCACTGGGCACTAATTACTAATCCAAACATGCTCCGATTGATGGTATGGGGAAGGCCCGGTTTTTCCATGGCCTCTTAAACACTAAGAGACTTTAAAACCCTACATGTGCCGCTAATTACTAATCCAAACGTGCTCCGATTGTGACCAGACTTTCTGAGCATGTGGAAGTGGGTCCCCCCCACATGCTTACAAATTTTGGTCCCCATCGGAGCATGTTTGGGTATGCTAAAGTATTTGGAAGGCTCGGATTTTCCATGGCCTCTTAAGCACCAAGAGACTTGGAAAATCCACACTAGGCGCTAATTACTAACCCAAACATGCTCTGATTATGACAAAACTTTTGCAAGCATGTGGGGGTGGGTCTCCCCCACATGCTTGCAAAGTTTGGCCCCCATCGGAGCATGTTTGGGTACGATGGTATGGGGAAGGCCCGTATTTTCCATGACGACCTCTTAAGCACCAAGAGACTTTAAGAATCCGCACAGGGCGCTCATTACTAATCCTTACATGCTCTGGTTATGACCAAACTTTGCAAGAAAGTGGGGATGGTCCCTTCTCACATTTTTGCAAAGTTTGGTCCACATTGAAGCATCTTTGGGTACGATGGTATGGGGAAGGCCCGGATTTTCCATGGCCTCTTAAGCACCCAGAGACTTGAAAAATCCGCACTGGGTGCTAATTACTAATCCAAACATGCTCTGATTGTGACCAAACTCTGCAAGTATGTGGGGGTTGATCCTCCCCATATGCTTGCAAAGTTTTATCCCATCAGAGCATGTTTGGGTACGATGGTATGGGGAAGGCCCGGATTTTCCATGGCCTCTTAAGCACCGAGAGACTTGAAAAATCTGCAAGGCACTAATTACCAATGTAAACATACTCCGATTATAACCAAACTTTGCAAACATGTGGGGGTGGGCCCCATCCATATGCTTTCAAAGTTTGGTCCCCATCGGAGCCCTATTTGGGTACGATGGTATGGGGAAGGCCCCGCTTTTCCATGGCCTCTTAAGCACCATGAGACTTGAAAAATCTGCACAAGGCACTAATTACTAATCCAAACATGCTTCGATTATGACCAAACTTTGCAAGCATCTAGGGGTTTGCGCCCCCCACATGCTTGCAAAGTTTTTTCCCCATCGGAGCATGTTTGGGTACGATGGTATGGGGAAGGCCCGGTTTTTCCATGGTCTCTTAAGCACCAAGAGACTTGAAAAATCTGCACTGGGTGCTAATTACTAATCCAAACATGCTCCGATTGTGACCAAACTTTGTAAGCAAGTGGGGATGGGCCCTTCCCAAATTCTTGCAAAGTTTGGTCCCCATTGA
The DNA here is from genome assembly GCF_041138505.1 of Cibotium barometz. NCBI lineage: Eukaryota > Viridiplantae > Streptophyta > Polypodiopsida > Cyatheales > Cibotiaceae > Cibotium > Cibotium barometz. The sequence continues at coordinate 8,485,210 of NC_141058.1, forward strand.
AGCATCTTTGGGTTACGATGATATGAGGAAGGCCCGGATTTTCAATGGCCTTTTAAGCACCAAGAGACTTTAAAAATCCGCACTGGGTGCTAATTACTAATCCAAACATGCTCAAATTGTGACCAAACTTTGCAAGCATCTCAGGTGCCCCCCCCCCACATTCCAAAGTTTGGTCCCCATCGGAGCATGTTTGGGTACGATGGTATGGGGAAGGCTCGGATTTTCCATGGCCTCTTAAGCACCAAGAGACTTGAAAAGTTCGCACTGGCGCTAATAACTAATCTAAACATGCTCCGATTATGACCAAACTTTGCAAGCATCTCAAAGTGGTCACCCCCCCACATTCTTGCAAAGTTTGGTCTCCTTCGGGGCATGTTTGGGTATGATGGTATGGGGAAGGCCCGGATTTTCCATGGCCTCTTAAGCACGAAGAGACTTGAAAAATCTGCACTTGGCACTAATTACTATTCCAAACATGCTCAAATTGTGACCAAACTTCGCACGCATCTGGGGTTGGTCCCCCCCCCACATTCTTGCAAAGTTTGGTCCCCATCGAAGCAAGTTTTGGTACAATGATATAGGGAAGGCCCGGATTTTCCATGACCTCTTAAGCACCAAGAGACTTGAAAAGTTTGCACTGGGCCCTAATTACTAATCCAAACATGCTCCGACTTTGACCACCAAACTTTGCAAGCAAGTGGGGGTGGGCCTCCCCCCACGTGCTCTCGTAAGGTTTTTTCATTATCGGAGCATGTTTGGGTACGATGGTGTGGGGAAGGCCCCAATTTTCCATGGTGGCCTCTTAAGCACCAAGAGACTTGAAAAATCCGCACTGGGCGCTAATTACCAATCCAAACATGATCCGATTGTGACTAAACCTTGCAAGCATGTCGGGGTGAATCCTCCCCACATGCTTTGCAAAGTTTCGTCCCCATCAGAGCATATTTGGGTACGATGGTGTGGGGAAGGCCCAGATTTTCCATGGCCTCTTAAACACCAAGAGACTTGAGAATCCGCACTGGGCACTAATTATTAATCCAAACATGCTCTGATTGTGACCAAACTTTGCAAGCATGTGGGGGTGCCCCCCCTCACATGCTTGCAAAGTTTGGTCCACAGTGGGCGCTAATTACTAATCCGAACATGCTCCGATTATGACCAAACTTTGCAACCATGTGAGGGTGGGTCCCCCCACATGCTTGCAAAGTTTTGTCCCCATCAGAGCATGTTTGGGTACGATGGTATGGGGAAGGCCCGGATTCTCCATGGCCTCTTAAGCACCAAGAGACTTGAAAAATATGCACTGGGCGTGCTCTGATTTTTTTGTGACCAAACTTTGCAAACATGTGGGGGTGGGCCCCATCCACATGTTTTCAAAGTTTGGTCCCCATCGGAGCCCTATTTGGATACGATGGTATGGGGAAGACCTCGATTTTCCATGTCCTCTTAAGCACCAAGAGACTTAAAAATTCGCACTGGGCGCTAATTACTAATCCAAACATGCTCCGATTATACACAACTTTGCAAGCATCCTGGGGGTGTGCGCCCCCCACATGCTTGCAAAGTTTTTTCCCCATCGGTTTGGGTAGGATGGTATGGAGAAGGCCCAGTTTTTCCATGGCCTCTTAAGCACCAAGAGACTTAAAAACTCCGCATGTGCCGCTAATTACTAATCCAAACATGCTCCGATTGTGACCAGACTTTCCAAGCATGTGGGGGTGGGTCCCCCACACACGCTTACAAAGTTTTGTCACCATCGGAGCATTTTTGGGTACGATAAGTATTTGGAAGGCTCACTGGGTGCTAATTACGAACCCAAACATGCTCCCATGTGGGTGGGTCCCCTCCACATGCTTGCAAGGTTTGGTCCCCATCGGAGCATGTTTGTGTAGTACGATGGTATGGGGAAGGCCAGGATTTTCCATGACCTCTTAAGCACCAAGAGACATGAAAAATCCAAACTGGGCGGCGCTAATTACTGATCCAAACATGCTCTCATTGAGATCCAACTTTGCAAGAAAGTGGGGATGGGCCCTCCCCACACTTTTGCAAAGTTTGCTCCTCCACATCGAAGCATCTTTGGGTACGATGGTATGGGGAAGGCCCGGATTTTCCATGGCCTCTTAAGCACCAAGAGACTTGAAAAATCCACACTGGGCTCTAATTACTAACCCAAACATGCTCCGATTATGACCAAACTTTGCAAGCATATGGGAGTGGGTCCAGCAAAAGACTTGAGAAATCCACACTGGGCGCTAATAACTAATCCAAACATGCTCCGATTGTGACCAAACTTTGCAAGCAAGTGGGGATGGCCCTTCCTAAATTCTTGCAGCAAAGTTTGGTCCCCATGGAAGAATCTTTGGGTACGATGGTATGGGGAAGGCCCGGATTTTCCATGGCCTCTTAAGCACCGAGAGACTTGAAAAATCTGCACTACTGGGCGCTAATTACTAGTCAAAACATGCTCCGATTGTGACCAAAATTTGCAAGCATGTGGGGGAAGATCCCCCCATGTGCTTGCAAAGTTTGGTCCCCCATCGAAGCATGTTTGGGTACGATGGGATATGGAAGACTCGCATTTCCATGGCCTCTTAAGCACTAAGAGACTTGAAAAATCCTCACTGGGCACTAATTACTAATTCAAACATGGTTCGACTGTGACAAAACTTTGCAAGCATGTGGGGGTCTTTCCCCCCACATGCTTGCAAAGTTTGGTCCCCATCGGAGCATGTTTGGGTACGATGGTATGGGGGGAAGGCCTGGAGTTTCCATGGCCAAACTTTGCAAGCATGTGGAGGTGGGTCCCCCCCACATGCGGAGCATGTTTGGGTACAATGGGATGGGGAAGACCCGGATTTTCCATGGCCTCTTGAGCGCCAAGAGACTTGCTAAATCCGCACTGGGCGCTAATAACTAATTCAAACATGGTCCAATTGTGACCAAACTTTGCAAGAATGTGGGGTTGGTTCCCACCCACATTCTTGCAAAGTTTGTCCTCATCGGAGCATGATTGGGTACGATGGTATGGGAAAGGCCCGGATTTTACATGGCCTCTTAAGCACCAAGTTGAAAAATCCGCAGTGGGCTCTAATTACTAATCCAAACATGCTCAAATTATGACCAAACTTTGCAAGAATCTGGGGGTGGGCCCCTCCCACATTCTTGCAAAGTTTGGTCCCCATCAGATCAGGTTTGGGTAGTACGATTGTATGGGGCTCTAATTACTAATCCAAACATGCTCAAATTATGACCAAACTTTGCAAGAATCTGGGGGTGGGCCCCTCCCACATTCTTGCAAAGTTTGGTCCCCATCAGATCAGGTTTGGGGGTGGGCCCCTCCCACATTCTTGCAAAGTTTGGTCCCCATCAGATCAGGTTTGGGTAGTACGATTGTATGGGGAAGGCTTGGATTTTTCATGACCTCTTAAGCACAAAGAGACTTGAAAAATCCGCATAGGGCACTAATTACTAATCCAAAGATGCTTCGATTGTGACCAAACTTTGCAAGCAAGTCAGGGTGGGTGCCCACCACATGCTTGCAAAGTTTGGTCCCTATCGAAACATGTTTGGATATGATGGTATGGGGAAGGCCCGGATTTTCCATGGCCTCTTAAGCACCAAGAGAGTTGAAAAATCTGCACTGGGTGCTAATTACTAATCCAAACATGCTCTGATTATGACCCAATTTTGCAAGCATGTGGGGGTGCCCCCCCCACATGCTTGCAAAGTCTGGTCCCCATTAGAGTATGTTTGGGTACGATGGTATGGGGAAGGCCCGAATTTTCCATGGCCTCAAGCACCAAGAGACTTGAAAAATCCGCACTGGGCACTAATTATTAATCCAAACATGCTCCTGTTGTGACCAAAATTTGCAAGCATCTGAGGGTGCCCCCCCCCACATTCTTGCAAAGTTTGGTCCCCATCGGAGCATGTTTGGGTATGATGGTATGGGGAAGGCCTGGATTTTCTATGGGCTCTTAAGCACCAAGAGACTTGAGAAATCTGCAATGGGCGCTAAATACTAATCCAAACATGCTCCGATTGTGACCAAACTTTGCAAGCATGTGGGGGTGGATCCCCTTACATGCTTGCAAAGTTTGGTCCCCAACCATCGGTACGATAGTATGGAAAAGACCCGGATTTTCCATGGCCTCTTAAGCACCAAGAGACTTGAGAAATCCGGACTAGGAGCTAATTACTAATCTAAACATGCTTCGATTGTGACAAAACTTTGCAAACTTTGCAAGCATGTGGGGGTGGGTCCCCCCACATGCTTGCAAAGTTTGGTCCCCACCATCGGAGCATGTTTGGGTATGATGGTATGGGGAAGGCCCGGATTTTCCATGGCCTCACAAGAGACTTGAAAATACCACACTAGGCCGCTAATTACTAACCCAAACATGCTGCGATCATGACCAACCTTTCCAAGCATGTAGGGGTGGGTCCCCCCCACATGCTTGCAAAGTTTAGTCCCCACCATCAATGCATGTTTGGGTATGATGGTATGGGGAAGGCACGGATTTTCCCTGCCAAATCTTTGTTTGGGTACGATGGTATGGGGAAGGCCTTGATTTTTCATGGCCTCTTAAGCACCAAGAGACTTGAAAAATCTGCACAGGGTGCTAATTACTAATGGAAATATACTCCGATTGTGACCAAACTTTGCAAGCATGTGGGGGTGCATTTTTATGCTTGTAGAGTTTCGTCCCCAAACATGTATGATGTTATGGGGAAGGCCCAGGTTTTCCATGGCCTCTTAAGCACCAAGAGACTTGAAAAATCCACACTGGGTGCTAATTACTAACCCATCGATTGTGACCAAACTTTGCAAGCATGTGGGAGTGGCCCCATCCACATGCTTGCAAAGTTTGGTCCCCATCGGAGCATATTCAGGTACGATAGTATGGGGAAGGCCCAGATTCTCCATGGCCTCTTAACTACCAAGAGACTTGAAAAATCGACACTGGGCGCTAATTACCAATCCAAACATGCTCCGATTGTTACCAAACTTTACAAGCATGTGGGGGGGGTCCCCCCCACATGATTGCAAAGTTTGGTCCCCATCAGAGCATGTTTGGGTACGATGGTATGGGGAAGGCCCCGATTTTCCATGGCCTCTTAAGCACCAAGAGACTTGAAAAATCTGCACTGGGTGCTAATTACTAATCCAAACATGATCCAATTGTGAACAAACTTTGTAAGCATGTGGGGGTGGCCCCCCCACATACTTGCAAAGTTTGATCCCCATTGCAGCATGTCTCGGTATGATGGTATGGGGAAGGCCCGGATTTTCCATAGCCTCTTAAGCACCAAGAGACTGGGTCCCCCCCACATGCTTGCAAAGTTTGGTCCCCATCGGAGCATCTTTGAGTACGATGGGATAGGGAAGACCCAGATTTTCCATGGCCTCTTAAGCACCAAGACACTTGAAAAATCTCCACTGGGTGCTAATTACTAATCCAAACATGCTCCGATTGTGACCAAACTTTGGTTCCCCCCCACATTCTTGAAAAGTTTGGTCCCCATTGGAGCATCTTTGGGTACAAGGGTATAAGGAAGGGCCAGATTTTCCATGACCTCTTAAGCACCAAGAAACTTGAAAAATCCACACTGGGCACTAATTACTAATCCAAACATGCTCCGATTGTGACCAAACTTTGCAAGCATGTGGTTGGTGGATCCCCCCCACATGCTTGCAAAGTTTGGTCCCCATCGGAATATGTTTGGGTACGATAGTATGGGGAAGGCCCAGATTTTCCATGGCCTCTTAAGCACCAAGAGACATGAAAAATCCACACTGGGCACTAATTACTAATCCAAACATGCTGGGATTGTGACTTTGCAAGCATGTGGAAATGGACCCCCCCACATGCTTGAAAAGTTTGGTCCCCACCATCGGAGCATGTTTGGGTATGATGGTATGTGGAATGCCCGGATTTTCCATGGCCTCTTCAGCACCAAGAGAGTTGAAAAACCCACAGTGTGTGCTAATTAATCCAAACATCCTCCGATTGTGACAAAACTTTGCAAGCATGTGGGGGTGCCCTCCACCCCACATGCTTGCAAAGTTTGGTCCCCATTATAGCATGTTTGGGTACGACGGTATGGGGAAGACCCGGATTCTCCATGGCCTCTTAAGCACCAAGAGACTTAAAAAATCTGCACTGGGCGGTAATTACCAATGCAAACATGCTCTGATCATGACCAGACTTTGCAAACATGTGGGAGTGGGCACATCCACATGCTTTCAAAGTTTGGTCCCCATCAGAGCCCTATTTGGGTATGATGGTATGGGGAAGGCCTGGATTTTCCATGGCCTCTTAAGCACCAAGAGACTTGAAAAATCCACACTCGGCGCTAATTACTAATCCAAACATGCTCCCATTGTGACCAAACTTTTCAAGCATCTGACTTTGCAAGCATGTGGGGGTGGGTCTCCCCCACATGCTTGCAAAGTTTGGCCCCCATCGGAGCATGTTTGGGTACGATGGTATGGGGAAGGCCCGGATTTTCCATGACCTCTTAAGCACCAAGAGACTTGAAAAATCCGCACTGGGCGCTCATTACTAATCCTTACATGCTCTAGTTGTGACCAAACTTTGCAAGAAAGTGGGGATGGGCCTTCCCCACATTTTTGCAAAGTTTGGTCCACATCGAAGCATCTTTGGGTACAATGGTATGGGGAAGGCCAGGATTTTCCATGGCCTCTTAAGCACCAAGAGACTTGAAAAATCCACACTGGGCGCTAATTACTAATCCAAACATGCTCTGATTGTTGTGACCAAACTCTACAAGCATGTGGGGGTGGATCCTCCCCATATGCTTGTTGCAAGGTTTGGTCCCATCAGAGCATGTTTGGGTACCATGGTATGGGGAAGGCCTGGATTTTCCATGGCCTCTTAAGCACCAAGAGACTTGAAAAATCTACACCGGGCGCTAATTACCAATGCAAACATACTCTGATTATTACGACCAAACTTTGCAAACATGTGGGGGTGAGCCCCATCCACATGCTTTCAAAGTTTGGTCCCCATCGGAGCCCTATTTGGGTACGATGGTATGGGGAAGGCCCTACTTTTCCATGGCCTCTTAAGCACCAAGAGACTTGAAAAATCCGCACTAGGCATTAATTACTAATTCAAACATGCTTCGATTGTGACCAAACTTTGCAAAGCATCTAGGGGTTTGCGCCCCCCACATGCTTGCAAAGTTTTCTCCCCATCGGAGCATGTTTGGGTACGATGGTATGGGGAAGGCCCGGTTTTTCCATGGCCTCTTAAGCACCAAGAGACTTGAAAAATCTGCACTGGGTGCTAATTACTAATCCAAACATGTTCCGATTGTGACCAAACTTTGTAAGCAAGTGGGGATGGGCCCTTCCCAAATTCTTGCAAAGTTTGGTCCCCATCGAAGCATCTTTGGGTTACAATGATATGGGGAAGGCCCGGATTTTCCATGGCCTCTTAAGCACTAAGAGACTTGAAAAATCTGCACTGGGTGCTAATTACTAATCCAAACATGCTCAAATTGTGACCAAACTTCGCAAGCATCTCAAGTGCCCCCTCCCCACATTATTGCAAAGTTTGGTCCCCAATCGGAGCATGTTTGGGTACGATGGTATGGGGAAGGCCCGGATTTTCCATGGCCTCTTAAGCACCAAGGTGTTGAGATATCGAGCTCGTCTAGTGAGGCAGTGGACACTGATGACCCGCCTGGGGGATAGGCCCCACACTTACACCACTGGCATGGTTGGTGAGATCATGGGTGATATGCGGCCAGTGGGATGACAGGCTGTGTGACAGCCATTCTAGAGACTGGCATAGTTATAGCGCCAACTCATTTTAGTTGGGTTCACACTATAGAGAACCCTTGTATGTATTTGGTTGAGTACCTTTTCATATGTGTGTACTCTTATCTTGTATATGGTGTGTTGAGTGTTGAGTGAAGAAGAAGAAGTTTTTCAACCTCTCACCTTGTGTGTTCTCTATTAGGGTTATGTGAGTGTATGTGTGCTTGCAAGAGCTCAAGCTCTCTTCTCCTGTGCATCTTTTTTCATGGTATCAGAGCCTGGTTCATGCTAAGGGCTGAGAGCTGCAAGTAAGAGAACCATAGGAAGCGGTACGAGGGTAAGAGCTTCAACTACTCTTCCCTATTTGAGTTGGTGACTACACCCTTGTCGGGAGCTCTACGGAAGGCACCGGCCAACGATCTTTGATTGAGGAGCTTTCTTCGCGGGAGTAAAGCTATCGGACAGAATTTTCTAGGCCAAACACGCGTTTCGGGTGCGTCTGGACCTCCATTTTTCAGAAAGCAGGCGATTTCATCACTAAAGGTAAGTCATCGATTCTCTGCAGAACTCTGTTTTAAGAACTGTAGGAAGACAGATTGGCTGTGCAGACACTGTGTGTGCTGCAAAGAGGTCAACAGTTGCCATTGGGTGGGTGTATGTTATAAGAAGCAGGCTCTGACATGCAAATGGAAAATTGCAGAGCAAAACAACTATGCATCCTCGAGCAGAAACAATGAGGATAATGAAAGGTTATTTGTTATGCAGCATGTCGTGAATGCCATGTCTGAAAATGTTGAAGCAGCACAAAAAGATGATGTATAGTATGTGGATTCAGGTGCTTTGAACCACATGACAAGTCATGGGGAGTGGTTCAAGGAGATGAAAAACCTTGAAAGACCAGGTTTTGTGGAAACAGGGGATGACACTGCTCATCCAATTTCCCATGTTGGAGATGTGCCATTGTCTATGCAGGATGGCAAAGTGAAGTACCTTGCAGATGTACTTCATGTTCCGAACATAACAAAGAATTTGGTTTCAGTTGGCCAGATGATTGAGCAGGGTTTGCAGCCTTCGGTTTAACCGTGATGGTTGTTATGTTGAAGACTTTAAAGACAAGTGCAAGTTGGTTGCAAAAGGCAACAAAGTGGGTAGAATGTTTACATTGAATGTAAACATGCCTGAAGTGAGTACTGCGATGTTTGCAAATGGTGCAGGAATTGTTGCAGACACAGACATTTGGCATAAAAGAATTGGACATGTGAATGTGCAGAGAATGAAGTCTATGCAGACTAAACGAATTGTGACAGGGCTGCCAAGATTTAAAGTTGAAGGTATGCAGAGAACATGTGAAGCATGCCAATTTGGAAAGCAAACAAAGCATATATTTCCACGTAACAGATATGTGAGCAGAAATGCACTAGATGTTGTGCATTCAGATGTATGGGGTCCTACGAAGACCATGTCTATGGGAGGCTGCAGGTATTATTTATGTGACATTTATTGATGACCACACAAGGAAAGTGTGGGTATACTTCATGAAGGAGAAGGGTGAGGTGTTCACTCACTTCCAGAATTTCAGAGTTATGGTTGAAAAGCAAATAGGAAAATATGTAAAGTGCCTAAGGTCAGATGGAGGAAGAGAGTACTTCTCCAATGAGTTCTCTGAATTTTTGAAGAAGAATGGTATTCGGAGATAGTTTACATGCAGATACACTCCGCAGCAAAATGGAGTTGCTGAGCGAAAAAAAGGCACATTGCTGAGATCGCGCGAGCATTGATGGAAGAGAAGAATATGCCGCATAGTTATTGGGCTGAGGCTATTTCTACAGCAGTTTACATCATGAACAGGACTCCAATTGCAGCCACCATACATGATGTAACTCCAAAGGAGAGGTTTACTAGCAGAAAACCTGATTTGTCTCATCTGAAAGTCTTTGGATGCATTGCATATGTGCATTTGCGAGATGAGCTGAGAACTAAGCTCGATCTAAAAGCTGAAAAAAGTGTGTTTATTGGATATTCCCTTGAGCAAAAGGGATACAGGTGAGGGATACAGGTGTTATAACCCTGCTACATGTGAGTTGAGGATAAGCAGGGATGTTGTTTTTTATGAGATGAGCAGCTGGTATGCTGCTGAAAAAGAAGCTATTGGGGCTGATGTGAGTGGAAATGTGGTTGCACAGAATGCAAGTCAGCAAAATCACAGTCTTTGAGTGGACTAGGAGAGTCCTCATCTAGTGGTTCAGTTGATAGACCATGGAGTGGCAGGCTGCATCATAATACCAATCCTGCAAATGTGACTAGTACATCACATAAAGGAAAAGAGAAAGTGGTTGAGCCCCTTGGTATGCTTGACATTTCTGCAGGGCATTCTCATGTTGATGGAGAGTCTAGTGGCTCAGAGATAAGCCTTGATGAGGAGCTTGGGATACCAGCTATGAGAACACCTGGTGCAAACAAGGCTATGGAAGCCATGAATGCAAAGCTGCAAAGATCTAAGAGAGTGAAGAATCCTGTGCAGAGGTTTACTTATGATGGTTATGTGGCACATCACTATGCATATATGGCAAAGGTTGTTCAGGTTGTAGAGCCCACATGCATTGATGAGGCTATTGGAAATGTGTGTTGGGAGAAAGCTATGGATGAGGAGATGGATGCACTATATGGAAATGAGGAGATGGATGCACTATATGGAAATGAGATTTGGGATTTAGTGCAATTGCCTGAAAAGGCAAGAAAGCCATTGGATGCAAGTGGGTGTAAAAAGTAAAACATAACAGTGATGGAAGCATAAACAGGTATAAGGCTAGATTGGTAGCCAAAGGGTATGCGCAGACATATGGCATTAATTATGAGGAAACTTTCAACCCAGTTGCCAAGATGGCAACAGTGAGAGTTGTGATAGCAGTGGCTGCGAGGCAGTGGCTGCATCAAAGCAATGGTCTTTACATCAGATGGATGTAAAGAATGCATTCTTGCATGGGGATTTGCAGGAAGAGCTGTATATGTTGTAGCCACCTGGTTATGAGGATGTGAGTCACCCCGAGCATGTTTGCAGGTTGAAGAAAGCCTTGTATGGCTTAAAACAAGCACCAAGAGCATGGTCTAACAAGATTTTTGAATATCTTGTCACTATTGGCTTTCATGTAGCCAATGCAGATTTCTCGCTGTATGTGAGACACGGTGATAGAGGGGTTGTGCTTGTTGTCATCTATGTAGATGACTTGATCATTACAGGGGACCATGATGCAGAGATCTTTGATGTAAAGATCTTGCTTAGACAGAAGTTTGAGATGAAGGATCTGGGGGAGCTCAGATATTTCTTGGGCATTGAGGTGATTAGGTCACCACATGGTATTGGATTACTATAGAGATAGTATGGCTTGGACATGTTGTCCAAGTATGGTATGACAGGATGAAAAGCCTATCTCAGTGCCATTGGATCAAAATGGCAAGTTGAGTGCAGATTCATGAGAGATTTTGGAGGATCCTACTATGTATAGGTGCATAGTAGGAAGCTTGATCTACATGACGACCACCAGGCCAGATTTGAGCTATGCTGTTGGGTTGGTGAGTCAGTTTATGCAGGTTCCACGAAAATCGCATTTGGATGCATTGAGACGCATACTGAGGTATGTGAGGTCTACTTTGTATTGTGGACTGTTTTATGAAACTGGGACGGTACACAGATGCTGATTGGGCTGGTAGTATCTCAGATAGAAGATCTACTAGTGGCTTCATGTTTTCTTTGGGGAGTGCTGTTGTGACTTGGAGCAACAAGAAGTAGCCTACGGTTGCTCTATCCAGTGCAGAGGCCGAGTACAGAGGAGCTGCTATGGCAGCATGTGAGGTAGCTTGGTTGAGAAAGCTACTTGTTTGCAGATTTGGGTCTGTCAGTGGATAGACAAGTTGTCATTTTCTGTGACAACATTAGCAGTATACAGTTGGCCAGGAACCCAGTTTCTCATGCTCGCACGAAGCATATAGAGGTCCACTACCATTTTGTCAGAGAGAAGGTCTTGGCAGAAGACCTTGACCTTGTTTATGTCAGCACACAGGATCAGGTAGCTGACATCTTCACCAAAACATTGGGTATAGAGAAGCTACGTAGATTCAGGGCTTCGATTGGTGTACATGAGATGGAGTTAAGCTCGAGGGGGGGTGTTGAGATATCGAGCTGGGGGATAGGCCCCACACTTACACCACTGGCATGGTTGGTGAGATCATGGGTGATATGCGGCCAATGGGATGACAGGCTGTGTGAAAGCCATTCTAGAGACTGGCATAGTTATAGCGCCAGCTCATTTTAGTTGGTTTCACACTATAGAGAACCCTTGTATGTATTTGGTTGAGTACCTTTTCATATGTGTGTACTATTATCTTGTATATGGTGTGTTGAGTGTTGAGTGAAGAAGAAGAAGTTTTTCAGCCTCTCACCTTGTGTGTTCTCTATAAGGGTTATGTGAGTGTATGTGTGCTTGCAAGAGCTCAAGCTCTTTTCTCCCCTGCATCTTTTCACAAGAGACTTGAAAAATCTGCACTGGGGGTGCTAATTACTAATCCAAACATGCTCCGATTATGACCAAACTTTGCAAATATCTCGAAGTGGTCACCCCCCCACATTCTTGCAAAGTTTGGTCCCCTTCAGGGCATGTTTTGGTATGATGGTATGGGGAAGGCCCGGATTTTCCATGGCCTCTTAAGCACCAAGAGACTTGAAAAATCTGCACTTGGCACTAATTACTATTCCAAACATGCTCCAATTGTGACCAAACTTTGCACACATCTGGGGTTGGTCCCCCCCCCCACATTCATGCAAAGTTTGATCCCCATCGAAGCAAGTTTTGGTACAATGATATAGGGAAGGCCCGGATTTTCCATGACCTCTTAAGCACCAAGAGACTTGAAAAGTTTGCACTAGGCGCTAATTACTAATCCAAACATGCTCCAAACTTTGCAATCAAGTGGGGGTGGGCCTCCCTCCACATGTTCGCAAAGTTTGGTCCCTATCAGAGCATGTTTGGGTACGATGGTGTGGGGAAGGCCCGGATTTTTCATGGCCTCTTAAGCACCAAGAGACTTGAAAAATCCGCACTGGGCACTAATTACTAATCCAAACATGATCCGATTGTGACCAACAAACCTTGCAAGCATGCAGGGGTAAATCCCTCCCAAAATGCTTGCAAAGTTTCGTCCCCATCAGAGCATGTTTGGGTACGATGTGTGGGGAAGGCCCGAATTTTCCATGGCCTCTTAAGCACCAAGAGACTTGAAAAATTTGCACTGGGCACTAATTACTAATCCAAACATGCTCCGATTGTGACCAAACTTTGCAAGCATGTGGGGATGCCCCCCCCACATGCTTGCAAAATTTTGTCCCCATCGGAGTATGTTCGGGTACGATGGTATGGGGAAGGCCCAGATTCTCCATGGCCTCTTAAGCACCAAGAGACTTGAGAAATCTGCACTGGGGTGCTAAGTACCAATTTAAACATGCTCCAATTGTGACCAAACTTTGCAAACATGTGGGGGTGGGCTCCATCCACATGCTTTCAAAGTTTGGTCCCCATCGGAGCCCTATTTGGGTATGTTGGTATGGGGAAGGCCCCGATTTTCCATGGCCTCTTAAAAGCACCAAGAGACTTGATGAAAAATCCGCACTGGGCGCTAATTACTAATCCAAACATGCTTAAATTGTGACCAAACTTTGCAAGCATCTAGGGGTGGGATCCCCCCACATTCTTGCAAAGTTTGGTCCCCATCGGAGCAGGTTTGGGTACAATGGTATGGGGAAGGCTAGGATTTTCCATGACCTCTTAAGAACAAAGAGACATGAAAAATCCGCACTGGGCACCAATTAATAATCCAAACATGCTTCGATTGTGACCAAACTTTGCAAGCAAGTGGGGGTAGGTGCCCACCACATGCTTGCTAAGTTTGGTCCCTATCGAAGCATGTTTGGGTACAATGGTGTGGGGAAGGTCCGGGTTTTCTATGGCCTCTTAAGCACCAAGAGACTTGAAAAATCCACACTGGGCGCGCTAATTACTAATCCAAACATGCTCCGATTGTGACCAAACTTTGCAAGCATGTGGGGGTGGATCCCCCCCACATGCTTGCTAAGTTTGGTCCCCACCATCAGAGCGTGTTTGCATACGATGGTATGGGGAGGGCCCGGATTTTCCATGGCCAAACTTTGCAAGCATGTGAAGGTGGGTCCCCCCCACATGCTTGCAAAGTTTGGTCCCCATCCGAGTATGTTTGGGTATGATGGGATGGGGAAGACCTGGATTTTCCATGGCCAAATTTTGCAAGCATGTGGGAGTGGATCCCCCCCACATGCTCGCAAAAGTTTGGTCCCCATCGGGGCATGTTTGGGTACAATGGGATGGGGAAGACCCGGATTTTCCATGGCCTCTTAAGCACCAAGAGACTTGAAAAATCTGCACTGGGCGCTAATTACTAATCAAATGGTCCGATTGTAACCAAACTTTGCAAGCATGTGGGGGTGCGTCCCCCCCACATTCTTGCAAAGTTTGGTCCCCATCGGAGCATGTTTGGGTATGATGGTATGGGAAGGCTCGCATTTTCCATGGCCAAACTTTGTAAGCATGTGGGAGTGGGTCCCCCACACCCACATGCTTGCAAAGTTTGATCCCCATCAGAGCATGTTTAGGTACAATAGGATGGGGAAGACCCGGATTTTCCTTGGCCTCTTAAGCACCAAGAGACTTGAAAAATCTGCACTAGGCACTAATTACTAATCCAAACATGCTCTGATTGTAACCAAACTTTGCAAGCATCTCGGGTGCCCCCCCCCACATTCTTATAAAGTTTGGTCCCCATCAGAGCAGGTATGGGTACGATGGTATGGGGAAGGCTCGGATTTTCCATGGCCAAGAGACTTGAAAAATCCGCACTGGGCGCTAATTACTAATCCAAACATGCTCAAATTGTGACCAAACTTCGCACGGGGATGGTCCCCCCCCCCACATTCTTGTAAAATTTGGTCTCCATCTGAGCAGGTTTTGGTACAATGATATGGGGAAGGGTTGGATTTTCTATGATCTCTTAAGCACCAAGAGGCTTGTGAAAAGTCCGCACTGGGCGCTAATTACTAATCCAAACATGCTCTGATTATGACCAAACTTTGCAAGCAAGTGGGGGTGGTCCTCCCTCCCCCCCCCCACATGCATGCAAAGTTTCATCCCTTTCAGAGCATGTTTGGGTATGATGGAGTGGGGAAGGCCCGGATTTTCCATGGCCTCTTAAGCACCAAGAGACTTGAAAAATTCGCACTGAGCGCTAATTACTAATCCAAACATGATCCGATTGTGACCAAACTTTACAAGCATGTGGGGGTGGATCCTCCCCACATGCTTGCAAAGTTTAGTCCTCATCAGAGCATGTTTGGGTACGATGGTGTGGGCAAGACCCGGATTTCCGTTAAGCCTCTTAAGCATTAAGAGACTTGAAAACTCCGCACTGGTGGTGGGTGCTAATTACTAATCCAAACATGCTCCAATTGTGACCAAACTTTGCAAGCATGTGGGGGTGGCCCACCCCCCCACATGCTTGCAAAGTTTGGTCACAATTGGAGCATGTTTGGATTAGTAATTAGCACCCACCACCAGTGCGGAGCACCCCCCCACATGCTTGCAAAGTTTGGTCCCCATCGGAGCATGTTCGGGTACGATGGTATGGGGAAGGCCCGGATTCTCCATGGCCTCTTAAGCACCAAGAGATTCAAAAAATCCGCACTAGGTGCTAATTACCAATCTAAACATTCTCCGATTGTGACCAAACTTTGTAAAAATGTGGGGGTGGGCCCCATCCACATGCTTTCAAAGTTTGGTCCCCATCGGAGCCCTATTTGTGTACGATGGTATGGGGAAGGCTCGGATTTTCCATGGCCTCTTAAGCACCAAGAGACTTGAAAAATTCACACTTGGCACTAATTACTAATCTAAACATGCTTCAATTGTGACAAAACTTTGCAAGAATGTGGGGGTGGGCCTCCCCACATGCTTGCAAAGTTTGGTCCCCATCCGAGCATGTTTGGGTAAGATGGTATGTGGAATGTTTGGATTTTCCTTGGCCTCTTAAGAACCAAGAGACTTGAAAAATCCATACTAGGCGCTTATTACTAACCCAAACATGCTCCGCTTATGACCAAACTTTGCAAGCATGTGGGGGTGGGTCCCCCCCACATTCTTGCATTGGAGCATGTTTGGGTACAATGGGATGGGGAAGACCTGGATTTTTCATGGCCTCTTAACCACCAAGAGACTTGAGAAATCCGCACTGGGGTGCTATAATTCCTAATCTAAACATGCTCAAATTGTGACCAAACTTTGCAAGCATCTGGGGGGTAGCCCCCTCCACATTCTTGCAAAGTTTGGTACCCATCGGAGCACGTTTGGGTACGATGGTATGGGGAAGGCCCGGATTTTCCATGACCTCTTAAGAACCAAGAGACTTGAAAAGTCCGCACTGGGCGCTAATTACTAATCCAAACATGCTCTGATTGTGACCAAACTTTGCAAGCAAGTGGGTCTGCCCCTCCCCCGACATGCTTGCAAAGTTTGGTCCCTATCGGAACACGTTTGGGTACAATGGTGTGGGGAAGGCCCGGATTTTCCTTGGCCTCTTAAGCACCAAGAGACTTGAAAAATCTGCACTAGGCGCTAATTACTAATCCAAACATGCTCCTATTATTGTGACCAAACTTTGCAAGCATGTGGGGGTGGATCCCCCTCACATGCTTGCAAAGTTTATTCCCCATGGGAGCATGTTTGGATACGATGGTGTCGGGAAGGTCCGGATTTTCCATGCCCTCTTAAGCACCAAGAGACTTGAAAAATCCGCACTGGGCCGCTAATTACTAATCTGAAAATGCTCCGATTATGACCAAACTTTGCAACCATGTGAGGGTGGGCCCCCCCACATGCTAGTAAATTTTGCTCCCCATCAGAGTATGTTTGGGTACGATGGTATGGGGAAGGCCCGGATTCTCCATGGCCTCTTAAGGACCAAGAGACTTGAAAAATCTGCACTGGTGGGCGCTAATTACCAATGCAAACATGCTCTGATTTTTTTGTGACCAAACTTTGCAAACATGTGGGGATGGGCCCCATCCACATGCTTTCAAAGTTTGGTCGCCATCGGAGCCCTATTTAGGTACGATGATGGTATGGGGAAGACCCTGATTTTCCATGGCCTCTTAAGCACCAAGAGACTTGAAAAATTCGCACTGGGCTCTAATTACTAATCCAAACATGCTCCAATTGTGACCAAACTTTACAAGCATCTGGGGGTGTGTGCCCCCCACATGCCTTCAAAGTTTTTTCCCCATCAGAGCATGTTTGGGTACGATGGTATGGGGAAGGCCCGGTTTTCCCATGGCCTCTTAAGCACCAAGAGACTTTAAAACTCCGCACATGCCGCTAACTACTTATCCATATATGCTTCGATTGTGACCACACTTTCCAAGCATGTGGGGTGTGGGTCCCCCACACACGCTTACAAAGTTTGGTCACCATCGGAGCATTTTTGGGTACGATAATTATTTGGAAGGCTCGGATTTTCCATGGCCTCTTAAGCACAAGAGACTTGAAAAATCTGCACTGGGCGTTAATTACGAACCCAAACATGCTCCCATGTGGGTGGGTCTCCCCCCCACATGCTTGCAAGGTTTGGTCCCCATCGGAGCATGTTTGTGTAGTACGATCGTATGGGGAAGGCCGGGATTTTCCATGACCTCTCAAGCACCAAGAGACATGAAAAATCCGCACTGGGCGGCTAATTACTAATCTAAATATGCTCTGATTGAGATCAAACTTTGCAAGAACGTGGGGATGGGCCCTCCCCACATTTTTGCAAAGTTGGGTCCACATCGAAGCATCTTTGGGTACGATGGTATGAGGAAGGCCCAGATTTTCCATGGCCTCTTAAGCACCAAGAGACTTGAAAAAGCATGTGGGGGGTGGGTCCTTCCTTAACCACCAAGAGATTTGAGAAATCCGCACTGGTTGGGCGCTAATTACGCTCCGATTGTGACCAAACTTTGTAAGCAAGTGGGGATGGGCCCTTCCTAAATTCTTGCAAAGTTTGGTCCCCACCATCGAAGTATCTTTAGGTACGATGGTATGGGGAAGGCCCGGATTTTCCATGGCCTCTTAAGCACCAAGAGACTTTAAAAATCCGCACTGGGCGCTAATTACTAAATCAAAACATGCTCTGATTGTGACCAAACTTCGCAAGCATGTGGGGGTGGATCCCCCCCACATGCTTGCAAAGTTTGGTCCCCTATTGAAGCATGTGTTTGGGTATGATGGGATGGGGAAGACCTAGATTTTCCATGGCCAAACTTTGCAAGCATGTGGGGGTGGGTCCCCCCACATTTGGTCCCCATCGGAGCATGTTTGGGTACAATGGGATATGGAAGACCCGCATTTCCATGGCCTCTTAAGCACTAAGAGACTTGAAAAATCCGCACTGGGCGCTAATTACTAATTCAAACATGGTCCGACTGTGACAAAACTTTGCAAGCATGTGGGGGTCTTTCCCCCCACATTCTTGCAAAGTTTGGTCCCCATCGGAGCATGTTTGGGTACGATGGTATGGGGAAGGCCCGGATTTTCCATGGCAAAACTTTGCAAGCATGTGGGGGTGGGTCCCCCCCACATGCGAAGCATGTTTGGGTACAATGGGATGGGGAAGACCCGGAATTTCCATGGCCTCTTAAGCACCAAGAGACTTGATAAATCGGCACTGGGCGCTAATAACTAATCCAAACATAGTTCGATTGTGACAAAACATGGTATGGGAAAGGCCCGGATTTTACATGGCCCCAGCACCAAGAGACTTGAAAAATCCGCATTGGGCCCTAATTACTAATGCAAACATACTCAAATTGTGACCAAACTTTGCAAGCATCTGGGTGTGGGCCCCTTCCACATTCTTGCAAAGTTTGGTCCCCAACAGAGCAGGTTTGGGTAGTACGATGGTATGGGGAAGGCTTGGATTTTCGATGACCT
This sequence comes from Cibotium barometz, assembly GCF_041138505.1. Taxonomy (NCBI): domain Eukaryota; kingdom Viridiplantae; phylum Streptophyta; class Polypodiopsida; order Cyatheales; family Cibotiaceae; genus Cibotium; species Cibotium barometz. The sequence continues at coordinate 8,504,041 of NC_141058.1, forward strand.
CTTAAGTACAAAGAGACTTGAAAAATCCGCACTAGGCGGCGCTAATTACTAATCCAAAGATGCTTTGATTGTTGTGAGACCAAACTTTGCAAGCAAGTCAGGGTGGGCGCCCACCACATGCTTGCAAAGTTTGGTCCCTATCGAAGCATGTTTGGGTATGATGGTATGGGGAAGGTCGAGATTTTCCATGGCCTCTTAAGCACCAAGGGACTTGAAAAATCTGCACTAAGCGCTAATTACTAATCCAAACATGCTCCGATTGTGACCAAACTTTGCAAGCATGTGGCGGTGGATCCCCCCCACATGCTTGCAAAATTTGGTCCCCCATCGGAGCATGTTTGGGTACGATGGTATGGGGAGGGCCCGGATTTTCTATGGCCAAACTTCGCAAGCATCTGGGGGGAACCCACATGCTTGCGAAGTTTGGTCCCCATCGGGTACAATGAGATAGGGAAGGCCCAGATTTTCCATGGCCAAACTTTGCAAGCATGTGGGGGTGGGTCCCCCCCCCACATGCTTGCAAAGTTTGGTCCCCATCGGCGGGGCATATTTGGATACAATGGGATGGGGAAGACCCGGATTTTCCATGGCCTCTCAAGCACGAAGAGACTTGAAAAATCTGCACTGGGCGCTAATCCAAACATGGTTCAAACTTTGCAATCATGTGGGAGTGCTTCCCCCCCCACATTCTTGCAAAGTTTGGTCCCGATTGGAGTATGTTTGGGTACGATGGTTTGGGGAAGGCCCGGATTTTCCAAGGCTAAACTTTGTAAGCATGTGGGGATGGGTCCTCCCCACATGCTTGCAAAGTTTGATCCCCACTGGAGCATGTTTAGGTACAATGGGATGGGGAAGACCCGAATTTTCCATGGCCTCTTAAGCACCAAGAGACTTGAGAAATCCGCACTGGGCGCTAATTACTAATCCAAACATGCTCAAATTGTGACCAAACTTCACAAGCATCTGGGGTGGGCCCCCCCACATTCTTGCAAAGTTTGGTCCCCATTGGTGGGTATGATGCTATGGGGAAGGCCCGGAGTTTCCATGGCCTCTTAAGCACCAAGAGACTTGAAAAATCAGCACTGGGCTCAAATTGTGACCAAACTTTGCACGCATCTAGGGGTGGTCCACCCCCACATTCTTGCAAAGTTTTGTCCCCATCGGATAAGGTTTGGGTACGATGGTATGGGGAAGGTCCGAATTTCCATAACCTCTTAAGCACCAAGAGACTTGAGAAAAGTCCGCACTGGGCGCTAATTACTAATCCAAACATTCTATGATTGTGACCAAACTTTGCAAGCAAGTCGGGGTAGGGCCCCCCCCCCACATGCTTCCAAAGTTTGGTCCCTATCGGAGCATGTTTGGGTACGATGGTGTGGGGAAGGCCCGGATTTTCCATGGCCTCTTAAGCACCAAGCGACTTGAAAAGTCCGCACTGGGTGCTAATTACCAATCCAAACATGCTCCGATTGTGACTAAACATTGCAAGCATGTGGTGGTGAATCCCTCCCACATGCTTGCAAAGTCTGGTCCTCCCCATCGGAGCATGTTTGGGTACGATGGTGTGGGGAAGGCCCGGATTTTTCATGGCCTCTTAAGCACTAAGAAACTTGAAAAAACTGCACTGGGCGCTATTTACTAATCCAAAGATGCTCCGAATGTGACGAAACTTTGCAAACGTGTGGGGGTATGCCCCCCCCACATGCTTACAAAGTCTGGTCCCCATCAGAGCATGTTCGGGTACAATGGTATGGGGAAGGCCCGAATTCTCCATGCCCTCTTAAGCACCAAGAGACTTGAAAAATCTGCACTGGGCGCTAATTACCAATGCAAACATGCTTCGATTATGACCAAACGTTCCAAATCCTTGCAAAGTTTGGTCCCCATCGAAGCATCTTTGCGTACAATGGTATGGGGAAGGCCCGGACTTTCCATGGCCTCTTAAGCACCAAGAGACTTGAAAAATCCGCACTAGGCGCTAATTACTAATCCAAACATGCTCTGATTGTGACCAAACTTTGCAAGCATGTGCGGGTGGATCCCCCCCGCATGCTTGCAAAGTTTGGTCCCCCATCGAAGCATGTTTGGGTACTTTGCAAGCATGTGGGGGTGGGTCCCCCCCACATGCTTGCAAAGTTTGGTCCCCATCGGAGCATGTTTGCGTACAATGGGATATGGAAGATCCGCATTTCCATGGCCTCTTAAGCACCAAGAGACTTGAAAAATCCGTAGTGGGCACTAATTACTAATCCAAACATGGTCCGATTGTGACAAAACTTTGTAAGTATGTGGGGGTCGTTCCCCCCCACATTCTTGCAAAGTTTGGTCCCCACATCGAAGCATGTTTGGGTAGGATGGTATGGGGAAGGCCTGGATTTTCCATGGCCAAACTTTGCAAGCATGTGGGGGTGGGTCCCCCCCACATGCTTGCAAAGTTTGGTACCCATCGGAGCATGTTTGGGTACAATGGGATGGGGAAGACCCGGATTTTCCATGGCCTCTTAAGCACCAAGAGACTTGAAAAATCTGCACTGCGTGCTAATTATTACTAATCCAAACATGGTTCGATTGTGACCAAACTTTGTAAGCATGTGGGGGTGGTTCCCCCCCACATTCTTGCGAAGTTTGTCTCCATCGGAGCATGATTCGGTACGATGGTATGGGGAAGGCTCGGATTTTCCATGGCCTCTTAAGCACCAAGAGACTTGAAAAATCCCCACTCGGCCCTAATTACTAATCCAAACATGCTCCAATTGTGACTAAATTGCGCAAGCATCTAGCGGTGGGACCCCCCCCACATTCTTGCAAAGTTTGGTCCACATCGGAGCAGGTTTGGATACGATGGTATGGGGAAGGCTTGGATTCTCCATGACCTATTAAGCAATAAGAGACTTAAAAAATCTCCACTGGGCACTAATTACTAATCCAAACATGCTTCGATTGTGGCCAAACTTTTCAAGCAAGTGGGGGTGGGCACCCACCACATGCTTGCTAAGTTTGGTCCCTATCGAAGCATGTTTGGGTATGATGGTATGGGGAAGGCTTAGATTTTGCATGGCCTCTTAAGCACCAAGAGACTTGAAAAATCCACACTGGGCGCTTATTACTAACCTAAACATGCTCCGCTTATGACTAAACTTTGCAAGCATGTGGGTGTGGGTTCCCCCCACATTCTTTCATTGGAGCATGTTGGGGTACAATAGGATGGGGAAGACCTGGATTTTCCATGGCCTCTTAACCACCAAGAGACTTGAGAAATCCGCACTGGGGTGCTATAATTCCTAAACCAAACAAGCTCAAATTGTGAGCAAACTTTGCAAGCATCTGGGGGGTAGCCCCCCCTACATTCTTGCAAAGTTTGGTACCCATCGGAGCACGTTTGGGTACGATGGTATGCGAAAGGCCCGGATTTTCCATGACCTCTTAAGCACCAAGAGACTTGAAAAGTCCGCACTGGGCGCTAATTACTAATCCAAACATGCTCCGATTGTGACCAAACTTTGCAAGCAAGTGGGTCTGCCCCCCCCCACATGCTTGCAAAGTTTGGTCCCTATCGGAGCACGTTTGGGTACGATGGTGTGGGGAAGGCCCGGATTTTCCTTGGCCTCTTAAGCACCAAGAGACTTGAAAAATCGGCACTAGGCGCTAATTACTAATCCAAACATCCTCCTATTATTGTGACCAAACTTTGTAGCATGTGGGGGTGGATCCCCCTCACATGCTTGCAAAGTTTATTCCCCATGGGAGCATGTTTGGATACGATGGTGTCGGGAAGGTCCGGATTTTCCATGCCCTCTTAAGCACCAAGAGACTTGAAAAATCCGCACTGGGCACTAACTACTAATCCGAAAATGCTCCGATTATGACCAAACTTTGCAACCATGTGAGGGTGGGGCCCCCCACATGCTTGAAAATTTTTCTCCCCATCAGAGTATGTTCGGGTACGATGGTATGGGGAAGGCCCGGATTCTCCATGGCCTCTTAAGCACCAAGAGACTTGAAAAATCTACACTGGGCGCTAATTACCAATCTAAACATTCCTCGATTGTGACCAAACTTTGCAAACATGTGGGGGTGGGCCCCATCCACATGCTTTCAAAGTTTGGTCCCCATCAGAGCCCTATTTGTGTACGATGGTATGGGGAAGGCTCGGATTTTCCATGGCCTCTTAAGCACCAAGAGACTTGAAAAATTCACACTTGGCACTAATTACTAATTTAAACATGCTTCAATTGTGACTAAACTTTGTAAGAATGTGGGGGTGGGCCCCCCCACATGCTTGCAAAGTTTGGTCCCCATCCGAGCATGTTTGGGTACAATGGTATGTGGAATGTTTGGATTTTCCATGGCCTCTTAAGCACCAAGAGACTTGAAAAATCCACACTGGGCGCTTATTACTAACCCAAACATGCTCCGCTTATTACCAAACTTTACAAGCATGTGGGGGTGGGTCCCCCCCACATTCTTGCATTGGAGCATGTTTGGGTACAATGGGATGGGGGAAGACCTGGATTTTCCATGGCCTCTTAACCACCAAGAGACTTGAGAAATCCGCACTGGGGTGCTATAATTCCTAATCTAAACATGCTCAAATTGTGACCAAACTTTGCAAGCATCTGGGGGGTAGCCCCCTCCACATTCTTGCAAAGTTTGGTACGGAGCACGTTTGGGTACGATGGTATGGGGAAGGCCCGGATTTTCCATGACCTCTTAAGCACCAAGAGACTTGAAAAGTCCGCACTGGGCGCTAATTACTAATCCAAACATGCTCCGATTGTGACCAAACTTTGCAAGCAAGTGGGTCTGCCCCCCCCCCCACATGCTTGCAAAGTTTGGTCCCTATTGAAGCAGGTTTGGGTACGATGGTGGGGGGAAGGCCCGGATTTTCCTTGGCCTCTTAAGCACCAAGAGACTTGAAAAATCTGCACTAAGATACGATGGTGTCGGGAAGGTTTGGATTTTTCATGCCCTCTTAAGCACCAAGAGACTTGAAAAATCCACACTGGGCGCTAATTACTAATCCGAAAATGCTCCGATTATGACCAAACTTTGCAACCATGTGAGGGTGGGCCCCCCCACATGCTTGCAAATTTTGCTCCCCATCAGAGTATGTTCGGGTACGATGGTATGGGGAAGGCCCGGATTCTCCATGGTCTCTAAAGGACCAAGAGACTTGAAAAATCTGCACTGGTGGGCGCTAATTACCAATGCAAACATGCTTTGATTTTTTTGTGACCAAACTTTGCAAACATGTGGGGATGGGCCCCATCCACATGCTTTCAAAGTTTGGTCGCCATCGGAGCCCTATTTAGGTACGATGATGGTATGGGGAAGACCCCAATTTTCCATGGCCTCTTAAGCACCAAGAGACTTGAAAAATTCGCACTGGGCTCTAATTACTAATCCAAACATGCTCTAATTGTGACCAAACTTTGCAAGCATCTGGGGGTGTGTGCCCCCCACATGCTTGCAAAGTTTTTTCCCCATCAGAGCATGTTTGGGTACGATGGTATGGGGAAGGCCCGGTTTTCCCATGGCCTCTTAAGCACCAAGAGACTTTAAAACTCCGCACATGCCGCTAACTACTTATCCATACATGCTTCGATTGTGACCACACTTTCCAAGCATGTGGGGGTGGGTCCCCCACACACGCTTACAAAGTTTGGTCACCATCGGAGCATTTTTGGGTACGATAAGTATTTGGAAGGCTCGGATTTTCCATGGCCTCTTAAGCACAAGAGACTTGAAAAATCTGCACTGGGCGTTAATTACGAACCCAAACATGCTCCCATGTGGGTGGGTCCCCCCCACATGCTTGCAAGGTTTGGTCCCCATCGGAGCATGTTTGTGTAGTACGATGGTATGGGGAAGGCCGGGATTTTCCAGACCTCTCAAGCACCAAGAGACATGAAAAATCTGCACTGGGCGCTAATTACTAATCTAAACATGCTCTGAGTGAGATATCAAACTTTGCAAGAACGTGGGAATGGGCCCTCCCCACATTTTTGCAAAGTTTGGTCCACATCAAAGCATCTTTGGGTACGATGGTATGGGAAAGGCCCGGATTTTCCATGGCCTCTTAAGCACCAAGAGACTTGAAAAATCCGCACTGGGCGCTAATTACTATTTGCAAGCATGTGGGGGGTGGGTCCTCCCTTAACCACCAAGAGATTTGAGAAATCCACACTGGGCGCTAATTACTAATCCAAACATGCTCCGATTGTGACCAAACTTTGTAAGCAAGTGGGGATTGGCCCTTCCTAAATTCTTGCAAAGTTTGGTCCCCACCATGGAAGTATCTTTAGGTACGATGGTATGGGGAAGGCCCGGATTTTCCATGGCCTCTTAAGAACCAAGAGACTTTAAAAATCCGCACTGGGTGCTAATTACTAATCAAAACATGCTCCGATTGTGACCAAACTTTGCAAGCATGTGGGGGTGGATCCCCCCCACATGCTTGCAAAGTTTGGTCCCCCATCGAAGCATGTGTTTGGGTATGATGGGATGGGGAAGACCCAGATTTTCCATGGCCAAACTTTGCAAGCATGTGGGGGTGGGTCCCCCCACATGCTTGCAAAGTTTGGTCCCCATCGGAGCATGTTTGGGTACAATGGCATATGGAAGACCCGCATTTCCATGGCCTCTTAAGCACTAAGAGACTTGAAAAATCCGCACTGGGCGCTAATTACTAATTCAAACATGGTCCGACTGTGACAAAACTTTGCAAGCATGTGGGGGTCTTTCCCCCCACATTCTTGCAAAGTTTGGTCCCCATCGGAGCATGTTTGGGTACGATGGTATGGGGAAGGCCCGGATTTTCCATGGCAAAACTTTGCAAGCATGTGGGGGTGGGTCCCCCCCACATGCGGAGCATGTTTGGGTACAATGGGATGGGGAAGACCCGGAATTTCCATGGCCTCTTAAGCACCAAGAGACTTGAGAAATTCGCACTAGGCGCTAATAACTAATCCAAACATGGTTCGATTGTTTGTGACCAAACTTTGCAAGCATGTGGGGGTGGTTCCCACCCACATTCTTGCAAAGTTTGTCCTCATCGGAGCATGATTGGGTACGATGGTATGGGAAAGGCCCGGATTTTACATGGCCCCAGCACCAAGAGACTTGAAAAATCCGCATTGGGCCCTAATTACTAATCCAAACATGCTCAAATTGTGACCAAAATTTGCAAGCATCTGGGGGTGGGCCCCTCCCACATTCTTGCAAAGTTTGGTCCCCATCAGAGCAGGTTTGGGTAGTACGATGGTATGGGGAAGGCTTGGATTTTTTATGACCTCTTAAGCACAAAGAGACTTGAAAAATTCGCACTGGGTGCTAATTACTAATCCAAAGATGCTTCTACTGTTGTGAGACCAAAATTTGCAAGCAAGTCAGGGTGGGCGCCCACCACATGCTTGCAAAGTTTGGTCCCTATCAAAGCATGTTTGGGTATGATGGTATGGGGAAGGTCGAGATTTTCCATGGCCTCTTAAGCACCAAGAGACTTGAAAAATCTGCACTAGGCGCTAATTACTAATCCAAACATGCTCCGATTGTGACCAAACTTTGCAAGCATGTGGCGGTGGATCCTCCCCACATGCTTGCAAAGTTTGGTCCCCCATCGGAGCATGTTTGGGTACGATGGTATGGGGAGGGCCCAGATTTTCTATGGCCAAACTTTGCAATCATCTGGGGGGAACCCACATGCTTGCGAAGTTTGGTCCCCATCGGGTACAATGGGATGGGGAAGACCCAGATTTTCCATGGCCAAATTTTGCAAGCATGTGGGGGTGGGTCCCTCCCCACATGCTTGCAAAGTTTGGTCCCCATATGGGGAAGACCCGGATTTTCCATGGCCTCTCAACAAGCACGAAGAGACTTGAAAAATCCGCACTGGGCGCTAATTACTAATCCAAACATGGTTTGATTGTGACCAAACTTTGCAATCATGTGGGAGTGCTTCTCCCCCCCACATTCTTGCAAAGTTTGGTCCCGATCGGAGCATGTTTGGGTACGATGGTTTGGGGAAGGCCCGGATTTTCTAAGGCTAAACTTTGTAAGCATGTGGGGATGGATCCTCTCCACATGCTTGCAAAGTTTGATCCCCATTGGAGCATGTTTGGGTACAATGGGATGGGGAAGACCCGAATTTTCTATGGCCTCTTAAGCACCAAGAGACTTGAGAAATCCGCACTGGGCGCTAATTACTAATCCAAACATGCTCAAATTGTGACCAAACTTCACAAGCATCTGGGGTGGGCCCCCCCACATTCTTACAAAGTTTGGTCCCCATCGGAGCAGGTTTGGGTATGATGCTATGGGGAAGGCCCGGAGTTTCCATGGCCTCTTAAGCACCAAGAGACTTGAAAAATCAGCACTGGGCGCTAATTAGTAATCCAAACATGCTCAAATTGTGACCAAACTTTGCACGCATCTAGGGGTGGTCCACCCCCACATTCTTGCAAAGTTTTGTCCCCATAGGTTTGGGTACGATGGTATGGGGAAGGCCCGGATTTTCCATAACCTCTTAAGCACCAAGAGACTTGAGAAAAGTCCGCACTGGGCGCTAATTACTAATCCAAACATGCTCTGATTGTGACCAAACTTTGCAAGCAAGTCGGGGTAGGGCCCCCCCCACATGCTTCCAAAGTTTGGTCCCTATCGGAGCATGTTTGGGAACGATGGTGTGGGGAAGGCCCGGATTTTCCATGGCCTCTTAAGCACCAAGCGACTTGAAAAGTCCGCACTAGGTGCTAATTACCAATCCAAACATGCTCCGATTGTGACTAAACATTACAAGCATGTGGTGGTAAATCCCTCCCACATGCTTACAAAGTCTGGTCCTCCCCATCGGAGCATGTTTGGGCACGATGGTGTGGGGAAGGCCCGGATTTTTCATGGCCTCTTAAGCACCAAGAAACTTGAAAAAACTGCACTGGGCGCTATTTACTAATCCAAAGATACTCCGAATGTGACGAAACTTTGCAAGCGTGTGGGGGTATGCCCCCCCCACATGCTTACAAAGTTTGGTCCGCATCAGAGCATGTTCGGGTATGATGGTATGGGGAAGGCCCGGATTCTCCATGCCCTCTTAAGCACCAAGAGACTTGAAAAATTTGCACTGGGCGCTAATTACCAATGCAAACATGCTTCGATTATGACCAAACGTTGTAACGAATTGGGGATGGGCCCTTCCCAAATTCTTACAAAGTTTGGTCCCCATCGAAGCATCTTTGCGTACAATGGTATGGGGAAGGCTTGGACTTTCCATGGCCTCTTAAGCACCAAGAGACTTGCAAAATCCGCACTAGGCGCTAATTACTAATCCAAACATGCTCTGATTGTGACCAAACTTTGTAAGCATGTGCGGGTAGATCCCCCCCACATGCTTGCAAAGTTTGGTCCCCCATCGAAGCGTGTTTGGGTACTTTGCAAGCATGTGGGGGTAGGTCTCTCCCACATGCTTGCAAAGTTTGGTCCCCATCGGGAGCATGTTTGCGTACAACGGGATATGGAAGACCCGCATTTCCATGGCCTCTTAAGCACCAAGAGACTTGAAAAATCCATAGTGGGCACTAATTACTAATCCAAACATGGTCCGATTGTGACAAAACTTTGTAAGCATGTGGGGGTCGTTCCCCCCCACATTCTTGCGAAGTTTGGTCCCCACATCGAAGCATGTTTGGGTAGGATGGTATGGGGAAGTCCTGGATTTTCCATGGCCAAACTTTGCAAGCATGTGGGGGTGGGTCCCCCCCACATGCTTGCAAAGTTTGGTCCCCATCGGAGCATGTTTGGGTACAATGGGATGGGGAAGACCCGGGTTTTCCATGGCCTCTTAAGCACCAAGAGACTTGAAAAATCTGCATTGGGTGCTAATTATTACTAATCCAAACATGGTTCGATTGTGACCAAACTTTGCAAGCATGTGGGGGTGGTTCCCCCCCACATTCTTGTGAAGTTTGTCTCCATCGGTATGATTCGGTACGATGGTATGGGGAAGGCTCGGATTTTCCATGGCCTCTTAAGCACCCAGAGACTTGAAAAATCCCCACTCGGCCCTAATTACTAATCCAAACATGCTCAAATTGTGACTGAATTGCGCAAGCATCTAGGGGTGGGACCCCCCCACATTCTTGCAAAGTTTTGGTCCACATCGAAGCAGGTTTGGATACGATGGTATGGGGAAGGCTTGGATTCTCCATGACCTATTAAGCACTAAGAGACTTGAAAAATCTCCACTGGGCACTAATTAATAATCCAAACATGCTTCGATTGTGGCCAAACTTTTCAAGCAAGTGGGGGTGGGCGCCCACCACATGCTTGCTAAGTTTGGTCCCTATCGAAGCATGTTTGGGTATGATGGTATGGGGAAGGCTTAGATTTTGATGGCCTCTTAAGCACCAAGAGACTTGAAAAATCCACACTAGGTGCTAATTACTAATCCAAACATGCTCTGATTATGACCAAACTTTGCAAGCATGTGGGGGTGGATCCCCCCCACATGCTTGCAAAGTTTGGTCCCCATCAGAGCATGTTTGAGTACGATGGTATGGGGAGGGCCCGGATTCTCCACTTTGCAAGCATGTGGGGGTGGGTCCCCCCCACATGCTTGCAAAGTTTGGTCCCCTCATCAGAGCATGTTTGGGTACGATGGGATGGGGAAGACCCGGATTTTCCATGGCCAACAAACTTTGCAAGCATGTGGGGGTGGGTCATTTTGGTGAGGCCCACTGCCACATGCTTACAAAGTTTTGTCACAATCGGAGCATGTTTGGATTAGTAAAATTTTATCGCCCACCACCATCAATGCGGATTTTGCAGTGCAGATTTTGCAGCAAGTCTCTTGGTGCTTAAGAGACCATGGAAAATCTGTGTCTTCCCCATCCCATCATACCCAAACATGCTCCGATGGGGATCACACTTTGGAAGCATGTGGGGGTGTTACCATATTATAGTAGTGATGTGTGTGAACACACTTAGGACCGCCGGGGCACTTTTTCCCTCACTAGGAGGTTTTTTCCCCCGTGCATTGTATATACACCCATTATCTTCTAGGGCTTGTTATCTTTCATTTTTGGCACTCATAATACACTACTGTGTTGTGCTCAAGCTTCCTCATCTTCTTGAAGTTGTGTGTGCATTCCTGCAACCCTAATTCCAACAATTGGTATCAGAGCAGGCTTCCTCCTCCCGGGCAGCATCACCGGCACCTGCCGCTTCATCTCCTCCGATTGCGACGAGGTTTCACGAGCGTCTGCAGGTTAGTATATGCCGTGGGTGAGCCCGTAGGGCTCGTTCGTTTTAGAATTTTGATCTGAAGTCATTTCGCCCTCCGTTTTTGCATTCCAAGTACTGCGCAGGCAAAATCGTCCTACTGTGCAGATTTTCTGTCAAGATTAAAATCTGCAGGACAGGTGCCCATTCGTCTGTTTTGGGCTGTGCTACATAGCACAGGTCGATTTTATACAGGTTTACCTCTTACAGACAGCATTTACATCTAGTAGTACAGTCATTGGCCATGGCTGACAACAATGATGTATTCCGCATGTTGGCTGCTGAGGATAAGTTGGATGGCACCAACTATCCATTGTGGGCATATATGATGCGACATGTATTGGTAGCAAAGGGGTTATGGAACATTGTGCAGGGTATTGATGCACGTCCTATTGTGGCTGGGAATGCTGCAAACACATCAGAAACAGGTACTGTTGATGATGGTGCAGGCACAAGTGCTGTAGCAGCTGTTCGAGAACCACCACTTTCAACAGAGCAGATTCGTTGGGATGGTAGAGATGCGCAGGCTCATGCCTTGATTGCGCTGTCTGTCAAACGTACCATTATCCCACATATTCGCTCCTGCAGGACTTCTAAGGATGCTTGGGATGTACTTGCCACATTGTATCAGGCAAGAAATGAGGCTCGTGTTGCTTACCTCCGAAAACAGTTGGAGAGTGAGCATATGAACGAAGGTGATTCTAAGGATAGCTTTTTGACAAAGATCAAGGATTTCAAAGAGCAGCTCATTTCTGCAGATGAAATCCTGTCAGACAGTTCACTTGTGCAGACTGTTTTGAATGGTCTACCAGATTCTTATCAGGGTTTTGCTTCCACTCTTCGCTTGATGATGAAAGGCAATCCCAATGCCTTATCATTTGAGGAGTTAGTTTCTGTTTTGCTGCAAGAAGACCAGTCAAGGCAAAACAGGAATATTATGCGTGTCGCAGATCAAGCTTTCGTTGCTAGTCAGAGAAGCGGGAAAGGTAAAGCTGGCTTTTCTTCTAGTAAGCAGAAATCTGCAAATGCTGCGCAACCAAAGAAGGAAGACAAAGATGAGAAGAAGGGTGACAAACAGAAGACATTTTGCAAGTACTGTAAGGGAAATGATCATGTCATCAAAGCGTGTCCTAAGCTGGCTGCGAAAGAGGCTAAGAAGAAAGAGGCTGGTATGGCTGTTGCAGATGCCTCTCCTTCTAACAATGAATCTGCTAATGTTGTGCTAGATACAGAATGGGCATTCAATGCGCAGTGTAGTTATGACCCATCTTTGCATGACACATGTATGTCTGCAGTAGATTCAGATGTATGGTACTTTGACAGTGGTGCCACTAAGCATATCACCTCGCAGCGCAGTTTATTCACTTTCCTTGAGTCTGCTCCCACAGGGAATACTGTCACTTGTGCCAATAACTCCTCTTATCCCGTTAAAGGAGTTGGACAGATTGTGCTGAATGTTACAAATTGCAACACCTTTACACTTTTTGATGCATTGTATGTGCCAGGGATCAAAAAGAATCTGCTGTCAGCCTCCGCATTTGCCAAAACAGGTTTGGTTGTAAAATTTGTGGATGACAGATGTACTGTTCATGATCTCTCTTGTGGTGACATCATTGTAGCATCTGGTTCACTATGTCGAGGGCTGTATAAGCTCAATATGGATGGCAAATGTGTAGAGGATTCAGCATGTGCTATTATGGATACGCAGGCTATTTCAAATGCAAAACTGTGGCATGCACGTTTTGGTCATCTGAATTTTGCAAGTTTGCTGCGCCTGCAGAAATCTGAAATGGTGTCTTCTTTGCCTAAGCTTGAGGCACCTGTCAAGCATGTTTGTGAGGGCTGCATATTGGGTAAAATGCAACGTGCTTCCTTTCCCAAAGATGGATCAGTGAGAGCTGAACGCAGATTGCAGCTTGTTCACAGTGATGTTTGTGGTCCCATGCAAACTCCATCATTTGGAAACTACCTTTACTTCGTGACTTTCATTGATGATTTTACCAGGCATGCATGGGTATATCCTTTGAAGGCAAAGTCCGAAGTGTTTTTGTGCTTCAAACAGTTTCTGGTTATGGCTGAAAATGTGTCAGAAAGTAAGATGGGCACCCTCCGTTCAGATCGAGGGGGGGAGTATATGTCTTCAGAATTTAATGCATTTCTGGCTGAGCGTGGGATAAAACACCAATGTACAGTGCCGTATACACCACAGCAAAATGGTGTGGCTGAGAGAAAAAACAGGTCTCTCATGGAAATGGCAAGATGTATGGTTAAGAGTCAAAGTCTACCACATGGTTTTTGGCTTGAGGCTGTCATGTGTGCCACTTATGTACTAAACAGGTGTCCCACCAAAGCATTACAGGTTGTCACTCCATATGAGGCTTGGCATAGCCGCAAGCCATCTGTTGGCCATTTACGTGTTTTTGGTTGCCTGGCATATGCATTAGTGCCTGTGCAACATCGCAGAAAATTGGATGACAAAGCTGTCAAATGTATTTTTGTTGGATATAGTGCTGAGAGCAAAGGCTATCGTTTGTATCATCCACAGACAAAGCGCATTTTGGTTAGCCGTGATGTTGTATTTGTGGAAGATGCAGTTCAGCCCTTGGTTTCATGTACTAAGGAGACAGATATCAGCTCACGTGATGTCTATGATACATTGTTGCCTCTTTTCAGTGGTGCACAGTCAAGTGCAATACCTCATGAGGCAGTTTTTCAGCCTATGCAGGTTTTAAATGATGGCACAGATCAGCCTATATCTGATGCAGATGTGCATGATGCACTTGAGGATGAGAGACAAGAGATTGAGGGCTCTAGGAACATGCCTAGATGGCTGGTGCAGACTTTGCGTGACAGCAAGTTGGATGCCCCTTTGTCTAGTCGCACTCGTTCTGGCTCTCATGGTGCCTCTTATGCGTCAGATTGTTATGCATTGGCTGTTTCTAGTATGTGCGATGAAAGTGAGCCTGTTTCATTTGATGAGGCACAAAGTTCAGAAAATTGGATGGCTGCTATGCAAGCAGAATACGATGCTATTATGAAGAATAGTACATGGTCTTTATGTGACTTGCCCCCTGGCAAGAAGGCCATTGGCACTAAGTGGGTATACAAATTGAAGCGTAAGCCTGATGGCACAGTGGATCGCCATAAGGCTAGGCTTGTTGCAAAAGGTTATGCTCAAGAGAAGGGCATTGATTTTGATGAGACTTTTGCTCCCACATGTCGTATGACCACTGTTCGTAGCATCTGTGCATTAGCAGCTCATAATGGTTGGAATGTACATCAGCTGGACATAAAGACTGCGTTCTTAAATGGAGATTTGCATGAGGAGGTGTATGTATCGCAGCCTCGTGGTTTTGTTCAAACAGGGCAGGAAAACAAAGTGTGCAGGTTAAAAAAGGCTTTATATGGTTTAAAGCAAGCTCCACGAGCTTGGTATGAAAAAATACATGCATATTTGACTGCACATGGGTTTCAGAATAGTCCAACAGAAAGCACTTTGTATGTTAAACGTGTGGATGGTGTACATCTAATCATTGCTCTCTATGTCGATGACATGCTGCTCACAGGACCAAATGAGAGTCATATTGCTGATTTTAAGGCTGATTTGAATGCCTCTTTTGAGATGTCAGATTTGGGGCATTTGCATCATTATTTGGGGATACAATTTAAGCAGTGTGATGGAGGTATTGCTTTGTGTCAGACAAAGTATATTGAAACATTGTTGCGGAGATTTGGCCTTGAAGACTGCAAGCCTATTGCTACTCCAATGGAGACAGGTTTGAAGTTGAGTCTTCATGATGCTGGAGATCACTTTGATGTCACACTCTATCAGACAGCTGTTGGTTGCCTCATTTATGTATGCATTACGAGGCCAGACATTCAGTTTGCAGTCTCACAGGTGAGCAGATTTATGCATAGCCCAGGCATTAAGCATTGGCAGGCAGTGAAGCGTATCTTTCGCTATTTGAGTGGTACTCGGCATCTTGGGTTGTTTTATCCCAAGGGGGGATCATTGCCGCCAGATTTACATGTTTTTTCAAATTCTGACTGGGCTGGTTGTTATGACACACGCGTGTCCACGAGTGGTTTTTGCTTCATGCTTGGAAGCTCATGCATATCATGGTTGAGCAAGAAGCAGCCTACTGTGGCCACTTCTAGTTGTGAAGCTGAGTACAGGGCAGCTTTCACAGCTACGGTTGAGTGTGTGTGGCTCAGACGCCTTATGGCTGATTTGGGTGTTGGGCAGCCATCTGCCACCACCATCTTCACTGACAGTCAGAGCGCATTGGCAGTTGCGCGGAACCCAGTGTTCCATGCTCGTACGAAGCACATTGAGGTGCACTACCATTATGTCAGGGAGAGACTCTCTGCAGGAGAGATCAGTTTGGCTTATGTGCCAACACAGGGTAACCTTGCAGACCTTTTCACAAAGGCTCTGCCTCGTGAGAAGTTCGAAGCTTTTCGCAAAGCTTTGGGCTTACTCCCTTTTGTGGATTCGTCCACATAGCTAGACACTTCCCTATACATGAGTGCTAGCTCTTGTTCACCGCATCACTCCAGGGGGGATTTGTTACCATATTATAGTAGTGATGTGTGTGAACACACTTAGGACCGCCGGGGCACTTTTTCCCTCACTAGGAGGTTTTTTCCCCCGTGCATTGTATATACGCCCATTATCTTCTAGGGCTTGTTATCTTTCATTTTTGGCACTCATAATACACTACTGTGTTGTGCTCAAGCTTCCTCATCTTCTTGAAGTTGTGTGTGCATTCCTGCAACCCTAATTCCAACAGGGGGGACCCACCCCTACATGCTTGCAAAGTTTGCCATGGAAAATCCGGGCCTTCCCCATACCATTGTACCAAAACATGCTCCGATTGGGACCAAACTTTGCAAGCAAGTGGGGGGGGACCCACTCCCACATGCTTGTTGCAAAGTTTGGTCACAATGGGAGCATGTTTGGATC
Organism: Cibotium barometz; assembly: GCF_041138505.1. Lineage (NCBI taxonomy): Eukaryota > Viridiplantae > Streptophyta > Polypodiopsida > Cyatheales > Cibotiaceae > Cibotium > Cibotium barometz. The sequence continues at coordinate 8,520,281 of NC_141058.1, forward strand.
AGTAATTAGCGCCCAGTGTAAATTTTTCAAGTCTCTTGGTGCTTAAGAGGCCATGGAAATTACGGGCCTTCCCCATACCATCATACCCAAACATGCTCCGACGGACCAAACTTTGCAAGAATGTGGGGGGGAACCACCCCCACATGCTTGAAAAGTTTAGTCACAATCGGAGCATGTTTGGATTAGTAATTAGTGCCCAGCGCGGACTTCTCAAGTGTCTTGGCACTTAAGAGGCCATGGAAAATCCAGGTATTCCCCATCCCATCGTACCCAAAGATGCTCCGATGGGGACCAAATTTGCAAGCATGTGGGGGGGACCCACCCCACATGCTTGCAAAGTTTGGCCATTGAAAATCTGGGCCTTCCCCATACCATCGTACCCAAACATGCTCCAACGGGGACCAAACTTTGCAAGCATGTGGGGGGGACCCACCCCACATGCTTGCAAAGTTTGGCCATTGAAAATCTGGGCCTTCCCCATACCATCGTACCCAAACATGCTCTAACGGGGACCAAACTTTGCAAGCATGTGGGGGGGCCATTTGGGTCTGATGGTGTGGGGAAGGCCCAAATTTTCCATGGCCTCTTAAGCACCAAGAGACTTGAAAAATCTGCACTGGGAGCCAATTACTAATTTAAACATGCTCTGATTGTGACCAAACTTTGCGAGCATGTGGGGGTGCCCACATGCTTGCAAAGTTTGGTCACAATCAGAGCATGTTTAAATTAGTAATTGGCGCCCAGTGTGGATTTTTCAAGTCTCTTGGTGCTTTTAAGAGGCCATGGAAAATCCGGGCCTTCCCCACACCATCAGACCTAAACATGTCCCGATGGTGGGGACCAAACTTTGTAAGCATATGGGGGGGATCCACCCCCACGTGCTTGCAAAGTTTGGTCACAAATCGGAGCATGTTTGGATTAGTAATTAGCATCCAATGTGGATTTTTCAAGTTTTTTGGTGCTTAAGAGGCCATGGAAAATCTTGGTCTTCCCCATCCCATTGTACCCAAACATGTTCCGATGGGGACCAAACTTTGCAAGCATGTGGGGGGGACACAACCCCACATGCTTGCAAAGTTTGGCCATGGAAAATCCGGGCCTTTCCCATACCATCGTACCCAAACATACTCCGATGGGGACCAAACTTTGCAAGCATCTGTGGGGGACCCACCCCCGCATGCTTGCAAAGTTAGTCACAATCGGAGCATGTTGGATTAGTAATTAGCGCCCAGTGTGGATTTTTCAAGTCTATTGGTGCTTAAGAGGCCATGGAGAGTCCGGGCCTTCCCCATACCATCGTACCCAAACATACTCCGCTGGGGAGCAAACTTTGCAAGCATGTAGGGGGGCCCACCCCCACATGCTTACAAAGTTGGGTCACAATCGGAGCATGTTTGGATTATTAATTAGCGCACACTGCGGATTTTTCAACTCTCTTGGTGCTTAAGAGGCTATGGAAAATCAGGGCATTCCACATACCATCATACCCAAACATGCTCCGATGGAACCAAACTTTGCAAGTATGTGGGGGGGGTCCAACCCCACACGCTTGCAAAGCTTTGTCACAATCGGAGCATGTTTGGATTGGTAATTAGTGCCGAGTGCAGATTTTTCAAGTCTCTTGGTGCTTAAGAGGCCATGGAAAATCCAGGCCTTCCCCATACCATCGTACCCAAACATGCTCCGATGGGGACCAAACTTTGCAAGCATGTGGGGGGGATCCACCCCCACATGCTTGCAAAGTTTGGTCACAATCGGAGTTTTTTTGGATTAGTATTTAGCGCCCAGTGCAGATTTTTCAAGTCTCTTAGTGCTTAAGAGGCCATGGAAAATCCCGGCCTTCCCCATACCATCATACCCAAAGATGCTTCCATGGCAACCAAACTTTGCAAGAATGTGGAAAGGGTCCATACCCACTTGCTTGCAAACTTTGGTCACAATCGTAATTAGCGCCGCCCAATGCAGATTTTTCAAGTCTCTTAGTGCTTAAGAGTTCATGGAAAATCCGGGCCTTCCCCATACCATCGTACCCAAACGTGCTCTCATGGGGACCAAACTTTGCAAGCATGTGGGGGGGGGTCCAACCCCACACGCTTGCAAATTTTCGTCACAATCGGAGCATGTTTGGATTGGTAATTAATGCCGAGTGTAAATTTTTCAAGTCTCTTGGTGCTTAAGAGGCCATGGAAAATCCAGGCCTTCCCCATACCATCATACCCAAACATGCTCCGATGGGGACCAAACTTTGCAAGCATGTGGGGGGGATCCACCCCCACATGCTTGCAAAGTTTGGTCACAATCGGAGTTTTTTTGGATTAGTATTTAGCGCCCAGTGCAGATTTTTCAAGTCTCTTGGTGCTTAAGAGGCCATGGAAAATCCGGGCCTTCCCCATAACATCGTACCCAAAGATGCTTCCATGGCAACCAAACTTTGCAAGAATGTGGAAAGGGTCCATACCCACTTGATTGCAAAGTTTGGTCACAATCGGACTGTTGCATATGACAAATGAAGATCAATGCAAGGATGCAACAAAAAAGACACTTAGGGCTCTTGAAAAGAGTTCCAAGTTGTAGATGAATGTGGGAGAGGGCTTGACAATAATCCCACATGGGAACTTTTGGGAGTTCTAGAGTTTTTGTATAAAAGGTGGCCCATTTGAGAGCTAGGGAGCACTCTTTGGTCATTTGGTTGAGAGGCTCATAGAGATATCTTGCTCCATAGCTCCTTCTCATGTGCTCTCCCAAGGCTCTCCATCTCCATTCATGCTTCAATCTTGTACTCTCTATTCTCTACATTTTCAATGATATGAGGTTATGGTCTACACACTTGCTAATCTAGATTTCTTAATGATGTTTTGATGCTAAAATCTGATTTGTGCATGAAATGATGTGTAGTTGAGGCTTGTGTGATAGCTCTTTGCATGTTAGATTCTTTGCATAAGTTGCATTTTTGTGCTAAAGTGTAGCCTAATCTTGATGCTTTGATTATGTTAGATTGATGCGTTGATTGTGTTAGATTGATTGCTTGAGTGATGAAGAAGGATTGAGTAGGACTAGAAGTCATTAGTGTGTGGTTAACTCATCTTCTCCCATTCGGGATAGCCTCTATGCGCTAACCGGGTTGCATTCACGGATTGACAAAGTGTGTGGGTTGGAGTGTAGCCTCCGCTATGCTATGATGTCCCAAACAATGGCGCCGCTGTCGGGGAACGCACACCTAAGTTAGTGAAGGGTGTTAACCATTACTTCTTACTAAGTACTCCATTGATTGCAAAATCGTGGATTAAGGTAGATTAGAGTAGAGTTTGCAAGGGCATTGAGTGTGTGATCTCAAGGGCGCCTTGTGTGTTTTCGGTTTTTTGATTAGAAGCAAAAAAAAATTATAACCCTATTGCGGTAGAGTAATCCCGCCATTAAGTAGGTTCAAATGGTTTCTGTTTTTGTATTTTTTGACGTCGAGCGAAGGAGGAAGGAGATGGTGAAGGCAAACGGCTGTTGGAGCTGAAGCAAAGAAAAAATAAATAAATAAATATATATATTTACCTTGAAGCGTGGCTGTTTGTGCCAGCAGCTTGAAGGACTGGGGGGCAGCGTTGGCCGGTTGAAAGGAGAGCAGAGGCGGCTTAAAAAAAAACAAAATATATATATATATATATATATAATTGTTTACGTTGACATGGCATTGTAGGGGGTCGTTTGCATCGTGTGCTGCACTGGGGGGCGCCTGCAGTGGGCGCAGCTTGCAGACGACGGCTGGAAGTAGGAAGCGAAGGAGTAGACGGCGGCTGGAAGAGGAAGCGAAGGGTGTGGGCGCAGCCTGCAGACGGCGGCTGGAAGAGGAAGCGAAGGAGTAGACGGCAGCTGGAAGAGGAAGCGAAGGGTGTGGGCGCAGCCTGCAGACGGCGGCTGGAAAAGGGAAGCGAAGGAGTAGACAGCAACACTGAGGCAGTTGGAGTGGAAGTGAGAGGAAGCTGCGTGGAGGCGACCGGCACTGGTTGTAGCAAGAGAGAAGCGAACGTAGCAGGAGAAGGCGTTGAAGGCCGGCGTGAAGGCTGGTGGTGTGGAAAGAGAGCGAAGTTGACTAGCAGAAGTCGCGTGGAGGGCGCCTGGGTGCGAAGTTGCTGAAGGCCAGACGACAACCAAGCACCTACGGCAGCTGTTGCAGAAGCCGCGTGGGGGCAGCCGTTGCAGAAGCCGCGTGGGGGCAGCGCAGAATCCGGGAAGCGGTGGCGGATAAGGTAAGTGCATTTTTAATTTTTTTGTTTTTTATTTTTTTAATAATTTTTCATGTTTTTTATATTTTTAAATAAAAAATAATAATAATAAATATAAAAAAACCAACAAAAAAAATATTTTTTTAAAAAAAAGAAAAGAAAAAGAGATAGAAAAAAAAGAAAGAAAAAAGAAGAAGAAAGAAAAAAAAAGAAAAAAAACCATAAAATAATAAATTTATTTTTTTTAAAAAAGGAGAAAAAAAGAAAAAAACAATTTTTATTTTTGTATTTTGAATCCATTGTTCATTTTTTAAATTTCTGTAAAGTCTTGCATAATTAAAGTAGCTTGTATTTTTTTGTATTTTTTTTAGAATTTTGTAATTGCATGCATAATTAGTAGATTTATATTTTTTGTAATTGGCACGAAATTTATTAGTTAAAAAAAAAACAAACAAACAAACAAACAAAAAAAAAACAACAACAAAAGGAGAAAAAAACAAAAGAAAACAAAAGAAAATTAAAAAAAAAATCTATAAATTAAGTGTTTTTTAGGAGTCTACTTTTTTGCATATTTTGTAATTTATTTTTTTAATTTTTTGCATAATTAGTGTAACTTGCATTTTTTAATTTTTTGTAACTTTGTGCATAATTAGTATTTTTTTTAGCGTGATTCATAATTTTTGTAATTAATTTAAAAAAAAGGTAAAAACATAAAATCATATAAAAAATAAAAATTATTTTAAAAAAATAATAATAAAAAATAGGATAGATAGTTACACCACACATACTCATTTTAGTTGCATTTAGTGATTAGGTAGGTTAAAATATATATATATATATATTTATTTAATTTAAAAAAAACAAAAAAAAATAAAACAAAACAAAAACACATAAAAAACGAAAAAAAATTTGACCTTATACACTTGCGGTCGGGACGTCTTATAGATTCTGCCATAGGGCCTAGGGCACCTTCTAGAGTACCTACGCAGGAAAGTGGGACCCAATCGGTAGGAAATTTGGCAGATATTGCTGAAACCCTTTCTGAATCCCAATCCGATACCCTTTCCTCCAGAACAACTAGTTCATTGTCCATGGACAATCTAAGGCCGACAAATAGTCATCCTGTAGCCCCAAATAGAACACCCACAAGATCCTTTAATCCATTTGAAGCCGACACCATGGGGTTAACACTTAATGTGAGACTCCAATATGTCTACACAAATGCTAGAGGAGCTGAGATCTTTAGGGATCCACAACAACGGTATCTTGTTAAGATCGCAGACATTTTCTCAGAACTTGATAGAGCACCTCTAGTCAATGACCAGGGTAACATGTACATGGGTGGAGATGGTGTTCGCTACGAAGTCACCTACCATCCAGAAAATGTAGACGAATTAGGGGAGCTCTCTAAAACCGAGTTCTTAGACTTATCAAAACTTTCTAGAGCAAGGGAGTCTAGAGATGACTGGCTCATTGAGCCGGACATGCCTGGACCCTCCAATGCCCAGTCCTCAAAGCCATCCATAGATGATTTACTTCTTGTAGATCTAAATTTGGAAAGGGATAGGAAAGGCAAGAGCAAAATGGATCAGGGGGCTGAGAACCAATGGGAGTTTGTACGACAAATACCAGTGACAAAGGTCTTACAGGATGACCCACTTCACGAGGTCTATAAGGACTCTTTAGAGGGATATTATGCCACAACTAGATTGCCACAGCTAGATCTTCCTCTAGCACTGGTAGTGGTAGTTGAGAAGCTTGCAGGACACATGAACCGAATAATTGATAAATGGGCCAATGAATACCGAACCTTAGATTGGAAAGAGATTCGGGAACTCACGTGGAAAGGACAACCATTATTCATGGAAGTGTTCTCACCAAATACAGCCAAACCAGGAGAGACAGCCTTTCTTGGAGAAACTGTTGCTCCTCCCCTATGAGAGTTCACTAGAGAGGGACCCTCAACATCAAAGTGGACCACTGCTAGTAGCCCAACCCTAGCACCAAGATATCGTCCTACACCAAATGTGCGACCACCGGTCACACCACAACAACAACATCTTTCTCACTATGACAATTGGAGGAGAGGGGAGCCAACTCGGCCTCCCATAAATGCACCTCCTGAAATGCGGGTGACAAGATCTTTGGAGGGGTTTGGTGAGGCTGGTAATAGGGGACCCACACCAATTTTGGATGCATGTGGACCATCTTACCAAAGAGAGGAACAATTCCCACTGAGAGTGAGAGGCCGTAGGCCCTATGATGAGTATTCAAGACAAGTAAGGCCATCAACTCTTCAGAAACTGGTAAAGAAGTATGAAGGGTCGGGAGATCCATACGACCATGTAGCAGCATTTAGGCAAGCAGTTCGAGCTGAGCAAGTGGCTGACAAGCATACTCAAATTGAAGGATTTGGACTCACCCTTGAGGGAAAAGCCCTTGCTTGGTTTCAGGCATTAGAGGCTTCAGACAAATCTTCTTTACGAGTTTTGGAAGAGAGATTCATTGCTGCTTTTTCCTTGATGGGAATTCAACATGACACGGTAGCACACATCTACTCTTTCAAGCAAGGCGAGAATGAGAGTGTTAGAGACTGTGTAAATAGAATGAAGCAGTACATTAATCGTTGCCCAGAAGATGAGAAGCCCGCCCAAAGTCGATTAATTTCTCTCTTCTTAAAAGGACTCAAAAATTCAACACTGCATACACATCTCTATGCGAAGAAGCATACAAATTTCAATGAGTGTTGCCATGATGCTATGGATTTCACCGATAACTTCAAATTCCAAGATGGTTCTGGCCCAGAGGTGAAACCTAGAGATCAGTGGGGTGATGACCGAAGTTGAGGGTCTAGCGCGCTAGTAAATCCAGACCAGATAGCTAACCTAGTACTAAGGAAATTGGGACAGACCTATCGTCCACCCATGCAGCCACAACAACAGCAGCAGAGAATGAGGAGTGTACTTCCTACAGGTCCTCATCTTTGTGGAGCATGTGGCGGTAACCATAAAACAGAGGAATGTAATACCTTTTCTCCTCTAGTCACAAACCAACCCACAAAGAAGTGGTGCCAAGCCTGTGCTTGGAACTTTACCCATACCACACAGGAATGTACTCGCATTGCGAGAATGAGACAGGAACGTGAGCAGCCAAGGGGTGGAGTGGCTCCACAAATGTATCAACAGTATACTAATTTTGAACGTAAGCCACCCGCCGATGGCACAAGAGCAAGCACGACCTGTTCTTGGTGCTCAACCTCCTGCTCCAGGGACTGCTCCTGTGAGGGTTGTTGACTACGACAATTCAAATATGTGTAGAGAATTGGTAAACCCAGGCTATGTGAAGGAGGAATATGTATCATATTCATCCAAAGAAAATCTCTTTGAAAGTCCCGCATACCCAAGCCCAGCACTGGACACTCAACCAGGGGAACAAAACTCTTTAATGCTGCTAGGCGGCTACCAACCTAGGACTCCAGGCCCCTCAGGTCAATGGTAGCCAAGGAAAGTAGAGGCCAAACCAATGGGCCCCTGTTATGAGTGCGGAGAACCCCATTGGGCCCGTGATTGTCCACATCGCTCAAGGCAAGCATCTCGATCCAATACAACAGTACAACAGTTTCCACCAATTGAAAGATATTGTCTAGGGTGTTGTGTAGAACACTTCCCAAAAGATTGTCTGCTGAAACCACATGAGGAAGGCACCTCTCAACCAAAGGTCTCACTCAACCTTGTAGGGGCAGTTCCATCACCACCTTCATCTGAGAATGAGGATGTCATGCCACTTAGAGTCTTGACTAGATCACAGACACGAAATGCCGAAATACAAACTGATGAGACCCCTCGAACTAGGGATGCAAAGACAAATCTAGTGGACAAGACCCTACAGTCCACTAGAAAAAAGACCACTAGGAGGAAAAAGAACCGAAACAAGCGAACTAAAAGTGCATCCACTAGTTCTCAAGAAGCCTCTAAACACCACATGAGGGATAAAACTTTTACATCCCAAGAAGTGCATGAGGAACATCAACCCCAAACTGAGCCTAGTGCTAAACAAGATGAGGCTAGTACGACTGAGGATAGTTCTGGGGGTTCTGTTTTTGTGGATAAAGTGAATGAGACTCTAGATGCTATCATTGATGCTCATAGAAGTCGCATTGCAGCTTTATCTGAACTACCCAAGAAGCTTCAAGAATACCCAAACCCTCGTGAGGAGAAGATCAATCTAGCTGTACATCAGCAACTCATTAGGGAAGCTCAGTCAATACTTGAGGGACCACCACCACCTATTCCTCGGGGCCCAACCTCTCTTAAGCCAACATTAGAAACCATACCAGAAGTGTCATCAAGTCGGGAAATGAAAAGTGAGCTCATTTCACAAGCTCATGGCGAAAGGTCTGCACCAATTGACACCCAATTGAAAGGAGGTATTCTGCCACCACCTAGCCTTGTCTTCCCATGCAATGATGAAGTTATTGATGCTAATGAGGACATGGCAAATGAGATGTGGGCCGCAGTTCATGAGAAAGTTAATGAGAACATGTCTTCTATTAGTTCGCCTCCATTCTCTGAGGTGGATTTTACCAGGGGCATGGAAAACAACTTTAGACGCCCAAGCATCCAGGAGGAAGTTCAAACAATTGTTTCTCCCAGAAGTAAGCATACAATGAAAACCTTACCATCATATCTGGGAGAATATGAGAACTGTTCTCAAACCTTGAGGATACCCTCCATGCATAAAAGGTTGACAAAGGAGAAGGATATGAGTATCGTGCAAGCTATTTTGTCAGCACCAGTGGCTTGTACCTTACCTTTGCTTGATTTGATAAAAATTCGACCTGAGTTGTGGAATGATATTGCCACATGTTTGTCAGAGCAGGTATTGCTACAAAAGGGTCACCATGAGTGTACTATACACCCTGAGACAAAGCATGTTATGCCAGTTCCTATTAACAAAGTAGGAAAATTTTGTGAGGACGATCAGGGAAATGCTACCCTCCCATTAGAAGTGCGAAAAGTAGTTTCAACTGCAATACTTGATAGTGGTGCAGGAGTGGGCATTGTGACAAGGTCCATTTGGGAAAAGTGGGGCAAACCAGCTATTAGGAGTACCAGGATGCGCTTGCAGCTAGCAGATGGAAGCTTAGAACATCCCCTTGGGCTACTTGAGAACATATTGGTCACCACATGTGGGATTGAATATGAGCACACCTTTGCAGTAGTGGATTTTGGAAAACATCCAAACTATGAAGTGATATTGGGTAGACCATTCATGCGACAATTTCAAATGATTCAAGATTGGGGATACAATTATTTGTACCTCCGACATGATTCTGTCATCACAAGGGTCAACCTAAGGAATCACTCATATCGTGATGTAACAAGGTCTCCAATAGATGAGTTTGATTCTGCTTCACCTGAGGGCTCAAGAGTTACATTGTCAGATGGGCGAGAAGATCTATGGATGTGTGGAGCCTCATGTAGGGATTTCAACACTGAGAGACTTAAGGGTAATCGAAGTGTATCAGATGAGGCAAACATTCCACAACCCTTCCCTGAGCATTTAATTGATCCACTAGAATGGAGTCATGTCCTTGCAACATTATCGACAAGTGCTTTACCTAAGCCAATTCAATTCTGTGACTCAGATGGATATGACATTATTCCTATACGAATGGTACAACCACGTGACCTTCTAGATGATTTGTACTATAGGAATGCTTCCACAACAGCACTGCATGTAGAAGAAGTCTCAGTGGAGAATTTAACACTCAAATCTGCTAATGATGCTGATCAAAAGGGTGATGTTTCTACCTTACAAAACCCACTTTCAAAATCTGCTCTTGAAGCTCCAAAACAAATGATGTGGATAATTGATGAGTACTCAAGTGAGGGCCATGGCTGGCATATTCCAACTACTCTAGTTGCTGCTCAAAGAAGGCCAGGCAAGAAGAAATTATCAATGTGGCTACCCAAAGATGCGTACAAACTTGTACCATCTAGTCCAGTTGCTAAGCCTCTTAAGAAGCACATCATTTCCAAGCCGAAACCTCGGATTATTACTCGATGGGTCCCAAAACATGTTCTTAAAGCACAAGGCTATTATGAGGGTGCAAGAACAATTTGGCTTCCAAAATGCAATGCTTTGCTAGGGGTAAAAGAGTGTTTCAGAAAGATTCCAAAAGCCACACTTGATTTTCCATATCAGTGGGTGCAAAAGAAATCAACACAAACTCTTCAAGATAGGATAGGTGGTTGTGATAGCACCTACAAATCTACTGGTGTTGATCTTCCTAAAACATGTATTGAAACACCGGTTGTCCCAATTTCTCCTTATTACCCAATTCCACCATCAACTTGTGTACCTAAGACAAGTCCAAATGAGTCTCATTTGAACATAGATTCTAGCATTTCAATGCCTAAATCCTCTTATCTTGCTCAAATTCCTCGACAATTGCTAAAATTTCCACATCTTAAGAAGAACATAGCCAAACCCAAAGATAAGGCATTAGCTCTACAATTGAAGCTCTTTGGTAGATCAATGTTTGCATAGTGTGGTTCCTTATGCCTTTAGAGGATTATGTTCTTTTTTAGATGATCTCCACCACCAGCGCAAGGGTAAGCTCAGTGACTCCACAATAAGATCGACAAGCCAGGGCACTTTTCTCCCATTGGGTTTTTTCCCTCGGCTATATTCGGTGATTGGCACCAATAGCAAATTTTAGTCTTTTCTTTTTCTTTTCTTGTTTGTTAATAAAAATTTTGCAGAGATCTCCGCTAAAAAAAGAGCATCAAACACGCCCCAATAGTCCACCTACCGTGCACACAAATTAGGAAGGGGGGAGACATGCTACGCCTACAAAGATCAAGGACGAGCAATCTGCACAAAATCAGCAATGCATCAATGCAAACGAACAACATCAACAGGGCACTACAACAGGTGTATTCAAATCTTAATCTTTATTTCTTTATGTGCTTTTATCTTTCGAATATATGGTTTGCATGTTCACACAATGTTGGCTGGTTTAAGTTTTTGATTAGTTGTTAAAATATGGTGAGTGAATTCTAGACTCTTAGAAGACTTAGTAAAAGATATTTCTATCTAAAGACAGTGTAGGATATATACCAATGGAATATGCCAAGTTCTTATGCTTTCAAGGTATATTAGTTATCCCTAGTGGTAGCTACCTCTTAGATATGAGCTAGGTGCTAGGATTAATAAAAAAAATTATGAAAATATACCATTAAAAAAAATTGAGACATGATGTGTCTACAGCCATGTGGAATGCTTGGTAGGACCTGGGGTTGTCTTAGCACCTTGGGGCCGATGCCTTGGTTTCCCTGGGGTGAACACTGGTGTCTAAAAGCTTCAGAAAAAGACCTTTGAGGAATCTATCGCCTTGATAGATGTTGGTAGGACTCTGGGATACACTATGGGCCCTCGAGACCGATGCCCTCATCTTCATGGGGTACTCCTTATGTCATAAAAGAAAAAAAAAAGGGGTCTGTCGTCCTTGAAGATACTTAGCGGCTTTTAGATTCTCTTGGCGGAGGTCTCTTGGCCATTGCTTGGGTCTCATTGGGATGGAACCTTAATCTTTATCACCTTCTACTACACACACATCAAAAAAGAAAAAGAAAAAAAAGGAAAAAAAGAGAGACAGTTCCAATCACCTTTGCTCATATTTAGGAGTAGGTTTGCCACTTAGGAACAACTTAAATACTTGTAGGACATTGAGACTGAGATCATAACCGGCGGTGTACAAAGCACACTTGCCTTTGCATAGCACTATCTACCACTTAAGTCTGACTTTGACTAGTCTTTACTCACCTATTTTAGTACTCATTAAAACTTTAATCAGCCTTGCACTTGTATGCTCACGTGTGAAATTATCATTGCTGGTTTTTCTTTTCTTTTCTTTTCTTTTCTTTTTTCAATAAAAGACTTTACTTGTATCCATTGTTTTTTTGTTGCAGCTCTTGCTACTACCGGGCTCGAGGACGTGCGCAAAATAGGAAGGGGCGAGTGTTGCATGACAAATGAAGATCAATGCAAGGATGCAACAAAAAAGACACTTAGGGCTCTTGAAAAGAGTTCCAACTTGTAGATGAATGTGGGAGAGGGCTTGACAATAATCCCACATGGGAACTTTTGGGAGTTCTAGAGTTTTTGTATAAAAGGTGGCCCATTTGAGAGCTAGGGAGCACTCTTTGGTCATTTGGTTGAGAGGCTCATAGAGAGAGCTTGCTCCATAGCTCCTTCTCATGTGCTCTCTCAAGGCTCTCCATCTCCATTCATGCTTCAATATTGTACTCTCTATTCTCTACATTTTCAATGATATGAGGTTATGGTCTACACACTTGCTAATCTAGATTTCTTAATGATGTTTTGATGCTAAAATCTGATTTGTGCATGAAATGATGTGTAGTTGAGGCTTGTGTGATAGCTCTTTGCATGTTAGATTGTTTGCATAAGTTGCATTTTTGTGCTTAAGTGTAGCCTAATCTTGATGCTTTGATTATGTTAGATTGATGCGTTGATTGTGTTAGATTGATTACTTGAGTGATGAAGAAGGATTGAGTAGGACTAGAAGTCATTAGTGTGTGGTTAACTCATCTTCTCCCATTCGGGATAGCCTCTATGCGCTAACCGGGTTGCATTCACGGATTGACAAAGTGTGTGGGTTGGAGTGTAGCCTCCGCTATGCTATGATGTCCCAAACAACACGGACCATGTTTGGATTAGTAATCAGCACCCAGTGTAGATTTTTCAAGTCTCTAAGTGCTTAAGAGGTCATGGAAAATCCGGGCCTTCCCCATACTATCGTACCCAAACATGCTCTCATAGGGACCAAACTTTGCAAGCATGTGGGGGGGACCCACCCCCACACGCTTGCAACTTTTGGTCATGATTAGAGCATGTTTGGGTTAGTAATTAGTGCTGCCCAGTCCAGATTTCTCAAGTCTCTTGGTGGTTAAGAGGCCATGGAAAATGCAGGTCTTCCCCATCCCATTACACCCAAACATGCTCCGATGTGGACCAAACTTTACACGCATGTGGGGGGGACCCATACCCACATGCTTGCAAAGTTCGATCATAATCAAAGCATGTTTGTGTTAGTAATTAGTGCCCAGTGCGGATTTTTCAAGTCTCTTGGTGCTTAAGAGGCCATGGAAAATCTGGGCATTCCACATATTATCGTACCCAAACATGCTCCGATGGGGGCCACAAACTTTGCAAGCATGTGGGGGGGGGGAGGCACTCCCATATGCTTGCAAATTTTGGTATCAATCGGAGCATGTTTGGATTAGTAATTAGTGTGCCGAGTGCAGACTTTTCAAGTCCCTTGCTGCTTAAGAGGCCTTGGAAAATCCGGCCCTTCCCCACACCTTCGTACCCAAACATGCTCCGATGAGGACCAAACTTTGCAAGAATATGGGGGGGATCCACCCTCACATGCTTCCAGAGTTTTGTCACAATCAGAGCATGTTTGGATTAGTAATTAACGCCCAGTGCGGATTTTTCAAGTCTCTTGGTGCTTAAGAGGCCATGGAAAATCCGGGCCTTCTCCATACCATCGTCCAAAGGTGCTTCGATGTGGACCAAAATTTATGTGTGAGGAGGGCCCATCCCCACTTGCTTGCAAATTTTGGACACAATCAAAGCATGTTTGGATTAGTAATTAGTGCCCAGTGTGGATTTTTCAAGTCTCTTGGTGCTTAAGAGGTCATGGAAAATCCGGGCCTTCCCGATACCATCATACCCAAATATTCTCCAATTGGGACCAAACTTTGCAAGCATGTGGGAGGGACCCACCCCCACATGCTTGCAAAGTTTGGTCATAATTGAAGCATTTTTGGGTTAGTAATTAGCGCCCCCAGTGCGGATTTTTCAACTCTCTTGGTGCTTAAGAGGCCATGGAAAATCCGAGCCTTCCAAATACTTATCGTACCCAAACATGCTTCGATGGGGACCAAACTTTGTAAGCATGTGGGAGGAACCCGACCCCACATGCGTGGAAAGTTTGGTTACAAATGGAGCATGTTTGGATTAGTAATTAGCAGCACGTGCGGAGTTTTGAAGTCTCTTGGTGCTTAAGAGGACATGGAAAAACCGGGCCTTCCCCATACCATCATACCCAAAAATGCTCCGATGGGAAAGAAACTTTGCAAGAATGTTTAGTAGTTAGCGCCCAGTGCGGATTTTTCAAGTGTCTTGGTGCTTAAGAGGCCACAGAAAATCCGGGTCTTCCCCATCCCACCCATCGTACCCAAAGATGCTCCGATGAGGACCAAACTTAACAAGCATGTGGGCGGGACCCACCCGCACATGCTTGCAAAGTTTGGCCATGGAAAATCCGGGCCTTCCCCACACCATCGTACCGAAACATGTTCTGATAGGGACCAAAATTTGCAAGCGTGTGGGGGGGACCCATTCCTACAGCTTGCAAACTTCGGCCATGATTGGAGCATGTTTGGGTTATTAATTAGCACCCACCAGTGTGAATTTTTCAAGTCTCTTGGTGCTTAAGAGGCCATGGAAAATCCGGGCCTTCCCCATACCATCATACCCAAACATGCTCGGATGGGGACCAAACTTTACAAGCATGTGGGGGGGCCCACCCCCACTTGCTTGTAATGTTTGGTCACAATCGGAGAATGTTTGAATTAGTAATTAGCGCCCAGTGCGGATTTTTCAAGTCTCTTGGTGCCAAGCATGTGGGGGGCGCCCACCACCCCCACACATGCTTGCAAAGTTTGGTCACAATCAAAGCATGTTTAAATTAGTAATTAGCGGCCAGTTTGGATTTTTGAAGTCTCTTGGTGCTTAAGAGGCCATGGAAAATTCGGGCCTTCCCCATACAATCGTACCCAAACAGGGCTCCGATGGGGACCAAACTTTGAAAGCATGTGGGGGGCCCACCCCCATAAGCTTACAAAGTTTGGTCACAATCGGAGCATGTTTGGATTGGTAATTAGCGGCCAATGCGGATTTTTGAAGTCTCTTAGTGCTTAAGAGGCCATGAAAAATCCAGGCCTTCCCCATACTATCGTACCCAAACATGCTCCGATGGGGTCCAAAATTTGCAAACATGTGGGGGGGACCCACCTCCACATTTTGGCAAAGTTTGGTCATGATCGGAGCATGTTTGGGTTAGTAATTAGCGTGCCCAGTACAAATTTCTCAACAAGTCTCTTAGTGCTTAAGAGGCCATGGATTATCCAAGCCTTCCCATACCATGCTACCCAAACATGCTCCGATGGGCACCAAACATTGCAAGCATGTGGGGGTGACCCACCGCCACATGCTTGCAAAGTTTGGTCATGATTGGAGTATGTTAGGGGTAGTAGTACGGATTTTTCAAGTCTCTTGGTGCTATCGAACTTTACAAACATGTGGAAGGGACCCACCCCCACATGCGTGCAAAGTTTGGTAATGATCGGAGCATGTTTGGGTTAGTAATTAGCGCTCAGTGCGAATTTTTCAAGTCTCTTGGTGCTTAAGAGGCCATGGAAAATACGGGCCTTCTCCATACCATCTTATGTAAACATGCTCGGATGGGGACCAAACTTTGCAAGAATGTGTTGGGGAACCACCCCCACATGCTTGCAAAGTTTGGTCACAATCGGAGCATGTGTAGATTAGGAATTAGCGCCCACTGTGGATTTTTCAAGTCTCTTGGTGCTTAAGAGGCCATGGAAAATCCGAGTCTTCCCCATCCCATCGTACCCAAACATGGTCCGATGGGGACCAAACTCTGCAAGCATTTGCGGGGGACCCAGCCCCAAATGCTTGCAAAGTTTTGGCCATGGAAAATCTAGGCCTTCCCCATACCATCGTACCCGAACATGCTCCGATGGGGACCAAACTTTGCAAGCATAATGGGAGGGCCCACCCCCACATGCTTGCAAAGTTTGGTCATAATCGAAGCATGTTTAAATTAGTAATTGGCACCCAGTGCGGATTTTTCAAGTCTCTTGGTGCTTAAGAGGCCATGGAAAATCCGGGCTTTCCCCACACGATAAGACCCAAACATGCCCCGATGGTTGGGGACCAAACTTTGCAAGCATGTGGGGAGGACCCACCCCCACATGCTTGCAAAGTTTGGTCATGATCGGAGCATCTTTGGGTTAGTAATTAGCGCATAGTGCGGATTCTTCAATTTTCTTAGTGCTTACGAGGCCATGGAAAATCCGGGCCTTCCCCATACTATCGTACCCAAACATGCTCCGATGGGGACCAAACTTTGTAAGCATCTGTGGGGGACTCGGGCATGCTTGCAAAGTTTGTCACAATCGGAGCATGTTGGATTAGTAATTAGCGGACACTGTGGATTTTTGAAGTCTCTTGGTGCTTAAAAGGCCATGGAAAATCCGGGCCTTCCCCATACCATCATCCAAACATGCTCTGATGGTGGGGACCGAACTTTGCAAGTGGGGGTGGCCTACCCTCACATGCTTACAAAGTTTGGTCATAATCAGATGATGTCTGGATTAGTAATTAGCGCCCAGTGAGAGGATTTTTCAAGTCTCTTGGTGCTTAAGAGGTCATGG
Source organism: Cibotium barometz (assembly GCF_041138505.1). NCBI lineage: Eukaryota > Viridiplantae > Streptophyta > Polypodiopsida > Cyatheales > Cibotiaceae > Cibotium > Cibotium barometz. The sequence goes on from NC_141058.1 coordinate 8,537,049, forward strand.
AAAATCCAGGCCTTCCCCATACCATCGTACCCAAACATGCTCTGATGGGGACCAGTCTTTGCGCAAGCATCTGCAAAAGGCCCACCCCCACATGCTTGCAAAGTTTGATCACAATCGGAGCATGTTTGGATTGGTAATTAGCACCCAATGTGCGGATTTTTCAAGTCTCTTGGTGCTTAAGAGGCCACGGAGAATCCGGGCCTTCCCCACACCATCGTACCCGAACATTCTCCAATAGGGAAGATACTTTGCAAGCATGTGGGGGGGGCCAACCCCCAAATGTCTGCAAAGTTTGTCACAATCGGATTATGTGTGGATTAGTAATTAGTGCCCCGCGCGGATTTTTCAAGTCTCTTGGTGCTTAAGAGGCCATGGAAAATCCGGGCCTTCCCCATAACATCGTACCCAAACATGCTTCGATGGGGACCAAACTTTGCAAGCATGTGGGGGGGACCCACCCCTACATGCTTGCAAAGTTTGGTCATGATCGGAGCATGTTTGGGTTAGTAATTAGCGCCCAGTGCGGATTTTTCAAGTCTCTTGGTGCTTAAGAGGCCACCATGGAAAATCCCGGCCTTCCCCATACCATCGTACCTAAACATACCAAACTTTGGAAGAATGTGTTGGGGAACCACCCCCACATACTTGCAAAGTTTGGTCACAATCGGAGCATGTTTGGATTAGTAATTAGCGCCCACTGTGAATTTTTCAAGTCTCTTGGTGCTTAAGAGGCAATGGAAAATCCGAGTCTTCCCCATCCCATCGTACCCAAACATGCGCCGATGGGGACCAAACTTTGCAAGCATGTGGGGGGGACCCACCCCCACATGCTTGCAAATGTTGGCCTTGGAAAATCTGGGCCTTCCCCATACCATCGTACCCAAACATGCTCTGATGTGGGACCAAACTTTGCAAGCATGTGGGGGGGCTCACCCCCACATGCTTGCAAAGTTTGGTCACAATCAGAGCTTGTTTGGATTAGTAATTAGCACCCAGTGCAGATTTTTGAAAGTCTCTTGGTGCTTAAGAGGCCATGGAAAATCCGGGCCTTCCCCACACCATCAGACCCAAACATGCCTCGATGGGGACTAAAAATTGCAAGTATGTGGGGGGGGATCCACTCCCACGTGCTTGCAAAGTTCGGTCACAATCGGAGCATGTTTGGATCAGTAATTAGCGCCTAGTGTGAAGTTTTCAAGTCTCTTGGTGCTTAAGAGGCCATGGAATATCCGAGCCTTCCCCATACAATCGTACCCAAAGATGCTCCGATAGGGACCAAACTTTGCAAGCATGTGGGGGGGTTCACCCACACTTGCTTGCAAATTTTGGGTCACAAATCGGAGCATGTTTATATTAGTAATTAGCTTCCAGTGCATATTTTTCAAGTCTCTTTGTGCTTGAGAGGTCATGGAAAATCCGGCCCTTCCCCATACCATCGTACCCAAACATGCTCCGATGGGGAAAAAACTTTGCAAGCATGTGGGTGGCGCCCATCCCCACATGTTTGCAAAGTTTAGTCACAATCGGAGCATGTTTATAATTAGTGGCCAGTTCGGATTTTTGAAGTCTCTTGGTGCTTAAGAGGCCATGGAAAATCCGGGCCTTCCCCATAGAATCGTACCCAAACAGGGCTCCGATGGGGACCAAACTTTGCAAGCATGTGGGGGGGACCCACCACCACATGCCTGCAAAGTTTGGCCATGGAAAATTTAGGCCTTCCCCATACCATCGTATCTGAACATGCTCTGATGGGAACCAAACTTTGCAAGCATGTGGGGGGGCCCACCCCCACATGCTTGCAAAGTTTGATCACAATCGCAGCATGTTTAAATTAGTAATTGGCGCCCAGTGCAGATTTTTCGAGCCTCTTGGTGCTTAAGAGGCCATGGAAAATCCGGGCCTTCCCCACACCATCAGACCCAAACATTCCCTGATGGGGACTAAACTTTACAAGCATGTGGGGGGGATCCACCCCCACGTGCTTGCAAAGTTTGGTCACAATCAGAGCATGTTTGGATTAGTAATTAGCACCCACTGTGGATTTTTCAAGTCTCTTGGTGCTTAAGAGGCCATGGAAAATCTCGGTCTTCCCCATCCCATTGTACCCAAACATGTTCTGATGGAGACCAAACATTGCAAGCATGTGGGGGGGACACACCCCCACATGCTTGCAAAGTTTGGCCATGGAAAATCCGGGGCTTCCCCATACCATCGTACCCAAACATGCTCCGATGGTGGGGAGCAAACTTTGCAAGCATGTGGGGGACCCACCCCCACATGCTTGCAAAGTTTGGTCATAATCCGAGCATCTTTGGGTTAGTAATTAGTGCCTAGTGCAGATTCTTCAAGTTTCTTGGTGCTTAAGAGGCCATGGAAAATCCGGGTCTTCCCTATACTATCGTACCCAAACATGCTCCGATGGGGACCAAACTTTGTAAGCATCTGTGGGGGACGCACCCCTGCATGCTTTCAAAGTTTGGTCCCAATCGGAGCATGTTGGATTAGCGGCCAGTGCGGATTTTTAAAGTCTCTTGGTGCTTAAGAGGCCATGTAAAATCCGGGCCTTCCCCATACCATCGTACCCAAACATGGTCGGATGGGGACCAAAATTTGCAAGCATGTGGGGGGGGACCACCCTCACATGCTTACAGAGTTTGGTCATAATCAGATGACGTCTGGATTAGTAATTAGTGCCCAGTGAGGATTTTTCAAGTCTCTTGGTGCTTAAGAGGTCATGGAAAATCCAGGCCTTCCCCATACCATTGTACCCAAACGTGCTCTGATAGGGACCAATCTTTGCAAGCATCTGCAAAAGGCCCACCCCCACATGCTTGCAAAGTTTGATCACAATCGGAGCATGTTTGGATTGGTAATTAGCGCCCAATGTGCGAATTTTTCAAGTCTCTTGGTGCTTAAGAGGCCACGGAGAATCCGGGCCTTCCCCACACCATCGTACCCGAACATTCTCCAATAGGGAAGATACTTTGCAAGCATGTGGGGGGGCCAACTCCCAAATGTTTGCAAAGTTTGTCACAATCGGATTATGTGTGGATTAGTAATTAGCGCCGCCCAGCGCGGATTTTTCAAGTCTCTTGGTGCTTAAGAGGCCATGGAAAATCCGGGCCTTCCCCATAACATCGTACCCAAACATGCTTCGATGGGGACCAAACTTTGCAAGCATGTGGGGGGGACCCACCCCCACTTGCTTGCAAAGTTTGGTTATGATCGGAGCATGTTTGGGTCAGTAATTAGTGCCCAGTGCTGTGGATTTTTCAAGTCTCTTGGTGCTTAAGAGGCCATGGAAAATCCGGGCCTTCCCCATACCATCGTACCTAAACATGCTCCTCACATGCTGCCATAGGAGCTCCTCTGTACTCGGCCTCTGTACTGGATAGAGCAACCGTAGGCTGCTTCTTGCTGCTCCAAGTCACAGCAGCACTCCCCAAAGAAAACATGAATCCACTGGTAGATCTTCTATCTGAGATACTACCAGCCCAATCAGCATCTGTGTACCCATGTACACATATCTCTGTCCCAGTCTCATAGAATAGTCCACAATGCAAAGTAGACTTCACATACCTCAGTATGCGTCTCACTGCATCCATGTAAGATTCCTCCCCCAACCCCTTTTTGATGTCTAGTATCTTCCCCTGTAATCAACCCTCTTCAGAAATATAAAGACCTTGTTTCTATCTGTTTTAGCCGAGAGGAGAGAAAAATATTCTAGAGAGAGAATATTCAGATTTTGAATATTTTTGGATAGAAAAATATCTCTTATAATTCAGATGAGTTTCCCTGAAATAGAAATTCAAAAAGAATTTTTCAATGTGCAATTGGAATTAATTGGAAATAGGTATAAAGAACCTTAGTCTAAGGGTCTAGATTTTCAGAAATCTTTAGACTATGGTCCAATTAAGGTTCCTATGGGCCAATAGCATCAATCCATGTGTAGGGAAGAGATAAATCCAAATTTGTAAAAAAGAAGATACCCAAAAATGAGTAAATGCTCACATAAGGTGAAGAGTTAAAAATATACAAGGTTTATTAGTAAAAAACTATGAGCAATATTAAAAATATGAGATATTTTGGGTATCCAAAAATGAGTAAATGCTCACATAAGATGAAGAGTTGAAAATGTACAAGGTTTATTAGTAAAAAACTATGAGCAATATTAAAATGATGCCATTATGACACATATGTAAGGAAGGGGAATTCTTTAAAGGAGGTGCATATTTCACATAAGATGAAGAGTTGAAAATGTACAAGGTTTATTAGTAAAAAACTATGAGCAATATTAAAATGATTCCATTATGACACATATGTAAGGAAGGGGAATTCTTTAAAGGAGGTGCATATTTCACATAAGATGAAGAGTTGAAAATGTACAAGGTTTATTAGTAAAAAAAACTATGAGCAATATTAAAATGATTCCATTATGACACATATGTAAGGAAGGGGAGTTCTTTAAAGGAGGTGCATATTTCACATGCTTGAATGAGTTTTAAACTCATAAAAGTTGAGATATTTCATCTCTCCTCTCTCCTCATTCAAGTCTAGTTCCAAAAAGTTAGCTTAACTGACCTAAAAATGGTCAAATATTGACCAAACTGATTTAGAAAATTCTAGAATCAGTTTGTTTGGTTAGGAGCTCAATTTTTCCTATAAATAGAAGCCTCCCCCTTGTTGAAAAATAGTTAGTGTTTATGCATCGTTACTCTACTCCACCTAAGCCAAGAACTGTGAATTCATTTAATAATTCACTAGTTTTTGGAGCTTCCCTCTTTCTTCTCAATCCCCATTAGTGGCTCCATCAACATACTTAACCAATTGATTGGTTGGGGGCTTCTACCGTGAACAAAGAATCAAGCAAGTTGTAAGGTAATTAGTGAATATTGATCTTTCTATAATTTCTCAATGTTTCTCTCTTCTCAACCCCTCTCAAGCTTGAGAAGTTTAATTGGTATGGTTTTTTTTTAAATACTATTGAAGTTTGAATAGTAGTGAAGAGTTACATAAGTTAATAAATGCTATTGAAGTTAATTTTCATTTATGTTTAAATTCTAATGATTTTTATGTAAATTCTCTCTCTCACTCAAGAAATGGTCATACTCATGACCCGTTCTCAATCCAAATCAAGCTTTTCATAAAGCTTTTCCTTAACCCAAGATTAAGCTATGCTTGAGGCCAATTTAATGGCTTTTTTCTATGCTTTTAGTTTATGCATATTGATGATTCAATCCACTATAGATTAATGATCCAATTAGAGATCATTTTAATTATTTCCTTAATGATAAGCTTTATCCCATAGAAAAAATTGAGATTTATCAGTCATAGCAGCGGAGCTATGGCAAAATTTTTATAAAAATTATGCATAAAATAATTTCATTCAAAGCATAAAAAGAGGACTTCCTACCATATTCTAGGAATTATCATCCTAGATTAATTGAAAGAATTTCATTATAATCATGGAGAAATTAAATTTTAATATCATGCATAAAGGATAATTTTTTTATATCAAAAGTGTTACTTTTATCATTTTTAATTTTCATGCATAGAAGTATGCATAAAGGAAAAAATTTTATATCAAAAGTGTTACTTTTATCATATTGGATTTCATGCATAGAGGTATGCATAAAAGTTGAATATTTTATTATAAAAGTGTTACTTTTAGCATAATTGAATTTCATGCATAGAGGTATGCATAATTGAATTTCATGCATAGAGGTATGCATAAAAGATATGGGAAGTGATAAGATATGATAAGATGCTTGTGGATGTATGAATGTGGATGTATGGATGTGGATGTGGATGTATGAATGTGGATGTATGGATGTAAATGTGGATGTGGATGTGGATATATGAATGTGGATGTATGGATGTATGAATGTGGATGTATGGATGTGAATGAGGATGTAGATGTGGATGCATGGATGTAAATGTGGATGTGGATGTGGATGTATGGATGTATGCATGTAGATGTGGATGCATGAATGTGGATGTATGGATGTGAATGAGGATATAGATGTGGATGTATGGATGTGAATGTACATGTAGATAAAGATGTATATATGTGAATGGGAATGTGGATGTGGATGTATGTATGCATGTGGATGTGGATATGGATGTGTATGTATGAATGTGGATATGGGATGTGGATGTATAAATGAGGATGTGAAAATGGAGATAAGCATGTAGATGTGGATGCATGAATGTGGATGTATGGATGTGAATGAGGATATAGATGTGGATGTATGGATGTGAATGTGCATGTAGATATGGATGTATATATGTGAATGGGAATGTGGATGTGGATGTATGTATGCATGTGGATGTGGATATGGATGTGTATGTATGAATGTGGATATGGGATGTGGATGTATAAATGAGGATGTGAAAATGGAGATAAGCATGTAGATGTGGATGCATGAATGTGGATGTATGGATGTGAATGAGGATATAGATGTGGATGTATGGATGTGAATGTGCATGTAGATATGGATGTATATATGTGAATGGGAATGTGGATGTGGATGTATGTATGCATGTGGATGTGGATATGGATGTGTATGTATGAATGTGGATATGGGATGTGGATGTATAAATGAGGATGTGAAAATGGAGATAAGCATGTAGATGTGGATGTATGGATGTGAATGTGGATGTGGATGTGGATGTATGAATGTGGATGTATGGATGTGAATGAGGATGTGGATGTGGATGCATGGATGTAAATGTGGATGTGTATGTATGGATGTAGGCATGTAGATGTGGATGCATGAATGTGGATGTATGGATGTGAATGAGGATATAGATGTGGATGTATGGATGTGAATGTGCATGTAGATATGGATGTATAGATGTGAATGAGAATGTGGATGTGGATGTGGATGTATGTATGTATGTATGTGGATGTGGATGTATGAATGAGGACGTGATAATGAATGTATGCATGTGGATGTGGATATGGATGTGTATGCATGAATGCGGATATGGATGTGGATATGGATGTGTATGTATGAATGTGGATATGGGATGTGGATGTATAAATGAGGATGTGAAAATGGAGATAAGCATGTAGATGTGGATGTATGGATGTAAATGTGGATGTGGATGTGGATGTATGGATGTGGATATGGATGTGAATATATGATATGTGATGTGAAGGAATCTGAAGTGAAGAGATGGAAAATGATATGATTGGATGAGTACACATATAAATGAAATGTGGAATAAGTAATGTGGATTGCATGAGGGATAATGTGGAAAAATGAGAGTTAATATAGAAATTGTATTTGTAAACTGTTTGTAAATGCTGTTTGTAAATGGCTGTTTTATGTCAAGAATGCTGGGAAAGCATTTTGACCGTCTTGTGATTAAGGTCGTGGAGACCTAACTGATAAAGTTGCAACTGCTGACGGAGAGTCAATGGAGGACGTCTCGCGTAGCAAGGTCGGCTGAGGTCTTGACCAGCCTCGGTTCGATTAAAATGGTGAGCTTCCGGTACGGTGGATGAGGGACCAAGGAAGCGGCCTATGAGTGAAGCGCTAGGTCACCTGCGAAGGATCCTAGAGGGTGCTGACCATACGGTGCTCGGGCTCTGGGTCGCCCAGGATACCCACGCGTGCATCGAGGAAGATATTGGAACAAGGAGTAAGAGTTGTTTTCTGGAACCGGGCATGGATCTGGTTGACTGACCTAGCTGGTCCTCAACGGATGAGTCCATGGCTCTTTTATATGGATCTGTTGGTTGATCTTGCTGATCTTCAACGAGAGTCCATCTTGATAAGTGATTATATTGTTGAGTATTATGGGCTAGGAACTATTGAAACGGCCCCTGTGTGGACAGGTGGTGAGCGTTCTAGTTGCCAATGATGCCATAGATACTCTGATGAAGGAATGATGGGAATTTATGAATCAACTGGATAATTTGGGAGATTGTGATCAGTGGTACTATGGTTTCATTAAAGGATTGTTTTAAAGTTAGCTGATGCTAAGAAAAAGGCAATTTTCATATTGGGTGTGTAAGTGGTGTGGCTAGTTTTATGTTTGCATGAAATTCCGGCTAGGGGGCCTTGGAACTCTTTTCCTTGGTACCCGGGACAAAACCTAACCAAATTCCAAATTGGATCCCATCACTACAGTGGTTGGGCGGTTGGCTAACCCATGGGATCGGATGGGGTTAGGCTGGACTGATGGATCCGTAAATCGAGACTCAATTTCTGTTATTACGATAGATAAAGTAAATCCCGGATAGTAATTGTTCTATGGATAGGAATCAACAGCTGTGCCTCCTTGGTGGGGAAAAAAGCGTTGATCCCAATGATCCAAGTGCAAGTTTCTTCCTTGATCTGACAAGTATCTTTATAGATGCAGTCGGATCTGTTTGATCAGTAAGAGTTTTGACTACGTTAGAGTAAAAATTATCCTGGTGGAATCGCCCGTGCTTTCCGGATAAGGGAAGTTTTTCCGGGTCTGGTTTTGGAAAAACCGACGGATTAGTCTTTTGTCCGGATATCCGTGGATGAGGCCCCGAGTGTGGGACCCTGCCTCGCGCAAGAAGTGCTACTTCCGCTGCTAGTACCCCGAATCCGTTGCACGGTGGGAACAGGGATCTCACAATCCAAATGCGGTTTTCGTGGAACCTGCATAAACTGACTCACCAACCCAACAACATAGCTCAAATCTGGTCTGGTGATCGTCATGTAGATCAAACTTCCTACTATGCACCTATACATAGTAGGATCCTCCAAGATCTCTCCTGAATCTGCACTCAACTTGCCATTCTGATCTAATGGCACAGAAATAGGCTTACAGCCTGTCATACCATACTTGGACAACATGTCCAAGCCATACTGTCTCTGCAGTAATCCAATACCATGTGGTGACCTAATCACCTCAATGCCCAAGAAATATCTGAGCTCCCCCAGATCCTTCATCTCGAACTTCTGTCTAAGCAAGATCTTTACATCAAAGATCTCTGCATCATGGTCCCCCGTAATGATCAAGTCATCTACATAGATGACAACAAGCACAACTCCTCTATCACCCTGCCTCACATACAGCGAGAAATCTGCATTGGCTACATGAAAGCCAATAGTGACAAGATATTCAGAAATCTTGTCAGACCATGCTCTTGGTGCTTGCTTTAAGCCATACAAGGCTTTCTTCAATCTGCAAATATGCTCGGGGTGACCCACATCCTCATAACCAGGTGGCTGCAACATATACACCTCTTCTTGCAAATCCCCATGCAAGAATGCATTCTTTACATCCATCTGATGTAAAGACCATTGCTTTGATGCAGCCACCACTGCTATCACAACTCTCACCGTTGCCATCTTGGTAACTGGGCTGAAAGTTTCCTCATAATCAACCCCATATGTCTGCGCATATCCTTTGGCTACCAATCTAGCCTTGTACCTGTTTATGCTTCCATCACTGTTATGTTTAACTTTGTACACCCACTTGCATCCAATGGCTTTCTTGCCTTCAGGCAATTGCACTAAATCCCAAGTTTCATTTCCATATAGTGCATCCATCTCCTCATCCATACCTTTCTCCCAACACACATTTCCAACAGCCTCATCAATGCATGTGGGCTCTACAACCTGCACAACCTTTGCCATATATGCATAGTGATGTGCCACATAACCATCATATGTAAATCTCTGCACAGGGTTCTTCACTCTCCCTGATCTTTGCAGCTTTTCATTCATGGCTTCCATAGCCTTCTTTACACCAGCAGGTGTTCTCATAGCTGGGATCCCAAGCTCCTCATCAAGGCTCATATCTGAGCCACTAGACTCTCCATCAACATGAGAATGCCCTGTAGAAATGTCAGGCATACCAAGGGGCTCAACCACTTTCTCTTTTCCTTTACGTGATGTACTAATCACATTTGCAAGACTGGTATTATGACGCAGCCTGCCACTCCATGGTCTATCAACAGACCCACTAGATGAGGACTCTCTTGGTCCACTCAAAGACTGTGATTGCTGACGTGCATTCTGTGCAACCACACTTCCACTCACATCAGCCCCAATAGCTTCTTTTTCAGCAGCATACCAGTTGCTCATCTCATCAAAGACAACATCCCTGCTTACCCTCAACTCACGTGTAGCAGGGTTATAACACCTGTATCCCTTTTTCTCAAGGGAATATCCAATAAACACACATTTTTCAGCTTTCGGGTCCAGCTTAGTTCTCAGCTCATCTGGCACATGCACATATGCAATGCATCCAAAGACTTTCAGATGATACAAATCTGGTTTTCTGCCAGTAAACCTCTCCTCTGGAGTTACATCATGTATGGCTGCAGTTGGAGTCCTGTTCATGATGTATACTGCTGTAGAAATAGCCTCAGCCCAATAGCAATGCGGCATATTCTTCTCTTCCATCAATGCTCGCGCAATCTCAGCAATGTGCCTGTTTTTCCGCTCAGCAACTCCATTTTGCTGCGGAGTGTATCTGCATGTAAACTGTCTCTGAATACCATTCTTTTTTAAAAATTCAGAGAACTCATTGGAGAAGTACTCTCCCCCTCCATCTGACCTTAGGCACTTTACATATTTCCTTGTTTGCTTTTCAACCAAAACTCTGAAATTCTGAAAGTGAGTGAACACCTCACTCTTCTCCTTCATGAAATATACCCACACTTTCCTTGTGTGGTCATCAATGAAAGTCACATAATACTTGCAGCCTCCCATAGATATGGTCTTCGTAGGACCCCATACATCTGAATGCACAACATCTAGTGCATTTCTGCTCACATATCTGTTACGTGGAAACACATGCTTTGTTTGCTTCCCAAATTGGCATGCTTCACATATTTTCTGTATACCTTCCACTTTAAATTTTGGCAGCCCTGTCACAATTCCTTTTGTCTGCATAGACTTCAATCTCTGCACATTTACATGTCCAATCCTTTTATGCCAAATGTCTGTGTCTGCAACAATTCTTGAACCATTTGCAAACATCGCAGCACTCATTTCAGGCATGTCTACATTCAACGTAAACATTCTGCCCACTCTATTGCCTTTTGCAACCAACCTGCACTTGTCTTTGAAATCTTCAACATAACACCCATCAGGATTAAACCGAACCTGCAAACCCTGCTCAATCATCTGGCCAACTGAAACCAGATTCTTTGTTATGTTCGGTACATGAAGTATATCTGCAAGGTACTTCACTTTGCCATCCTGCATAGACAATGGCACATCTCCAACATGGGTAATTGGATGAGCAGTGTCATCCCCTGTTTCAACAAAACCTGGTCTTTCCTGGTTTTTCATCTCCTTGAACCACTCCCCATGACTCGTCATGTGGTTCGAAGCACCTGAATGCACATACCATACATTATCTTTTTGTGCTGCATCAACATTTTCAGACATGGCATTCACGACATGCTGCATAACAAACAACCTTTCATTATCCTCATTATTTCTGCTTGAGGATGCATAGTTGTTTTGCTGCACTTTCCCATTTTGCATGTCAGCCTGCTTCTTATAACATTCTACCTGCACATGTCCAGGCTTACCACAATAATAGCATTCACGTGCATCATTATATTGCCTTTGCCAATTTCCACGGCCTCTTTGACTCCCCCTGCCTCTGAATTTGCCTCTTCCACCTGCGTGTTGTTGTTGTTGTTGATTATGGGACTGTTGTTGCTGCTACTGCTGCTGGCCATAATTCTGATTACCTGTTCAGCCACCTCCTTGACCGCGTCCACGGCCTCCTCTACCTCATCCTCTTCCTGAACTCGTGTAGAAGGCCTGTTGCTCTGAACTGTTTTTGCTTTGTGAAGACTGTTGGTCTTCACCCAAGCTCTTCTCTTCGATAATCAGCATAGACACCAAATCTGTAAAGTTGGGAATGTTTTCCCGAGTTTGAATGGACGTCTTGAACGCCTTGTATTGTGGCCCGAGACCACGTAGACAGACTTCCACCTTGTCATCATCATCTACTGACACACCGATAGATGCAAGGGATTCCACAATACCCTTTATCTTCAGCGCATAGTCATTCACAGACATGCTCTTTTTCTCCACAGTATGAAGTTCATTCTTCAACTGTATCTTACGTGCCTTGGTATTTGTTTCATAGAGCTTTACCAAGGTGTCCCACGCCTCCTTGGGGGACTTGGCATCCTGAATGTGCCCAATCATGGTGTCCTGTATACTAATGGAGAGCCAATACATAACCTTCCTGGCTCCTTGGTTCCAGTCTTTAAACTCTTTCACATCTGCAGCAGTCGGATTTATATCCCGGTATCTCCGGTGCCTCTTCATGCTCACCTTCTATGTAGTCCCAATAGCCTTTTCCCATCAGGAAATTCGTCAACCTGAACCTCCAAGCATGGAAGTTATTCTTATCCAGCTTCTCAGCCACAATCTGTGTTATGCCATCATTAGACATCTTGCCAAACACACAATTTTACCAGAAACTGCACTCTGGTTTTTCCTACACAAATGCTGTATTTTCTGCAGAGCGGTACTGTAGTACTCTCAAATGTCACAACTAGTGACTTCAATGTACATACATACACCCAATGGCAACTGTAGACCTCTTTGCAGCACCCACAGTGTCTGCACAGTCAATCTGTCTTCCTGCAGTTCTTAAAACAGAGTTCTGCAGAGAATCGATGACTTACCCGCAGTGCTCGAAATCGCCTGCTTTCTGAAAAACGGAGGTCCAGACGCGCCCAAAACGCGTTTTCGGCCCGAAAATCTCAGTCCATTTAGGACTATATAGTTGCCCTATAGCTTTACTCCCGCGAAGAAAGCTCCTCAATCAGAGACCTTTTGCCAGTGCCTCCCGTAGAGCTCCCGACAAGGGTGTAGTCACCAACACAATAGGGAAGAGTAGTTGAAGCTCTTACCCTCCTACCGCTTCCTGTGGTTCTCTTGCTTGTAGCTCAGCCCTTAGCACGAACCAGGCTCTGATACCATGAAAAGATGCAGGGGGGAAGAGAGCTTGAGCTCTTGCAAGCACACACACACACTCACAAAACCCTAATAGAGAACACACAAGGTGAGAGGCTGAAAATCTTCTTCTTCTTCACTCAACACTCAACACACCATATACAAGAATAAGAGTACTCATAATATGAAAGGTACTCAACCAATACATACACGGGTTCTCTATAGTGTGAACCCGACTAAATGAGCTGGCGCTATAACTATGCCAGTCTCTAGAATGGCTGTCACACAGCCTGTCATCCCACTGGCCGCATATCACCCAAGATCTCACCAACCATGCCAGTGGTGTAAGCGTGGGGCCTATCCCCCAGGCGGGTCATCATCAGTGTCCACTGCCTCACTGGATGAGCTCGATATCTCAACACCTTCCCCAAAGCATCATACCCAAACAGGGCTCCGATGGGGACCAAACCTTGATTGAAAGCATGTGGGGGGGCCCACCCCCACAAGCTTGCAAAGTTTGGTCACAATTGGACCATGTTTGGATTGGTAATTAGCGGCCAGTGCCGATTTTTCAAGTCTCTTGGTGCTTAAGAGGCCATGGAAAATCCGGGCTTTCCCCATACTATCGTACCCAAACATGCTCCAATGGGGTCCAAAATTTGCAACAAGCAGCATCTAGGGGGGGCCCACCCCCAGATGCTTGCAAAGTTTGCGGAGCATGTTTGGGTTAGTAATTAGCTCCTAGTGGGGATTTCTCAAGTCTCTTGGTGCGTAAGAGGCCTTGGAAAATCCGAGCCTTCCAATACCATGTTACCCAAACATGCTCCGATGGGGACCAAACTTTGCAAGCATGTGGGAGGGAACCCACCCCCACATAATTGCAAAGTTTGGTCATGATCGGAGTATGTTAGGGGTAGTTATTATTAGCGCCTAGTGCAGATTTTTCAAGTCTCTTGCTGCGTAAGAGGCCATGGACAATCCAGGCCTTCCCCATACCATGGTACCCAAACATGCTCCGATGGGGACCAAACTTTACAAGCATGTGGAGGGGACCCACCCCCACATGCCTGCAAACTTTGGTCATGAGACCGGAGTATGTTTGGATTAGTAATTAGCGCCCAGTGCGGATTTTTCAAGTCTCTTGGTGCTTAAGAGGACGAAAATACGGGCCTTCCCCATACCATCGTACGTAAACATGCTCCGATGGGGACCAAACTTTGAAAGAATGGGAACCACCCCCACATGCTTGCAAAGTTTGGTCATAATCGAAGCATGTTTGGATTAGTAATTAGCACCCAGTGCGGATTTTTCAAGTCTCTTTGTGCTTAAGAGGTCATGGAAAATCCAGGCCCTCGCACATACCATCGTACCCAAACCTGCTCAGATGGGGTCCAAACTTTGCAAGAATGTGGGGGGGGGCCACCCCCAGATGCTTCAAAGTTTAGTCACAATTTGAGCATGTTTGGATTAGTAATTAGCGCCCAGTGTGCAGATTTTTCAAGTCTCTTGGTGCATAAGAGGCCATGGAAAATCCGAGCCCTCCACATACCACCGTACCCAAACATGCTCCGATGGGTACCAAACTTTGCAAGCATGTGGTGGGGCCCACCCCCACATGCTTGCAAAGTTTTGCCATGGAAAATCCGGGCCTTCCCTATACCATCGTACCCAAACATAATCCGATGTGGACCAACCTTTGCAAGCATGTGGGAGGGACCCACCCCTACATGCTTGCAAAGTTTGGTCATAATTGAAGCATGTCTGGGTTAGTAATTAGCGCCCAGTGTGGAGTTTTCAAGTCTCTTGGTGCTTAAGAGGCCATGGAAAATCCGGGCCTTCCCCATACCATCGTACCAAAACATGCTCCGATGGGGACCAAACTTTGCAAGAATGTGGGGGGAACCACCCCCACATGCATGCAAAGTTTGGTCACGATCACAGCATGTTTGGATTAGTAATTCCCCATCCCATTGTACCCAAACATGTTTCGATGGGGACCAAACTTTGCAAGCATGTGGGGTGGGCCACACCTCCACATGCTTGCAAAGTTTGGCCATGCAATTCCGGGCCTTCCCCATACCATCGTACCCAAACATGCTCGGATATGGGGACCAAACTTTGCAAGCATGTGGGGGGACCAACTATCATACCCAAACATCCTCCGATGGGGACCAAACTTTGTAAGCGTCTCTGGGGGACCCACCCCCGCATGCTTGTAAATTTTGGTCACAATCGGAGCATGTTGGATTAGTAATTAATGAGACCAGTGCAGATTTTTGAAGTCTCTTGGTGCTTAAAGGCCATGGAAAATCCGGGCCTTCCCCATACCATCGTACCCAAACATGCTCTGATGGGGACCAAACTTTGCAAGCATGTGGGGGGGCCCACCCTCACATGCTTGAAAAGTTTGGTCATAATCAGATCAAGTTTGGATTAGTAATTAGCACCCAGTTAGTATTTTTCATCAAGTCTCTTTTGGTGCTTAAGAGGTCATGGAAAATCCAGGCCTTCCCCATACCATCGTACCCAAACATGCTTTGATGGTGACCAGTCTTTGCAAGCATGTGGGGGTGGCCCACTCCCACATTCTTGCAAAGTTTGGTCACAATCAAAGCATGTTTGGATTGGTAATTAGCGCCCAGTGTATATGGATTTTTCAAGTCTCTTGGTGCTTAAGAGGCCACGAAGAATCCGGGCCTTCCCCACACCATCGTACCCGAACATGCTCCAATGGGGAAGATACTTTGCAAGCATGTGGCGGGGACCAACACCCACATGCTTGCAAAGTTTGGTCATAATCGGATTATGTTTGGATTAGTAATTAGTGCCCAGTGCAGATTTTTCAAGTCTCTTGGTGCTTAAGAGGCCATGGAAAACACGGGCCTTTCCCATAACATCGGACTCAAACATGCTCTGATGGGGACCAAACTTTGCAAGCGTATGGGGGGATCCATGCCCACATGCTTGCAAAGTTTGGTCACAATCGGAGCACGTTTGGATTAGTAATTAGCGCCCAGTGCGGATTTTTCAAGTCTCTTGGTGCTTAAGAGGCCATTTGAAAATCCGGGCCTTCCCCATACCATCGTACCCAAACATGCTCGGATGGGGACCAAACTTTGCAAGCATGTGGGGGAGGGGCCCACCCCCAGATGCTTGTAAAGTTTGGTCACAATCGAGCATCTTTGGAATTGTAATTAGCGCCCAGTGTGCGGATTTTGCACGTCTCTTGGTGCTTAAGAGGCCATGGAGAGTCCGGGCCTTTTCTATACCATAGTACCCGATGATGCGGACCAAACTTTGCAAGCATGTGGGGGAGGCCCACCCCCACATGCTTACAGAATTTGGTCACAAATCGGAGAATGTTTGGATTAGTAATTAGCGCCCAGTGTGGATTTCTCTAGTCTCTTGGTGCTTAAGAGGCCATGAAAAATCCGGGCCTTTCCCATAACATCGTACCCAAACATGCTCCGATGGGGACCAAACTTTGCAAGCATGTGGGGGGGATCCACCCCCAAATTCTTGCAAAGTTTGGTCACAATCGAAGAATGTTTGGATAAGTAATTAGCTCCCAATACGGATTTTTCAAGTCTCTTGTTGCTTAAGAGGCCATGGAAAATCTTGGCCTTCCCCATACCATCCTACCCAAACATGCTGCGATGGGGACCAAACTTTGCAAGCATGTTTGCAAGCATGTAGGGGGGACCCGCGCCCACATGCTTGCAAAGTTTGGTCACAATCGGAGCATGTTTGAATTAGTAATTAGCGGCAAGTGTAGATTTTTCCAGTCTGTTGGTGCTTAAGAGGCCATGGAGAATCCGGGCCTTCCCCATACCATCATACCCGAACATGCTCCAATAGGGACCAAACTTTGAAAGCATGTGGGTGGCGCCCACCACCACATGCTTACAAAGTTTGGTCACAATCGGAGCATGTTTGGATTAGTAATTATTGCCCAGTGCAGATTTTGCAAGTCTCTTGGTGCTTAAGAGGCCATTGAAAATCCGTGTCTCTTGGTGCTTAAGATGCCATGGAAAATCACTTCCCCATCCAATCATACGCAAACATGCTCCGATGGGGATCAAACTTTGCAAGCATGTGGGAGGGACCCACCCCCACATGCTTGCAAAGTTTGGCCATGGAAAATCCGGGTCTTCCCCATACCATCGTACCCAAACATGCTCCGATTGGGACCAAACTTTGCAAAGCAAGTGGGGGGGACCCACTCCCACATGCTTGCAAAGTTTGGTCACAATGGGAGCATGTTTGGATTAGTAATTAGCGCCCAGTGCAGATTTTTCAAGTCTCTTGGTGCTTAAGAGGCCATGGAAATTACGGGCCTTCCCCATACCATTGTCCCAAACATGCTCCTCCGCCGATGTGGACCAAACTTTGCAAGAATGTGGGGAGGAACCACCCCCACATGCTTGAAAAGTTTAGTCACAATCGGAGCATGTTTGGATTAATAATTAGCACCCATGCGGGCTTTTCAAGTGTCTTGGTACTTAAGAGGCCCCATGGAAAATCCAGGTCTTCCCCATCCCATCGTACCCAAAGATGCTCCGATGGGGACCAAATTTGCAAGCATGTGGGGGGGACCCACCCCCACATGCTTGCAAAGTTTGGCCATGGAAAATTTGGGCCTTCCCCATACCATCGACCCCGAGCGAACATGCTCCCATGGGGACCAAACTTTGCAAGCAGCATGTGGGGGGGGCCACCCCCACAAGCTTCCAAAGTTTGGTCACAATCGGAGCATGTTTAAATTAGTAATTGGCGCCTAGTGCGGATTTTTCAAGTCTCTTGGTGCTTAAGGCCATGGAAAATCCGGGTCTTTCCCATACCATCGTACCCAAACATGCTCCGATTGGGACCAAACTTTGCAAAGCAAGTGGGGCGGACCCACTCCCACATGCTTGCAAAGTTTCGTCACAATGGGAGCATGTTTGGATTAGTAATTAGCACCCAGTGCAGATTTTTCAAGTCTCTTGGTGCTTAAGAGGCCATGGAAATTACGAGCCTTCCCCATACCATCGTACCCAAACATGCTCCGATGTGGACCAAACTTTGCAAGAATGTGGGGGGGAACCACCCCCACATGCTTGAAAAGTTTGGTCACAATTGGAGCATGTTTGGATTAGTAATTAGCGCCCAGTGCGGACTTTTCAAGTGTCTTGGTGCTTAAGAGGCCATGGAAAATCCGAGTCTTCCCCATCCCATCGTACCCAAAGATGCTCCGATGGGGACCAAATTTGCAAGCATGTGGGGGGACCCACCCCCACATGCTTGCAAAGTTTGGCCATGGAAAATCAGGGCCTTCCCCATACCATCGTACCCGAACATGCTCCAATGGGGACCAAACTTTGCAAGCATGTGGGGGGCTGATAAGAAACGTGGTGCTCATGATAGATCAAGTGTGTGGAGAGGAGAGACTCACAAAATACAAGAATAATATCTTGCTTATTAAGTTGCTTATGCATACAACTAGGCTTTGCTGTCTTGCAAAATGCCTCATGGCCTCACCTTTAAATAGGTGAACAAGTGGACCTCAAGTCCATTCACACTCACACCCTTCTCTCACCCTTCTACTCAACCTTAGTCTCTTAATACCCCCCCTCAATACCAACTATGGAAGGATGGAATAGGTGGTATTGGACATAAGGTGCCTTTATAACATTAGGCGTACAAGGCTTGGAATATAGGTGTGGTAATCTAGGATTTACAAATGTGTTCCTAGAGCCTTAGAGACTATTACATTGATGCCATCTAAGTCTTTATTGTTGTCGATGAAGATGTACACCTTGATGATGGTGCACCCCACTCTTTGTGTTTGCTTGACTTCTTGTAGATGACATGCTTTAGACGTACATGCCATTGCTTCCACCATTAAGAGACTAAGGTTGAGTAGAAGGGTGAGAGAAGGGTGTGAGTGTGAATGGACTTGAGGTCCACTTGTTCACCTATTTAAAGGTGAGGCCATGAGGCATTTTGCAAGAGAGCAAAGCCTAGTTGTATGCATAAGCAACTTAATAAGCAAGATATTATTCTTGTATTTTGTGAGTCTCTCCTCTCCACACACTTGATCTATCATGAGCACCACGTTTCTTATCATATGATAAGAAACGTGGTGCTCATGATAGATCAAGTGTGTGGAGAGGAGAGACTCACAAAATACAAGAATAATATCTTGCTTATTAAGTTGCTTATGCATACAACTAGGCTTTGCTCTCTTGCAAAATGCCTCATGGCCTCACCTTTAAATAGGTGAACAAGTGGACCTCAAGTCCATTCACACTCACACCCTTCTCTCACCCTTCTACTCAACCTTAGTCTCTTAATAGGGGCCCACCCCCACATGCTTGCAAAGTTTGGTCACAATCGGAGAATGTTTAAATTAGTAATTGGCGCCCAGTGCGGATTTTTCAAGTCTCTTGGTGCTTAAGAGGCCATGGAAAATCTGGGCCTTCCCCACACCATTAGAGCCAAACATGCCGTGATGGGGACCAAACTTTTTGTAGGCATGTGGGGGGGATCCACCCCCACATGCTTGCAAAGTTTGGTCATAATCAGAGCATGTTTGGACTAGTAATTAGCACCCACTATGGATTTTTCAAGTCTTTTGGTGGTTAAGAGGCCATGGAAAATCCGAGTCTTCCCCATCCCATTGTACCCGATGGGGACCAAACTTTGCAAGCATGTGGGGGGGACACACCCCTACATGCTTGCAACGTTTGGCCATGGAAATCCGGGCCTTCCCCATACCATCATACCCAAAGATGCTCTGATGGGGACCAAACTTTGTAAGCATCTGTGGGGGACCCACCCCTGCATGCTTGCAAAGTTTAGTCACAATCGGAGCATGTTGGATTAGTAATCAGCGGCGAGTGTGGATTTTTGAAGTCTCTTGGTGCTTAAGAGGCCATGGAAAATCCGGGCCTTCCTCATACCATCGTACCTAAACATGCTCCGATGGGGACCAAACTTTGCAAGCATGTGGGGGGGCACACCCTCACATGCTTACAAATTTTGGTCATAATTGGATGATGCTTCGATTAGTAATTCGTGCCCAGTGAGGATTTTCAAGTCTCTTGTTGCTTAAGAGGTCATGGAAAATCCAGGCCTTCCCCATACCATCATACCCAAACATGCTCTGATGGGGACCAGTCTTTGTTGCAAGCATCTGTCGGAGGCCCACCCCAACATGCTTGCAAAGTTTGGTCACAATTAGAGCATGTTTGGATTGGTATTTAGCGCCCAGTATGTGGATTTTTCAAGTCTCTTGGTGCTTAAAAGGCCATGGAGAATCTGGGCCTTCCCTATACCATCATACCTGGGGACCAAATTTTGCAAGCATGTGGGGGGGCCGACCCCCACATGCTTGCAAAGTTTGGTCACAAAATCGATTCATGTTTGGATTAGTAATTAGCGCCCACTGCGGATTTCTCAAGTCTTTTGGTGCTTAAGAGGCCATGGAAAATCCAGGCCTTCCCCATACCATCATACCCAAACATACTCCGATAATGACCAAACTTTGCAAGAATGTGGGGAGGGCCCACCCCCACTTGTTTACAATGTTTGGTCACAATCGGAGCATGTTTGGATTAGTAATTAGCGCCCAGTGCAGATTTTTCAAGTCTCTTGGTGCTTAAGATGTCATGGAAAATCCGGGTCTTCCCCATACCATTGTATCCAAACATGCTTTGAGGAGGACCAAACTTTGCAAGAATGTGGGCGGAAACCACCCCCACATGCTTGCAAAGTTTGGTCACGATCGGAGCATCTTTGGATTAGTAATTAGCGTCTGGTGTGCAGATTTTTTAGGTGTCTTGGTGCTTAAGAGGCCATGGAAAATCCGGGTCTTCCCTATCCCATCGTACCCAAAGATGCTTCGATGGGGACCAAATTTCAGGCATGTGGGGGGGACCCACCCCCACATACTTGCAAAGTTTGGCCATCGAAAATCCGGGCCTTTCCCATACCATCGTACTGAAACATGCTCCGATGGATGGGGACCAAACTTTGCAAGCATGTGGGGAGGACCCACCCCTACATGCTTGCAAAGTTTGGTCATGATTGGAGCATGTATGGGTTAGTAATTAGCGCCTAGTGCATATTTTTCAAGTCTCTTGGTGCTTAAATGGCCATGGAAAATTTGGCCCTACATGCTTGCAAAGTTTGGTCATGATCGGAGCATGTATGGGTTAGTAATTAGCGCCTAGTGCATATTTTTCAAGTCTCTTGGTGCTTAAATGGCCATGGAAAATTTGGCCCTTCCCCATACCATCGTACCTAAACATTCTCCGATGGGGACCAAACTTTACAAGCATGTGGGCGGGGCCCAGCGCCACTTGCTTGCAAGTTTTTGGTCACAATCCGAGCTTGTTTGGATTAGTAATTAGTGCCAAGTGTTGATTTTTGAGGTCTCTTGGTGCTTAAGAAGCCAAGGAAAATCCGGGCCTTCCCAATATCATCATACCCAAACATGCTCTGATGGAGACCAAACTTTTCAAGCATGTGAGGGGGGCCCACTGCCACATGCTTGCAAAGTCTAGTCACAATCGAATCATGTTTGGATTAGTAATTAGCACCCAATGCGGATTTTTCAAGTCTCTTAGTGCTTAAAAGGCCATGGAAAATCCGGGCCTTCCCCATACAATCGTACCCAAACATGCTCCGATGGGGACCCAACTTTGCAATAATGTGGGGTGAACCACCCCCACATGCTTGCAAAGTTTGGTCACAATCAAAGCATGTTTGGATTAGTAATTAGAGCGCAGTGCGGATTGTTCTCAAGTGTCTGATGACCCCTAGATCGAAGCCATTTTTAGCAATTTTTAGGGTTTAAATAGGGTCAATTATGGTCATTTTGGATGCATTTCCATAATATTTGAAAGCATGTGTGTGTGGAATGTCATGGTATTTGCATGCATCATGATTGTCGATGTTGTCCATTGGTGTATGCACATTGCATGGGAATGGTGACGATTAACATTGTTTTGTACATAAAGAGGAGGTTGTATGTAAGTGAGTAGAGAGAAGAGAGAGATCGAGGGGGAGAGAACGAGGGTTAGTATGATGAGTTTCGAGCTCGAGCTTTGAGGATGGTTAGGTGGGAACGCAAGTTTGGAGACCTTAATGTGGTTACAAATGAAAAGTTTCAAATTAAAAATGGAAGGGTGGGTAGTTTTAGCACCCGTTGGTACCCGCCAACCTCTTGAGAGCATATAAGAGAAAGAGAGAGGGAGCGTTTCTTTCTCTGGCTAACGTGAAGAACACGAGGAGGAGGAGGAGGAGGTAAGCCTGTTTGTTTGTTTGTTGTTAATGTATGTGTGTGAACTCTGTACATAAAGAGAGAGAGAGAGAGAGTATGGGTGTGTGCGTGTCTTGTATGAGAAAGAGAGAGAGGGTGCCACTCGCGTAGAGAGAAGGAGGAACAGCATGTAGGCCTGACGCCTGCACGTAGAAGGAGGAGGGCTGGCTGTTGCACGTAGGCCAAGCCCCTTGGCCAAGTGTCGGCCTACACAACACAGAGGGGGCAAAGCCCTTGCGCTTAAGGTGGACGGGCTGGCTGGCTGGCTGCGGTCAAGAGAGCTTGGTGTCGTGAGCGAGATTGGTTGTGTGAGCCTTGAAAGCCACACGCCAAGAGCCACGAAGAGGTGGCTGAGCAAGGCCTCTTGTGCACCAGCGCCAAGGTCTTGGAGAGTCTAGGTCAAACCTAAGGAGGGGTTGGTCGACGAACTCCTAGCCTGGTGGCTTGTGCGCGGAGGTGGTCATGGGGTTGGCCACCAGTGTGCCATGCACCGCCTCCCATAGAGGGTGGTCAGCTACGTGCTACCATGTAAGGCCGCCGTGTTAGAATGGTTGGATAGAGTAGTTCAATGAACACGGCCAAGGCCGACGAGTGGTCTGAAAAGATGCAGGGGGGAAGAGAGCTTGAGCTCTTGCAAGCACACACACACACTCACAAAACCCTAATAGAGAACACACAAGGTGAGAGGCTGAAAATCTTCTTCTTCTCTACTCAACACTCAACACACCATACAATATTACATGTGGCATTCCTATCTCACCACAATATCTTGCACCTCTAGGGTGCTTTCCCACATACACACAACACCACGATTACATATCTCAACACCCCCTCTTAATCGAGGTGTTCCACAACTCACCCATCATCCATCACCATATCAATGTAGCATTGCACAAATGCAATCGCTATCTCTCAACACTCCCCCTCAATGATACATTGGAGTGTCCATCAACCAAACATGTGTGCCCGTGTCTACCATCTTAGACACCTACTCCATTTTGAGCTGACTCGCTCACAGCAGAACCACTGAGTCCGTTTTGAACATGAGAGTTCGGGTGGGAACCAACCCATGCGCATGCACCTCACACGTGCATCGCTTTTGCACACATCACAACAACTACCGTTTTGAGCTTCTAGGTGAGCTCGGGCAGGGCGACCCTTTTCCCATTTTGAGCACGCATGCTCGTGGACGATTTGTCCATCATCTGGGTGAAAAAATAAATAAAATTACAAAGCCTTTTTGGCCAAAGCTGGGCAGCGGACCCAAGTGTGTGTGAACATCTTCATCAACAAAAAACTATGTGTGTGAAACAATTTCTTGTCAAAGGTTTTAATTATGCTTTATAAGAGTGTGTGTGAAACCACGTTGAGAAATTCATCCACAACTTAAAAGCATGTGAGCGGGACCCAGGTTGGCATTCCGAGGGTTTTGGCCTTCAGGAATCAGCGCTATAGACCAGCTACTATTATCAGATGCTAGGTTGATTCCCTTTGCAATGCTTTAATTTTCAACCTTTTTTTCTTTTAAAATGCTCTGCACGCGCGTTGAATGCGCTGAGCATGCTCAGACTGCCGGCCCGTCGGGTCTTCTTCTTCCTCGCAGCCTCTTCTGCGTATGAGTTTGCGACTCTGTTGCCCGTTGCTCCTTCATACTGTGCTGTGTCATGTGCATCAATTCCTGCGCCAGCTTCCCCCAGGTCATAGGTTCCACCAGCCGTGCTTCTGCTCTCCCAATTTGTTGTTCTCGCTGCTTTTCTCTCCAGCTAGCTGCTGGCGATGGTGGATCATCTATCTGTTGCCTCTACAGCACCAACGTCTCCCGTAGCTTGTTGGCAGTGTCTACACACTCGACACTTGTCGTGCAACGTTCTGCTTATTGCGGCTAGTCTTCTGTCCATGAGCTGCGCTTCTGCAACCCTTATGTAGCTTGGCTACTTGCTTGCTTGTTTTTTTTCCTGTTGGAGCTCATCCCAGCTCCTATAGTGACCGACCTCCTCATGACCTTGTATGATGGGTTCTCCTCCTCTGCTGTACAACAACATTCCTTCTAGAGCCATTTTACTATAAGCTCGCTTTATTCATGCTGCCCTTTACCTCTCTCAATAGCTTCAAAACTCCATAGCATCCCGCATTGCTACTTTGCCTCTCCAAGACCTCCAAGTTGAGGTCTTCCATGACCATTGACATGGCCTTCATGGCCTCCAAATCAGCATGCTTTTCCTTCAATGCATGCATCCATTCAAGGGTGCTTTTCCATTTTGGTTTCTCTCAAGAAACCAAGGTGCAAACCAATGTGAAAACTCCAAAAGCTTCCACCAAACATTGCCCATCTTCTATGAGCAAAACCATGAGCATCACTCTTCCCAATGTGCTCAACCATGGACTTCTTCTAAGCCCATAACCGCTTGTCCCTTCTTAGACAAGCATTGCACCTCTTACACTCTTTGCCCAAATGCAAAGAACCATGGGATCCACAAATCCCACACATAGCAACCCTTCTCAAATATGAACATTCTTCCATGCTCAAATACAAACTTTGAGGCAAAACTTCACAAAACCAACCTTCTTGAGGCATAATCAGCAGCATATCTTCTCTTGGCAGCTTCTCCTTGACGATGATGAAGACTCCATAGCCTTCATAATGCTGAAATCTCCATTTTCAGCTTCCTTGATGATGAGCAAGCTCTCCATGTTGCAAAACTCCATTTGCAACTCTCTTGGGCAGCTTCTATGCAACCTCCTTGTTGCAAATCTCCTCTCAAATCCTCACAAATGCAAATCTCCTCTCAAATTCTCATCACAAATGCAAATCCAAATGATAATATGAGTGTGCATAATTTTTTTTTCATAATAAGCTGAAAATATAATGCTTAATCAAACAAACACACAAACAAGCTAATATACATAAACACCATGACCAAGAGCCCATTTGGCTCTGATACCATGTTAAGATGTAGGGGGGAAGAGAGCTTGAGCTCTTGCAAGCACACAAACACACTCACAAAACCCTAATAGAGAACACACAAGGTGAGAGGCTGAAAATCTTCTTCTTCTCAACACACCATACAATATTACATGTGGCATTCCTATCTCACCACAATATCTTGCACCTCTAGGGTGCTTTCCCACATACACACAACACCATGATTACATCTCTCAACATGGTCTTAGAGCCGGATGGCACACACATAGGCAAGGTCCATAGTGGCAGGCCTTGGCCGCACCATTTTAAGGGTATGATCATGGGGAGATTGGACACACAAATAAGAGGCGTCATAGGTGAGTATATAGACAAGTAGAGGGACAGCTACGTTCAGAGGCTGCGCTTCAAAGAAAGTGGATGTTTCTCCATCAGAGAAGTACCATTGTTATGAGCAGAAGGCGGAAGGAGAT
Organism: Cibotium barometz; assembly: GCF_041138505.1. Lineage (NCBI taxonomy): Eukaryota > Viridiplantae > Streptophyta > Polypodiopsida > Cyatheales > Cibotiaceae > Cibotium > Cibotium barometz. The sequence continues at coordinate 8,562,672 of NC_141058.1, forward strand.
AAGACGAGAGAGGGAGGAGCAGACGTATGCTTGTGGGCAGCCTACACGCTACCATGTAGAGGGGAAGGCACTTTTGTGCTAAAAGGAGAAGGTAGAGGGCATGGCTTTGCCCTTATGGCAATCAAAAAGGCGAGGGAAGGGCAGCCTGCCATTTTGGACAGGAGATAGCGTAGGCAACCCAACATATGAGAGAGAGGGGATCGTGACCTTACCCACTAACAAGGAGGCAGTAGAGAGCGTGGTTTTTTGCCCTGATGGCAATCAGTAGGAGAGAGAGAGAGAGGCACCCATGGTAGACTGTGAGAGAGAGAAAGAAACGTGTGTGTGCATGTGGGAGGTCTCCATGCTCTCAAGCTAAAATGAGGAGAGAGAAGGTGGGGAACCATAGCAAGTAGAGGAGACATTGTGTGTGGGTAGAAGAAGAAGGAAAGAAGAGAGAGGGCAATATGGCTGCGCTATGTGTGTACATGCAAAATAGGAAAGAGAGAGAAAGAGATTTGATCACTGAAACGTGGAAGTGTTGGAAATATTGGTTCTTTTTCATTAAATTCTTGGAAACAACTTACACAAAACCATTTTGACATTAAATTTCTTTATTCAATTTAGAATGGTGAAGTTGTGTCTTGATGATCTGTTGGGTCGTAGTAGTTTGTTCTTTTCCATTTGTGTGTCTGTGTGGGTGTGTGTAAATAAAACATTGTAAATTATTTCATATAAAAAGATGTCTTTTCGGTGTGTGTTTCTAGGATTTAGGGTGTGTGTGGTTGTTATTTAGGACGCATTCACTGTTTTAGTGGGTATTTAGTGCGTTGGACTAGAGAGTAGGAAGGCCAATCATTTTTTGGTGCGCTCGCTGGGAGATCACTAGCTAGTTAGTAGCTACGGGATATCTCGGCGCATATATTTTGCGTGTGAGAACTAGGGTTTAGGAGTTCAAAAAAAAAACGGCACGACTCCTAAGATCAGAAGGACTTAGGAGTGGCCGCGAGGAGTCAAATGAGAGAGGGGCATTGGTAAACACATGTGATTTTTTGGAGAGTTTTGCTAACTGGGTTCCGTACGAAGAAGAACGACAAGAGTGGGAGGACATATTCATTCAAGAATATTACCCACGGTTTCCTAGTGATGTGATACGTAAGATCAAGGCCACATACTGCAAGGATTATCTTAGATCCATAGAGCCCTTTGGTTTGTTCCATGCACCAATCTGGTGGAAGTGGTTTATCAAGGCAATTTTAAGGTCCATCAAGCTAGATAATCCAGAGAATCACGAAGAACCTCAGGAAGTAAGAAGTGCATGAGTGAGTCTACTCAAGGTCGAACAATTGACCCAAGACAAGCAAGGGAAGAAAGGAGGAAAAGGAGGGCTGAACGAGCTGAAATCCGTCTCGCTGCGCAATTAGAGTTAGTGAACCTATTGTTGAGAGAGCAAGAACCGAACGTGACACAAGGAAGATCCTTGGATAGCGGTCAATTTCAGGTTAGCGTTCCTTCTAGTCTAAGCGGGGAAGATCTTTCATGTGATGACCAAACAATAAGGGATTTAGGAGTCAGCAATCGACCTATACAAGTTGATAGCCCAATAAGAGAAGAAAGAGAGACTATTGCAGGCACTAGCGGTAGTGTGCCTAGAGGACTTAGAAGCTATGCGCGATTACCTAGGGTAAGACCTAGAGCTTTAAATTTCTGGGACGATCCAACTTTTGAGGTATTACCATTTTTCCAAATGGTTGTTCCAGCACAAAGAGCAACAATCCGGTTAGCCGACTTTGTACAATTTGCGGGCCTGATGCGCATTTACAAAAGTTTGATGTGACATGTGTTGCTAACGAGATAATTGATCAAGATCAAAAGCTGCATATCTTTCCGGCAACTTTTAAAGACGAAGCAGCAAGTTGGTATGGCAACTTGGATGCAGCCTCCAAGGCCACGTACCAAAATCTATCATCTTTTTTGGCCAAATTTAGAAGGCAAGGTTTTTAAGATAGATTGGCCCAGCAATTAGACTACTTGTTGCAATTAGACTACCAAAATCTATCAACATCTTTTTTGGCCAAATTTAGAAGGCAATTAGACTACTTGTTGCAAGGAGTGAATGAGAGCATTGACCATTACATACAACGCATGGAGACCATTGTGAGGAAGATGGGAGTAGCAGCCCCTAATGATGACACACAAAAGCGTCGTTTGATTGATGGTCTAAGGGATCCAGAGGCTCAGAAGTATGTTGGGCTTCATCGGCCTGTTGATTTGAACGTGGCCAAACAAGAAGCTAGAAACTGGGAAGAGGTATAGCTGGGACAGCAATGACGGAGGGAATTACTTTACGGCCCTATGGGGACATCACCTATGGTTAGCTCTATAAGACCCCAGGAGGTCTCAACAATTGCCGGTCCCTCACAACCACAAGTGGTTGTTAATACAAATCCAACATCATACATGCCTCCAAACCTATATATGACTGCACCGACATACATGCTTCAGACCGGAACACCACCACCACCTTTAGTGAGCGAGGCAAGGGTGGGGGACATTGTGACAAGTGTGTTGGGAAAATTTAAAGAGGAGATCTTAAGTGCTGTGCGAGCTCCAGTAAGGGATGTTATGGCTATAGAGCCACAGCTGCCTACTATGCAAGCCAGTGCGCAAAGTCCACCCCGATCGAATATATGGTGTGGGAAATGTCATGGCTATGGCCACTTGGCTACAGAGTGTCCTACTATATCTCGAGTCGTACCTGATCAACCACGAATCTTGTTTTGTACTTATTGCTTGAAAAACAATCATACAGAGGAAAATTGCTTCATTAAGCAAACACATGAGAGAAGGCAAGCGCAGGGGATGAACACTAATTTTAATTGCATGGATAAGAATAATATTACTTATGAAATTGGACCTCCACCTCGACCTTTCATGCAAAGAGGAATCCCAGAGCCCTATAAGCAACAATTGCAGCAAGGATTACCCGCACAAGCCTGACCTCCATTTCCACGAGGGCGAGGGCAAGGTGGAATGAGGGGACAAAGGCTAGGGTCACCATATCGGCCATATTTTGGCCGGGGTTATCAAGGATATGGAAGTCCTAATACAATTACCCAAGGAACAGTGATTTGTTGGAACTGCCACCAAGAAGGCCACATTGCTGCATATTGCCCGAATGTAAGGGCACACCAAGATTATGTTCCTTTATGCAAGCAATGCAGTGAGGAGGGCCACGAGGAGAAAGATTGCCCTAAAAGTAATGCAAGATTAATAGGGGACAAAAGGGAAGCAAATTGTAGATGAGGGTCCAAGTACTTAAACAAATTTAGTGGAAGTAGTCCCTATAGTAGGTGCTAGGAAAGAATCGGCAGAGACAGAAAATCTAGAAAGGTGACATTTTCTCATAATCATCCAATGGTGGGAGTTGTCACTAGATCCCAGGGGAAAGTGCAAAGGACTGCGGAAAGCTTGCCGAAATCAACCCAATTAGAAGGAGGAAAAGTAAGCATGCTTAAGGAGGCATCTTTAGAGGAAGTTGTAGAGAGTCAAGAGCCAGTGTCGGATGAGCAATCGTCTGATCAACCTCCCATAGCACGCGTAGGAAAAGGCCCTCACTTCCAACTTGGTGTAACACCTTTCCCTGATAGATTAAAAGTACCACGTGCTAAGAAGGTCGGGATAGGTGCTAAAGTTGATCCAAAACCTCAATTTGATTTATGGGATATATTGGAACGGTGTGAGGTGTCTATTAGTCTACCTACATTAGTGAAGATCTCTCCAATATGTCGAAACCAGTTGTATCAACGACTTGCACGTCGACGTTCATTATATTGGAACGGTGTGAGGTGTCTACTAGTCTACCTACATTAGCGGAGATCTCTCTAATATGTCGAAAGCAGTTGTATCAACGACTTGCACGTCGACGTTCGCGGGTGAGAAAAGAAGTGACCCCTAAAGAACCTTTGGAAACAGGAGTGCAAGCAATTGATATGTTTATGGATTCTGAGGCTCCAACTATTACGGTAGAGATTGGACATCATCAGGTCATGGGGGTACAGCTAAATGGAGGAGCTGCGGTGAATCTCATGACTGAACACACAACGGAAGAGTTGGGCCTAAAGGGTTTAGAGCCCACAAATATCATGTTGCAAGTAGCAGATCAACATCGAGTGAAACCATTAGGTCTGATTCAAGGAGTAAAGACTATAATAGCTGGATTGGAGTTTTGTGTTACCTATCTAGTAGTGCGACCACATTCATATGGTGCAGCGTTTCCAATCTTGGTAGGACGACCTTGGTTAGTACAAGCTCGCGATGTGTTTAAAATTGGCATAAAGTGATAATAACCATAGGTCCACACACGGATAGAGTTCAATTGAGGGTTGTGTCTAAAGAATTCTTGAGGGAGTTCACTAAACCACCTTTTACAATCGAAGAAATGACGGGATATGGAAGTGATACATCCGTTGGTGAGGAAGTAGTCCAAGAACGCTTTACATTAAATAAAGATAAGTATGCTCATTTTCTGCAAAATGGGTATCAAATGCAAATGGTTGATACGGATGAGCCTATAATGCAAAAGAGAGAGTGCTCTAACTTTGCTTTGGATGCCGGTATGGGAGAATATCGAGTGCATTTTTCTTCGAAGAATGACTCTGACAATGGCATTACCGATTGGTTGTCATCACCAGAGGAGTGTGTAGTGGATTGCTTTTGCATGGATACAATCAAGCAGAGGAGAGCAGACGATGGGGATAAAGCAAGGCACCAAGAGCTATATGCCCTTATTGAGAAATTGCAAGAGCAGTTAGAGCTAGAACGAGTTTTTTCTAGTGAGTCGATGAACGCATTATTAAAGAAGGTGAAGCTGCTAGAGGAAGATAAGGGACGAGCTGAGATAAAAATTAGACATTTGCAAGATTTGACCTTGCAACTTGAAGAGTGCCGTCATGAAGAAGAAACTTCTTGGGAAGCCTTACTTCGAGAAAAAGATCGTGAGATTGGTCGTTGTCGACAGGAACTCAAATATAATGCGAGGTATACTCGAAAGTTGCTCAGAGAATGTGAGAGATATAAGCAAAAAGATAACAAGAGTGAGGATGGCTCATCGTTGCAAAAGATGAGTAGAAGGAAAAATAAGTCATTTTCCAGAGAGTTCTTGAAAGCACAATACAATGAAACAATAGGAGGTGATGGAGGAGAGTTCAATGATTGGACTAATTTCAAGATGATTGAGGTAGTGAGGGATGCTTTTATGGTCCAAATTGAGGAGCCTATCAATGATGAAGAGGAAATAGACCCTTTAATGGTGATACCTTATACCCATGAAAGTCTTGTAAGTGCTCATTCTTCGCACGAAGAGGAGGAGGAGTGTAACACCAAGCAAAAGTTTCTAGAAAATGTTTGTTTCAAAGTGAGAGACCATCCACCTATACAAGCTAGATCTCGTGGACGATCAACCTTTGTTTCTGATGCATTAGAAATTACTCAGCGCTGGGAAGTTGAAGAGGGAAAATGCTTTACATTGGGGAGTCAATTGCAAGAACGAACCTTAACTAGATTGAGAGAGGTTCTACAAACATACAAACATGTCTTTGCTTGGTCCTATAAAGACTTGCAGGGAGTGAAACCTGAGATATGCCAGCATTACATCGATTTAGAGCCAAACGCTAGGCCGGTATGCCAACGTCAAAGGCGCACAAACCCTGTCTATGCAGAGCTTGTGAAAGCAAAAATAACAAAGCTGTTAGATGCGGGTTTCATTTATCCTGTGGCATACAGTGAGTGGGTTTCCCCAATTGTAATTGTTCCAAAGAAAAATCGTAAGATTAGAATTTGTGTGGATTATCGAAAGCTAAATGATAAGACTAAGAAGGATCAATTTCCATTGCCTTTCACTGATCAAGTTCTAGACCAAGTAGCAGGGCATAAATTGTATTCCTTCTTAGATGGTTTTAGCGGTTATAATCAAATACAAATCCACCCAGATGATCAACCAAAAACCACTTTTACAACAGAATGGGGAACTTATGCTTATCGAGTGATGCCATTTGGATTATGTAATGTTCCATCTACTTTCCAACAGTGATGATGGCTTCATTTCAAGAGTTTTTACAAAAGTGGATGGAAATCTTTTTGGACGATTTTTCAGTTCAAGGGGATGAGGAGGATATGCCTGAGAAGTTGGCTAAGGTCTTTGATCGTTGTCAGCAAACTGGTATTTCCTTGAATCCGGAGAAATGTGTTTTTGGCATTAAGAAAGGAATCTTGTTAGGTCACGTGATTTCATCTGAGGGCATAACTGTGGATGATAGTAAAATCAATAAGATACATGATCTGCCTGCTCCTACAACCATGAAGCAATTACGAGGGTTTTTGGGACATGCTAATTATTATCGCCGATTCATATTGAATTTTGCTTCGGTGGTAAACCCTTTAACTACTCTTCTTCGGAAGGATGTACCCTTTGAATGGTCACAAGATTGTCAGGAGGCTTTTGATACGATCAAAGATCGATTGATAAAAGCACCAGTTTTGATACCCCCAGATTGGTCTAAACCTTTTCATATTCATGCAGATGCTTCACACATAGCTGTAGGAGCAGTTCTTTGTCAAGCCGACGATAAGAAGGTAGACCATCCGATTTATTATGCGAGTCGCAATTTGACAGAGACAGAGAGAAATTACACTACAACGGAGAAGGAATGTTTATCCATGGTATTTGCTGTGAATAAATATCGACATTATTTATTGGGCAAGTTTTTTACAATTTATGTGGATCATCAAGCACTAAGATACCTTTTGAATAAGACAGATCTTGCGGGGCAAGTAATTCGATGGATGTTACTTTTTCAAGAGTTTGATTTTGAGGTGGTTACTCGTCCTGGAAAATCTCATGTATTGGCGGATCATCTTTCTCGGCTTTTGACTGAGGATATTGAGGAGGGAGTGGATGATGAATTGCCTGATGCGGCATTATTTTTGACCGATTGTACACTTCCTTGGTTTGCGGATATTGCAAATTTCTTGAGCACTGCTCATTATCCAGGAGGCGCCAGCAAGTATGAAAAAAAGAAAATTTTATTGCAATCTCGCCACTACACCCTCTTTGGTGGTTATTTGTATCGTTATTTTCCTAGGGAGGGGGTGTATCGTCGTTGTGTGCGAGAGGATGAGATACCTTCTATCTTACGTGCACTTCATGATGAGCCACGTGGAGGTCATTTTGCGGGGGAATTAACCGCTCGCAAAGTATTGCTAGCAGGGTATTGGTGGCCAACTGTTTATAAAGACTCTTTTTGAGCATTGTAAATGTTGTGATAAGTGTCAACGGGTTGGTCGACCCACACCACAATTTGCGACCCCTTTAAATCCAATCTTGGCTTTAAAACCTTTTGAGAAATGGGGAATTGATTTTGTGGGTCCGATTTATCCACCCACTCGTTATCGATTCAATCGATACATTCTTGTGTGCACGGATTATGTGACCAAGTGGGTTGAAGCTAAACCTTTGCAAACGGATAGGGCATTGGATGTCGCCAAATTTTTATATGAAAATATCATTACTCGTTTTGGTTGTCCGTTGGAGTTGGTGAGTGATCGTGGTTCTCATTTTTTAAATGAGACCATTACGGAATTAACAGAACTTTACAAAATCAAGCATCGGAAATCCACTCCGTATTATCCTCGAGCTAATGGTCAAGTGGAGGTGACCAATCGAATACTGGGAACGATTTTAACCAAGACAGTATCGGAAAATCGACGTGATTGGGATGAGCGATTGTTTGAGGCTTTGTGGGCATACCGTACCACATTTAAGGTTATGACTCAAAATACACCTTTCACTCTAGTGTATGGTACAGAAGCAATTTTCCTAATAGAGAAGGAAATACCCACATTACGCGTTGCCTTGGAATCTCGACTAGGTGAGAAGGAATCTTTAGAGGCTCGATTACTGGCCTTGGTGAGGTTGGATGAGATACGTTTAAAGGCTCTGCAAAATGTTGAGGCGATGCAACATAGACGAAAGGCTTGGCACGATCGTCACATTAAGGTGAGGGAGTTTCAAAAGAATGATCAGGTTTTAGTCTATGACAATCGATATTATAAGTTTCCTGGCAAATTACAAATGAGGTGGTTAGGCCCTTTCAAGGTGTTATAGGCCTTTAATAATGGTTCTTTGATTGTCCAAGACCCTGATGCTGTAATAGCTCCTTTTCGTGTTAATGGTCTTAGGGTGAAACATTATTTTGTTTAAGTTGATAATTACGTGGGTCAAGTTGGTTCATTGTATATTTTTCACATGAGTTTTGCTCTTTATTATTTTGCATTGTTTTGATGGGATTGGTGGGTTTATCAGGTTTTGGTGTGATCAATTCGATCTTCTTTCATACAGGTGGTATACAGGTGGTATGGAGTTTTCTCTCAATGCTTTGTTTTATTTTCTTCATCCTTATGTGGTTTGGTTTGGGTGGGATGGTATTTTAGCATTAGTTGTAGACCCTGATTGGGTTGATGAGTTGGAGTGGTTGTTTCGGTGGTTGGCTGCCGGGGAATCTCTTCCAACTGCCGAGAGCGACTTTGGTCGCATGGCCCAATCTTTGGCCGTTATTGCGCCAGAGATTTTTGGTTCAGGTGTGGACACCTTAACCGATGCGTCCGATGATTCTTCGGATGATTCTTTTCATCCTGAAGATGTTGTGGTAGACTATCTTGATGAGGAGGATAAGGATGAGGGTTTGGGCTTTGGCCTTCCTCATGGCTTGTATCGGATACTTCTACCTAGAGAGAGTAGTTTTGTTTCGAGAGCTATACTTTTGAACGAGACAGAGGGCCATGGGGTGACACCTCAACTTTTGCCTTTTGGTGTAGTGAATGCGCCTGTGAGTTTTTGCACCGTTTTTTCTGAGTCCCATGATGTCAATTAGTTTTGTTTTTCTTGTTATTTATTTCAAAAAAAACTTTAAAAAGAAACAATTGTTTTGTTTGTGTGATTTGTTATGTGTTTTTGTTGTTTGTTTTGGTTTTTTGATTTGTTATGTGTTTTTGTTGTTTGTTTTGGTTTGCATTGTTTTCAATTTTAGGTACATTATGTTTCTTGGAAGTTGTAAGCTAATTGTTTGAATGGTTAGTATGTGCAGATATGGTATTTTCTTTGTATTTTTGCATTGCTAGGTGCAAGGAGATGGGGGAGTAACTTGGGAACAATGATATCATAGTATTGAAGATTGTTTCTGGACATGCAATTTTTGCTACTCAGAGGATATGCAGTGTTCCACAGGTGTATTTTCTCCAATATATTTGGTTTTTTTTTTTGGTATCACTTGCATGGTGTGTGTAATAATGGGGATTGTGAGTTGTGTTAATCCAGTTGCAATTGCTTGGTACTTGACTTATATGATTCTTTCTTTTGGAAAGATTTGGGGTTTATTAGTCAAGGATACTAATTCTATGAGTTCACGAGAATAGTGAGTAGAGAGAGAGAAGAAAGAAAGAAAGAGTTTTGAAGTGTGAAAGAGAGAGAGTGAAGAGTGGAGTGAAGTGAAGATTAGCCAAATGTTGAATGCAGTGATGCTGTTGCAGATTGACTGAAACGTGGAAGTGTTGGAAATATTGGTTCTTTTTCATTAAATTCTTGGAAACAACTTACACAAAACCATTTTGACATTAAATTTCTTTAATCAGTTTAGAATGGTGAAGTTGTGTCGTCTTGATGATCTGTTGGGTCGTAGTAGTTTGTTCTTTTCCATTTGTGTGTCTGTGTGGGTGTGTGTAAATAAAACATTGTAAATTATTTCATACAAAAAGATGTCTTTTCGGTGTGTGTTTCTAGGATTTAGGCTGTGTGTGGTTGTTATTTAGGACGCATTCACTGTTTTAGTGGGTATTTAGTGCGTTGGACTAGAGAGTAGGAAGGCCAATCAGTGTCTTGGTGCTTAAGAGGCCATGGAAAATCCGGGCCTTTCCCCATCCCATCGTGGGGGGGGGACACCTTCACATTCTTGCAAAGTTTGGTCACAATGGGAGCATGTTTGGATTAGTAATTAGCGCCCAGTGCGGAATTTTCAACTCTCTTGGTGCTTAAGAGACAATGGAAAATCTGGGCAATCCACATACCTTCGTACCCAAACATGCTCTGATTGGGGACCAAACTTTGAAAGCATGTGGAGAGGGCCCACCCCCACATGCTTTCAAAGCTTGGTAAGAATCAAAGTATGTTTGAAAGAGTAATTAGTGCCCAATGCAGATTTCTCAAGTCATTTGGTGCTTAAGAGGCCATGGAAAATCCAGGCCTTCCCCATACTATCGTACCCAAACATACTCCGATGGGGAGGAAACTTTGTAAGCATGTGGGGGGGGGCCCACCCCCACATGATTGCAAAAATGGGTCACAATCGGAGCATGTTTGGATTCCTAATTAGCGCCCAGTGCGTATTTATCAAGTCTCTTGGTGCTTAAGAGGCCATGGAAAATCTGGGCCTTCCCTATACCATGGTACCCAAACATACTCCGATGGGGAGCAAACTTTGCAAGCATGTAGCGGGGCCCACCCTCACATGCTTGCAAACTTGGGTCATAATCGAAGCATGTTTAGATTAGTAATTAGCGCCAAGTGCGGATTTTTCAAGTCTCTTGGTGCTTAAGAGGCCATGGAAAATCCGGGCCTTCTCCATACCATTGTACCCAAACATGCTCCGATGGGCAGCAAACTTTGCAAGCATGTGGGGGGGCCCACCCCCCACATGCTTGCAAAGTTGGGTCACAATCGGAGTATGTTTGGATTAGTAATTAGCGCCCAGTGCGGATTTTTCAAGTCTCTTGGTGCTTAAGAGGCCATGGAGAGTCCGGGCCTTCCCCATACCATTGTACCCAAACATACTCCGATGGGGAGAAAACTCTGCAAGCATGTAGGGGGCCCATCCCCACATGCTTACAAAGTTGGGTCACAATCGGAGTATGTTTGGATTATTCATTAACGCGCACTGCAGATTTTTCAACTCTCTTGGTGCTTAAGAGGCCATGGAAAATCCGGGTATTCCACATACCATCGTACCCAAACATGCTCCGATGGGGACCAAACTTTGCAAACATGTGGGGGGGTCCACTCCCACACTCTTGCAAAGTTCCATCACAATCAGAGCATGTTTGGATTGGTAATTAGTGCCGAGTGCGGATTTTTCAAGTCTCTTGGTGCTCTTGAGGCCATGGAAAATTCGGGCCTTCCCCATACCATCGTACCCAAACATGCTCCGATGGGGACCAAACTTTGCAAGCATGTGGGGGGATCCACCCCCACATGCTTGCAAAGTTTGGTCACAATCGGAGTTTTTTTGGATTAGTAATTAGTGCCCAGTGCAGATTTTTCAAGTCTCTTAATGCTTAAGAGGCCATGGAAAATCCGGGCCTTCCCCATACCATCATACCCAAAGATGCTTTCATGGCGATCAAACTTTGCAAGAATGTGGAAAGGGTCCATACCCACTTGCTTGCAAAGTTTGGACTATGTTTGGATTAGAAATTAGCGCCAGTGCAGATTTTTCAAGTCTCTTAGTGCTTAAGAGGTCATGGAAAATCCGGGCCTTCCCCATACCATCGTACCCAAACATGCTCTCATGGGGACCAAACTTTGCAAGCATGTGGGGGGGACCCATACCCACATGCTTGCAAAGTTTGTTCATAATCAGAGCATGTTTGTGTTAGTAATTAGCACCCAGTTTGAATTTTTCAAGTCTCTTGGTGCTTAAGAGGCCATGGAAAATCCGGGCATTCCACATATTATCGTACCCAAACATGCTCCGATGGGGACCAAACTTTGCAAGCATGTGGGGGGGGACCCAATCCCATATGCTTGTAAATTTTGGTATCAATCGGAGCATGTTTGGATTAGTAATTAGTGTGCCGAGTGTAGACTTTTCAAGTCTCTTGGTGCTTAAGAGGCCTTGGAAAATCCGGCCCTTCCCCACACATTCGTACCCAAACATGATCTGATGGGGACCAAACTTTGCAAGCATATGGAAGGGATCCACCCCCACATGCTTCCAGAGTTTGGTCACAATAGGAGCATGTTTGGATTAGTAATTAGTGCCCAGTGCGGATTTTCAGGTCTCTTGGTGCTTAAGAGGCCATGGAAAATCTGGGCCTTCCCCATACCATCGTAAAACCAAAGGTGCTTCGATGTGGACCAAAACTTTGCAAAAATGTGAGGAGGGCCCATCCCCACTTGCTTGCAAAGTTTGGTCACAATCAGAGCATGTTTGGATTAGTAATTAGCACCCAGTGCGGATTTTTCAAGTCTCTTGGTGCTTAGAGGTCATGAGAAATCCGGGACTTCCCCATACCATCGTACCCAAATATTCTCCAATGGGAACCAAACTTTGCAAGCATGTGGGGGGGACCCGGCCCCACATGTTTGAAAAGTTTGGTAATAAGCAGACCATGCTTGGGTTAGTAATTAGCGCCCAGTGCGGATTTTTCAAGTCTCTTGGTGCTTAAGAGGCCATGGAAAATCCGGGCCTTCCCCATACCTTCGTACCCAAAGATGCTTCGATGTGGACCAAACTTTGCAAAAATGTGGGGATCAGAGCATGTTTGGATTAGTAATTAGCGCCCAGTGCGGATTTTTCAAGTCTCTTGGTACTTAAGAGGTCATGGAAAATCCGGGCCTTCCCCATACCATCGTACCCAAACATGCTCCGATGGGGACCAAACTTTGCAAGCATGTGGGGGGGATCCACCCCCACATGCTTGCAAAGTTTGGTCATAATGGGAGCTTGTTTGGGTTAGTAATTAGTGAAAAGATTCAGTGGAGAAGAGAGCTTGAGCTCTTGCAAGCACACACATACTGACAAAACTCTAAAAGAGAACACACAAGGTGAGAGGCTGAAAATATTCTTCTTCTTCACACAACACTCAACACACCATATACAAAGATAAGAGTACACACTATGAAAAGGTACTTAACCAAATACATACTAGGGTTCTCTATAGTGTGAGCCCAACTAAATGAGCTGGCGCTATAACTATGCCAGTCTTGGCTATCACCCACACAGCCTGTCATCCCACTGGTCGCATATCGCCCATGATCTCACCAACCATGCCAGTGGTATAAGTGTGGGGCCTATCCCCCAGGCGGGGTCATCAGTGTCCACCGCCGCCGAGCTAGATAAGCTCTATATCTCAACACTCCCTCTCGAGTTCAACTCCATCTCATGTACACCAAGCGAGGCCCTGAATCTGCGGAGCTGCTTTGTACCCAATGCTTTGGTGAAGATGTCAGCCACCTGATCCTGTGTGCTAACATAAACAAGGTCAACGTCTCCTGCCAAAACCTTCTCTCTGACAAAACGGTAGTGGACCTCTATATGCTTCATGGTGTGAGCATGAAAAACTGGGTTCCTGGCCAACTATATACTGCTAATGTTGTCACAGAAAATGACAACTATATACTGCTAATGTTGTCACAGAAAATGCCAACTATATACTGCTAATGTTGTCACAGAAAATGACAACTTGTCTATCCCTGATAGACCCAAATCTGCAAGTAGCTTTCTCAACCAAGCTACCTCACATGTTGCCATAGCAGCACCTCTGTACTCGGCCTCTATACTGGATAGAGCAACCGTAGGCTGTTTCTTGCTGCTCCAAGTCACACCAACACTCCCCAAAGAAAACATGAAGCCACTAGTAGATCTTCTAATCTAAGATACTACCAACAGCCCAATCAGCATCAGTGTACCCATGTACACATATCTCTGTCCCAGTTTCATAAAATAGTCCACAATGCAAAGTAGACCTCACATACCTCAGTATGCGTCTCAATGCATCCAAATGCGGCTTCCAAGGAACCTGCATAAACTGACTCACCAACCCAACCGCATAGCTCAAATCTGGCCTGGTGATCATCATGTAGATCAAGCTTCCTACTATGCACCTATACATAGTAGGATCCTCTAAAATCTCTCCTGAATCTGCACTCAACTTGCCATTTTGATCCAATGGCACTGAGATAGGCTTACAGCCTGTCATACCATACTTGGACAACATGTCCAAGCCATACTGTCTCTGCAGTAATCCAATACCATGTGGTGACCTAATCACCTCAATGCCCAAGAAATATCTGAGCTCCCCCAAATCCTTCATCTCAAACTTCTGTCTAAGCAAGATCTTTACATTAAGGATCTTTGCATCATGATCCCCCGTAATGATCAGGTCATCTACATAGATGACAACAAGCACAACCCCTCTATCACAGTGTCTCACATACAGCGAGAAATTTGCATTGGCTACATGAAAGCCAATAGTGTGACAAGATATTCAGAAATCTTGTCAGACCATGCTCTTGGTACTTGTTTCAAGCCATACAAGGCCTTCTTCAACGTGCAAACATGCTCGGGGTGACTCACATCCTCATAACCAAGTGGCTGCAACATATACACCTCTTCCTGCAAATCCCCATGCAAGAATGCATTCTTTATCCATCTGATGTAAAGACCATTGCTTTGACACAACCACTGCTATCACAACTCTCACTGTTTCCATCTTGGCAACTGGGCTGAAAGTTTTCTCATAATCAATGCCATATGTCTGTGCATATCCTTTAGCTACCAATCTAGCCTTGTACCTGCTTATGCTTCCATCATTGTTATGTTTTACTTTGTACACCCACTTGCATCCAATGGATTTCTTGCCTTCAGGCAATTGCACTAAATCCCAAGTATCATTTCCATATAGTGCATCCATCTCCTCATCCATAGCTTTCTCCCAACACACATTTCCAACAGCCTCATCAATGCATGTGGGCTCTACAACAACCTGTACAACTTTTGCCATGTATGCATAGTGATGTGCCACATAACCATCATAGGTAAACCTTTGCACAGGATTCTTCACTCTCCCAGATCTTCACAGCTTTGCATTCATGGCTTCCATAGCCTTCTTTACACCAGGTGTTCTCATAGCTGGTATCCCAAGATCCTCATCAAGGCTCATCTCTGAGCCACTAGACTCTCCATCAACATGAGAATGCCCTGCAAAATTGTCAGGCATACTAAGGGGCTCAACCACTTTCTCTTTGCCTTTATGTGATGTACTAATCACATTTGCAAGACTGGTATTATGACGCACCCTGCCACTCCATGGTCTATCAACAATTGAACCATTAGATGAGGACTCTCTTGGTCCACTCAAAGACTGTGATTGCTGACTTGCATTCGGTGCAACCACATTTCCACTCACATCAGCCCCAACAGCTTCTTTTTCAGCAGCATACCAGCTGCTCATCTCATCAAAAACAACATCCCTGCTTACCCTCAACTCACGTGTAGCAGGGTTATAACACCTATATCCCTTTTGCTCAAGGGAATACCCAATAAACACACATTTTTCAGCTTTCGGATCCAGCTTAGTTCTCAGCTCATCTGGCACATGCAATGCATCCCCAAAGACTTTTAGATGAGACAAATTAGATTTTTTGCCAGTAAACCTCTCCTCTAGAGTTACATCATGTATGGCTGCAGTTGGTGGGTCCTGTTCATGATGTAAACTGTTGTAGAAACAGCCTTAGCCCAATAGCTATGCGGCATATTCTTCTCTCCCATCAATGCTCGCGCAATCTTAGCAATGTGCATGTTTTTCCGCTCAGCAACTCCATTTTGCTGCAGAGTATATCTTCATGTAAACTGTCTCCGAATACCATTATTCTTCAAAAATTCAGAGAACTCATTAAAGAAGTACTCTCCCCCTCCATCTGACCTTAGGCACTTTACATATTTCCCTGTTTGCTTTTCAACCATAACTCTGAAATTCTGAAAATGAGTGAACACCTCACCCTTCTCCTTCATGAAGTATACCCACACTTTCCTTGTGTGGTCATCAATAAATGTCACATAATACCTGCAGCCTCCCATAGACATGGTCTTCGTAGGACCCATACATCTGAATGCACAACATCTAGTGCATTTCTGCTCACATTTCTATCACGTGGAAATACATGCTTTGTTTGCTTTCCAAATTGGCATGCTTCACATATTTTCTGCATACCTTCAACTTTAAACTTTGGCAGTCCTGTCACAATTCCTTTTGTCTGCATAGACTTCATTCTCTGCACATCCAATTCTTTTATGCCAAATGTCTGTGTCTGCAACAATTCCTGAACCATTTGCAAACATCGCAGCACTCACTTCAGGCATGTTTACATTCAATGTAAACATTCTGCCCACTCTGTTGCCTTTTGCAACCAACCTGCAGTTGTCTTTAAAGTCTTCAACATAACAACCATCACGGTTAAACCGAACCTGCAAACCCTGTTCAATCATCTGGCCAACTGAAACTAGATTCTTTGTTATGTTCGGAACATGAAGTACATCTGCAAGGTACTTCACTTTGCCATCCTGCATAGACAATGGCACATCTCCAACATGGGCAATTGGATGAGCACTGTCATCCCCTGTTTCCACAAAACCTGGTCTTTCAAGGTTTTTCATCTCCTTGAACCACTCCCCATGACTTGTCATGTGGTTTGAAGCACCCGAATCAACGTACCATACATCATCTTTATGTGCTGCTTCAACATTTTCAGACATGGCATTAACGACATGCTGCATAACAAATAACCTTTCATTATCCTCATTGTTTCTGCTCGAGGATGCATAGTTGTTTTGCTCTGCAATTTTCCATTTTGCATGTCAGAGCCTGCTTCTTATAACAATCTGCCTCCTGCACATGTCCAGGCTTACCACAATAAAAGCATCCACGTGTATCATTATACTACCTTTGCCAATTTTCACGACCTCTTTGACTCCCCTTGCCTCTGAATTGGCCTCTTCCACCTACGTGTTGTTGTTGTTGTGAATTCTGGGACTGTTGTTGTTGCTGCTGCTAGCCATAATTCAGATTACCTGTTCAGCCACCTCCTTGGCCGTGTCGGCCTCCTCTACCTCGTCCTCTTCCTAAACTTGTGTAGAAGGCCTGTTGCTCTGAACTGTTTTTGTTTTGTGAAGGCTGTTGGTCTTCACCCAAGCTCTTCTCTTCTATAATCAACATAGACACCAAATCTGTGAAATTGGGAATGAAAAATGTTTTCCCGAGTCTGAATAGATGTCTTGAATGCCTTGTATTGTGGCCCGAGACCATGTGGACAGACTTTCACCTTATCATCATCTACTGAAACACCAATAGATGCAAGGGATTCCACAATACCCTTGATCTTCAATGCATAGTCATTCACAGACATACTCTTTTTCTCCATAGTATGAAGTTCATTCTTCAACTGTATCTTTCATGCCTTGGTATTCGTTTCATAGAGTTTTACCAACGTGTCCAAACGCCTCCTTGGGGACTTGGCATCCTGTATGTACCCAATCATGGTGTCCTGTATCCTGATAGAGAGCCAATACATAACTTTTCTGGCTCCTTGGTTCCAATCCTTGAACTCTTTTACATCTGCAGAAGCAGTCGGATTGATCTCTAGTATCTCCGGTGCCTCTTCATACTCACCTTCTATGTACCCATCAAGAAGTTTGTCAACCTGAACCTCCAAGTATCATGGAAGTTGTTCTTGTCAAGCTTCTCAGCAACAATTTTGTTTATGCCATCATTTGACATCTTGTCAGACACACAAATTTACCAGAAACAGCACTCTGGTTTGTCCTACACAAACTGCTATATTTTCTGCACAGCGGTACTGTACTACACTCAAATGTCACAACCAGTGTGCATACATACACCCAATGGCAACTTTTGACCTCCTTGCAGCATACACAATGTCTGCACAACCAATCTGTCTTCCTACAGTTCTTAAAATAGAGTTCTGCATAGAATTGATGACTTACCCGCAGTGCTCAAAATCGCCTGCTTTCTGAAAAACGGAGGTCCTAACGCATCCGAAATGCGTTTTCGGCCCGAAAAATTCTGTCATGTAACTTTACTCCCGCGAAGAAAGCTCCTCAATCAGAGATCATTTGCCGGTGCCTCCCGTAGAGCTCCCGCAACAAGAGTGTAGTCGCCAACACAAATAGGGAAGAGTATATGAAGCTCTTACCCTCGTACCGCTTCCTGTGCTTCTCTTGCTTGCAGCTCAGCCCTTAGCATGAACTAGGCTCTGATACCATGAAAAGATGCAGGGGAGACCCATGGAAAGAGGCCATGGAAAATCTAAGCCTTCCAAATACGTATCGTACCCAAACATGCTCCGATGGTGACCAAACTTTGTAAGCATGTGGGGGGGACCCACCCCCACATGCTTGGAAACTTTGGTCACAATCGAAGCATGTTTGGATTAGTAATTAGCGGCACGTGCGGAGTTTTGAAGTCTCTTGGTGCTTAAGAGGCCATGGAAAAACTGGGCCTTCCCCATACCATCGTACCCAAACATACTCTGATGGGGAAAAAACTTTACAAGCATGTGGGGAGCACACACCCTCAGATGCTTGCAAAGTTTGGTCACAATCGGAGCATGGTTGGATTAGTAATCATTAGTCCCCAGTGCTGATTTTTCAAGTCTCTTGGTGCTTAAGAGGCCATGGAAAACCGGGGTCTTCCCCATACCATCGTACCCAAATAGGGATCCAATGGGGACCAAAATTTAAAAGCATGTGGATGGGGCCCACCCCCACATGTGTGCAAAGTTTGGTCACAATCGGAGCATGTTTGCATTGGTAATTAACGCCCAGTGCATGGTGCTTAAGAGGCCATGGAGAATAAGGGCCTTCCCCATACAATCGTACCCGAACATGCTCTAATGGGGACCAAACTTTGCAAGCATGTGGGGGGCCCACCCCCATGTTCTTGCAAAGTTTGGTCACAATCGGAGCATGTTTGGATTAGTAATTAGCGCTTAGTGCGGATTTTTCAAGTCTCTTGGTGCTTAAGAGGGCATGGAAAATCCGGACCTTCCCCACACCATTGTACACAAACATGCTCCAATGGGGACCAAACTTTGCAAGAATGTGGGGGGGGTCCACCCCCACATGCTTGCAAAGTTTGGTCACAATTGGAGTATGTTTGGATTAGTAATTAGTGCCTAGTGTGCAGATTTTTCAAGTCTCTTGGTGCTTAAGAGGCCATGGAAAATCTGGTCCTTCCCCACACCATCGTACCCAAACATGCTCCGATAGAGACCAAACTTTGCAAAAGCATGTGGGGGGTGGGCCACCCCCACTTGCTTCCAAAGTTTGGTCACAATCGGAGCATGTTTGGATTAGTAGTTAGCACCCAGTGCGGACTTTTCAAGTCTCTTGGTGCTTAAGAGATCATTGAAAATCCGGGCCTTCCCCATACCATCGTACCCAAACCTTCTCCGCCGATGGGGACCAAACTCTGTAAGAATATGGGGGGACCACCCCCAGATGCGTGCAAAGTTTGGTCACAATTTTAGCATGTTTGGATTAGTATTAGTGCAAATTTTTCAAGTCTCTTGGTGCTTAAGAGGCCACCATGGAAAATCCGGGCCTTCCTCATACCATCGTACCCAAACTTGCTGTGCGATGGGAACCAAACTTTGCAAGAATGTGGGGGGGGGGGGCCAACCCAAATGCTTGCGAGGTTTGGTCACAATTTGAGAATGTTTGGATTAGTAATTAGCGCCCAGTGCGGATTTTCAAGTCTCTTGGTGCTTAAGAGGCCAAGGAAAATCCGAGTCTTCCCCATCCTTTTATACCCAAACATGCTCTGATGGGGACCAAACTTTGCAAGCATGTGGGGGGGACCCACCCCCACATGCTTGCAAAGTTTGGCCATGGAAAATCCAGATCTTTCCTATCTCCCATCATACCCAAACATGCTATGATGAGGACCAAACTTTGTAAGCATGTGGGGGGGACCCAATCCCCACATGCTTGCAAAGTTTGGCCATGGAAAATCCGGGCTCTCCCCTTACCATCGTACCTAAACATGCTCCGATGGGAAGTAGACTTTGCAAGCATGTGGGGGGGATCCACCGCCACATGCTTGCAAAGTTTGGTTATAATCGGAGCATGTTTGGATTAGTAATTAGCGCCCAGTGCGGATTTTTCAAAGTCTCTTGGTGCTTAAGAGGCCATGGAAAATCCGGGCCTTTCCCATACCATCGTACCCAAACATATTTCGATAGGGACCAAACATTGCAAGCATGTGGTGGGCGCCCACCACCTCGACTTGCTTGCAAAGTTTGGTCATAAATGGAAGCATGTTTGGATTATTAATTAGCACCCAGTGTGGATTTTTCAAGTCTCTTTGTGCTTAAGAGGTCATGGAAAATCCAAGCCTTCCCCATACTATCGCACCCAAACCTGCTCTGATGGGGACCAAACATTGCAAGAATGTAGGGAGGGCCCACCCCTAGATGCTTGCAAAGTTTGGTCAAGATTTGAACATGTTTGGATAAGTAATTAGGGCCCACTACGGATTTTTCAAGTCTCTTGGTGCTTAAGAGACCATGAAAAATTCGGGCCTTCCCTGTACCATCGTACCCAATCATGCTCCGATAGGGACAAACTTTGAAAGAATGTGGGGGAGAACCACCCCCACATGCTTGCAAAGTTTGGTCACAATTTGGATTAGTAATTAGCACCCAGTGCGGTTTTTCAAGTCTCTTGGTGCTTAAGAGGCCATGGAAAATCCAAGTCTTCCCCATCCCATTGTACCCAAACATACTTCGATGGGGACCAAACTTTGCAAGCATGTGGGGGGGACCCACCCCTACATGCTTGCAAAGTTTGGCCATGGAAAATCCGGGCCTTCTCCATACCATCATACCCAAACATGCTCCGATGGTGGGGACCAAACTTTGCAAGAATTTGGGGGGGAACGACCCCCACATGCTTGTAAAGTTTTGTCACAATCGGACCATGTTTAGATTAGTAATTAGCGCCCAGTGCGGATTTTTCAAGAGTCTTGGTGCTTATTAAGAGGCCATGGAAATGCAGGTTTTCCATATCCCATTGTACCCAAACATGCTCGGATGTGGGGACCAAACTTTGCAACCATGTGGGGGGGACCCACCCCCACATGCTTGCAAAGTTTGGCCATGGAAAATCTGGGTCTTCCCCATCCCATCGTACCCAAACATGCTCCGATGGGGACCAAACTTTGCAAGGATGTGGGGGGATCCACCCCCACATGCTTGCAAAGTTTGGTCACAATCGGAGCATGTTTTGATTAGTAATTAGCACCCAGTGTGGATTTTTCAAGTCTCTTGGTGCTTAAGAGGCCATGGAAAATCCAGGCCTTCCCCATACCATTGTACCCAAAGATGCTTCAATAGAGACAAAACTTTGCAAGAATTTGGGAAGGGCCCATCCCCACCTGCTTGCAAAGTTTGGTCACAATCAAAGCATGTTTGGATTAGTAGTTAGCGCCCAGTGCGGATTTCTCAAGTCTCTTGGTGGTTAAGAGGCCGTGGACAATCCAGGTCTTCCCCTTTCCATTGTACCTAAACATGCTCCGATATGGGGACCAAACTTTGCAAGAATGTGGGGGGGACACACCCCCACATGCTTGCAAAGTTTGGTCATAATTGGAGTTTGGGTTAGTAATTAGCGCCCAGTGCGGATTTCTCAAGTCTCTTGGTGCTTAAGAGGCCATGGAAAATCTAGGCATTCCACATACCATCAAACCCAAACATGCTCCGATGGGAACCAAACGCTGCAAGCATGGGGGGGGCACCCCCACATGCTTGCAAAGTTTGGTCCCCATCAGAGCATGTTCCGATACGATGGTATGGGGAAGGCCCGGATTCTCCATGGCCTCTTAAGCACCAAGAGACTTGAAAAATCCACACTTGCCGCTAATTACTAATCCAAACATGAACCGATTGTTGTGACCAAAGGCCCGGATTCTCCATGGCCTCTTAAGCACCTCCTAAGCACCAAGAGACTTGAAAAACCCACACTTGCCGCTAATTACTAATCCAAACATGAACCGATTGTTGTGACCAAACTTTGCAAGCATGTGGGGGCAGGTCCCCCCCACATGTTTGCAAAGTTTGGTCTCCATCGCAGCATGTTTGGGTATGATGGTATGGGGCAGAGGCCTGGATTTTTCATGGCCTCTTAAGCACCAAGAGACTTGAAAAATTCGCACTGGGTACTAATTACTAATGCAAACATGCTCCGATTATGACCAAACTTTGCAAGGATTTTTGGGTGGATCCCCCCCACATGCTTGTAAAGTTTGGTCTCGATCGGAGCATGTTTGGGTATGATGTGATGGGAAAGGCCCGGATTTTTCATGTCCTCTTAAGTACCAAGAGACTTGAGAAATCCACACTAGGCGCTAATTACTAATCGAAACATGCTCCGATTGTGACCAAATTCTAGAAGCATGTGGGAGTGGGCCTCCCCCACATGCTTGCAAAGTTTGGTCCACATCGGGCGGGTACCATGGTATAGGGAAGGCCCGGACCCTCCATGGCCTTTTAAGCACCAAGAGACTTGAAAAATTCGCACACTATTGGGCGCTAATTACAATTTCAAAGATGCTCTCGATTGTGACCAAAATTTGCAAGCATCTGGGGGTGGGCCCCCTCCCCCACATGCTTGCAAAGTTTGGTCCCCATCCGAGCATGTTTGGGTACGATGGTATGGGGAAGGCACGGATTTTCAATGGCCTCTTAAGCACCAAGAGACTTGAAAAATCTGCACTGGGCACTAATTACTAATCCAAACATGCTCCGATTGTGACTAAACTTTGCAAGCATGTGGGGGTGGATCCCCCCACATGCTTGCAAGGTTTGGTTCCCATCGGAGCATGTTTTCGTACGATGTTATGGGGGAAGATCCGGGTTTTCCATGGCATCTTAAGCACCAAGAGACTTGAAAAATCCGCACTCGGCGCTAATTACTAATCCAAACATAATCCGATTGTGACCAAACTTTGCAAGCATGTAGGGGTTGGCTCCCCCCCACATTGCTTGGAAAGTATCTTCCCCATTGGAGCATGTTCGGGTACGATGGTGTGGGGAAGGCCCGGATTCTCCGTGGCCTCTTAAGCACCAAGAGACTTAAAAAATCTGCACAGTGGGTGCTAATTACCAATCCAAAATTTGCAAGCATGTGGGTATGGGCCTCCCCCACATGCTTGCAAAGACTGGTCCCCATCAGAGCATGTTTAGGTACGACGGTATGAGGAAGGCCCAGATTTTCTATGACCTCTTAAGCACCAAGAGACTTGAAAAATCCTCACTGGGCGCTAATTACTAATCCAAACATGATCCGACTATGACCAAACTTTGCAAGCATGTGAGGGTGCCCCCCCCCACATGCTTGCAAAGTTTGGTCGAAATCGGAGCTTTTTTGGGTACGATGGTATGGGGAAGGCCCGGATTTTCCATGGCCTCTTAAGCACCAAAAGACTTTAAAAATGTGCAGTGGCCGCTAATTACTAATCCAACATGCTCCAATTGTGACCAAACTTTGCAAGCATGCGGGGGTGGGTCCCCCACCACCCACAGATGCTTACAAAGTTTGGTCCCCATCGGCGGAGGATGTTTGGTGGGTATGATAGTGTGGGGAGGAAGGCCCGGATTTTTCATGGCCTCTTAAGCACCAACTTGAAGAATCTGCACTGGGCGCTAATTACTAACCCAAAGATGCTCCGATCATGACCAAACTTTGCAAGCATGTGGGGGTAGGTCCCCTCCACATGCTTGAAAAGTTTGGTCTTTATCGGAGCATGTTTGGGTTTGATGATATAAGGAAGGCCCGGATTTTCCATGGCCTCTTAAGCACCAAGAGACCTCAAAAATCCGCACTGGGCGCTAATTACTAATCCACACATGCTCCGATTGTGACCAAACCTTGCAAGCAAGTGGGGGTGGGCCCCCCCCACATGCTTGTAAAGTTTGGTCCCCATCGGAGAATGTTTAGGTACGATGGTATGGGGAAGGGCCCAATTTTCCATGGCCATTTAAGCACCAAGAGACTTGAAAAATTTACATTGGGCGCTAGATACTGACCCAAACATGCTCTTCTCATGACCAAACTTTGCAAGCATGTAGGGGTGGGTCCTCCCCACATGCTTGCAAAGTTTGGTCCCCATTGGAGCATGTTTCGGTACGATGGTATGGGGAAGGCCCGGATTTTCCATGGCCAAACTTTGCAAGCATGTGGGGGTGGGTCCCCCCCACATGCTTGCAAATTTGGTCCCCATCGGAGCATCTTTGGGTACGATGGGATGGGAAAGACCCGTATTTTCCATGGCCTCTTAAGCACCAAGAGACTTGAAAAATCGGTAATGGGCGCTATTTACTAATCCAAACATGCTCCGATTGTGACTAAACTTTTCAAGCATGTGGGGGTGGTTCCCCCCCACATTCTTGCAAAGTTTGGTCCGCATGGGAGCATGTTTGGGTATGATGGTATGGGAAAGACACGTAATTTCCATGGCCTCTTAACCACCAAGAGACTTGAAAAGTCTGCACTAGGTGCTAATTACTAATCCAAACTTGCTCCTATTGTGACCAAACTTTGCAAGCATGTGGGAGTGGGTCCGCCCCACTTGCTTGTTGCAAAAGTTTGGTCCCAATCGGAGCATGTTTGGGTACGATGGTATGGGGAAGGCCCGAATTTTCCATGGTGGCCAAACTTTGCAAGCATGTGGGGGTGGGTCCCCCCCCACATGCTTGCAAAGTTTGACCCCCATCAAAGCATGTTTGGGTATGATGGGACGGGGAAGACACAGATTTTCCATGGCCTCTTAAGCACCAAGAGACTTGCAAAATCTACACTAGGAGATAATTACTAATCCAAACATGCTCAAATTGTGACCAAACTTTGCAAACTTTGGTCCCCATCGGAGCATGTTCAGGTATGATGGTATGGGGAAGGCCCATATTCTCCATGGCCTCTTAAGCACCAAGAGACTTGAAAAATCCACACTTGCCGCTAATTACTAATCCAAACATGCTCCGTTGTGACCAAACTTTGCAACCAAGCAAGTGGGGATGGGCCATCCCCACATTCTTGCAAAGTTTGGTCCCCACATCAGAGCATGTTTGGGTACGATGGTATGGGGAAGGCCTGGATTTTCCATGGCGTCTTAAGCACCAAAAGAGACTTGAGAAATCTGCACAGGGTGCTAATTACTAATCCAAACATGCCCTGATTGTGACCAAACCTTGAAAGCATGTGGGAATGGCCCCCCCCACATGCTTGCAAAGTTTGGTCCCCATCGGAGCATGTTTGGGTGCGATCGTATGGGGAAGGCGTGGATTTTCCATGGCCTCTTAAGCACCAAGAGACTTGAAAAATCCACACTAGGCACTAATTACTAATCCAAACATGCTCCGATTGTGACCAAACTTTGCAAGCATGTGGGGGTGGATCCCTCCACATGCTTGCAAAGTTTGGTCCCCATCGGAGCATGTTTGGGTACGATGGTATGTGGATTGCCCGGATTTTCCATCGTCTCTTAAGCACCAAGAGAGTTGAAAATTCCGCAGTGGGCACTAATTACTAATTCAAACATGCTCCCATTGTGACCAAAATTTGCAAGAATGTGAAGGTGGGTCCCCCCCACATGCTTGCTAAGTTTGGTCCCTGTCTGAGCATCTTTGGGTACGATGGGATGGGGAAAGACCCGGATTTTTCATGGCCTCTTAAGCACCAAGACACTTGAACAATCCACACTGCGCGCTAATTACTAATCCAAACATGCTTCGATTGTGACCAAACTTTGCAAGCATGTGGGGGTGATTCCCCCCCACATGCTTGGAAAGTTTGGTTTCCATCGGAGAATGTTTAGGTATGATGGTATGGGGAAGGGCCGGATTTTCCATGGCCATTTAGGACCAAGAGACTTGAAAAATTTGCACTGGGCGCTAATTACTAACCCAAACACGCTCCGATCATGACCAAACTTTGCAAGCATGTAGGGGTGGGTCTTCCCCACATGCTTGCAATATTTGGTCCCCATCGGAGCATGTTTCGGTACGATGGTATGGGGAAGGCCCCACATGCCTGAAAATTTGGTCTCCATTTCCATCGAAGAATCTTTGGGTACGGTGGGATGGGGAAGACCAGGATTTTCCATGGCCTCTTAAGCACCAAGACACTTGAAAAATCCCCACTGAGCACTAATTACTAATCCAAAGATGCTCTGATTGTGACCAAACTTTGCAAGCAAGTGGGGGTGGTTCCCACCCACTATCTTGCAAAGTTTGGTCTCCATCGAAGCATGTTTGGGTACGATGGTATGGGGAAGGCCCGGATTTTCCATGACATCTTAAGCACCAAGAGACTTGAAAAATGCACACTGGGCGTGCTAATTACTAATCCAAACATGCTCCGATTGTGACCAAACATTGTAAGCAAGTGGGTGTGGGTCCTCCCCACATTCTTGTGCAAAGTTTGGTCACTATAAAAGTATGTTTGGGTACGATGGTATGGGGAAGGCCCAGATCTTCGATGGTGGCCTCTGAAGCACCAAGAGACTTGAGAAATCCGCACTGGGCGCTAATTACTAATCCAAACATGCCCCAATTATGACCAAACGTGCGGGGGTGGGTCTCCCATAGATGCTTACAAAGTTTGGTCCCCATCGGAGCATGTTTGGGTACAATAGTATGGGGAAGGCCCGGATTTTCCATGGCCTCTTAAGCACCAAGAAACTTAAAGAATCTGCACTAGGCGCTAATTACTAACCCAAAGATTCTTGGATCATGACCAAACTCTGCAAGCATGTGGGGGTGGGTCCCCCCCACATGATTGCAAAGTTTCGTCCCCATTGGAGCATGTTTGGGTACGATGGTATGGGGAGAAGGCCCGGATTTTCCATGGCCAAACTTTGCAAGCATGTGGGGGGGACATGGCTAAACTTTGCAAGCATGTGGGGGTAAGCCCCCCCCACATGCTTGCAAAGTTTTTGGTCCCCATCCAAACATGTTTGGGTACAATGGGATGGAGAAGACCGAGATTTTCCATGGCCTCTTAAGCACCAAGAGACTTGCAAAATCCACACTGGGCGCTAATTACTAATCCAAAAATGCTCTGATTGTGACCAAACTTTGCAAGCATGTGGGGGTGAATCTTCCCCACATGCTTGCAAAGTTTGGTCACCATCGGGGCATGTTTGGGTTTGATGGTGTGGGGAAGGCCCGGATTTTCCATGGTGGCCTCTTAAGCACCAAGAGACTTGAAAAATCCGCACTGGATGCCTAAACATGCTCCGATTGTGACCAAACTTTGTAAGCATGTGGGGGTGGGCCCCCTGACATGCTTGCAAAGTTTGGTCCTCCCCATCGGAGCATGTTCAGGTATGATGGTATGGGGAAGGCCCAAATTTTCCATGGCCAAACTTTGCAAGCATGTGGGGGTGGGTCCTCCCCACATGCTTGCAAATTTGGTCCCAATCGGAGCATCTTTGGGTACGATGGCTTGGGGAAGACCCGGATTTTCCATGGCCTCTTAAGTGCCAAGACACTTGAAAAGTCCGCACTGGGTGCTAATTACTAATCCAAACATGCTCCGATTGTGACTAAACTTTTCAAGCATGTGGGGGTGGTTCCCCCCCCCCACATTCTTACAAAGTTTGGTCCGCATCGGAGCATGTTTGGGTCAATGGTATGGGAAAGGCCCGTAATTTCCATGGCCTCTTAAGCACCAAGAGACTTGAAGAATCTGCACTAGGCGCTAATTATTAATCCAACATGCTCCCATTGTGACCAAACTTTGCAAGCATGTGGGAGTGGGCCCCCCCACTTGTTGCTTTGCAAAGTTTGGTCCCAACAATTGGAGCATGTTTGGGTACGATGGTATGGGGGGAAGGTCCGGATTTTCCATGGCCAAACTTTGCAAGCATGTGGGAGTGGGTCCCTCCCACATGCTTGTTGCAAAGTTTGATTCCCATCGGAGCATGTTTGTGTATGATGGGATGGGGAAGACACGGATTTTCCATGGCCTCTTAAGCACCAAGAGACTTGCAAAATCTGCACTGGGCGATAATTACTAATCCAAACATGCTCCAATTGTGACCAAACTTTGTAAGCATGTGGCCGTGGTCCCCGCCCACATGCTTGCAAAGTTTGGTCCCCATCGGAGCATGTTCGGGTACGATGGTATGGGGAAGGCCCGGATTCTCCATGGCCTCTTAAGCACCAAGAGACTTGAAAAATCCACACTTGCCGCCGCTAATTACTAATCCAAACATGCTCCAATTGTGACCAAACTTTGCAAGCATGTGGAAGCGGGTCGCACCCACATGGTTGCAAAGTTTGGTCCTCCATGGCCTTTAAGCACCAAAAGAGACTTCAAAAATCTGCACTGGCCGCCGTTGATTACTAATCCAACATGCTCCGATTGTGACCAAACTTTGCAAGCATGCGGGGGGTGGTCCCCCAGAGACGCTTACAAATTTTGGTCCCCATTCGGAGGGTACGATAGTATGGGGAAGGCCCGGATTTTCCATGGCATCTTAAGCATCAAGAAACGTGAAGAATCCGCACTAGGCGCTAATTACTAACCCAAAGATGCTCCGATCATGACCAAACTTTGCAAGCATGTGGGGGTGGGTCCCCCCCACATGCTTGCAAAGTTTGGTCCCCATATTGGAGCATGTTTGGGTACAATGGTATGGGGAAGGCCCAAATTTTCCATGGCCAAACTTTCCAAGCATGTGGAGGTGTGTCCCCCTCACATGCTTGCAAAGTTTGGTCCCCATCGAAACATGTTTAGGTACAATGGGATGGGGAAGACCTGGATTTTCCATGGCATCTTAAGCACCAAGAGACTTGAAAAATCCACACTGGACGCTAATTACTAATCCAAACATGCTCTGATCGTGACCAAACTTTGCACGCATGTGGGGGTGGTTCCCCCCCACATTCTTGCAAAGTTTGGTCCCCATCGGAGCACGTTTTGGTATGATGGTATGGGGAAGGCCCGGATTTTCCATGGGTGGCCTCTTAAGCACCAAGAGACTTGAAAAATCCACACTGGGTGTGCTAATTACTAATCCAAACATGCTCCGATCATGACCAAACTTTGCAAGAATTTGGGGGGGAATGACCCCCTTGCAAAGTTTTGTCACAATCGAACCATGTTTAGATTAGTAATTAGCGCCCAGTGCGGATTTTTCAAGAGTCTTGGTGCTTATTAAGAGGCCATGGAAATGCAGGTTTTCCATATCCCATTGTACCCAAACATGCTCGGATGTGGGGACCAAACTTTGCAACCATGTGGGGGGGATGCACCCCCACATGCTTGCAAAGTTTGGCCATGGAAAATCTGGGTCTTTTCCATCCCATCGTACCCAAACATGCTCCGATAGGGACCAAACTTTGCAAGCATGTGGGGGGGATCCACCCCCACATGCTTGCAAAGTTTGGTCACAATCGGAGCATGTTTTGATTAGTAATTAGCACCCAGTGTGGATTTTTCAAGTCTCTTGGTGCTTAAGAGGCCATGGAAAATCCGGGCCTTCCCCATACCATCGTACCCAAAGATGATTCAATGGAGACAAAACTTTGCAAGAATTTGGGAAGGGCCCATCCCCACCTGCTTGCAAAGTTTGGTCACAATCAAAGCATGTTTGGATTAGAAGTTAGCGCCCAGTGCGGATTTCTCAAGTCTCTTGGTGGCTAAGAGGCCATGTGTTGAGATATCGAGCTCGTCTAGTGAGGCGGTGGACACTGATGACCCGCCTGGGGGATAGGCCCCACACTTACACCACTGGCATGGTTGGTGAGATCATGGGAGATATGCGGCCAGTGGGATGATAGGCTGTGTGACAGCCATTCTAGAGACTGGCATAGTTATAGCGCGAGCTCATTTAGTCGGGTTCACACTATAGAGAACCCGTGTATGTATTTGGTTGAGTACCCTTCATATTGTGTGTACTCTTATTCTTGTATATGGTGTGTTGAGTGTTGAGTGAAGAAGAAGAAGTTTTCAGTCTCTCATCTTGTGTATTCTCTATTAGGGTTTTGTGAGTGTGTGTGTGTGCTTGCAAGAGCTCAAGCTCTCTTCCCCCCTGCATCTTTTCATGGTATCAGAGCCTGGTTCGTGCTAAGGGCTGAGCTGCAAGCAAGAGAACCACAGGAAGCGGTACGAGGGTAAGAGCTGCAACTACTCTTCCCTATTTGTGTTGGTGACTACACCCTTGTCGGGAGCTCTACGGGAGGCACCGGCAACGATCTCTGATTGAGGAGCTTTCTTCGCGGGAGGAAAGCTATAGGGCAACTATACTGTCCCCTATCGGATAGAATTTTCTGGGCCGAAAACGCGTTTCCGGCGCGTCTGGACCTCCGTTTTTCAAAAAGCAGGCGATTTCGAGCACTACGGGTAAGTCATCGATTCTCTGCAGAACTCTGTTTTAAGAACTGCAGGAAAACAGATTGACTGTGCAGACACTGTGGGTGCTGCAAAGAGGTCTACAGTTGCCATTGGGTGTATGTATGCACATTGAAGTCACTGGTTGTGACATTTGAGAGTACTACAGTACCGCTGTGCAGAAATACAACAGTTTGTGCAGAAAAACCAGAGTGCAGTTTCTGGTAAAATTGTGTGTTTGGCAAGATGTAAATGATGGGATAACTCAGATTGTGGCTGAGAAACTTTATAAGAATAACTTCCATGCTTGGAGGTTCAGGTTGACGAATTTCTTGATGGGAAAAGGCTATTGGGACTACATAGAGGGTGAGCATGAAGAGGCACCGGAGATACCGGATATAAATCTGACTGCTGCAGATGTGAAGGAGTTTAAAGACTGGAACCAAGGAGCCAGGAAGGATGTGTATTGGCTATCCATTAGTATACAGGACACCATGATTGGGCACATTCAGGATGCCAAGTCCCCCAAGGAGGCGTGGGACACCTTGGTAAAACTGTATGAAACAAATACCAAGGCACGCAAGATACAGTTGAAGAATGAACTTCATACTGTGGAGAAAAAGAGCATGTCTGTGAATGACTATGCGCTGAAGATAAAGGGTATTGTGGAATCCCTTGCATCTATTGGTGTATCAGTAGATGATGATGATAAGGTGGAGGTCTGTCTACGTGGTCTCGGGCCACAATACAAGGCATTCAAGACGTCTATTCAGACTCAAGAAAACATTCCCAACTTTACAGATTTGGTGTCTATGCTGATTATCGCGAAGAGAAGAGCTTGGGTGAAGACCAACAGTCTTCACAAAGCAAAAACAGTTCAGAGCAACAGGCCTTCTACACGAGTTCAGGAAGAGGTTGAGGTAGAGGAGGCCGTGGATGCGGTCAAGGAGGTGGCCGAACAGGTAATCAGAATTATGGCCAGCAGAGCAGCAACAACAACAACAGTCCCAGAATCAACAACAACAGTCCCAGAATCAACAACAACAACAACAACACACAGGTGGAAGAGGCAAATTCAGAGGCAGGGGGAGTCAAAGAGGCCGTGGAAATTGGCAAAGGCAATATAATGATGCACGTGAATGCTATTATTGTGGTAAGCCTGGACATGTGCAGGCAGAATGTTATAAGAAGCAGGCTGACATGCAAAATGGGAAAGTGCAGCAAAACAACTATGCATCCTCAAGCAGAAACAATAAGGATAATGAAAGGTTGTTTGTTATGCAGCATGTCGTGAATGCCATGTCTGAAAATGTTGATGCAGCACAAAAAGATAATGTATGGTATGTGGATTCAGGCGCTTCGAACCACATGACGAGTCATGGGGAGTGGTTCAAGGAGATGAAAAACTCGGAAAGACCAGGTTTTGTGGAAACAGGGGATGACACTGCTCATCCAATTGCCCATGTTGGAGATGTGCCATTGTCTATGCAGGATGGCAAAGTGAAGTACCTTGTAGATGTACTTCATGTACCGAACATAACAAAGAATCTGGTTTCAGTTGGCCAGATGATTGAGCAGGGTTTGCAGGTTCGGTTTAACCCTGATGGTTGTTATGTTGAATACTTTAAAGACAAGTGCAGGTTGGTTGCAAAAGGCAACAGAGTGGGCAGAATGTTTACATTGAATGTAGACATGCCTAAAATGAGTGCTGCGATGTTTGCAAATGGTTCAGGAATTGTTGCAGACACAGACATCTGGCATAAAAGGATTGGACATGTAAATGTGCAAAGATTGAAGTCTATGCATACAAAAGGAATTGTAACAGGGCTGCCAAAATTTAAAGTGGAAGGTATGCAGAAAATATGTGAAGTATGCCAATTTGGGAAGCAAACAAAGCATGTGTTTCCACGTAACAGATATGTGAGCAGAAATGCACTAGATGTTGTGCATTTAGATGTATGGGGTCCTACGAAGACCATATCTATGGGAGGCTGCAGGTATTATGTGACTTTCATTGATGACCACACAAGGAAAGTGTGGGTATATTTCATGAAGGAGAAGAGTGAGGTGTTCACTCACTTTCAGAATTTCAGAGTTTTGGTTGAAAAGCAAACAGGGAAATATGTAAAGTGCCTAAGGTCAGATGGAGGGGGAGAGTACTTCTCCCATGAGTTCTCTAAATTTTTGAAGAAGAATGGTATTCGGAGACAGTTTACATGCAGATACACTCCGCAACAAAATGGAGTTGCTGAGCGAAAAAACAGGCACATTGCTGAGATTGCGCGAGCATTGATGGAAGAGAAGAATATGCCGCATTGCTATTGGGCTGAGGCTGTTTCTACAGCAGTATACATCATGAACAAGACTCCAACTGCAGCCATACATGATGTAACTCCAAAGGAGAGGTTTACTGGCAGAAAACCAGATTTGTCCCATCTTGGATGCATTGCATATGTGCATGTGCCAGATGAGCTGAGAACTAAGCTGGATCCAAAAGCTGAAAAATGTGTGTTTATTGGATACTCCCTTGAGCAAAAGGGATACAGGTGTTATAACCCTGCTACACGTGAGTTGAGGGTAAGCAAGGATGTTGTCTTTGATGAGATGAGCAGCTGGTATGCTGCTGAAAAAGAAGCTGTTGGGGCTGATGTGAGTGGAAGTGTGGTTGCACAGAATGCAGGTCAGCAATCACAGTCTTTGAGTGGACCAAGAGAGTCCTCATCTAGTGGGTCTATTGATAGACCATGGAGTGGCAGGCTGCGTCATAATACCAGTCTTGCAAATGTGATTAGTACATCACGTAAAGGAAAAGAGAAAGTGGTTGAGCCCCTTGGTATGCCTGACATTTCTGCAGGGCATTCTCATGTTGATGGAGAGTCTAGTGGCTCAGATATGAGCCTTGATGAGGAGCTTGGGATCCCAGCTATGAGAACACCTGGTGTAAAGAAGGCTATGGAGGCCATGAATGAAAAGCTGCAAAGATCAGGGAGAGTGAAGAACCCTGTGCAGAGATTTACATATGATGGTTATGTGGCACATCACTATGCATATATGGCAAAGGTTGTGCAGGTTGTTGAGCCCACATGCATTAATGAGGCTGTTGGAAATGTGTGTTGGGAGAAAGCTATGGATGAGGAGATGGATGCACTATATGGAAATGAAACTTGGGATTTAGTGCAATTGCCTGAAGGCAAGAAAGCTATTGGATGCAAGTGGGTGTACAAAGTTAAACATAACAGTGACGGAAGCATAAACAGGTACAAGGCTAGATTGGTAGCCAAAGGATATGCGCAGACATATGGCATTGATTATGAGGAAACTTTCAGCCCAGTTACCAAGATGGCAACGGTGAGAGTTGTGATAGCAGTGGCTACGTCAAAGCAATGGTCTTTACATCAGATGGATGTAAAGAATGCATTCTTGCATGGGGATTTGCAAGAAGAGGTGTATATGTTGCAACCACCTGGTTATGAGGATGTGGGTCACCCCGAGCATGTTTGCAGGTTGAAGAAAGCCTTGTATGGCTTAAAACAAGCACCAAGAGCATGGTCTGACAAGATTTATAAATATCTTGTCACTATTGGCTTTCATGTAGCCAATGCAGATTTCTCGTTGTATGTGAGACATGGTGATAGAGGGGTTGTGCTTGTTTTGTCATCTATGTAGATGACTTGATCATTACGGGGGACCATGATGCAGAGATCTTTGATGTAAAGATCTTGCTTAGACAGAAGTTCGAGATGAAGGATCTGGGGGAGCTCAGATATTTCTTGGGCATTGAGGTGATTAGGTCACCACATGGTATTGGATTACTGAAAAGACAGTATGGCTTGGACATGTTGTCCAAGTATGGTATGACAGGCTGTAAGCCTATTTCTGTGCCATTGGATCAGAATGGCAAGTTGAGTGCAGATTTAGGAGAGATCTTGGAGGATCCTACTATGTACAGGCGCATAGTAGGAAGTTTGATCTACATGACAATCACCAGACCAGATTTGAGCTATGCTGTTGGGTTGGTGAGTCAGTTTATGCAGGTTCCACGAAAATCGCATTTGGATGCAGTGAGACGCATACTGAGGTATGTGAAGTCTACTTTGCATTGTGGACTATTCTATGAGACTGGGACAGAGATATGTGTACATGGGTACACAGATGCTGATTGGGCTGGCAGTATCTCAGATAGAAGATCTACCAGTGGATTCATGTTTTCTTTGGGGAGTGCTGCTATGACTTGGAGCAGCAAGAAGCAGCCTACGGTTGCTCTATCCAGTACAGAGGCCGAGTACAGAGGAGCTGCTATGGCAGCATGTGAGGTAGCTTGGTTGAGGAAGCTACTTGCAGATTTGGGTCTATCAGTGGATAGACAAGTTGTCATTTTCTGTGACAACATTAGCAGTATACAGTTGGCCAGGAAC
Organism: Cibotium barometz; assembly: GCF_041138505.1. Taxonomy (NCBI): domain Eukaryota; kingdom Viridiplantae; phylum Streptophyta; class Polypodiopsida; order Cyatheales; family Cibotiaceae; genus Cibotium; species Cibotium barometz. The sequence continues at coordinate 8,597,308 of NC_141058.1, forward strand.
CCAGTCTTTCATGCTCGTACGAAGCACATAGAGGTCCACTACCACTTCGTCAGAGAGAAGGTCTTGGCAGGAGACCTTGACCTTGTTTATGTCAGCACAGAGGATCAGGTAGCTGACATCTTTACCAAAGCATTGGGTACAGAGAAGCTCCGCAGATTCAGGACTTCACTTGGTGTACATGAGATGGAGTTGAGCTCAAGGGGGAGTGTTGAGATATCGAGCTCGTCTAGTGAGGCGGTGGACACTGATGACCCGCCTGGGGGATAGGCCCCACACTTACACCACTGGCATGGTTGGTGAGATCATGGGAGATATGCGGCCAGTGGGATGACAGGCTGTGTGATAGCCGTTCTAGAGACTGGCATAGTTATAGCGCAGCTCATTTAGTCGGGTTCACACTATAGAGAACCCGTATATGTATTTGGTTGAGTACCTTTCATATTGTGTGTACTCTTATTCTTGTATATGGTGTGTTGAGTGTTGAGTGAAGAAGAAGAAGTTTTTAGCCTCTCACCTTGTGTATTCTCTATTAGGGTTTTGTGAGTGTGTGTGTGTGCTTGCAAGAGCTCAAGCTCTCTTCCCCCCTGCATCTTTTCACCATGGACAATCCAAGTCTTCCCCATCCCATTGTACCTAAACATGCTCCGATGGGGACCAAACTTTGCAAGAATGTGGGGGGGACACACCCCCACATGCTTGCAAAGTTTGGTCATAATTGGAGTTTGGGTTAGTAATTAGCGCCCAGTGCGGATTTCTCAAGTCTCTTGGTGCTTAAGAGGCCATGGAAAATCTAGGCATTCCACATACCATCAAACCCAAACATGCTCCGATGGGGACTCCCACATGCTTGCAAAGTTAGGTTGCAAAGTTTGGTCCCCATCAGAGCATGTTCCGGTACGATGGTATGGGGAAGGCCCGGATTCTCCATGGCCTCTTAAGCACCAAGAGACTTGAAAAATCCACACTTGCCGCTAATTACTAATCCAAACATGAACCAATTGTTGTGACCAAACTTTGCAAGCATATGGGGGCAGGTCCCCCCCACATGTTTGCAAAGTTTGGTCTCCATCTCGCAGCATGTTTGGGTATGATGGTATGGGGCAGAGGCCCGGATTTTCCATGGCCTCTTAAGCACCAAGAGACTTGAAAAATTCCCACTAGGTGCTAATTACTAATGCAAACATGCTCTGATTATGATCAAACTTTGCAAGGATTTGGGGGTGGATCCCCCCCACATGCTTGTAAAGTTTGGTCTCGATCGGAGCATGTTTGGGTATGATGTGATGGGAAAGGCCCGGATTTTTCATGTCCTCTTAAGTACCAAGAGACTTGAGAAATCCACACTGGGCACTAATTTCTAGTCGAAACATGCTCCGATTGTGACCAAATTCTAGAAGCATGTGGGGGTGGGCCTCCCCCACATGCTTGCAAAGTTTGGTCCACATTGAAGCATGTGCGGGTACGATGGTATAGGGAAGGCCCGGACCCTCCATGGCCTTTTAAGCACCAAGAGACTTGAAAAATCCGCACACTATTGGGCGCTAATTACAATTCCAAAGATGCTCTCGATTGTGACCAAAATTTGCAAGCATCTGGGGGTGGGCCCCCTCCCCCACATGCTTGCAAAGTTTGGTCCCCATCCGAGCATGTTTGGGTACGATGGTATGGGGAAGGCCCGGATTTTCAATGGCCTCTTAAGCACCAAGAGACTTGAAAAATCCGCACTGGGCGCTAATTACTAATCCAAACATGCTCTGATTGTGACCAAACTTTGCAAGCATGTGGGGGTGGATCCCCCCACATGCTTGCAAGGTTTGGTTCCCATCGGAGCATGTTTTCGTACGATGTTATGGGGGAAGGTCCGGGTTCTCCATGGCCTCTTAAGCACCAAGAGACTTGAATAATCCGCACTCGGCGCTAATTACTAATCCAAACATAATCCGATTGTGACCAAACTTTGCAAGCATGTAGGGGTTGGCTCCCCCCCGCATGCTTGGAAAGTATCTTCCCCATTGGAGCATGTTCGGGTACGATGGTGTGGGGAAGGCCCGGATTCTCTGTGGCCTCTTAAGCACCAAGGACTTAAAAAATCTGTAGAGTGGGCGCTAATTACCAATCCAAACATGCTACGATTGTGACCAAAATTTGCAAGCATGTGGGGGTGGGCCTCCACCACATGCTTGCAAAGACTGGTCCCCATCAGAGCATGTTTGAGTACAATGGTATGAGGAAGGCCCAGATTTTCCATGACCTCTTAAGCACCAAGAGACTTGAAAAATCCTCACTGGGTGCTAATTACTAATCCAAACATGATCGGATTATGACCAAACTTTGCAAGCATGTGAGGGTGGGCCCCTCCCACATGCTTGCAAAGTTTGGTCGAAATCGGAGCATTTTTTGGTACGATGGTATGGGGAAGGCTCGGATTTTTCATGGCCTCTTAAGCACCAAAAGACTTTAAAAATGTGCACTGGCCGCTAATTACTAATCCAACATGCTCCAATTGTGACCAAACTTTGCAAGCATGCGGGGGTGGGTCCCCCACCACAGACGCTTACAAAGTTTGGTCCCCATCGGAGGATGTTTGGTGGGTACGATAGTGTGGGGAGGAAGGCCCGGATTTTTCATGGCCTCTTAAGCACCAACTTGAAGAATCCGCATTGGGTGCTAATTACTAACCCAAAGATGCTCCGATCATGACCAAACTTTGCAAGCATGTGGGGGTGGGTTCCCTCCACATGCTTGAAAAGTTTGGTCTTTATCAGAGCATGTTTGGGTTTGATGATATAGGGAAGGCCCGGATTTTCCATGGCCTCTTAAGCACCAAGAGACCTCAAAAATCCGCACTGGGCGCTAATTACTAATCCACACATGCTTTGATTGTGACCAAACCTTGCAAGCAAGTGGGGGTGGGCCCCCCCCACATGCTTGTAAAGTTTGGTCCCCATCGGAGAATGTTTAGGTACGATGGTATGGGGAAGGGCCCAATTTTCCATGGCAATTTAAGCACCAAGAGACTTGAAAAGTTTACATTGGGCGCTAGATACTAACCCAAACATGCTCTGCTCATGACCAAACTTTGCAAGCATGTACAGGTGGGTCCTCCCCACATGCTTGCAAAGTTTGGTTCCCATTGGAGCATGTTTCGGTACGATGGTATGGGGAAGGCCCGGATTTTCCATGGCCAAAATTTGCAAGCATGTGGGGGTGGGTCCCCCCCACATGCTTGCAAATTTGGTCCCCATCGGAGCATCTTTGGGTATGATGGGATGGGGAAGACCCGTATTTTCCATGGCCTCTTAAGCACCAAGAGACTTGAAAAATCGGCAATGGGCGCTAATTACTAATCCAAACATGCTCCGATTGTGACTAAACTTTTCAAGCATGTGGGGGTGGTTCCCCCCCACATTCTTGCAAAGTTGGGTCCGCATGGGAGCATGTTTTGGTACGATGGTATGGGGAGGACACGTAATTTCCATGGCCTCTTAACCACCAAGAGACTTGAAAAGTCTGCACTGGGCGCTAATTACTAATCCAAACTTGCTCCCATTGTGACCAAACTTTGCAAGCATGTGGGAGTGGGTCCGCCCCACTTGGTTGTTGCAAAAGTTTGGTCCCAATCGGAGCATGTTTGGGTACGATGGTATGGGGAAGGCCCGGATTTTCCATGGTGGCCAAACTTTGCAAGCATGTGGGGGTGGGTCCCCCCCCACATGCTTACAAAGTTTGATCCCCATCAGAGCATGTTTGGGTATGATGGGACGGGGAAGCATGTGGGTCCCCCCCACATGCTTGCAAAGTTTGATCCCCATCAGAGCATGTTTGGGTATGATGGGACGGGGAAGACACAGATTTTCCATGGCCTCTTAAGCACCAAGAGACTTGCAAAATCCACACTGGGAGATAATTACTAATCCAAACATGCTCAAATTGTGACCAAACTTTGCAAACTTTGGTCCCCATCGGAGCATGTTCAGGTACGATGGTATGGGGAAGGCCCAGATTCTCCATGACCTCTTAAGCACCAAGAGACTTGAAAAATCCACACTTGCGGCTAATTACTAATCCAAACATGCTTCGTTGTGACCAAACTTTGCAACCAAGCAAGTGGGGATGGGCCGTCTCCACATTCTTGCAAAGTTTGGTCCCCATCAGAGCATGTTTGGGTACGATGGTATGGGGAAGGCCCGGATTTTCCATGGCATCTTAAGCACCAAAAGAGACTTGAGAAATCCGCACAGGGTGCTAATTACTAATCCAAACATGCCCCGATTGTGACCAAACCTTGAAAGCATCTGGGGATGGCCCCCCCCATATGCTTGCTAAGTTTGGTCCCCATCGGCGGTTGGTCCCCATCGGAGCATGTTTGGGTACAATGGTATGGGGAAGGCTTGGATTTTCCATGGCCTCTTAAGCACCAAGAGACTTGAAAAATCCGCACTAGGCACTAATTACTAATCCAAACATACTCCGATTGTGACCAAACTTTGCAAGCATGTGGGGGTGGATCCCCCACATGCTTGAAAAGTTTGGTCCCCATCGGATCATGTTTGGATACGATGGTATGTGGATTGCCCGGATTTTCCATCGTCTCTTAAGCACCAAGAGAGTTGAAAATTCCGCAGTGGGCACTAATTACTAATTCAAACATGCTCCCATTGTGACCAAAATTTGCAAGAATGTGAAGGTGGGTCCCCCCCCACATGCTTGCAAAGTTTGGTCCCCCGTCTGAGCATCTTTGGGTACGATGGGATGGGGAAAGACCCGGATTTTCCATGGCCTCTTAAGCACCAAGACACTTGAACAATCCACACTGCGCGCTAATTACTAATCCAAACATGCTTTGATTGTGACCAAACTTTGCAAGCATGTGGGGGTGATTCCCCCCCACATGCTTGTAAAGTTTGGTTTCCATCGGAGAATGTTTAGGTATGATGGTATGGGGAAGGGCCGGATTTTCCATGGCCATTTAGGACCAAGAGACTTGAAAAATTTGCACTGGGCGCTAATTACTAACCCAAACACGCTCCGATCATGACCAAACTTTGCAAGCATGTAGGGGTGGGTTCTCCCCACATGCTTGCAATATTTGGTCCCCATCGGAGCATGTTTTGGTACGATGGTATGGGGAAGGCCCCACATGCCTGAAAATTTGGTCCCCATTTCCATCAGAGAATCTTTGGGTACGGTGGGATGGGGAAGACCCGGATTTTCCATGGCCTCTTAAGCACCAAGACACTTGAAAAATCCCCATCAGGCGCTAATTACTAATCCAAAGATACTCCGATTGTGACCAAACTTTGCAAGCATGTGGGGGTGGTTCCCACCCACTATCTTGCAAAGTTTGGTCTCCATTGAAGCATGTTTGGGTACGATGGTATGGGGAAGGCCCGGATTTTCCATGACATCTTAAGCACCAAGAGACTTGAAAAATGCGCACTGGGCGCGCTAATTACTAATCCAAACATGCTCCGATTGTGACCAAACATTGTAAGCAAGTGGGGGTGGGTCCTCCCCACATTCTTGCAAAGTTTGGTCACCATCAAAGTATGTTTGGGTACGATGGTATGGGGAAGGCCCAGATCTTCGATGGTGGCCTCTGAAGCACCAAGAGACTTGAGAAATCCGCACTGGGCGCTAATTACTAATCCAAACATGCCCCAATTATGACCAAACTTGCGGGGGTGGGTCCCCCATAAATGCTTACAAAGTTTGGTCCATCGAAGCATGTTTGGGTATGATAGTATGGGGAAGGCCCGGATTTTCCATGGCCTCTTAAGCACCAAGAAACTTGAAGAATCTGCACTAGGTGCTAATTACTAACCCAAAGATGCTCGGATCATGACCAAACTCTGCAAGCATGTGGGGATGGGTCCCCCCCACATGCTTGCAAATTTTCGTCCCCATTGGAGCATGTTTGGGTATGATGGTATGGGGAGAAGGCCCAGATTTTCCATGGCCAAACTTTGCAAGCATGTGGGGGGGACATGGCCAAACTTTGCAAGCATGTGGGGGGGACATGGCTAAACTTTGCAAGCATGTGGGGGTAAGTCCCCCCCACATGCTTGCAAAGTTTTTGGTCCCCATCCAAACATGTTTGGGTACAATGGGATGGAGAAGACCGAGATTTTCCATGGCCTCTTAAGCACCAAGAGACTTGCAAAATCCACACTGGGCGCTAATTACTAATCCAAAAATGCTCTGATTGTGACCAAACTTTGCAAGCATGTGGGGGTAAATCTCCCCCACATGCTTGCAAAGTTTGGTCACCATCGGGGCATGTTTGGGTTTGATGGTGTGGGGAAGGCCCGGATTTTCTATGGTGGCCTCTTAAGCACCAAGAGACTTGAAAAATCCGCACTCGGTGCCTAAACATGCTCCGATTGTGACCAAAATTTGTAAGCATGTGGGGGTGGGCCTCCCCACATGCTTGCAAAGTTTGGTCCTCCCCATCGGAGCATGTTCAGGGGGAAGGCCCAAATTTTCCATGGCCAAACTTTGCAAGCATGTGGGGGTGGGTCCCCCCCACATGCTTGCAAATTTGGTCCCAATCGGAGCATCTTTGGGTACGATGGCTTGGGGAAGACCCGGATTTTCCATGGCCTCTTAAGTGCCAAGACACTTGAAAAGTCCGCACTGGGTGCTAATTACTAATCCAAACATGCTCCGATTGTGACTAAACTTTTCAAGCATGTGGGGGTGGTTCCCCCCCCACATTCTTACAAAGCTTGGTCCACATCGGAGCATGTTTGGGTCAATGGTATGGAGAAGGCCCGTAATTTCCATGGCCTCTTAAGCACCAAGAGACTTGAAGAATCTGCACTAGGTGCTAATTATTAATCCATTGTGACCAAACTTTGCAAGCATGTGGGAGTGGGTCCTCCCCACTTTGCTTTGCAAAGTTTGGTCCCAACAATCGGAGCATGTTTGGGTACAATGGTATGGGGGGAAGGCCCAGATTCTCCATGGCCAAACTTTGCAAGCATGTGGGGGTGGGTCCCTCCCACATGCTTGCAAAGTTTGATTTCCATCGGAGCATGTTTGCGTATGATGGGATGGGGAAGACACGGATTTTCCATGGCCTCTTAAGCACCAAGAGACTTGCAAAATCTGCACTGGGTGATAATTACTAATCCAAACATGCTCCGATTGTGACCAAACTTTGTAAGCATGTGGCCGTGATCCCTGCCCACATGCTTGCAAAGTTTGGTCCCCATCGGAGCATGTTCGGGTATGATGGTATGGGGAAGGCCCGGATTCTCCATGGCCTCTTAAGCACCAAGAGACTTGAAAAATCCACACTTGCCGCTAATTACTAATCCAAACATGCTCCAATTGTGACCAAACTTTACAAGCATGTGGAAGCGAGTTGCACCCACATGGTTGCAAAGTTTGGTCCCCCCGCATGCTTGCAAAGTTTGGTCCACATCGTAGCATGTTTGGGTAGGATGGTATGGGGAAGGCTCGGATTTTCCATGGCCTCTTAAGCAGCAACAAGAGACTTGACAAATCCGCACACTGGGCGCTAATGGACTAATCCAAACATGCTCTGATTGTGACCAAAGCTTGCAAGCATTTGGGGGTGAATCCCCCCCACATGCTTGCAAAGTTTGGTCCCCATCGGAGCATGTTTGGGTACGATGTTATGGGAAAGGCCCGGATTTTTCATGGCCTCTTAAGCACCAAGAGACTTGAGAAATCCACACTGGGTGCTAATTACTAATCCAAACATGCTCCAAGTTATGACCAAATTCTGTAAGCATGTGGGGGTGGGCCTCCCCCACATGCTTGCAAAGTTTGGTCTGCATCAGAGCATGTTCGGGTATGATGGTATAGGGAAGGCCCGGACTCTCCATGGCCTCTTAAGCACCAAGAGACTTGAAAAATCTGCACACTAGGCGCTAATTACAATTCCAAACATGCTCCAAGTTGTGACCAAATTCTATAATAAGCATATAGGGGTGGGCCTCCCTCACATTCTTGCAAAGTTTGGTCCGCATCGGCGGAGCATGTTCGGGTACGATGGTATAGGGAAGACCCGGATTCTCCATGGCCTCTTAAGCACCAAGAGACTTGAAAAATCCGCACACTAGGCACTAATTACAATTCCAAAGATGCTCGATTGTGACCAAACTTTGCAAGAATCTGGGGGTGGGCCCTCCCCCACATGCTTGCAAAGTTTGTTCCCCATCCGAGCATGTTTGGGTACGATGGTATGGGGAAGGCCCGGATTTTCAATGGCCTCTTAAGCACCAAGAGACTTGGAAAATCCACACTGGGCGCTAACTACTAATCCAAACATGCTCCGAAACTTTGCAAGCATGTGGGGGTGGATCCCCCACACGCTTGCAAAGTTTGGTCCCCCCATCGGAGCATGTTTGGGTACAATGTTATGGGGAAGGCCCGGGTTTTCCATGGCCTCTTAAGCACCAAGAGACTTGAAAAATTGCAAACTGGGCGCTAATTACTAATCCAAACATAATCCGATTGTGACCAAACTTTGCAAGCATGTGGGTGTTGGCACCTGCCACATGCTTGCAAAGTATCTTCCCCATTGGAGCTTGTTCGGGCACGATGGTGTGGGGAAGGCTCGGATTCTTTGTGGCCTCTTAAGCACCAAGAGACTTGAAAAATCTGCACACTTCCAAACATGCTTCAATTGTGACCAAAATTTGCAAGCATGTGGGGGTGGGCCTCCCCCACATGCTTGCAAAGTTTGGTCCCCATCGGGAGGATGTTTGGGTACGATAGTATGGGGAAGGCCCGGATTTTCCATGGCATCTTAAGCATCAATCCGCACTGGGCACCAAACATGCTCCGATCATGACCAAACTTTGCAAGCATGTGGGGGTGCACCATCGGAGCATGTTGGATTAGTAATCAGCGGGCGGCCAGTGCAGATTTTTGAAGTCTCTTTTGGTGCTTAAAGGCCATGGAAAATCCAGGCCTTCCCCATACCATCATACCCAAACATGCTCCGATCATGACCAAACTTTGCAAGCATGTGGGGGTGGGTCTCCCCCACATGCTTGCAAAGTTTGGTCTCCATCGGAGCATGTTTGGGTATGATGGTATGGGGAAGGCCTGGATTTTCCATGGCCTTTAAGCACCAAAAGAGACTTCAAAAATCTGCACTGGCCGCCGCTGATTACTAATCCAACATGCTTCGATTGTGACCAAACTTTGCAAGCATGCGGGGGGTGGGTCCCCCAGAGACGCTTACAAAGTTTGGTCCCCATCGGCGGAGGATGTTTGGATACGATAGTATGGGGAAGGCCCAGATTTTCCATGGCATCTTAAGCATCAAGAAACTTGAAGAATCCGCACTGGGCGCAATTACTAACCCAAAGATACTCCGATCATGACCAAACTTTGCAAGCATGTGGGGGTGGGTCCCCCCCACATGCTTGCAAAGTTTGGTCCCCATATTGGAGCATGTTTGGGTACGATGGTATGGGGAAGGCCCAAATTTTCCATGGCCAAACTTTCCAAGCATGTGGAGGTGTGTCCCCCCCACATGCTTGCAAAGTTTGGTCCCCATCGAAACATGTTTGGGTACAATGGGATGGGGAAGACCTGGATTTTCCATGGCCTCTCAAAGCACCAAGAGACTTAAAAAATCCACACTGGACGCTAATTACTAACCCCTCATCCCACCCTCACTTTTGTCTACCTAAGCAAGAATTAATAACTTGTTCGAATCATTGTATTTCCTACATAATTAAGATGAATGATCTATACAAGGGATGATCAAGCAAAGTGAAAGAGCCGGCATCCACTTAATGTGTGTTTAGACTAGCCTAGACAATATTAGACAATAAGTGTGTTTAGACTAGCCTAAACAAAGTTAGATAATAAGTGGACGCCCAATGAATTATTAGGTGTGGACACCCAAACTTATAACTCCCTTGTATATATAAGTGAATTTCTTTATTGAGAAAGGGATATTCCGTTTAGTGTTGAACATATTATTAAAGTCTTTTTCCCCTCTTCTTCTTCTTCTTTTTTAAAAAAAAAAGGATGGGTGGGTACTCAAGGATTTTATGGTCGAGAACCCCGTGCTTGAGAGCCAATGCGCTACAGTAACTCATCCACCTAGACTGTTATTTCGAGAGCCAGTGCTACCTTTATAGTGAATGTTGCGCCGGTTAAAATTCAAAAAATCTGAATGACTTTTTACAAAAACGGATAAAAATATAAGTTTTTAGTTCTAAAGACCAATTAATAAATAATGAGATTTTAATAGGAAAACCGAATGTACTCCAAGCAAGTCATGAAACCCTTTGAGAGAGACAGAGAGAGGGGGATGCAATTGGAATTTATAATTGCATACAATTGGAATTTTTAACCGCATACAATTGGAATTTCTAATTGTATACAATAAGTATTATTTGTTTTGTACTCTTATATTTTATAATAAAATAAATTGTAATGTATTTTATTTGAATATATGAAGATTCTATGTATTAGAATTTCTCTTAAGATTACATTTTTAAGAATTTTTTTTATTTATATAAGTGCAAGTTCGTTTTGTTATAGATTATGAATGTAAATTATGTATTTTCTAACTATTTATGTATTTAATTAATTTATTTTTTAGTTAACTTATGTATTTTCTAACTATTTAATATTTTGTGAATTTTGTTTTGGTTCAAATGGAAATGAAGAAAAGTGAAAGGAACATGAAGAATATATATATATATATATATGAGTTGACTGGTCACAAAACGTTTAGGTGAATTCCATTGGGGTGAAAAATCTACTAGATGAATTTGATTGGAGGAGCTTTTGCAATTTTCACATGATAGAATTGATGTGTGTTGTAAGCTTGAGAATCTTGAATATTAACTCCAAGGGCATGATACAGTGGGCAAAACTTTGGAACATGTCATAGGAAACATGTGTAAAACTTGTGAAAGAGTCAAAATTCCACGACAAAAGCAAGAGTGAAATTCCACGACAAAAGCAAGAGTGAGGAATCTATAGTAGTTAGTTCTAAAAAAAACCTTCAAAACTACCTCTAGGCTTTGTTGGAGACATAGAGACAAATCTCTCTCCAACCCAAAACATTGGCAAATGGTTAAAATGAGAAGAAATCAGGGAATTAAAAATCAAATGGTTAAAGTAGAAGACCTAGGAACCCCTCTCTTGATTTTGACTCAAATATGTGCCATACCCTCAAAAGATTAAAGCAATAGCTACACTAATATAAAGAGGTGGTAGACTTGGAAGGTCGAGAATTGTTATTACATCTAGAAGGAGATGAAATACTCTTGTTTTGGTAATCCAAGGTTACATAACTCCTCTTCCTTTAACTCAATAAAGATTGTATCTTGGAAAATCAAAGACTTGAGTGCTAAGGACAAGAAGTCTAGCCTTCCAAGAATCATCATTAAAGATAATGCTTTATAGATAAGCACACACCCCGTTTGAGGTCTTACATTGAGAGACAACCAGCCTGTCTACACCTACTCACCCTCTATAGCTTTGGCATCTCGTCCTTTCTCTCTGAGCTTATCATACTTCTCTTCTAGAGGGGGATACATGCCTACAGCTAGTGTACCAGTACTGGACCCCTGTTGCATAGTCTAGCCGACAGCCTAGACTTTGATTTGGTTCTTTCTCTCAAGGAGGATAGGTAACACCATGGTTGTTTAGAGATCCATCATCATTAACTTAGCTAGAGACATTGTTAGGTTTGTATGTACTTTTGAGTGCTTATGTGCCTAACACTACCTAGGTGTCTTCTTTTGCAACACAGGTTCAGCATATGGTATTACCATCAATCCCTAGAATAATGTGAGCCCGAATAGAGGAGGGTCTAGGAGTAGCATGCACTCTTAGACTACTGGTGTACAAGGAGGTAACGCTATTTTCTCTTCTGGTTTACCTTCTATTCCTACTCTTAAGGTGTTTTGGAATACTGCACAACCACAAGCTCAAGACTCTCCCACCCAACCCATGTTTCTTCGTGTTGGTTTGGCATGAAGCCATTACTAACCACACCTCCAAGGGGACCTACGTATGGGTTTTACCCAACACAGGGATCTCTCGGCACTATGCCTACTGGCACTCTGTCACCACCCAACATTCTTGGGTATCAAGTAGTTTACAAACCCATCACAAGCCCTACACCAGTACTAGCTTATGTGCCTACTCAAGGATTAGTGCCTCAGCTAGGTATTCCACCTGCGCCGAGTGCCCAACCTTATATCCCATCATATGGAGTACCCTCGTCAAGTCCTACACATGTGCTGGATATTAGTGGTTATTCTAGAGTACCACCTCACCCTCTACACTTTGGATATGGGGTACCGACCGTCCTTGACCCCACCATCACCTTCCCTCCATGTATCTATGTCCAGAAATGCTATTTGGTGGTTGCAAGATGAGGGTACTCACTTTTGTTCACTCTCTCTAAAATTGGGACATCCACGCATCTCGGGCGAGGTACCTCGATCGTGATATCGCCATCAATTAAAACACGACACGTGCCTCCCAAGCCTAAAGCGACATATCTCGAACGAGATACCAACTAATGCCACGCTAGTAGGTCCGGGTTTCGAGTCATCATCCATGTCACCAGTACAGAGATCACCACCGCCACACTATCTCGATCAAGATATTCATGCCACTTGGATCCACATCAATGCCATGGTGTATCCCCCTAGACACACTGCTCAAATGTACATTTAGCATATTTGACCAGCCCATCTCCACCGTCCACATATCTCGAACGAGATATTGAAATAAAATCTCGACCATTGAAATACCTCGTTCGAGGTATAGAGATGCAATCTCATCCGTCCACATATCTTGTTCGAGGTATAGAGATGAAATCAAGACCGTTTAAAAACCTCAAACGAGGTTCATCTACAAAATCTGACCCGTCCATTCACGCACATTTGAAGATGCGATCCCAACCGTTTAAATATCTCGATCGAGGTATTAAATGAATCTCGACCGTCAAACATACCTCGATCATGGTAATGACTTAAAATCTAAGCCGTCCATGTGCCTCGAACGAGATACTGAATTCAAATCTCAGCTTCGATCCTTTACCAACCCTAAAATTTAGTGCGTATCTTGGTCGTTTGTCTCATTAACCCTAAAATCCGGAGCGTACATCTTGCAAACCCTAAAGTGCATGATGCCACCGAACCTCGTTCAAGGTTATAAAACCAGAAAAGTTTTTTTTGGCCTCATTGTCAGAAGTCGTTTTCACTCTCCTTACTCTCTTGATTTGGATTAGCATTAGTGGGCCCATTAGCATTGTTTTATAGCTTCATTAGTGCTACTTAGCACTAAGCATTGGACCTTTGTGGTAGGCTTAGGTTTTAGCATGGAGTCACGCGAGGAGGGCCGCGCTCGTCTATTCTGGACCTCATCACACGGAGATAGACCGTGAGTTAGTGGCTATCCGTAAGAGTGCTAGAGACACACCGTCTACATTACATATCGTGGCAGACTTGGAGGCGATGCTATTGTCCTTTCGTAGCCTTCACGATATTGTTTATGTAGATGAGTGGATAGCCCACCATCGCACTGCTCCTATGTCACATGGCCTGACATATCGTCAGGTTTGTGATCTTGGTCCGATTAGGGATGGAGCCTACTTAGATCTTTTCCTCGATAGCCATGGGATGAGGCCTGGGGCGGGTAAGCCCCTTACTATTTCGTGGTGTTCGCATCCTCATATGGTGGCACATATCTATAGTCAATATGTTACCGCATATGGGAGGATGCCGAACAACTGCCAGATTTCCATATACTTCACAAAGCAATTATATACGGAGTTTGTCTTAGGGGAGGAGGTGGATTACACTAGGTGGTCGTGCTTTGGCCGAGGCCGTCTCCAGGACCAATGTAGGCAGCCTCCACTAGCCCTTTGTGTAGCTCCTACTGTGTAGCTCCTACAGATCCGGCGTTTGTGCCTATGTTGACAGTCAAGGGTCTTGGCACCCAGGTTAGCATCGACGTACGAGTACCACACGAAGAGCATCCAGCCCGTGGTGTGTTGAAAGAACGGTAGAGGGGGAGGAGACACACACACAGGAGCAAACCCTAATGTATATTGCAAACCCTAACCATAGAGGGAAGCCATGTCCACTCTCACACAAAGCATAATGCACTAATCCATAATCCACACAACACACAATGAGTTGTGTCCACACTCTACTAACCTTAGCTAATGTCCACACACTATGACCAGCTGGACATGCGATCATTTATGTCTCACACATGTTCCTACCTAATCTGCCAGCACATAGCATAGCTGGCTCACACTGACATCGAGCTTGAATCTCAACATGGTGCGCTTGTTCTCACGATCGATACCGATGGACAGATGTCGAGGTATTTACACATTTATTACTTCTTAAGCTTTTTTAGTCATTTATTTACATGTTTATATATACTTTTCTATATTTTTACATGAACGACGTGGTTGATTGTGTCACGTAGGGTTCCACACCTACCACTGAGAGACTTATTCAGGAGTTGGTAGAGGCAAGAGCGGAGATTGACTACCTTAGAGCTCCATTGCAGATGGCAGAGGTAGCTATTGCAGGCGCATGACATGTGAGAGAGTCTGACATCCAGCCGGTAGGTTTCTCTTGTACGTAATAAAAGAGTTATAATTAAGGTCCTAAGTTATAAGTTTCTTTAAGTAATACCCAATGAGAGAGACTAATCAATTATTTTTATGCTTTACTTTTTGCGTAGGCTCAGACGATTGAGGTAGAGAGTTCTAGAGCTGAGGCGCAGTAGCACATGATTATGGAGCGGATTGCACAACATAGGGCAGAGCAGTTGATGCTGCATGTTCAGGAGTTTCGCAGATCCTTAGACATGACAGTGGCCCTAGTTGCCTTTATATCCACGGCCTATTTACAGAGGTTTTTCGATGACCTCTCCCTCAAGATGCACCACCATTCCTCCGTGATGCCTGTTGCGCTCTCTGTAGTATCGAGGACATTGACAGTACTAGTGGATATGCTCTGGGATGTGGATATTTTTTCCATTTGTCTTGCATCACCCAGGAGCTAGTACGCCTCTCAGCATGTCCCTCTTGCCGCGCACGCGTCGACCTAGCAACATACAGAGTTTTGGGCATTGACGATCTTCACCCAAGCTCCGCTCGAGTAGACACTAGGACTGGCAGGCCTCTTGATTTTACTTGAGCTCCTGACTTGGGACTCGATGCCACCAATGACAAAGATCAGGAGCCTGAGGTGCCTCCAGAGATTGAGTAGAGTGCACATGAGTTTGATGCATACCAGAGAGTCCTTCACGAGAGCCAGATCACAACATACGAGCGTGTGGGTGGTGCTGGTCCTAGTGGCACCTCGAGTGATGGTGCTAGCAGTAGTGCTGCTTATCATGAGTAGCGTGTCCCTTATAGCAGAGGAGCTTACATGCGTAGAGTGGTAGACACGTACCATTGTTGATTATAGATTTTAGGTTTACAAACAGAGAAGTCTTGCAGTAGCATGACGTAGAGAGAGAGAGAGGGCTATAGCAGCTTATGGGACTCGTGAGCTCTCGAGTACACCGGCACCAGCTCATGATCCTGCCTTTGAGGCAGACCTCCCTTGCAGATATTCGATGACCCCTCCAACCGGCACAGCCTCCTCGACGTGCACAGCAGCCTCGACATGCACGTCGACCAGTAGTCATCACAGGAGATGACGATTTTGATTGGGTTGCCATTGATAGTGACTAAACTCAAACTAGCTGGGTTAGCTCACTTACATTGTACTATTTATGGGCAGTGACTAACCTTAGACTAGCTGGGCTAGCTCATTTTCATTATGCCTTGATATTTTGAGTTAGTGGCTAAAACCAGAGTAGCTGGGTTAGCTCACATTCTGATGTACTTATTTGATGTTTATATTAGTTCAGATCACAGCCTAGACAAACATGGTAATCAGATTTTAGAGGAGAATTGAAGTGCACTTATTGTGACAAAGAGGGTCATAGACAGGGTCCAGCTTGTGAGTTATGGTGCAAGCATAGGACAGAGAGGGGTATCCCAATTGTAAGGTACCCTGTATAGCAGATCAAAATCAGAGAGGAAAGATGCAGCAAAACCAACAAATAACACAGTTAAATGCAGTGACAGTGATAGAGGACCAGTTTCAGAGTAACTCTGATATGGTTGAGAATGTTGCTTGTGATTGTTCTGGATGTGTAGTCCATGCAAATGATAAGGATGGGAAATAACAGGTTCCTGCCTTGGCAGTGACAAGAGCTGCAAAGTTGAATAAAGGTCCAATAATTCAATGGGCAGATCAGGAGAAAGTTAGAAGCAAGGTTCAGAGGAAGTTGGACAAGAAGAAGCTAGCTTTGGAAGAACTAATGTTAGAACAAATTGAAGGGGTTTGTGAAGAACAAGGACAGGACAAAGGAGAAGAGGAAATTTCTAAGGTTGACTCACTCTATGAAGCTCTGTTACATTCAAAAATTCAGATTTCTCTTGACCAATTGCTGACATTAGTACCAGGGTTTAGAGATTTGCTGTTTCAAAGAATTCTTCAGAGAAAAGGTGTTGATTCACCTCAAAGTAATTTTTTAATGAGTAATATTGTTCAGGTGGAAGATGTTGATTTCAACGTTCCTGCCATATCAGTCAAATATCAGGGCCAACCCATACATGGAGTTCTTTTGGATGGTGGATCAGGAGTTAATATACTTCCTGAGTCAGTTTATATTCAATTTGGGAGCCAAAAGTTGCATCTAGCACCTTTTCAGGTAAAAATGGCTGATCAGAGGAGATTACAACCTTTAGGTTTGCTAAAAAACCAGGAGATCTTCATTGCAGGATTGAAGTTTATGGTCAACTTTGTAGTACTCAGGATGCAATTAGGGAACTTGGCTTACCCAATGCTCCTTGGAAGACCTTGGTTCAGGCAGGCTAAGTTACAGCAAGATTGGGGAGCTAATATGGTGATCTTGAAACAGGGGAACCAGAAACAGACTTTACCCATGACATCTACTATATTTATGCCAAAGGAGCAAAGAGCTTTGTGGGCACAAGGCATACACCTAGCAGATGAAGTAGAAGATGATGAAGAAGAGGAATATTTGAAGGCCAATCCAGCAGTTGTCCCAGTGTTTGATATAAATGTGATGACTATTTTGGGAGATTATGAGGATTGTTTTGCTGTAGCTGCAGAAGAGGAAAGAGACCAGCAATTACAGGAGATTCAAACAGGGACTAAGATGACTAAGGAACAGTTCAGAGTTCTACAGGAATCAGAGCTGTCAAAGTCAGAGGAGATGCAGAATGATCTATCAACAGATCAGGCTATTGCAATAGCAGAGCAAAGATATGAAAACAATATGAAGAAATCAGCTAGAGGTATGGAGGATGATCTGAATGAATGGAATTTGGGAACAAAGAATGACCCTAAAGTTGTCAAAGTTAGTGTTCATGTGGAAGGAGAATTTAAAGACAATCTTTTGAAATTATTAATGGAATACAAGGATATTTTTGCATGGGAATATTCAGATATGAAGGGGATTGATCCTGCATTTTATTCCCATAGGATTAATTTGAAGCAAGATGCTAAGCCTGTTATCCAACAGAGGTACAGAATGAATCCCAATTATGCAAAGCAGGTTAAAGATGAAATTGACAAGCTACTCAGGGTGGGATTCATTAAGCCTGTACATGAAGCAACACGGCTATCTCCAATTGTAGTAGTCCCCAAGAAAAATGGAAGAATCATAGTTTGTGTGGATTATAGAAAGCTCAATGCAGCCACAATCACAGATCCTTTTCCATTACCTTTTGCAGATACTCTGCTAGATTCAGTTGTTGCAGGGCATCAAATGTATAGTTCTATGGATGGGTTCTCAGGATATAATCAAATCAGGATGCACCCTGATGATGAACACAAAATAGCCTTCATTACAGAGTGGGGAGCATTTGTGTTCACAATAATGAGCTTTGGATTAAAAAATGGACCACCAGCTTTCTCAGAGGTGGCAAGTAGAGTGTTTGAGCCCTATTTGTCTTCTTTTATGAGGGTATTTATGGATGATTTCTGTGTGTTTGGATCCAAAGAGATGCATTTGGAGCACTTGAGGAAAGGTTTTGAGAGATGCAGGAAGTATGGTATGTCATTGAATCCATACAAATGTGCAATTGCAGTTAAAAGAGGAGTTTTGTTGGGCCACATAATTTCAGAGGAAGGTATACAGGTGGATCCAAGAAAAATTCAGAGCATCATAAAGTCCAAGAGCCCAGTGAATCTGAAGGAAACATCTAGGTTTGTGGGTCAGATCAAGTGGCACAGTAGACATTTAAGATATTTGTCAGATGTATGTGCACCCTTGTCACATTTAACCAAGAAAGGAGTAGAATTCAGGTGGTCAGAGGCCCAAGAAAAGGCATTTCAGACTTTAAAGAAGATGATGGTGGTAGCTCCAATTTTATAGCCTCTTGATTGGTCTTTACCATTCCATGTATTTGTTGATGCTTCAGACATTGCAGTAGGAGCTGTTCTTATGTAGGCAAAAATCAAAAATTGGTTCAGACCTATCTACTATGCAAGTAGAATGCTTACTTCAGCTCTGAGGAATTACTCAATTACAGAGAGAGAAGCTTTGGGCATGGTGTTCTCTTTATAGAAATTTCGACATTATCTCTTGGCTAACAAAGTCTTCTTCCATGTTGACCATCGAGCTCTGTTATTTCTTGTGTGAAGAAACCACAGTTGATAGGAAGGTTAGCAAGATGGATGTTGTTGTTGCAAGAATTTGACTTTGTGATAGTACATACTCCAGGGAATCAGCATGCTGTGGCAGATTATTTAAGCAGACTTGAAAGTAAAGAAGATGCTGCAAGAGTTAATGATTATTTCCCTGACTCTGATTTGTTTGTTGTTCAGAGCTGGAGCTCTGACTCCTTTTATGATCAAATGTTGTTGTTTCTCACTGATGTGGGTTGTTACTAGAAGCGATGAGTGTGGATCAGAAAAGGAAGTATGTGCTAAAAAGCAAACCATTTTTAGTCATTGCTGGAGCATTGTATAGAAAGGGGATAGATCAGATAATAAGAAGATTTGTTCCTGATTTTGAACAAGCAGTAGTGGTACAAGAGGCACATGCAAGGTTGTCTGGAGGTCATTTCTCAGGGTAAATAACAGGAAAGAAGATTTTACAATCAGGTCTGTGGTGGCCAACAGTTTTGAGAAGGATGCTCACACATATGCCAAGGAATGTTTGGTTTGTCAGCAAGTGGGCCAACCCAATTCTAAAGATAGGATATCAGACCACCCTGTGCTACCTTTAGATCCATTTCAGAAATGGGGATTAGATTTTGTGGGTCCTATTAAGCCAAAAAGCAAGACAAGTAAGAGTTATGTTCTGGTGGCTACAGATTACTGTACTAAATGGGTGGAAGCAGTGGCTCTCAGAGATAATAAAGCAGCTAGTGTGGCCAAATTCTTGTATAGTAACATCATGACAAGGTTTGGATGTCCGATTGAGCTTGTCAGTGATCAGGGAACACACTTCTTGAATGATGTTATCAGAGAGCTGACTCAAACCCATATGATTTTGCAAACATTCAGTGGCTTACTTCAATTGGGTTGATCGGGTATGCAAAGTTAGCCTGGGCTGATGAGTGGCAAGACAATATATATGCTCCCACATAGCTAGCTTTGCTGAGAAAGACACAGGGAGTACTCAAAGGAGGTACAAGGATAACCCCAGCTCTGATTTCTCAAGTATTTGAATTACCTTTTAACCTAGGTTTGGAAGCTTTGAATTTAGTTTCTAATGAGGATATGGAGAGAGAATTTGGGAATCCTGTGGGCTCCAGGCATTATTATCATTTGAAGATAGTAGAAGCCGCCAGGAAGCAGCAATTGCGATGGTTTATGGAGCGTGTTCTTTTACTCCAGAAGGTTGATTATATGTCAAAGGAATCTTATACCCCTTTAGCTGCAACAGAGGCAGGAGTAGATGTGGATTGGGCCACTGTGGTACATCAGAGGATTATGATTGAAGTGGGAGAGAAGGATAAAAGGAAAGCAGTTAGTAAGAGCAGGCTAGGCCCTTTCCTTAAAGCCTTATTTGATTATGACTCTTTTCAAACAGCTATACTTGCAAAGCCTGTGGACCCTAGACTCTCTTCACATACAGTGGCTCTGACTCTGAAGAGGAAACTTAGGGATAGACAACTGACAGAGGAGGAGCAAAAAACAGTAGGGTGTCTTTTGGAGGCAGGTTATAGTTTGGAAGAGGCTACAACTTCTGTGTTGCAGTCTGGGATAGATGATGATGATGAACCATTTTTAGGGAC
Organism: Cibotium barometz; assembly: GCF_041138505.1. Classification (NCBI taxonomy): domain Eukaryota; kingdom Viridiplantae; phylum Streptophyta; class Polypodiopsida; order Cyatheales; family Cibotiaceae; genus Cibotium; species Cibotium barometz. The sequence goes on from NC_141058.1 coordinate 8,617,622, forward strand.
AAAAGTCTCTGGGATAGGGCAATCTCCGACTCTTTCTCAAACAAAGTTGGCAAAGAAGATGCAGTTGGGTGAAAAGGAATATGTGGCAGGAGGCAGCAAAAGATCTGATCTTTTGAAGATGCAAGGGATGCCTTCGAAGGTGACTCCGTTGGCAGTTAAATCTGGTTCAGAGCAGTCTTGGACTATCACTTTAGAAAATGTGGGAGATACTCTTGAAGCTCTGAAGAAGTTTTGTCTGCAGCAAGTTGAAAAGATTAGGGAATATCAAAATAGAGCATATGTGGAAGAGCAGTTGCAGAAGGCTAATGATCAATTTAGACAAATGCTTGTAGAAAAAGCTCAAGAAGTTGAATTGTTGCAGAATCAGATTAAAACTCTGAATGCTGAATGGCTGAGTTGAAAGTTTCTTCAGCTAAGGAGATCTCTGAACAGACTAGTCAGTTGGTTAAGAATAGATTGTCTCTGAAGTTGTTTGAAGAATGGACAACATCTTTGAAGGATAGTGTAGAGTCAGAGATGCAAAGACGTCTTGAAAGATAGGTGGAGCTTGAAATAGAGAATAGGATGCTTCTAAATAGATTGGAACCCTTAGAACAGATGAAGGAGCAAATATTAAGTGAGCATGAAGAACTGTCTATAGGAGGTGTTCTGGTCTCTGAAGCAGATGTGGGGAGAATCAAATCAGAAATGATTCAACATGGATCAGTGATATGGAAAGAGATTAGAGAAAGAATTGGGCAGTTTGTTTTCAAGCCTTATCAGAACCTCAAAGGCGTTGTGAACACAATGGAGCAAGAGGTGAATTTGAAGTGCATTGCTCAAGCTGAGGTGGTACAGCTTGTAGCTGAAAAGTCCAAATTTCAGAGCAAGGTGGATGAAACAGAGGATATGCTGGAATATGAGACGCCGAGTGGTTTTGCTCTGAAAAGCACAATCAGACCAGAGGAGTCTCATATGATGGGGATAGAAAGTCCAAGTTCTAATCCTTTTAAGCTTGTTAAGTTGAAATTGTCTACAGGGAAGCTGAAGAATATTAGAGCCCTTTTTCAGACACATGAAGAAGGAGTAGGTGCTGCTGAAGGACAAACATCTGGAGCTGTTCAGACAAAGAGCTCTAATGACCACGTGGGCTTGCTGATGGGTATGGATAAAGCTTTACCAGATGATGAAGACCCTGAGGCGGTGATCAACATTGCAAAGGAGGTTCAAATGGATGTGGAAGCACAATAGGAGCAGGTCTTAGAGATTCAGACTGACCAACTGGGTCAGGCATAGTGATGCTCGGAATGTTTCCACAGTGTTTTTCAACACTACTATAAATAATAATAAAAACAGACAAACACTAGGCATTTTCTTTTTAGGAAAATTTTATTTTGTTCTAGACACTCTCTTTACATGATCAGAGATCTACTGCAGAAATCAGATTTTGTTGATCAGGGATTGATGGGTTCAGGTCAAATTTTTGGGAAAAATTTAGCCACCAGGCTGTGCCAAAAAGTGTTAAGGCTTTCTTATGTAATTCTTAGACCTTAGTGAAAGGGCTTGGGGGTTAGTTACGTGTGGATGTACCCTTTGGGATCTGAACCGAGTAGTTATTACCCTGACAGTTGTATCTAGGGATGAGGAGAATGGAACGTTGATTCTGATCGCTAATGAATGAAGGAGAAGTTCTGCTATGTCTTTACTCAGTGTTTATTATTTCTTTCTTGATGTTTGTGCAATCATTATGCTGTCACGATGAATCAGAGTCTGCACTCTGATGTGCTTTGAGTGGTGTTGAGAGATGTATTATTTATTAATGCCTTGTAGAGAACCTTTTAGAGGGCCATGTACAGGCCCCCCCCACATGCTTCTAAAGTTTGGTCCCCATCGGAGCATGTTTGGGTACGATAGTATGGGGAAGGCCCGGATTTTCCATGGCCTCTTAAGCACCAAGAGATTTGAAAAATTTGCACTGGGCGCTAATTACTAACCCAAACATGCTCCGATCATGACCAAAGTTTGCAAGCATGTAGGGGTGGGTCCCACCCACATGCTTGCGAAGTTTGGTCCCAATCGGTACGATGGTATGGGAAACGATCGGATTTTCCATGGCCAAACTTTGCAAGCATATGGGGGTGGGACCTCGCACATGCTTGCAAAGTTTGGTCCCCATCGGAGCATGTTTGGGTACGATGGTATGGGGAAGGCCCAGATTTTCAACGGCCTCTTAAGCAGCGAAACTTGAAAAATTTGCACTAGGTGCTAATTACTAATCCAAACATGCTCTGATTGTGACCAAACTTTTCAAGCATGTGGGGGTGGATCCCCCCACATGCTTGCAAGGTTCAGTCCCCATCAGAGCATGTCTGGGTACGATGTTATGGCGAAGGCCCGGATTTTTCAGGGCCTCTTAAGCACCAAGGGACTCGAAAAATCCGCTGTAAGATTCCTCCCCAGCCTCTCTAAATGTCCAGCATCTTCCCGTGTAATCAAATCCCTCTTCAGAAATATAAAAGATCTTATTTCTAAGTGTTTTAGCCTAGAGAGAGAAAATTATTCTAGAGAGAGAATATTCAGATTATGAATATTTTGGATAGAAAAATAACTCATCTTATTAAAATAAGTTCCCCTGAAACAGAAATTCAAAAAGAATTTTCCAATGTACAATTGGAATTAATTGGAAATAGGTATAAAGGACCTTAGCCTAAGGGTCTAGATTTTAAAAATTTTTAGATTATGGTCCAATTAAGGTTCCTATGGGCCAATTGGATCAATCCATGTGTAGGGAGGAGATAAATCCAATTTTGTAAAAGAAGATACCCAAAAATGAGTAAATGCTCACATAAGATGAAGAGTTGACTATGTACAAGGTTTATTAGTAAGAAACTATGAGCAATATTAAAAATATGAGATATTTTGGGTATAATGATCCCATTTTGACACATATGTAAGGAAGGGGAGTTCTTTAAAGGAGGTGCATATTTCACATAAGATGAAGAGTTGAAAATGTACAAGGTTTATTAGTAAAAAAACTATGAGCAATATTAAAAATATGAGATATTTTGGGTATCCAAAAATGAGTAAATGCTCACACAAGATGAAGAGTTGAAAATGTACAAGGTTTATTAGTAAAAAACTATGAGCAATATTAAAAATATGAGATATTTTGGGTATAATGATTCCATTTTGACACATATGTAAGGAAGGGGAATTCTTTAAAGGAGGTGCATATTTCACATGCTTGAATGAGTTTTAAACTCATAAAATTTGAGATATTTCATCTCTCCTCTCTCCTCATTCAAGTCTAGTTCCAAAAAGTTAGCTTAACTGACCTAAAAATGGTCAAAAATTGACCAAACTGATTTAGAAAATTTTAGAATCAGTTTGTTTGGTTAGGAGCTCAATTTTTCCTATAAATAGAAGCCTCCCCCTTGTTGAAAAAATATATAGTGTTTATGCATTGTTACTCTACTCCACCTAAACCAAGAATTCATTAATAATTCATTAGTTTTTGGCACTTCCCTCTTTCTTCAATCCCCATTGGTGGCTCCATCAACATACTAAACCAATTGATTGGTTGGGGGCCTCTACCGTGAACAAAGAATCAAGTAATTTGTAAGGTAAATGGTGAATTTTGATTCTTTTCTATAATTTCTCAATGTTTCTCTCTTCTCAACCCCTCTCAAGCTTGAGAAGCTTAATTGGAATGGTTTTTTGAATGCTATTGAAGTTAATTGATGAATGGTAGTGAAGAGTTACATAATTTGATGAATGCTATTGAAGTAAATTGATTAATGATAGTTAAGAATTACATAAATTTTCATTTATGCTTAATTCTAATGGTTTTTATGTAATTTCTCTCTCTCACTCAAGAAATGGTCATACTCATGACCCATTCTCAATCCAAATGAAGCTCTTCATAAAGCTTTTTCTTAATCCAAGATTAATCTATGCTTGAGGCCAAATTAATGGCTTTTTTCTATGCTTTTAGTTTATGTATTTCATGAATATTGATGATTCAATACATTATGGATTAATGATCCAATTAGGGATCATTCTATTTATTTTCTTAATGATAAGCTTTATCCCTTAGAAAATTTGAGATTTATCAGTCTCATAGCAGCGGAGCTATGGCAAAATTTTTCATTTTCATGCATAGAAGTATGCATAAAAGATAATTTTTTTTATATTAAAAGTGTTACTTTTATCATTTTGATTTTCATGCATAGAAGTATGCATAAAGGATAATTTTTTTATACCAAAAGTGTTACTTTTATTATTTTTAATTTTCATGCATAGAAGTATGCATAAAGGATAATTTTTTTTATATCAAAAGTGTTACTTTTATCATTTTTAATTTTCATGCATAGAAGTATGCATAAAGGATAATTTTTTATATCAAAAGTGTTACTTTTATCATTTTTAATTTTCATGCATAGAAGTATGCATAAAGGATAATTTTTTTATATTAAAAGTGTTACTTTTATCATTTTTAATTTTCATGCATAGAAGTATGCATAAAGGATAATTTTTTTATATCAAAAGTGTTACTTTTATCATTTTTAATTTTCATGCATAGAAGTATGCATAAAGGATAATTTTTTTATATCAAAAGTGTTACTTTTATCATTTTTAATTTTCATGCATAGAAGTATGCATAAAGGATAATTTTTTTATATCAAAAGTGTTACTTTTATCATTTTTAATTTTCATGCATAGAAGTATGCATAAAAGATAATTTTTTTATATCAAAAGTGTTACTTTTATCATTTTTAATTTTCATGCATAGAAGTATGCATAAAGGATAATTTTTTATGTTAAAAGTGTTACTTTTTTTATGTTAAAAGTGTTACTTTTATCATTTTTAATTTTCATGCATAGAAGTATGCATAAAGGATAATTTTTTTATATCAAAAGTGTTACTTTTATCATTTTTAATTTTCATGCATAGAAGTATGCATAAAGGATATTTTTTTTATATCAAAAGTGTTACTTTTATCATTTTTAATTTTCATGCATAGAAGTATGTATAAAGGATAATGTTTTTATATCAAAAGTGTTACTTTTATCATTTTTAATTTTCATGCATAGAAGTATGCATAAAGGATAATTTTTTTATATCAAAAGTGTTACTTTTATCATTTTTAATTTTCATGCATAGAAGTATGCATAAAGGATAATTTTTTTATATCAAAAGTGTTACTTTTATCATTTTGAATTTTCATGCATAGAAGTATGCATAAAGGATAATTTTTATTATAAAAGTGTTACTTTTATCATAATTGATTTTAATGCATAGAAGTATGCATAAAAGATAAATTTTTATTATAAAAGTGTTACTTTTATCATAATTGATTTTAATGCATAGAAGTATGCATAAAAGATAAATTTTTATTATAAAAGTGTTACTTTTATCATATTTGATTTTAATGCATAGAAGTATGCATAAAGATAAATTTTAATCGGAGATCGACGTAAATGAATATTCCTCAAGAAATCCATGTTTTTGAAATCAGTAAACAAATATTCATTGAAAGAAATTTTAGAAAAAAAAAAGAGAAATTGAGATAGTACCTTCGAGAAAGATAATTTTAGGACCTAAACTCTGACTCAGACTATTGACCAAGACCTAATTCCTTCGTTAGTTTCAATCAATGATGATGTACCAGTTCAAGAAAAATGTACCCAAATCACCCACCGAATCTGAAACTAAGTTAAGGTTTGTGATTTTGATCTAAGGATCAAGTTAACAGAATTCGAGGAATTCTGTTTAGAATTGAGAACTGGATCTAGAAGTAATGAGATACGGATTTAAGATATACTCATGGTATTCAAACAAAATCAAAACTGTAAACTTGCATAGAAACCCTTCTTAAAAGACTGTCTTACGCCAGAATGCTGGAGGGAGCATTTGGCATATATGTTTATCTAAGAGAAGTTCGGTTGCAACAACTGGCGGGGAGTGTTCGAGGGACACCTCACGCGGCAAGGCTTGCCGAGGTCTTGACCAGCCTCGGTATGGTTAAAATGGTGCGCTTCCCCGGTACGATGGACGAGGGCCGACAAAGCGGTCCCTGAGTGAAGTGCCAGGACACCTAAGGAGGATCCTGGAGGGTTCTGACCAGGCGATGCACGGGCTCACGGTGCCGAGGACATCCATGCGTATGCCGAGGAAGATATTATATGATGGACCTATGTTTTTTGTAATCTATCACTGGATCTCGTTGTTGACTCGCTGGTCTCAACGGAGAGTCTAGAGTGATACTGTTTTGTTGAGAAACAAAGACTCAATGAGAAATTTTGAAGTATGACATGTATAACCCGTAAATTGTTTATCAAGGATTGTTTTTATTAAAGTTTAATAAAGAGGAGTGTGTGCGTATCTGTTTTCTAAAGCTAAAGTTAAGAAAGGCATTTCAATTATGGGTGGGTGAGTACTTGTTTGGTTCCACCGATTCCAGTGGTAGGGTGGTGGCTAACCCATGGGCTGGATGGGGTTAGGCTGGAATCAGTGGAGTTTTAATAATCAAACTGAAAAATATTAGAATTACGCTAAGATTCGAATAGTTAGACAATTCCCTGATAAATTTTTCAAATAAGTGGATCAACGGGCTGTGCCTGACCTTGATCAGGAAAAAAGCGTTGAATTTACTAAAATGATCAAATTATATTAGTGATAGTTTCCTTCTATCTGATTTATTCAGTTGAAGGATAGCGTAGAATTGTTCACGTTAGAAAAAAATTTATTTTTAAAAAAAATCATAAAGGTGGAATCGTCCCTGCTTTCCGGACATGGGAATTTTTCCCGGTTTCGTTTTTTTTGCAGTGACCACCAGCTTAGTCTCGTGCCCTGACATTCAAGGGTGAGGCCCCGAGTGAGAAACCCTGCCTCGCGCGGAGGGGCAGAGGGATCTTACAATTGGTATCAGAGCGAAATTGAAAGCTAATAAAGATAATTAAATTCTTATCTGAAATTGGTAAAAAGAATTCAGAAACAGCATTTTCATAATGTATTTTCATTCCGTAAGCTTCTTTAATGAAGAAATTTTAATCAAAGAAATTATTTTTATAGATGGAAGTTCCCCATTTATCTGGTATTCCCGACCTCACCCAGTCTCAAGATATGATTGCATTTGCCTTCAAGCATCTCATCTCTTCCGCTTCAACTCGAATAAGCCAAACAAGACTCGCACGCCATTTCGAGGATTTATATTTTCCTAACCCAGCGGAGAGAATTCAGCATAAGTGGTTTGCAGGGCAATATGTCCACGCCTCTTGCGACCGCCATGCAATGCTGTGGGAGAACCTCTCATTGGCTATGATCTTGTTAAAGCTGAAAATCGTACGTGGCGTCATTTTATATCATTCAACACCTCGGAATTTCAGGCTTGCATGCCAAGTCTACAGACTTCTTAGTTGTTTTATTCCTAAATGGAATATAATAGCTCCCTTGTCAATAAGTGGACATTTGTATCAGGGCATGGCTATGGCCCAATACCGTCGTCATATGCGTTTCCCGAGGAGATTTTGAATTTTGGAGCCGAGCTGCTCTATGTACATAATGCAACTTTTATATAAATAAAAAAATATTTTTCGAAGAAAAAAATTCCTGTTGTATAAATGATTGTTTACGACGGACGATCTGCTGAAAAATCTGTTATCGGACATATGTCATAGATCCCCAATAAGATCTTGTCTTGTTTAAGAAATTGTTTTTTTGAACTCTTAAGTCTTAGAATCTCATGAATAATATCAAAATAAAAATTTATTAATATATAAATTTTGGCAGAATCATGAGACGAGGAAACCGTGGTCGTCAGCCAGACCCTGTCTATGAAGATGACGAGCTTGACCTTGATGTTCGCAAGGCTCTTCATAGGACTCAGCCAGGACCCTTCAAAGGAGAAGGGGAGAACCTGGGCGAGGCTGTGGAGAAATGGGTGGAAGCCATGGAAGAGTATTTTTACGTCACAGGATACAATCAGCGGAGCAAAATGGCTCTTGGCCGGCTGAAAATAGTGGAAACAGCCAGGGTAGCATGGAGGAACCAGTGTGACACCAATCGTCTGGACAGAAATACTCAATCCTGGAATGATCTAAAAACCTATCTAAGAAAGAGATTTTGCCCTCTTGGATTTTTAGAAACCAGAATGAACGAATTCTTAGAACTAAAGCAGGAGAGCAAAACCATCGAGGAATATCACCAGGCCTTTGCCCTTCTACTCAAATATTCACCACCTCTTGATGAAGAGCAACTCATGGCCAGGTTCATTCGAGGAATGAATGAACCCTTGGACACACTGGTCAAAAATGCCAAGCCAGTGTCCATGGCTGAAGCAGTAAGAATGGCAAAAGATTTTGCCAAAGCTTTTGTAGTAAAGGTCCCACCAAAACCTGCACCCTCTAACTTTAAGAGATTCCAAGCCCAGGGAAGTACTTCCAACTTTCCACCCCCAAAGAGGCAGCAAGGCCTGAATCAGAATCAGGATGCAGGAAGATTCAGAAGTGAATGAAGACCCTTCCCCCAGAGTACTTTCTCAGGAACCTCACCACTTTCAAAAAATCAAAAGGATGAGCTCAGAACTGAAAACCGATGTTTTGGATGCTAGGATTTTGGTCACCAGTTAAAAGACTGCCCGACTCCTGCCATGTCAAGGGGACAGGGAAGTCAAGAACCCCGAATTCAGAGACCAACCCCTTCATTCCAGTCTAATCAGGGTCCGTCTCGCCCTAGCCAAGGAAACCCCAGAAGAATTCCAGCCCAGCCATCTGCCTCTATCCAGAGTAATCTCAGAACTCCTTCCCAGAATTGGAACAACAAAAGAGAAAGAGTTCTACCTCAGACTATAGTAGCCAGAGCAGTCACAATTTCAGATGTAGTAGAAGAGGAAAAAGGGCAGATCTATGCTGCAATTGAAAATCAAGGGCCTAACCAGCAGTTCTCCGTCATCCATACTCCAGCAGAGTATCAGGGTAAGCCTTTTAAGCTTTTGATTGATTCAGGCAGTTCTCATTCATTCATTTTCCCTGGGTGATGCTTGCATAAGCTAGTCTTAGAACAGAAATTAGGGAAACCTATGCAAGTTGAATTGGCCAGTGGGAAGACTCTTTTCACTCACCAATGAGACAGATCTTGTCTAGTTCAATCTAGATGGTAATGTAACCGACTGTCAGTTCAAAGTCTTACCTCTAGGAGTTTTTGACGGAATCCTTGGAATGGATTGGCTCCACAAATATCAAGCTGACATACACTGTCACAGTGGAACCATTTCCTTCCATGACCTTCACGGGAACAAAGTCCATGGAACTGGAGTTTCCGGATCCCCAGACCTTCAGTTAGTAAAAGCTTCCAGGTTACTGAAAGGACTTAGGAAGAAGCAGCAAATTTATGTTGTCAAAATGAACCCAGTAGACTCAAAGCTTAAAGCTAAAGAACCAGAATGGTTAGGTGAATTTGATGATCTATTCCCAGCAGAGCTAACTGAAATGCCTCCAATTCGGGAAATAGATCATGTGATTGAATTGACCCCCGGAGCTCAACCAGTAGCCCTACGCTCTTACAAAATGCCAGTTACTGAAGCCATCGAACTCAAGGAACAGCTTAGGCAGCTGTTAGAACAAGGGTTTGTAAGACCCAGTGTTTCACCTTGGGGTGCGCCAGTTCTCTTTCAGAAAAAGAAAGATGGAACGCTTAGACTCTGTGTGGACTACAGAGGTCTAAATTAGCTGACAGTTAAGAATAAATATCCTATCCCAAGGATTGATGAGCTTTTGGACAGGCTAAATGGAGTCCAGATCTTCACAAAAATAGATCTCAAATCCGGGTATTACCAGATCAGGATCAATGATCTAGATATACCAAAAACAGCCATCAATACTCGCTATGGACATTATGAATTTACTGTCATGCCATTCGGATTAACTAATGCCCCAGCTACATTCAATCGCCTAATGCAGAACATCCTCAGAGAATACTTGGATGACTTTGTTCTACTTTTCTTTGATGACACTGTGATTTACTCAAGAAATGCAGCCGACCATGAGACTCATGTCCGAAAAGTTCTTGAGATTCTAAGGAAGCATCAACTCTTTGCCAAAAAGAGCAAATGCACTTTCTCTGCCGACCACGTTGAATACTTGGGCTTTCTGGTATCCAAAGATGGAATTTCTCCAGATTCTGCAAAAATCCAAGCTGTCATAGATTGGCCTGAACCAAAGACAGTGAAAGAAGTCAGAGGATTCTTGGGATTGACTGGTTGGTATAGAATTTTTATACCAAAGTATGCTCTCATAGCTTCCCCCCTGACTAACCTTCTCAAAAAGAATATCCCATTTCAATGGTCTGCCAAGTGCCAAAGTGCTTTTGATAAGCTGAAGACCGCCTGGGTAACCAGTCCCGTTCTGAAACTGCCAGATTTCTCTCTACCCTTTGAGGTAGTAACTGATGCAAGTGGTTTTGCCCTAGGAGGTGCACTCATGCAGGAAGGTCATGCAGTGGCCTATGAATCCCGAAAGCTCAAAACACATGAGAGGAATTATGCTGTCCACGACTTGGAATTGCTTTCAGTAGTCTATGCCTTAAAGTTGTGGAGACATTACCTAATGGGTAAAAGATTTACTTTGATGACAGATCATCAGAGCTTAAAGTGGATCTTTACTCAGAAGGACCTCAACATGCGCCAAAGAAGGTGGATGCAGACCTTGCAGGAATTTGATTTTGAAATCAAGTACCACCCAGGCAAAGAGAATGTGGTAGCAGATGCTCTCAGCAGAAAAACCTCGTTGCTTGCAATTACTGTAATATCAAATCCTTTGATTACTCAAGCAAGTGAGAAGATCATGCAAGATAGATTCTTTGGCCCTATTGCTACCCTACTTATGCAGGAAGGCAAAACTTCACAGGAGTTGAACAGAGTTCAAGGGTACAGCCTGGATGATGGCATTATGTATTATAACCGCAGGTTATGCATTCCCAATGATGAGGGAACCAAGGACCAAATTCTAAATGAAGCCCATGACAGCCTTATTGCAAGACATCCAGGTTTCATCAAGACCTACATGTCCGTAAAGAAAAGTTTCTTTTGGCCTGGTTTGAAAAAGGATGTGCTGAATCATGTACGTCAATGTCTGACATGCCAAAAAGTCAAAGCTGAGAGAGAGAAAATTCCTGGGAAGTTACATCCATTGGACATCCCCCAGATGAAGTGGGAATGTATCAGTATGGACTTCATTACTGGATTACCTTCAGTGCAATCAGGTTACAACTCCATCTTCGTGGTAGTCGACAGACTAACCAAAGTTGCCCATCTGATTCCAGTAAAAGAAACCTACACTGCAGTGGATGTGGCCAGAGTGTTCCTCAAAGAAATCTTTAGATTGCATGGCCTACTGAGGAGAATAGTAAGTGACCGAGATCCCAAATTTACTTCAAGGTTTTGGACTGCATTTTTTGAAGCAGTGGGAACTTTCTTGGATCTCAGCACAGCTTATCACCCTGAGACCGATGGTCAAACTGAAAGGGTAAACCAAGTAATTGAAGATATACTTCGGACATGCTGTGGGTGGCAGGGAACCCAAGAAGTGGATAAGCTATCTGCATCTAGTTGAGTTCGCCTACAATGCTTCTTATCACCGAAGTATCGGGATGAACCCTTTTAAAGCTCTGTATGGACAAGATTGCTTAACTCCATTAACTTGGTCTGACCCATTGATTAAGGTCCAGATGTCCAGACAGATGCTTGACGACATGGAGCAACAGATGCAGTCAATTCGTAAAGATATTAAAGCTGCCCAGGATAGACAGAAGCAATATGCGGATAAGAAGAGGACAAATAGAGAATTCAAATAAGTAGATATGGTCTTCATTCGAGTACGGCCCAAAAGAAGTTCCTTATCTCTTGGGAAGTACAAGAAGTTATCACCCAGATATTGTGGGCCATATCTGATTACAAAGAAAGTAGGTGACTTAGCCTACGAGCTTCTTCTGCCTCCTCATCTCAAAATTCATAATGTATTTCATGTAAGCCTTCTAAAGGAATATGTGCCAAACCCAAATCATATGCTTGATGATGAAATCCTAACCTCTTCAACCCAAGGACAGATGCAACTCCAACCTGAAGAAATTCTCGATGTTCAAGAAAAGCTTCTTAGGAATAGAATTCTCAGAGAATTATTAGTAAAATGGAAGTTCTATCCTTTTGAAGATGCCACTGGGAGAATGAAGTCGATCTGCGGGATTATCCCCAGTTTGCGAGATGAGGAAATCTCGCGTTTTTCAAGTGGGAGAGAATGTAAGATTCCTCCCCAGCCTCTCTAGATGTCTAGCATCTTCCCGTGTAATCAAATCCCTCTTCAGAAATATAAAAGATCTTATTTCTAAGTGTTTTAGCCTAGAGAGAGAAAATTATTCTAGAGAGAGAATATTTAGATTATGAATATTTTTGGATAGAAAAATAACTCATCTTATTAAAATAAGTTCCCCTGAAACAAAAATTCAAAAAGAATTTTCCAATGTACAATTGGAATTAATTGGAAATAGGTATAAAGGACCTTAGCCTAAGGGTCTAGATTTTAAAAATTTTTAGATTATGGTCCAATTAAGGTTCCTATGGGCCAATTGGATCAATCCATGTGTAGGGAGGAGATAAATCCAATTTTGTAAAAGAAGATACCCAAAAATGAGTAAATGCTCACATAAGATGAAGAGTTGACTATGTACAAGGTTTATTAGTAAGAAACTATGAGCAATATTAAAAATATGAGATATTTTGGGTATAATGATCCCATTTTGACACATATGTAAGGAAGGGGAGTTCTTTAAAGGAGGTGCATATTTCACATAAGATGAAGAGTTGAAAATGTACAAGGTTTATTAGTAAAAAACTAAGAGCAATATTAAAAATATGAGATATTTTGGGTATCCAAAAATGAGTAAATGCTCACACAAGATGAAGAGTTGAAAATGTACAAGGTTTATTAGTAAAAAACTATGAGCAATATTAAAAATATGAGATATTTTGGGTATAATGATTCCATTTTGACACATATGTAAGGAAGGGGAATTCTTTAAAGGAGGTGCATATTTCACATGCTTGAATGAGTTTTAAACTCATAAAAATTGAGATATTTCATCTCTCCTCTCTCCTCATTCAAGTCTAGTTCCAAAAAGTTAGCTTAACTAAAAATGGTCAAAAATTGACCAAACTGATTTAGAAAATTCTAGAATCAGTTTGTTTGGTTAGGAGCTCAATTTTTCCTATAAATAGAAGCCTCCCCCTTGTTGAAAAAATATATAGTGTTTATGCATTGTTACTCTACTCCACCTAAACCAAGAACTGTGAATTCATTAATAATTCATTAGTTTTTGGCACTTCCCTCTTTCTTCAATCCCCATTGGTGGCTCCATCAACATACTAAACCAATTGATTGGTTGGGGGCCTCTACCGTGAACAAAGAATCAAGTAATTTGTAAGGTAAATGGTGAATTTTGATTCTTTTCTATAATTTCTCAATGTTTCTCTCTTCTCAACCCCTCTCAAGCTTGAGAAGCTTAATTGGAATGGTTTTTTGAATGCTATTGAAGTTAATTGATGAATGGTAGTGAAGAGTTACATAATTTGATGAATGCTATTGAAGTAAATTGATTAATGATAGTTAAGAATTACATAAATTTCCATTTATGCTTAATTCTAATGGTTTTTATGTAATTTCTCTCTCTCACTCAAGAAATGGTCATACTCATGACCCATTCTCAATCCAAATGAAGCTTTTCATAAAGCTTTTTCTTAATCCAAGATTAATCTATGCTTGAGGCCAAATTAATGGCTTTTTTCTATGCTTTTAGTTTATGTATTTCATGAATATTGATGATTCAATACATTATGGATTAATGATCCAATTAGGGATCATTCTATTTATTTCCTTAATGATAAGCTTTATCCCTTAGAAAATTTGAGATTTATCAGTCATACCAGCGGAGCTATGGCAAAATTTTTAATTTTCATGCATAAAAGATAATTTTTTTAATATTAAAAGTGTTACTTTTATCATTTTTAATTTTCATGCATAGAAGTATGCATAAAGGATAATTTTTTTATATCAAAAGTGTTACTTTTATCATTTTTAATTTTCATGCATAGAAGTATGCATAAAGGATAATTTTTTATATATCAAAAGTGTTACTTTTATCATTTTTAATTTTCATGCATAGAAGTATGCATAAAGGATAATTTTTTTATATCAAAAGTGTTACTTTTATCATTTTTAATTTTCATGCATAGAAGTATGCATAAAGGATAATTTTTTTATATCAAAAGTGTTACTTTTATCATTTTTAATTTTCATGCATAGAAGTATGCATAAAGGATAATTTTTTTATATCAAAAGTGTTACTTTTATCATTTTTAATTTTCATGCATAGAAGTATGCATAAAGGATAATTTTTTATGTTAAAAGTGTTACTTTTATCATTTTTAATTTTCATGCATAGAAGTATGCATAAAGGATAAATTTTTTATATCAAAAGTGTTACTTTTATCATTTTTAATTTTCATGCATAGAAGTATGCATAAAGGATAATTTTTTTATGTTAAAAGTGTTACTTTTATCATTTTTAATTTTCATGCATAGAAGTATGCATAAAGGATAATGTTTTTATATCAAAAGTGTTACTTTTATCATTTTTAATTTTCATGCATAGAAGTATGCATAAAGGATAAATTTTTTATATCAAAAGTGTTACTTTTATCATTTTTAATTTTCATGCATAGAAGTATGCATAAAGGATAATGTTTTTATATCAAAAGTGTTACTTTTATCATTTTAAATTTTCATGCATAGAAGTATGCATAAAGGATAATTTTTTTATATCAAAAGTGTTACTTTTATCATTTTTTATTTTCATGCATAGAAGTATGCATAAAGGATAATTTTTTTATATCAAAAGTGTTACTTTTATCATTTTGAATTTTCATGCATAGAAGTATGCATAAAGGATAATTTTTTTATATCAAAAGTGTTACTTTTATCATTTTTAATTTTCATGCATAGAAGTATGCATAAAGGATAATTTTTATTATAAAAGTGTTACTTTTATCATAATTGATTTTAATGCATAGAAGTATGCATAAAAGATAAATTTTTATTATAAAAGTGTTACTTTTATCATATTTGATTTTAATGCATAGAAGTATGCATAAAAGATAATTTTTTATTATAAAAGTGTTACTTTTATCATATTTGATTTTAATGCATAGAAGTATGCATAAAAGATAAATTTTTATTATAAAAGTGTTACTTTTATCATATTTGATTTTAATGCATAGAAGTATGCATAAAGATAAATTTTAATCGGAGATCGACGTAAATGAATATTCCTTAAGAAATCCATGTTTTTGAAATCAGTAAACAAATATTCATTGAAAGAAATTTTAGAAAAAAAAAAGAGAAATTGAGATAGTACCTTCGAGAAAGATAATTTTAGGACCTAAACTCTGACTCAGACTATTGACCAAGACCTAATTCCTTCGTCAGTTTCAATCAATGGCGATGTACCAGTTCAGGAAAAATGTACCCAAATCACCAACCGAATCTGAAACTAAGTTAAGGATTGTGATTTTGATCTAAGGATCAAGTTAACAGAATTCGAGGAATTCTGTTTAGAATTGAGAACTGGATCTAGAAGTAATGAGATACGGATTTAAGATATACTCATGGTATTCAAACAAAATCAAAACTGTAAACTTGCATAGAAACCCTGCCTTCTTAAAAGACTGTCTTACGCCAGAATGCTGGAGGGAGCATTTGGCATATATGTTTATCTAAGGGAAGTTCGGTTGCAACAGCTGGCGGGGAGTGTTCGAGGGACAGCTCACGCGGCAAGGCTTGCCGAGGTCTTGACCAGCCTCGGTATGGTTAAAATGGTGCGCTTCCGGTACGATGGACGAGGGCCGACGAAGCGGTCCCTGAGTGAAGTGCCAGGACACCTAAGGAGGATCCTGGAGGGTTCTGACCAGGCGATGCACGGGCTCGCGGTGCCGAGGACTTCCATGCGTATGTCGAGGAAGATATTATATGATGGACCTATGTTTTTTGTAATCTATCACTGGATCTCATTGTTGACTCGCTGGTCTCAACGGAGAGTCTAGAGTGATACTGTTTTGTTGAGAAACAAAGACTCAATGAGAAATTTTGAAGTATGACATGTATAACCCGTAAATTGTTTATCAAGGATTGTTGTTATTAAAGTTTAATAAAGAGGAGTGTGTGCGTATCTGTTTTCTAAAGCTAAAGTTAAGAAAGGCATTTCAATTATGGGTGGGTGAGTACTTGTTTGGTTCCACCGATTCCAGTGGTGGGTAGGGTGGTGGCTAACCCATGGGCCGGATGGGGTTAGGCTGGAATCAGTGGAGTTTTAATAATCAAACTAAAAAATATTAGAATTACGCTAAGATTCGAATAGTTAGACAATTCCCTGATAAATTTTTCAAATAAGTGGATCAACGGCTGTGCCTGACCTTGATCAGGAAAAAAGCGTTGAATTTACTAAAATGATCAAATTATATTAGTGATAGTTTCCTTCTATCTGATTTATTCAGTTGAAGGATTTTTTCTCGGTTTCGTTTTTTTTGGAGTGACCACCAGCTTAGTCTCGTGCCCGGACATTCAAGGGCGAGGCCCTGAGTGAGAAACCCTGCCTCGCACGGAGGGGCAGAGGGATCTTACATCCGCACTCGGCACTAATTACTAATCCAAACAAGATTCGATTGTGATCAAACTTTGCAAGCATGTGGGGGTGGGGCCCCCCCCCACATGCTTGCAGAGTTTGGTCCTCATCGGAGCATGTTTGGGTACGATGGTATAGGGAATGCCCGGATTTTCCATGGCCTCTTAAGCACCAAGAGACTTGAAAAATCTGCACTAGGCGCTAATTACTAATCCAAACATGCTCTGATCATGACCAAACTTTGCAAGCAACAGGGGGTGGGCCCCCCCACATGCTTGTAAAGTTGGGTCTCCATCGGAGCATGTTTGGGTACGATGAAATGGGGAAGGCTCGGATTTTCCATGGCTCTTAAGCACCAAGAGACTTGAAAAATTCACACTAGGTACTAATTACTAACCCAAACATGCTCCGATCATGACCAAAGTTTGCAAGCATGTGGGGGTGGGTCCTCCCCACATGCTTGCAAAGTTTGGTCCCCATCGGAGCATGTTTCGGTACGATGGTGTGAGGAAGGCCCGGATTTTCCATGGCGAAACTTTGCAAGCATGTGGGGGTGGGTCCTGCCACATGCTTGCAAAGTTTGGTCCTCATCGGAGCATCTTTGGGTACGATGGGATGGGAAAGACTCGGATTTTTCGTGGCGTCTTAAGCACCAAGACACTTGAAAAATCCGCATTGGGCGCTAATTACTAATCTAAACATGCTTCGATTGTCATCAAACTTTGCAAGCATATGGGGGTAGTTCCTCCCCACATTCTTGCAAAGTTGGGTCCCCATCAAAGCATGTTTGTGTACGCTGGTATGGGGAAGGCCTGGATTTTCCATGGCTTCTTAAGCACCAAGAGACTTGAAAAATGCGCACTGGGCGCTAATCACTAATCCAAACATGATTCAATTGTGGCCAAACTTTGCATACTTGCAAAGTTTGGTCCCCATCGGAGCATGTTTGGGTACGATGGTATAGGGAAGGCTCCGTTTTTCCATGGCCTCTTAAGCACCAAGAGACTTCAAAACTTGCTGCTTAAGAGGCCATTGAAAATCTGCACTGGGCGCTAATTACTAACCCAAACATCCTCCGATCATGACCAAACTTTGCAAGCATGTGGGGGTGCCCCCCCCCCCCCCCCCCCCCCCGCGCGGACATGCTTGCAAAGTTTAGTCCCCATCGGAGCATGTTTGGGTACGATGGTATGGGGAAGGCCCGAATTTTCCATGGCCAAACTTTGCAAGCATCAGGAAGTGGGTCCCTCCCACATGCTTGCAAAGTCCCATCCGAGCATGTTTGGGTACTATGGTATGGGGAAGGCCCGGATTTTCAATGGCCTCTTAAGCAACAATAAATTTGAAGAATCCGCACTGGGCGCTGATTACTAATGCAAACATGCTTTGATTGTGACCAAACTTTGCAAGCATGTGGGGGTGGATCCCCACCACATGCTTGCAAAGTTTGGTCCCTATCGGAGCATGTCTGGGTACGATGTTATGGGGAAGGCCCGGATTTTCCATGGTCTCTTAAGCACCAAGAGACTTGAAAAATCCACACTCGGTGCTAATTACTAATCAAAACATGATTCGATTGTGACCAAATTTTGGAAGCATGTGCGGGTGGGTCCCCCCCACATGCTTGGAAAGTTTGGTCCCCATCGGAGCATGTGTGGGTACGATGGTATAGGGAAGGCCCGGATTTTCCATGGCCTCTTAAGCAGCAAGAGACTTGAAAAATCTGCACTGGACGCTAATTACTAATCCAAACATGCTACGATTGTGACCAAACTTTGCAAGCAAGTGGGGGTGGGATCCCCCCACATGCTTGTAAAGTTTGGTCCCCATCATCGGAGCATGTTTGGGTACGATGGTATAGGGAAGGCCCGGATTTTCAATGGCCTCTTAAGCACCAAGAGACTTGAAAATTTCACACTGGGCGCTAATTACTAACCCAAACATGCTCCGATCATGACCAAAGTTTGCAAGCATGTAGGGGTGGGTCCCCCCACATGCTTGCAAAGTTTGGTCCCCATCGGAGCATGTTTCGGTACGATGGTATAGGGAAGGCCCGGATTTTCCATGGCCAAACTTTCCAAGCATGTGGGGGTGGATCCCCCCCACATGCTTGCAAAGTTTGGTCCTCATCGGAGCATCTTTGGGTACGATGGGATGGGGAAGACCCGGATTTTCCATGGCCTCTTAAGCACCAAGACACTTTAAAAATCCAAACTGGGCGCTAATTACTAATCCAAACATGCTTCGATTGTGACCAAACTTTGCAAGCATGTGGGGGTGGTCCCCCCCCCACATTCTTGCACAGTTGGGTTCCCATCGGAGCATGTTTGTGTACGATAGTATGGGGAAGGCCCCGATTTTTCATGGCCTCTTAAGCACCAAGAGACTTGAAAAATCTGCACTGGGCGCTAATTACTAATCCAAACATGATTCGATTGTGCCCAAACTTTGCGAGCATGTGGGGATGGGCCCCCCCACATGCTTGCACAGTTTGGTCCCCCAGCGGAGCATGTTTGGGTACGATGGTATAGGGAAGGCCCGGATTTTCCATGGCGTCTTAAGAACCAAGAGACTTCAAAACTTGCTGCTTTAAGAGGCCATTGAAAATTCCCACTGGGTGCTAATTACTAACCCAAACATGCTCTGATCATGACCAAAATTTGCAAGCATGTGGGGGTGGGTCCCCCCCACATGCTTGCAAAGTTTGGTTCCCATCAGAGCATGTTTAGGTACGATGGTATGGGCAAGGCCCGGATTTTCTATGGCCTCTTAAGCAGCAAGAAACTTGATAAATCTGCACTGCGCATTAATTACTAATGCAAACATGCTCTGATTGTGACCAAACTTTGCAAGCATGTGGGGGTGGATCCCCCCCCATATCCTTGCAAAGTTTGGTCCCCATCACAGCATGTGTGGGTACGATGTTATGGGGAAGGTCCGGATTTTCCATGACCTCTTAATTATCGAGAGAAATCTGCACTAGGGGCTAATTACTAATCCAAACATGATTCGATTGTGACTAAACTTTGCAAGCATGCGGGGGTGGGCCCCCTAGATGCTTGCAAAGTTTGGTCCCCACATCAGAGCATGTTTGGGTACGATGATATAGGGAAGGCCCAGATTTTCTATGGCCTCTTAAGCACCAAGAGACTTGAAAAATCCGCACTGGGCCTGGTGACCAAACTTTGCAAGCAAAGTGGGGTAGGCCCCCCCACATGCTTGTAAAGTTTGGTCCCCATTGGAGCATGTTTGGCTACGATGGTATGGGGAAGGCCCCGATTTTCCATGGTCTCTTAATAACCAAGAGACTTATAAAATTCACACTGGGGGTGCTAATTACTAAACCAAACATGCTCCGATCATGCTCAAAGTTTGCAAGCATGTGGGGGTGGGTCCCCCCCACATGCTTGCAAAGTTTGGTCCTCATTGGAGCATCTTTGGGTACGATGGGATGGGGAAGACCCGGATTTTCCATGGCCTCTTCAGCACCAAGACACTTGAAGAATCCTCACTGGGTGCTAATTACTAATCCAAACATGATTTGATTGTGACCAAACTTTGCAAGCACGTGGGGGCAGTTCTTGCAAAGTTGGGCCCCCATCGGAGCATGTTTGGGTATGATGGTATGGGGAAGGCCTGGATTTTCCATGGCCTCTTAATAAGCACCAAGAGACTTGAAAAATCCGCACTAGGCGGTGCTAATTACTAATCCAAACATGATTCGATTGTGACCAAACTTTGCAAGAATGTGGGGTGGGCCCCCCAAATGCTTGCAAAGTTTGGTCCCTATAGCGGAGCATGTTTGGGTACGATGGTATAGGGAAGGCCCGGATTTTCCATGGCCTCTTAATCACCAAGAGACTTCAAAACTTGCTGCTTAAGAGGCTATTGGAAATCCGCACTGGGCGCTAATTACTAACCTAAACATGCCCCGATCATGACCAAACTTTGCAAGCGAATGGGGGTGCCCCCCCCACATGCTTGTAAAGTTTGGTCCCCATCGGAGCATGTTTGGGTACGATGGTATGGGAAAGGCCCGGATTTTCCATGGCCTCTTAAGCACCAAGAGATTTGAAAAATTTGCACTGGGCGCTAATTACTAACCCAAACATGCTCTGATCATCACCAAAGTTTGCAAGCATGTAGGAGTGGGTCCCCCCACATGCTTGCAAAGTTTGGTCCCCATCGGAGCATGTTTAGGTTTAGCGGAAGGCCCGGATTTTTCATGGCCTCTTAAGCACTAAGAGACTTGAAAAATTCACACTGGTGGGCGCTAATTACTAACCCAAACATGCTCCGATCACATGACCAAACTTTGCAAGAATGTGGGGGTGGGTCCCCCCCACATGCTTGCATAGTTTGGTCATGTGATCGGAGCATGTTTGGGTACGATGTTATGGGGAAGGCCCAGATTTTCCATGGCTTCTTAAGCACCAAGAGACTAGAAAAATCTGGACTAAGCGCTAATTACTAATCCAAACATGCTCCGATTATGACGAAACTACGCAACTATGTGGGGGTGGGCGCCCCCACATGCTTGCAAAGTTTGTCCCCACCATTAGAGCATGTTCAGGTATGGTGGTATGGGGAAGGCCCAGATTTTCTATGGCCAAACTTTGCAAGCATGTGGGGGTGGGTCCCCCCCACATGCTTGCAAAGTTTGGTACCCATGTTTGGGGGCAAGATGGGATGGGGAAGACTTGGATTTTCCATGGCCTCTTAAGCACCAAGAGACTTGAAAAATCTGTACTGGGCGTTAATTACTAATCCAAACCTACTCCAATTGTGACCAAACTTTGCAGGCATGTGGAGGTGGTTCCCCAACACATTCTTGCAAAGTTTGGTACCCATCGGAGAATGTTTAGGTACGATGGTATGGGGAAGGCACAGATTTTCCATGGCCTCTTAAGCACCAAAGAGACTTGAAAATTCCGCACACACCTAGGCGCTAATAATTAACCCTAACATGCTCCGATCTCATGACCAAACTTGCAAGCATGCGGGAATGGGTCCCCCCCACATGCTTGCAAAGTTTGGTCCCCATCGGAGCATGTTTGGGTAACATGGTATGGGGGGAAGGCTCGCATTTTCCATGCCCTCTTAAGCACCAAGAGACTTCAAAAATCCACACTGGGCGCTAGTTACCAACCCAAACATGCTATGATTATGACCAAACTTTGCAAGCATGTGGGGGTGGGTGTCCCCCACTTGCATCGGAGCATGTTTGGGTACGATGGTATGGGGAAGGCCCGGATTTTCCATAGCCTCTTAAGCCCCAAGAGACTTCAAAAATCCGCACTAGGCGCTAATTACTAATCCAAACATGCTCTGATTATAACCAAACTTTGCAAGCACGTGGGGGTGGGCCGTCCCCACATGCTTCCAAAGTTTGTTCCCCATCGGAGCATGTTCGGGTACGATGGTATAGGGAAGGCCCGGACTCTCCATGGCCTCTTAAGCACCAAGAGACGTGAAAAATCCGCACACTGGGCGCTAATTACAATTCCAAAGATGCTCGATTGTGACCAAACTTTGCGAGCATGTGGGGGTTGGCCCCCCCACATGCTTGCAAAGTTTGGTCCCCATCGGAGCATGTTTGGGTACGATTGTATGGGGAAGGCCTGGATTTTCCATGGCCTCTTAAGCACCAAGAGACTTGAAAAATCCGCATCCGCACTAGGCGCTAATTACTAATCCAAACATGCTTTGATTGTGTGACTAAACTTTGCACGAATGTGGGAGTGGATTCCCCCCACACGCATGCAAAGTTCGGAGCATGTTTGGGTACGATGTTATAGGGAAGGCCCGGGTTTTCGATGGCCTATTAAGCACCAAGAGACTTGAAAAATCCACACTGGGCGCGCTAATAACTAAATTAAACATAATCTGATTATGACCAAACTTTGCAAGCATGTGGGTGTTGGCCCCCTTCACATGCTTGCAAAGTATCGTCCCCCCATTGGAGCATGTTTGCGTACGATGGTGTGGGGAAGGCCCGGATTCTCCATCGCCTCTTAAGCACCAGGAGACTTGAAAAATCCGCACACTGGGCGCTCATTACCAATCAAAATATGCTCCGATTGTTGTGACCAAACATTGCAAGCATGTGGTAGTGGGCCTCCCCCACATGCTTGTAAAGACTGGTCCCCATCAGAGCATGTTTGGGTACGATGGTATGGGGAAGGGCCCGGATATTCCATGACCTCTTAAGCACCAAAAGACTTGAAATATCCTCACTGGGCGATAATTACTAATCCAAACATGATTCAATTATGAGTAAACTTTACAAGAATGTGGGGGTGGCCCCCCCCCACATGCTTGCAAAGTTTGGTCCCCATCGGAGCATGTTTGGGTACGATGGTATGGGGAAGGTCCGAATTTTCCATTCTCTCTTAAGCACCAAGAGACTTCAAAAATCCGTACTGGCCCCGCTAATTACTAATCCAACATGCTGCGATTGTGACCAAACTTTGCAAGTATGCGAGGCTGGGTCCTCGACAGATGCTTACAAAGTTTGGTCCCCATCGGAGCATGTTTGGGTACGATAGTTGGGGAAGGCCCGGATTTTCCATTGCCACTTAAGTACCAAGAAACTTGAAGAATCTGCACTGGGCGCTAATAACTAACCCAAAGATACTCTGATCATGACCAAACTTTTCAAGCATGTGGGGATGGGTTTGTTGAGATATCGAGCTCGTCTAGTGAGGCGCTGGACACTGATGATCCGCCTGGGGGATAGGCCCCACTCTTACACCACTGGCATGGTTGGTGAGATCTTGGGTGATATGCGGCCAGTGGGATGACAGGCTGTGTGACAGCCATTCTAGATACTGGCATAGTTATAGCGCCAGCTCATTTAGTCGGGTTCACACTATAGAGAACCCGTGTATGTATTGGTTGAGTACCTTTCATATTATGTGTACTCTTATCTTGTATATGGTGTGTTGAGTGTTGAGTAGAGAAGAAGAAGATTTCAGCCTCTCACCTTGTGTGTTCTCTATTAGGGTTTTGTGAGTGTGTGTGTGTGTGCTTGCAAGAGCTCAAGCTCTCTTCCCCCTGCATCTTTTCATGGTATCAGAGCCTGGTTCGTGCTAAGGGTTGAGCTGCAAGCAAGAGAACCACAGGAAGTGGTACGAGGGTAAGAGCTTCAACTACTCTTCCCTATTTGTGTTGGTGACTACACCCTTGTCTGGAGCTCTACGGGAGGCACCGGCAACGATCTCTGATTGAGGAGCTTTCTTCGCGGGAGTAAAGCTATTGGGCAACTATACAGTCCTATGGACTTCGTTTTTCGTCGGAAACGCGTTTCGGGCGCGTCTGGACCTCCGTTTTTCAGAAAGCACGCGATTTCGAGCACTGCAGCAGGTAAGTCATCGATTCTCTGCAGAACTCTGTTTTAAGGACTGCACGAAGACAGATTGACTGTGCAGACACTGTGGGTGCTGTGCAAAGAGGTCTACAGTTGCCATTGGGTGTATGTATGCACATTGAAGTCACTGGTTGTGACATTTGAGAGTGCTACAGTACCGCTGTGCAGAAAATATAGCAGTTTGTGCAGAAAAACCAGAGTGCAGTTTCTGGTAAAATTGTGTGTTTGGCAATATGTCTAATGATGGCATAACTCAGATTGTGGCTGAGAAGCTTGACAAGAATAACTTCCATGCTTGGAGGTTCAGGTTGACAAATTTCCTAATGGGAAAAGGCTATTGGGACTACATAGAAGGTGAGCATGAAGAGGCACCGGAGATATCGGATATAAATCCGACTACTGCAGATGTGAAAGAGTTTAAAGACTGGAACCAAGGAGCCAGGAAGGTTATGTATTGGCTCTCCATTAGTATACAGGACACCATGATTGGGCACATTCAGGATGCCAAGTCTCCCAAGGAGGCGTGGGACACCTTGGTAAAGCTTTATGAAACAAATACCAAGGCACGTAAGATACAGTTGAAGAATGAACTTCATACTGTGGAGAAAAAGAGCATGTCTGTGAATGACTATGCGTTGAAGATAAAGGGTATTGTGGAATCCCTTGTATCTATTGGTGTGTCAGTAGATGATGATGACAAGGTGGAAGTCTGTCTACGTGGTCTCGGGCCACAATACAAGGCATTCAAGACGTCTATTCAGACTCGAGAAAACATTCTCAACTTTACAGATTTGGTGTCTATGCTGATTATCAAAGAGAAGAGCTTGGGTGAAGACCAACAGTCTTCACAAAGCAAAAGCAGTTCAGAGCAACAAGCCTTCTACACGAGTTCAGGAAGAGGACGAGGTAGAGGAGCCGTGGACGCGGTCAAGGAGGTGGCCGAACAGGTAATCAGAATTATGGTCAGCAGAGCAGCAGCAACAACACAGTCCCAGAATCAACAACAACAACAACAACACGCAGGTGGAAGAGGCAAATTCAGAGGCAGGGGGAGTCAAAGAGGCCGTGGAAATTGGCAAAGGCAATATAATGATGCACGTGAATGCTATTATTGTGGTAAGCCTGGACATGTGCAGGCAGAATGTTATAAGAAGCAGGCTGACATGCAAAATGGGAAAGTGCAGCAAAACAACTATGCATCCTCAAGCAGAAATAATGACGATAATGAAAGGTTGTTTGTTATGCAGCATGTAGTGAATGCCATGTCTGAAAATGTTGATGCAGCACAAAAAGATAATGTATGGTATGTGGATTCAGGCGCTTCAAACCACATGACGAGTCATGGGGAGTGGTTCAAGGAGATGAAAAACCCAGAAAGACCAGGTTTTGTGGAAACAGGGGATGACACTGCTCATCCAATTTCCCACGTTGGAGATGTGTCATTGTCTATGCAGGATGGCAAAGTGAAGTACCTTGCAGATGTACTTCATGTACCGAACATAGCAAAGAATCTGGTTTCAGTTGGCCAGATGATTGAGCAAGGTTTGCAGGTTCGGTTTAACCCTGATGGGTGTTATGTTGAAGATTTCAAAGACAAGTGTAGGTTGGTTGCAAAAGGCAACAGAGTGGGCAGAATGTTTACGTTGAATGTAGACATGCCTGAAATGAGTGCTGCGATGTTTGCAAATGGTTCAGGAGTTGTTGCAGACACAGACATATGGCATAAAAGAATTGGACATGTAAATGTGCAGAGATTGAAGTCTATGCAGACAAAGGAATTGTAACAGGGCTGCCAAAATTTAAAGTGGAAGGTATGCAGAAAATATGTGAAGCATGCCAATTTGGGAAGCAAACAAAGCATGTGTTTCCACGTAACAAATATGTGAGCAAAAATGCACTAGATGTTGTGCATTCAGATGTATGGGGTCCTACGAAGACCATATCTATGGGAGGCTACAGGTACTATGTGACTTTCATTGATGACCACACAAGGAAAGTGTGGGTATATTTCATGAAGGAGAAGAGTGAGGTGTTCACTCACTTTCAGAATTTCAGAGTTTTGGTTGAAAAGCAAACAGGGAAATATGTAAAGTGCCTAAGGTCAAATGGAGGGGAAGAGTACTTCTCCAATGAGTTCTCTGAATTTTTGAAGAAGAATGGTATTCGGAGACAGTTTACATGCAGATACACTCCGCAGCAAAATGGAGTTGCAGAGTGGAAAAACAGGCACATTGCTGAGATTGCGAGAGCATTGATGGAAGAGAAGAATATGCCGCATTGCTATTGGGCTGAGGCTATTTCTACAGCATTATACATCATGAACAGGACTCCAACTATAGCCATACATGATGTAACTCCAGAGGAGAGGTTTACTGGCAGAAAACCAGATTTGTCTCATCTGAAAGTCTTTGGATGCATTGCATATGTGCATGTGCCAGATGAGCTGAGAACTAAGCTGGATCCGAAAGCTGAAAAATGTGTGTTTATTGGATATTCCCTTGAGCAAAAGGGATACAGGTGTTATAACCCTGCTACACGTGAGTTGAGGGTAAGCAGGGATGTTGTCTTTGATGAGATAAGCAGCTGGTATGTTACTGAAAAAGAAGCTGTTGGGGCTGATGTGAGTGGAAGTGTGGTTGCACAGAATGCAGGTCAGCAATCACAGTCTTTGAGTGGACCAGGAGAGTCCTCGTCTAGTGGGTCTATTGATAGACCATGGAGTGGCAGGCTGCGTCATAATACCAGTCCTGCAAATGTGATTAGTACATCACGAAAAGGAAAAGAGAAAGTGGTTGAGCCCCTTGGTATGCCTGACATTTCTGCAAGTCATTCTCATGTTGATGGAGAGTCTAGTGGCTCAGATATGAGCCTTGATGAGGAGCTTGGGATCCCAGCTATGAGAACACCTGGTGTAAAGAAGGCTATGGAAGCCATGAATGAAAAGCTGCAAAGATCAGGGAGAGTGAAGAACCCTGTGCAGAGATTTACATATGATGGTTATGTGGCACATCACTATGCATATATGGCAAAGGTTGTGCAGGTTGTAGAGCCCACATGCATTGATGAGGCTGTTCGAAATGTGTGTTGGGAGAAAGCTATGGATGAGGAGATGGATGCACTATATGGAAATGAAACCTGGGATTTAGTGCAATTGCCTGAAGGCAAGAAAGCCATTGGATGCAAGTGGGTGTACAAAGTTAAACATAACAGTGATGGAAGCATAAACAGGTACAAGGCTAGATTGGTAGCCAAAGGATATGCGCAGACATATGGGATTGATTATGAGGAAACTTTTAGCCCAGTTGCCAAGATGGCAACGGTGAGAGTTGTGATAGCAGTGGATGCGTCAAAGCAATGGTCTTTACATCAGATGGATGTAAAGAATGCATTCTTGCATGGGGATTTGCAAGAAGAGGTGTATATGTTGTAGCCACCTGGCTATGAGGATGTGGGTCACCCCGAGCATGTTTGCAGGTTGAAGAAAGCCTTGTATGGCTTAAAGCAAGCACCAAGAGCATGGTCTGACAAGATTTCTGAATATCTTGTCACTATTGGCTTTCATGTAGCCAATGCAGATTTCTCGCTGTATGTGAGACATGGTGATAGAGGAGTTGTGCTTGTTGTCATCTATGTAGATGACTTGATCATTACGGGGGACCATGATGCAGAGATCTTTGATGTAAAGATCTTGCTTAGACAGAAGTTTGAGATGAAGGATCTGGGGGAGTTCAGATATTTCTTGGGCATTGAGGTGATTAGGTCACCACATGGTATTGGATTACTGCAGAGACAGTATGGCTTGGACATGTTGCCCAAGTATGGTATGGCAGGCTGTAAGCCTATTTCCGTGCCATTGGATCAAAATGGCAAGTTGATGAGTGCAGATTCAGGAGAGATCTTGGAGGATCCTACTATGTACAGACGCATAGTAGGAAGTTTGATATACATGACGATCACCAGACCAGATTTGAGCTATGCTGTTGGGTTAGTGAGTCAGTTTATGCAGGTTCCACGGAAACCGCATTTGGATGTAGTGAGACGCATACTGAGGTATGTGAAGTCTACTTTGCATTGTGGACTATTCTATGAGACTGGGACAGAGATATGTATACATGGGTACACAGATGCTGATTGGGCTGGTAGTATCTCAGATAGAAGATCTACCAGTGGATTCATCTTTTCTTTGGGGAGTGCTGCTGTGACTTGGAGCAGCAAGAAGAAGCCTACGGTTGCTCTATCCAGTACAGAGGCCGAGTACAGAGGAGCTGCTATGGCAGCATGTGAGGTAGCTTGGTTGAGAAAGCTACTTGCAGATTTGGGTCTATCAGTGGATAGACAAGTTGTCATTTTCTGTGACAACATTAGCAGTATACAGTTGGCCAGGAACCCAGTCTTTCATGCTCGTACGAAGCACATAGAGGTTCACTACCACTTCGTCAGAGAGAAGGTCTTAGCAGGAGACCTTGACCTTGTTTAAGTCAGTACAGAGGATTAGGTAGCTGACATCTTCACCAAAGCATTGGGTACAGAGAAGCTCTGCAGATTCAGGGCTTTGCTTGGTGTACATGAGATGGAGTTGAGCTCGAGGGGGAGTGTTGAGATATCGAGCTCGTCTAGTGAGGCGGTGGACACTGATGATCCGCCTAGGGGATAGGCCCCACTCTTACACCACTGGCATGGTTGGTGAGATCTTGGGTGATATGCGGCCAGTGGGATGACAGGCTGTGTGACAGCCATTCTAGAGACTGGCATAGTTATAGCGCCAGCTCATTTAGTCAGGTTCACACTATAGAGAACCCGTGTATGTATTGGTTGAGTACCTTTCATATTATGTGTACTCTTATCTTGTATATGGTGTGTTGAGTGTTGAGTAGAGAAGAAGAAGATTTCAGCCTCTCACCTTGTGTGTTCTCTATTAGGGTTTTGTGAGTGTGTGTGTGTGTGCTTGCAAGAGCTCAAGCTCTCTTCCCCCCTGCATCTTTTCAGGGTCCCCCCCACATGCTTGCAAAGTTTGGTCCCCATCGAGCATGTTTGGGGTGGATGGTATGGGGAAGTCCACCCCACATGCTTGTAAAGTTTGGTCCCCATCGGAACATGTTTGGGTACCATGGGATAGGGAGGACGTGGATTTTGCATAGCCTCTTAAGCACCAAGAGACTTGAAAAATTTGCACTGGGCACTAATTACTAATCCAAACATGCTCTGATTGTGACCAAACTTTGCACTCATGTGGGGGTGGTTCCCCCCCCCACATTCTTGCAAAGTTTGGTCCCCATCAGAGCATGTTTGGGTATGATGGTATGGGGAAGGCCCGGATTTTCCATGGCCTCTTGAGCACCAAGAGACTTGAAAACACCACACTGGGCGCTAATTACTAACCCAGACATGCTCCGATTATGACCAAACTTTTCATGCATGTTTGGGGGTGGGTCCCCCCCACATGCTTGCAAAGTTTGGTCTCCATCAGAGCATGTTCGGGTACGATGTTATGGGGAAGGCCCGGATTTTTCATGGCCTCTTAAGCACAAAGAGACTTGAAAAATCTACACTGGACGCTAACTACTAATCCAAACATGCTCAAATTTGTTGAAAGAACGGTAGAGGAGGAGGAGACACACACACAGGAGCAAACCCTAATGTATATTGCAAACCCTAACCATAGAGGGAAGCCATGTCCACTCTCACACAAAGCATAATGCACTAATCCATAATCCACACAACACACAATGAGTTGTGTCCACACTCTACTAACCCTAGCTAATGTCCACACACTATGACCAGCTGGACACGCGGTCATTTATGTCTCACACATGTTCCTACCTAATCTACCAGCACATAGCATAGCTGGCTCACACTGACATCGAGCTTGAATCTCAACAGCCCCTCTCAAGCTCATGATGTACTGCCGATGAAGATGTAGATGAGCTTGGGATATCAAGACTCTCAACACTCCCCCTCAAGCTCATCCCATGTACTCCCAACATAGTTCGGAAGTACTCAAACTTCTCCCTGCTAAGTGGCTTCGTGAAGATGTCTGCCACCTGCTCATCAGTCTTCACATAGTGAAGATCAACTGTACCATCCAGTACCTTTTCTCTGACAAAGTGATAATGGACCTCTATGTGTTTGGTCCTCGCATGAAACACTGGATTCTTTGCCAACTGTATACTGCTCATGTTGTCACAATGAATGACAACTTTCCCATCAAGAGGCTCACATAAATCTGCCAAGAGACTCTTTAACCATATAGCCTCGCAAGTAGCAATGGCTGCACCTCTGTACTCAGCCTCTGTACTGGACAAAGCAACTGTAGGTTGCTTTTTGCTACTCCAACTCACCACGGCACTTCCAAGTGTAAAAGCATATCCACTAGTAGACCTCCTGTCATATGCGCTACCTGCCCAATCAGCATCTGTGTAGCCATGTATGTCCAAGCTTTTACCACTCTCATAAAATAGACCATAATGTGCTGTGGTCTTCACATATCTCATGATGCGTCTCACTGCATCCAAATGTGGTTTCCTGGGGCTCTGCATAAACTGGCTGACTAGCCTCACTGCATAACTCAAATCTGGGCGTGTGATAGTCATGTATATGAGACTACCAACCATCTTCCTGTACATAGAAGGATCATCCAATTCCTCGCCATAATCAGCCCGCAACTTCACATTTTGCTCCAATGGTGTACTCATAGCCTTACACCCTGTCATGCCATACTTTGCCAACATATCCAATGCATATTGGTGCTGTACTAACCAAGTACCTGCATGATCTTTCACCACTTCAATTCCAAGGAAGTATCTCAACTCACCAAGATCTTTCATGTCAAATTGCCCACTCAAAGCTTTCTTGACATACATCACATCTGCACCATGATCACCTGTGATAATCAAATCATCCACATAGATGACTAGTAAAACAATCCCATGCTGTGTCTTCTTCACATAGAGTGAAGAATCTGCTGTAGAAATCTGAAAACCAAGTGAGATAAGATATCTGCTCATCTTATCACTCCAAGCACGTGGTGCTTGCTTCAGACCATACAATGCCTTTTTCAACCTGCATACGTGAGTGGGATATCTAGGGTGTACATACACTTATGGCTGTGCCATGTATACTTCCTCTTGTAGATCTCCATTCAGAAATGCATTCTTAACATCCATCTGATGCATTTCCCAGCCATTAGCTGCAGCCATAGCAATGACAGCTCTCACTGTGCCCATCTTAGCCACTGGACTAAACGTCTCATCATAATCCAATCCTTGGGTCTGTGCATAACCCTTTGCTACCAACCTTGCTTTATGTCTCTCAATAGAACCATCAGATTTGCACTTCACTTTGTAAACCCATTTACATCCAATAACATTCTTGTCCTTTGGTAATGCAACCAAGTCCCATGTATCATTATGGACCAATGCGTCCATCTCCACATCCATTGCTTTTTCCCATACATGCTCTCCAATAGCCTCTGTATAGCATGCAGGTTCCACATGCTTCACCATAGATGTCATGTATGCATAGTGCATAGCAAAATCTCTATATGTCAATCTGTCAACAGGATATCTGACTCTCTGGGATCTCCGCAATGCCTGCGGGTCACTCTGTACACCTGTAACTCTAGCATGTGGTGGCACATATCTGTCCTGTCTAGCACCAGGTGTGCGTAAAACAGGTATGCCAAGCTCCTCATCCAAACTCTCAGAACTAGATGACTCATATCCTGTGATTCCAATTCCTTCGACTTTCTTTTTGCCTTTATCCATAGCACTACTCCCAGTGCTCACACTCTCATGCCTCAAACGTCCTGACCATGGACGTACACTGCTACTCTCAGCTTCTGCTGCTGCTGGCCCAGACATAGTAGTAGAACTAGAACTTGCTTGTGGTGGCAAGTTCACAGGCACATCTGCCTCAAGTGACTCAATAACTCCCTCATCTTTTGCCTTGTACCAACTAGCAAGTTCATCAAACACCACATCACGTGAGATGACCACTTGTCTAGTTTGTGGATTATAACACTTGTAGGCTTTTCGATCCTGTGCATATCCCACAAATACACATTTCTCTGCCTTAGGATCCAACTTCCTTCTTCTTTCATCAGGCACATGCACATAAGCTATGCATCCAAAAACTTTAAGATGTCCAATGTCTGGCCTGTAACCTGTAAGCCGCATCTCTGGCATGCTTCCATGAATGGTTGCTGTAGGTGTTTTGTTCAATATGTATACTGCAGTAGCACATGCTTCTGCCCAATAGTAATCTGGCATGCTCTTTTCATTAAGCATTGCCCTTGCCACTTCACATATAACTCTATTCTTTCTCTCAGCCACACCATTCTGCTGAGGTGTATACCTGCAAGTCAATTGTCTCCTTATTCCATGCTTCCTCAAGAAATGCTCAAAAGCCTTTGAGGTGTATTCACCACCTCCATCTGTCCTCAGACATTTAATCCAACAGCCATACTGCTTTTCTGCAAAAGCTTTGAAATCCATGAATTTTTCCAACACTTCACTCTTCTCTTTGAGAAAGTATATCCATGTCATCCTGCTAAAATCATCTATGAATGTAACATAGTATAAACTGCCTTTGATAGATGGATTTTGTGCAGGACCCCATACATCACTGTGTACTATCTCAACAAGTGGCCTGTTACTCATATTTCCTTCTCTAGGAAATCTCAACCTCGCCTGCTTCCCAAACTGACAGGCTTCGCAAACATGCATATGTCCATCATATTTGAACCTAGGCAATCCATTGACAATGCCTCTTGTTTGCATGTTCTTTAATCTCTGTATATTGACATGTCCAATCCTCTTATGCCACATATCAATATCCTGTACCACATTCCTGCTCTTTGAGAACATGGGTGATTTTAGCTCAGGAATTCCAGCATCCAGCTTAAACAATCTTCCTTCTTTCTTGCCTTTAGCAATCACTCTACATCCATGTTTGAAGTCTTCAACGAAGCATCCATGCTCATTGAATCTAACCTGTAATCCCTGTTCTACCATTTGACTAACTGAGGCCAAGCTTTTAGTGATCGAAGGCACATACAGCACATCTGACATAGACTTTGTCTGACCATTATGCATGACCAATGGTACACTTCCAACATGTGTAATGACATGCTGGGTATCATCACCTGTTTCCACATAGCCTTTGACATCCATTGGCTTCATGTGCTCAAACCATTCACCATGGCATGTCATATGATTTGATGCTCCTGAGTCCATATACCATGTATCATCATTCTCAGCATTTGTTGTCATAGAACCCACAACATGCTTCATGGCAAACAAATGATTTGCAGTTCCATCATTGCTACTTGATGCATAGTTGCCACCATGTTGTGCATAGTTTCCACCATAATTACCACCACGTTGTGCTCTTCCCCCTCTCAAATCATTCTGTTTGCGAAAGCAATCTCTCGCCATATGACCATATTTGCCACAATAATGGCATTCCACATCTTGCATAGAATTTTGTTGGCCTTGCCAACGTCCTCTTCCACGGGGGGGTACCTCTGCCTCTTTGTGGTGCATATCCACGACCACCTCGAGCACCATATGAAGGCTGAAAATTCTGTTGTGGAGGCCT
The DNA here is from genome assembly GCF_041138505.1 of Cibotium barometz. NCBI lineage: Eukaryota > Viridiplantae > Streptophyta > Polypodiopsida > Cyatheales > Cibotiaceae > Cibotium > Cibotium barometz. Next base: position 8,651,293 of record NC_141058.1, read on the forward strand.
ATCCTGCCATCCACGACCATTACCACCACGTCCACGTGATGCAAATCTCCCCCTGCCTCTAAAGCCTCTCTGCGAGTAGAAAGCCTGATTTCTGCCGTCATCATGGCTAGTAGATGCATCCAGAAATGAATCACTGAGCTTGATTTCCTCAACCAACAAGAGTGAAACCAACTCATCGAAGTCGGGTAAACCTGTACTCCTCACTGAGATAGATGTATCAAAAGATTTGTATTCCTTGCCAAGACCACGCAAGGTAATATCCACCAAATCATCATCAGGCATGGGGGCATTTATTGTGGCCAATGCATCTGCAAACTTCTTGATTTCTTGCACATAATCATGTATGCTCCTTTTATTCCTTTTCACATTGTGTATCTGCTGTCGCAATTGAGACTTGCGAGCACTCGTATCTGTATCAAACATCTTGACCAAAGTATCCCATGCATCTTTGGGATTCTCAGCATCCTGAATGTGTATGAGCATAGCATCAGAAATGCATATAGACAAATAATGCAGCACTTTGAATGCTCTCTCTGACCATTGCTTATGAGCAATAAGCTGCTGCTGTGTAGGTTGCCGAGGTAGCTCAGGCTCAGGCTCAGCACCTGTAATGAGATTCCAAAATCCTTTTCCTTTCAAGAAACTCTTTATCCTGTACTTCCATGCCTGGAAGTTCTTCCTATCCAGCTTTTCACCAACAATCTGAACTGGATTGTCCGACATGTTGCTCAATGCGTACACCTTCCGCACACTTCAAATCTGTAAATGAGCCTTCCTCAGCTCAACCACACTCCAATGAATGATGCAGATACTCCAAGGTAGCCAACAAACTCCAAATTTGATGTAGAAAATCAACCTGTAATCATCCAAGATGAACTGACTCACTCAGTGCGGGATACCCTGAATTGACACGCCTTCCAAGGCTCCAAATCGCAATGTAATGGTGCAATCAAGTCTAGGAAACTTGCATTGACACCTAATGAACCTCAATGTTGAGTATCAACTCCATCTGACATGTGTAATTATCAATTTTTGAAAACCCCTTTTTCTGTTTTTGGAAAAACCAGAAAAACCAGAAAAACCAGTAGAAAATTTGATCTAATTCCTTCAATATTTCACCAAATTGAGCAACCAGGCATTCATTGGCTTAGCAATAGTGTCCATCAACTCCATGTAAGAGGAATTTGTCCAATTGTAAAACACCAAAGATTAATTGCTCAATTAAAATGCTCTGTTTCTCTGCAACCAGTGGACAGCCTGTTTTAATCAGCTCATTCCCAGCTCAATTAGGCATCATTGACCAAACAAATCACATAGCCCTCTTCTCCAAGATGTAAAGCATCCAATTGCTAAGGAATTTGTGGAAGATATCAAGCACCAAGTGAGAAATCAATCTCCTCGTAGGCAAAAACCAGAAAAAGTGCTCTGTTTTCTCTGTATGGACTGCGCCGCCTGCTGTAGGGCCCTTTGGGAAGTTTTATGATGATAATTGATAAGTGATACAAGTGCCCAAGACACCTAGGTATGTGTGCAACCCACCAATAGTTGGATTTGAGCCAAAAACACACTCCAAATGCTTCAAATTTGGGCTTCTTTTTCACTGTTTTGTGAGAGCTCAAAAACCAGAGTTTTCCACTCAATTAAATGCATTCAAATTGCTCCAAAAATTGTTCAAGGCTTGCACATGGGTTGCTAATACATCCCTCTTTGACAAATGCATATGTCTTTTGCCAGAATCACACGTATTTCCACCATACATCAATGTTGCCAAGCTTTAATGGAAAGCTTCAAAAACCAGAATTTTGCCTTGCTTTGATTTGCTCTAAAATGCTTTGCTTTTGCCTGTATCACCTGCAATCCGCTCAAGGATGTTTAGAGGACCTTACCCGGTAGGCCTAGCTCTCAGATCTGATAGTATTTGGTGTGCTCCAAGCTTCACAGCTCCAATGGCAGCTTCACAGCTTCTTTTCACAGCTTCTTCTTCTCCCTCTTCACTTACTCACTCATAAACCCTAATAAACAGCACAAGGCTCTGATACCATGTTGAAAGAACGGTAGAGGAGGAGGAGACACACACACAGGAGCAAACCCTAATGTATATTGCAAACCCTAACCATAGAGGGAAGCCATGTCCACTCTCACACAAAGCATAATGCACTAATCCATAATCCACACAACACACAATGAGTTGTGTCCACACTCTACTAACCCTAGCTAATGTCCACACACTATGACCAGCTGGACACGCGGTCATTTATGTCTCACACATGTTCCTACCTAATCTGCCACCACATAGCATAGCTGGCTCACACTGACATCGAGCTTGAATCTCAACAAAATTGTGACCAAACTTTGCAAGCATATGGGGGTGAGCCCCCCCCCCACCATTCTTGCAAAGTTTGGACCCCATCGGAGCAGGTTTGGGTACGATGGTATGGGGAAGGCCCGGATTTTCCATGACCTCTTAAGCACAAAGAGACTTGAAAGATCCGCACTAAGTGCTAATTATTGCTAATCCAAACATGCTCCGATTGTGACCAAAATTTGCAAGCAAGTGGGGGTGGCCCCCCCATGTGCTTGAAACGTTAGGTCCCTATCGGGGCATGTTTGGGTACGATGGTATGGGGAAGGCCCGGATATTCCATGGTGACCTCTTAAACATCGAGAGACTTGAAAAATCCGCACTGGGCGCGCTAATTAGTAATCCAAACATGCTCAAATTGTGACCAAACTTCACAAGCATCTGGGGGTCGCTCCCCCCTACATTTTTGCAAAGTCTGGACCCCATTAGAGCAGGTTTGGGTACGATGGTATGGGAAAGGCTTGGATTTTCCATGACCTCTTAAGCACAAAGAGACTTGAAAAATCCGCACTGGGCGCTAATTACTAAACCAAACATGCTTCGATTTACCACCAAACTTTGCAAGCATGTGAAGGTGGGTCCTCTGCACATGCTTGCAAAGTTTGGTCCCCATCGGAGCATGTTTGGGTACAATGGTATGGGGAAGGCCCGGATTTTCAATCGCCTCTTAAGCAGCAAGAAACTTGAAAAATCTACACTGGACGCTAATTACTAATCCAAACATGATTCGATTGTAACCAGACTTTGCAAGCATGTGGAGGTGGGCCCCCCCACATGCTTGCAGAGTTTGATCCCCATCGGAGCATGTTTGGGTATGATGGTATAGGGAAGGCCCAGATTTTCCATGGTCTCTTAAGCACCAAGAGACTTTAAAAATCCACACTGGCCGCTATTACTAACTTAAACATGCTCCGATTATGACCAAACTTTGCAAGCATGTGGGGGTAGATGCCCCCCACATGCTTGCAAAGTTTTTTCCCCATTGGAGCATGTTTGGGTATGATGGTATGGGGAAGGGCCAGATTTTCCATGACCTCTTAAGCACAAAGAGACTTGAAAAATCCACACTGGAAGCTAATTACTAATCTAAACATGCTCCGATTGTGACCAAAATTTGTAAGCAAGTGCGGGTGGACCCCCTCCACATGCTTGCAAAGTTTGGTCCCCACAGGCTTGCAAAGTTTAGTCCCTATGGGAGCATCTTTGGGTATGATGGTATGGGGAAGGCCTGGATATTCCATGGCCTCTTAAGCACCAAGAGACTTGAAAACTCCACACTAGGCCCTAATTACTAATCCAAACATGCTTCGAATTGTGACCAAACTTTGCAAGCACCTGGAAGTGGATCCCCCCCACATGCTTGCAAACTTTGGTCCCCATCGAGGCATGTTTAGGTCTGATGGTGTGGGGAAGGCCCAGATTTTCCATGGCCTCTTAAGCACTAAGAGACTAGAAAAATCCACACTAGGTGCTAATTACTAATCCAAACATGCTCCGATTGTGACCAAACTTTGCAAGCATGTGGGGGGTGGGCCCCCCACATGCCTGCAAAGTTTGGTCCCCATCAGAGCATGTTCGGGTACGATGGTATGGGGAAGGCCCAGATTTTCCATGGCCAAACTTTGCAAGCATGTAGGGGCGGGTCCCCCCCCACATGCTTGCAAAGTTTGGTACCTATCGGATTGGGGGCATGATGGGATGGGGAAGACTCGGATTTTCCATGGCCTCTTAAGCACCAAGAGACTTGAAAAATCTACACTGGGCGTTAATTACTAATCCAAACCTACTCTGATTGTGACCAAACTTTGTAGACATGTGGAGGTGGTTCCGCAACACATCCTTCCAAAGTTTAATACCCATCAGAGAATGTTTAGGTGCGAAGCCCGGATTTTCCATGGCCTCTTAAGCACCAAGAGATTTGAAAATTCCGCACTAGGCGCTAATAATTAACCCTAACATGCTCTGATCTCATGACCAAACTTTGCAAGCATGTGGGGGTGGATCCCCCCCACATGTTGGCAAAGTTTGGTCCCCATCGGAGCATGTTTGGGTAACATGGTATGGGGAAGGCTCGGATTTCCATGGCCTCTTAAGCACCAAGAGACTTCAAAAATCCGCACTGGGCGCTAGTTACTAACCCAAACATGCTATGATTATGACCAAACTTTGCAAGCATGTGAGGGTGGGCGCCCCCCACATGCTTGCAAAGTTTCTTCCCCATCGGAGCATTTTTGGGTACGATGGTATGGGGAAGGCCCGGATTTTCCATGGCCTCTTAAGCACCAAGAGACTTCAAAAATCCACACTGGGCGCTAATTACTTATCCAAACATGCTCCGATTGTGACCAAACTTTGCAAGCACGTGGGAATGGGCCTTCCCCACATGCTTGGAAAGTTTGGTCACAATCGGAGCATATTTGGGTACGATGGTATAGGGAAGGTCCGGACTCTCCATGGCCTCTTAAGCACCAAGAGACTTGAAAAATCCGCACTAGGCGCTAATTAATAATCCAAATATACTCCGATTGTGACCAAACTTTGCAAGAATGTGGGGGTGGATCCCCCCCACACGCATCCAAAGTTTGGTCCCCATCGGACCATGTTTGGGTATGATGTTATAGGGAAGGCCCGGGTTTTCGATGGCCTCTTAAGCACCAAGAGACTTGAAAAATCCGCACTGGGCGCTAATAACTAATCCAAACATAATCTGATTATGACCAAAGTTTTCAAGCATGTGGGGGTTGGCCCCCTTCACATGCTTGCAAAGTATCGTCCCCCCATTGGTGGGGAGCATGTTTGGGTACGATGGTGTGGGGAAGGCCCGGATTCTCCGTGGTCTCTTAAACACCAGGAGACTTGAAAAATCCGCACACTGGGCGCTCATTACCAATCAAAACATGCTCGGATTGTGACCAAACTTTGCAAGCATGTTTGGGTACGATGGTATGGGGAAGGCCCGAATTTTCCATTCTCTCTTAAGCACCAAGAGACTTTAAAAATCCATACTGGCCCTGCTAATTACTAATCCAACATGCTGCAATTGTGACCAAACTTTGCAAGCATGCGAGGGGCAGGGTCCCCCACAGCAGATGCTTACAAAGTTTGGTCCCCATCGGAGCATGTTTGGGTACGATAGTATGGGGAAGGCCCGGATTTTCCATGGACTCTTAAGCACCAAGAAACTTGAAGAATCCGCACTGGGCGCTAATAACTAACCTAAATATGCTCCGATCATGACCAAACTTTTCAAACATGTGGGGGTGGGTCCCCCCCACATGCTTGCAAAGTTTGGTCCCCATCGGAGCATGTTTGGGTACGATGGTATGGGCAAGGCCTGGATTTTCCATGGCCAAACTTTGCAAGCATGTGGGGGTGTGCCCACCCCACGTTCTTGTAAAGTTTGATGAGCCCTTTTAAAGCTCTGTATGGACAAGATTGCTTAACTCCATTAACTTGGTCCGACCCATTGATTAGGGTCGAGATATCTAGACAGATGCTTGATGACATGGAGCAGCAGATGCAGGCAATTCGTAAAGATATAAAAGCTGCCCAAGATAGACAGAAGCAATATGCAAATAAGAAGAGGACATATAGAGAATTCAAAGAAGCAGATATGGTCTTCATTCGAGTATGGCCCAAAAGAAGTTCTTTATCTCTTGGGAAGTACAAGAAGTTATCCCCCAAATATTGTGGGCCATATCTGATTACAAAGAAAGTAGGTGACTTAGCCTACGAGATTCTTTTGCCTCCTCATCTCAAAGTTCATAAATGTGTTTCATGTAAGCCTTCTAAAGAAATATGTGCCAAGCCCAAATCATGTGCTTGATGATGAAATCCTAACCTCTTCAACCCAAGGGCAGATGGAACTCCAACCTGAAGAAATTCTCGATGTTCGAGAAAAGATTCTCAGGAACAGAATTCTCAGAGAATTATTGGTAAAATGGAAGTTCTATCCTTTTGAAGATGCCACCTGGGAGAATGAAGCCGATCTGTTGCGAGATTACCCCCAGTTTGCGAGATGAGGGCATCTCGCGTTTTTCAAGTGGAAGAGAATGTAAGATTCCTCCCCAGCCTCTGAAGATGTCCAGCAATTTTCCATGGCCAAACTTTGCAAGCATGTGGGGGTGGGTCCCCCGCACATGCTTGCAAAGTCTGGTCCCCACATCGGAGCATGTTTGGGTACGATGGTATGGGGAAGGTTGCCCAGATTTTCAATGGCCTCTTAAGCAGTAAGAAACTTGAAAACTCTACACTAGGTGCTAATTACTAATCCAAACATGCTCTGATTGTGACCAAACTTTGCAAGCATAAGGGGGTGGATCCCCCCCACATGCTTGCAAGGTTTGGTCCCCATCAGAGCATGTCTGGGTATGATGTTATGGGAAGGCCCGGATTTTCTATGGTCTCTTAAGCACCAAGGGACTTGAAAAATCCGCACTCGGCACTAATTACTAATCTAAACATGATTCAATTGTGATTAAACTTTGCAAGCATGTGGGGGTGGGCCCCCCTCACATGCTTGCAGAGTTTGGTCCCCATCGGAGCATGTTTGGATACAATGGTATAGAGAATGCCCGGATTTTCCATGGCCTCTTAAGCACCAAGAGACTTGAAAAATCCGCACTCGGCGCTAATTACTAATCCAAACATGCTCCGATTGTGACCAAACTTTGCAAGCAAGAGGGGGTGGCCCCTCCCCCCCCCACATGCTTGTAAAGTTGGGTCCCCATCGGAGCATGTTTGGGTACGATGAAATGTGGAAGGTTTGGATTTTCCATGGCCTCTTAAGCACCAAGAGACTTGAAAAATTCACACTGGGCGCTAATTACTAACCCAAACATGCTCCGATCATGACCAAAGTTTGCAAGTATGTGGGCGTGGGTCCCCCCTCACATGCTTGCAAAGTTTGGTTTCCATCGGAGCATGTTTGGGTACGATGGTGTGGGGAAGGCCCGGATTTTCCATGGCCAAACTTTACAAGCATGTGGGGGTGGGCCCCCCCCACATGCTTGCAAAGTTTGGTCCTCATCGGAGCATCTTTGGGTACAATGGGATGGGGAAGACCCGGGTTTTTCGTGGCCTCTTAAGAACCAAGACACTTGAAAAATCCGCACTGGGCGCTAATTACTAATCCAAACATGCTTCGATTGTGACCAAGCTTTGCAAGCATATAGAAGTAGTTCCCCCCCACATTCTTGCAAAGTAGGGTCCCCATCGGAGCATGTTTGTGTACGCTGGTATGGGGAAGGCCCGGATTTTCCATGGCCTCTTAAGCACCAAGAGACTTGAAAAACGCGCACTGTGGGTGCTAATTATACTAATCCAAACATGATTCGATTATGACCAAACTTTTGGTCCCCATCGGAGCATGTTTGGGTACGATGGTATGGGGAAGGCTTCGATTTTCCATGGCCTCTTAAGCACCAAGAGACTTTAAAACTTGTTGCTTAAGAGGCCATTGAAAATCTACACTGGACGATAATTACTAACTCAAACATGCTCCGATCATGACCAAACTTTGCAAGCATGTGGGGGTGGGCCCCCCCACATGCTTGCAAAGTTTAGTCCCCATCGGAGCATGTTTGGGTAAGATGGTATGGGGAAGGCCCGGATTTTCCATGGCCAAACTTTGTAAGCATCAGGAAGTGGTGGGTCCCCCCCACATGCTTACAAAGTCTGGTCCCCATTCGAGCATGTTTGGGTACTATGGTATAGGGAAGGCCCGGATTTTCAATGGCCTCTTAAGCATCAATAAACTTGAAGAATCTGCACTAGGCGCTAATTACTAATGAAAACAAGCTCTGATTATGACCAAACTTTGCAAGCATATGGGGGTGGATCCCCACCACATGCTTGCAAAGTTTGGTCCCCATCGGAGCATGTCTCTGTACGATGTTATGGGGAAGGCCCGGATTTTCCATGGTCTCTTAAGCACCAAGAGACTTGAAAAATCCGCACTCGGTGCTAATTACTAATCCAAACATGATTTGATTGTGACCAAATTTTGGAAGCATGTGCGGGTGGCAACTCCCACATGCTTGGAAAGTTGGGTCCCCATCGGAGCATGTTTGGGTACGATGGTATACGGAAGGCCGGGATTTTCCATGGCCTCTTAAGCACCAAGAGACTTGAAAAATCTGCACTGGACACTAATTACTAATCCAAACATCCTACGATTGTGACCAAACTTTGCAAGCAAGTGGGGGTGGGCTCCCCCCACATGCTCGTAAAGTTTGGTCCCCATCGGAGCAAGTTTGGGTACGATGGTATAAGGAAGGCCCGGATTTTCAATGGCCTCTTAAGCATCAAGAGACTTCAAAAATTCGCACAAGGCGCTAATTACTAACCCAAACATGCTCCGATCATGACCAAAGTTTGCAAGCATGTAGGGGTGGGTCCCCCCACATGCTTGCAAAGTTTGGTCCCCATCGGAGCATGTTTCGGTATGATGATATAGGGAAGGCCCGGATTTTCCATAGCCAAACTTTCCAAGCATGTGGGGGTGGATCCCCCCCACATGCTTGCAAGGTTTGGTCTTCATCAGAGGAACTTTGGGTACGATGGGATGGGGAAGACCCGAATTTTCCATGGCCTCTTAAGCACCAAGACACTTTGAAAAATCCAAACAGGGCGCTAATTACTAATCCAAACATGCTTCGATTGTGACCAAACTTTACAAGCATGTGGGGGTGGTTCCCCCCCCACATTCTTGCAAAGTTGGGTCCCCATCGGAGCATGTTTGGGTACAACAGTATGGGGAAGGCCCGGATTTTTCATGGCCTCTTAAGCACCAAGAGACTTGAAAAATCTGCACACTGGGTGCTTATTACTAATCCAAACATGATTCGATTGTGCCCAAACTTTACGAGCATGTGGGGATGGGGCCCCCCACATGCTTGCACAGTTTGTTCCCCAGCGGAGCATGTTTAGGTACGATGGTATAGGGAAGGCCCAGATTTTCCATGGCCTCTTAAGAACCAAGAGACTTCAAAACTTACTGCTTTAAGAGGCCATTGAAAATCCCCACTGGACGCTAATTACTAACCCAAACGATCATGACCAAACTTTGCAAGCATGTGGGGGTGGGTCCCCCCATATGCTTGGAAAGTTTGGTTCCCATCAAAGCATGTTTAGGTACGATGGTATGGGCAAGGCCCGGATTTTCCATGGCCAAACTTTGAAAGCATGAGGGGGTGGGTCCCCCCCACATGTTTGCAAAGTTTGGTCCCCATCGCAGCATGTTTGGGTACAATGGAAAGGGGAAGGCCCGGATTTTCAATGGCCTCTTAAGCAGCAAGAAACTTGAAAAATCCGCACTGTGCATTAATTACTAACGCAAACATGCTCTGATTGTGACCAAACTTTGCAAGCATGTGGGGGTGGATGCCCCCCACATCCTTGCAAAGTTTGGTCCCCATCCGAGCATGTCTGACTACGATGTTATGGGGAAGGTCCGGATTTTCCATGACCTCGTAATTACCAAGAGAAGACTTGAAAAATCCGCACTGGGCGCTAATTACTAATCCAAACATGATTCGATTATGACCAAACTTTGCAAGCATGTGGGGGTGGGCCCCCCAGATGCTTGCAAAGTTTGGTCCCCATCGGAGCATGTTTGGGTACGATGGTATAGGGAAGGCCCGGATTTTCCATGGCCTCCTCTTAAGCATCTAGAGACTTGAAAAATCCGCACTGGGCACTAATTACTAATCTAAACATGCTCCGATCATGACCAAAATTTGCAAGCAAGTAGGAATGGGTCCCCCCCACACGCTTGCAAAGTTTAGTCCCCATCAGAGCATGTTGCGGTACGATGGTGTGGGGAAGGCCCGGATTTTCCATGGCCAAACTTTGCAACCATGTGGGGGTGGGTCCCGCTGCCCACATGCTTGCAAAGTTTGGTGCTCATCGGAGCATCTTTCGGTACGATGGGATGGGTAAGACCCAGATTTTTCGTGGCCTCTTAAGCACCAAGACACTTGAAAAATCCGAACTAGGCGCTAGTTAATAATCCAAACATGCTTCGATTGTGACCAAACTTTGCGCTAATTAATAATCCAAACATGCTTCGATTGTGACCAAACTTTGCAAGCATGTGGTTTGTTTTTTTTATGTTTGTTCTTTTTTGTTTTTCTTTTCGATCATTAATGGAGTTTGCAATGGATCTTGGGGAGAAATAGGAGCTTCCAAGGCTACATCGAAAGTAGGAGCAACAAGTAGTTGCCCTAATTTTGCTATTGGTTCCATTGATTTTTTGGTTTTCCTTCAAGTAGATGGAAAACTTCATATTAGCTTAATTGCTTCATTAATCCTAGATATTAGGTTAAACTATGCATTCTTTACATCATTAAGTAGCTTAGGACTAGCTTAATCTATGCATTAAAAAAAACACAAAAAATCATTATCAAAGGAGGAAAATCATGAAAAAAGTAGGCCACACTCATTCTTGGTGGGTTTCATTTTTGAGAAGTTAACGTCCATGTTATGAGACTAACAGGAAACACTATAAGGTAAGACCAGAAAAGATTATTTATATATGAAAGGTTTTCATATAAATAAGGTCCACGTGATTTCAAATCAGAAATACCTAAAGCAATGGTTAAGGGTGGCTACAAGATGAGGTTATCTAGTTTCATTTAGTGAGTGCCCTTGGGTTTAGCCTGAAAATAGGTAATTTTTCAAGAAGAATAGCCAATCTCTCCTAGTTAGCCAAGGAGTTTCACTTCAAGATCTTCTAATGAAACATCACATGCAAAGTTGGGCAACTAAAACTATAATCTGATCAAATATCCAAGAATTGCAAAACCCCTTTTCTTTGGGAACCAAAATTGTATACAAGCCTTGTCGGAAGTTTGGATAGGTACACTAAATGTGAGTAAATTGTCTATAACTTTTACATTATTACTCATATGATGTTCCCACTTTGCATATCATAAATTCACATAACATATAGCTTAACTTGATTTATCAAGTAATTTTTGATGTGTTCTACTATTTTCTATATTATTTAAAAGGCATTCGAATTGTTAAAAAACATACTATTTTTTCCTCCCACCACATTTACCATTTAAGATTCTCAATTTGTATGGATCTAGCGATGAATAGATTGGGTAAGATTAGTAGAATGTGGATCTAAGGTAAAATTACAAATCTAACGGTTGGATTTTTGTAGATTTACGTTGGAAAATTTGTTATAATTATTAGAGGCCCATTAAATCAATTGTAATTTAATTCTAAAAAATCAAATATAGAATCTTTCAATCTAAAAACTCTATGGATCAATATGATTGTTACCAAGAATTTATTTAAAAAAATTTGGGTTAATTTGAGTATGGAAAGATTCATTTTCAATCCTCCCAAGTGAAAATTCCCATATTATGTCCATTCTCCCCTTTTCAAGTCTAAAACCAATCCTAGTTAGGTTTTGAAATCTAAGCTTGGTAATCTTCAACGCCTAGATATTATGCCATTTGTGAGGCTTGGGTAGGCACCAATCTTATATGTACATGCCATTTTATGTCCACATCAACTTTGAGAGGATCCACATAAGCACCTTGCCACCTCCACCCTCCATGTCATCATGGTCATTCTCGTTGACTTTCCACCTCATCATTAATGCCACATCTTCTTATCACCTTTGCATGCCACCTCACACTTGGTGACATGGCATGCCACATCATGAAATAGCCTGTAGAGCGGTTCTCTCTACCGTGCAATATAGTGCTCATAGAGTACTACCGATCAACAAATGTGTTAAGAAACACAATGTCAATCCGAGGACTCGACCCAATTAGTGCATGAAGGCTTATCCCTTGAGGGAGAGCTCACATACACGAACCACCACTCGACGATTCAACCATTTAACACCTCAATCAATCTCTCAATCCCTTAAATCCACTACACTAATCAAGAGAACAAGTAATGCATGGCAATCTCTTAATTCCATTCAAACATTGATTAAATCTTAGCTTTCCCTAATGCCAGCAAACCCATAAGCATGCATCTACTAAACCACAAGCTTAAGCAAGCATAGAATGTAACATTCACAAACCCACAAGCTCATAGAAAGAGTCTATCCATGAATAACTCATTGCCAATGAAGTGGGCAAGACCTTGCATCAATGGAGACTACACACACACACTACAAGCATGCAGCATACACAAGAGAAAGAAAGAAGCATTCAACTAATCATAGATTAATCTACTTCAATGATGCTAAAATAGATTAAGAGAAAGAAGTGGAGCTATACTCATTGGAGCTTGATGCTCATTAGAATACAATAGAGAGAGAGTTAGAGAGTTGCCATAGCTTGAGAGCTCAAGAGCTTCACTCAATAGCTTATGAGAATGGCCAAAAACATACCCTTTCTTTAGCTAACATCTCTTTTATAGAGATGTTACTAACCCTAACCCTAGGCCTCTTTCACACATGGGCGGACAACCCCATAAGTGAGCCTTGCTTAATACACTTAGAACTCTCATTTAGAACCCACATTGGCCTGAAACGATTTACATTGCACTTTGGCACAAAAATATGGAAAAATTATGTGTGTCTTTATGTTCCCATGGCTACAATCCCGCTCTCTCGCATTAATTGCCTCCGGCCTCCTTCCATAATCCGTGTTCCCGTGAGTGTTCCCGTGGAACATTCCCCCCTTCCTAAATCGCGCACGTCCTCGGGCGCGGTAGAAACAAAAGCTGCAAAAAATAATGGAAGACAAGTAAAGCCTTTTATTGAAAAAAAACCAGCAATGACAATCTCACACGTGAGCATGCAAGTGAAAGGCCGATTAGAGTTTTAAAGAGTGCTAAAAGAAGCGAGTAAAGACTAGTCAAAGTGAGACTAAGTGGTAGATAGTGCTATGCAAAGGCAAGTGTGTTTGTACACCGTAGGTTATGACCGCAGTCCCAATGTCCTACAAGTGTTTAAGTTATTCCTAAGTGGCAACCTATTCCTAAATATAAGCCATGGTGATTTGACCTTTCTTTCTTTCTTTTTCTTTTTTTTTTGTGTAAAGAGCAGAAGATTAAAGAGAATTATTATTTTTAGCTTGATAAAGAGGAAGGTTCCATCCCAATGAGACCCAAGCAATGGCCAAGAGACCTCCGCCAAGAGAATCTAAAGGCCGCTAAGTATCTTAAGAGCGACAGACCCTTTTCTTTCTTTTTGACATAAGGAGTACCCCATGAAGATGAGGGCATCGGTCTCGAGGGCCCATAAGTACCCAAGAGTCCTACCAGCATCTATCAAGGCAATAGAGTCTTTGTAGGTCTTCTTCTTAATCTTTTAGATGTCAGTGTTCACCCCATGGAAACCAAGGCATCGGCCCCAAGGTGCTAAAACAACCCAAGGTCCTACCAAGCATTCCACATGGCCGTAGACACGTCATGTCTCAAGTCACTTCTATATATATTTTTAGGGCATGTGTTTCGTAAATTTTTGTTTATCATAGCACCTAGCCCATACCTAAGAGGTAGCTACCGCTAGGGATAACTAATATACTTCTAGAGCATAAGAACTTGGCATACTCCGTTGGTATATGTCTTACACCGTCTTCAAATAGAAATACCTTCTACTAAGTCCTCTAAGAATCTAGAAATCACTCGCCAATAGTAATAACTAATTTAAAACTTAAACCAGCCAACTATGTGTGAACATGCAAACAATATATGCAAAAGTGAAAAGCACATAAAGAACAAAAGATTATGATTTGAATACACCTGTTGTAGTGCTTGTTGATGTGGCGCGTTTGTCTTGATGCATTGCGGATGTGCAGATTGCTTCTCTTTGCTCTTTGTAGGCATTGCATGTCTCCCCCCTTCCTAATTTGTGTGCATGGTAGGTGGACTATTGGGGCGTGTTTTTATGCTCTTGTTTAGCTGAGATCTCTGCAAAATGTCTTATTAACAAACAAGAAAAGAAAAGAAAAGAATAAAATTTGTTATTGGTGCCAATCATCGAATATAGCCGAGGGGAATAACCCAGTGGGAGAAAAGTGCCCTGGCTTGTTGATCTTATTGTGGAGTTGATGAGCTTATCCTTGCATTGGTGGTGGATCCGTGTCCACTTCTGCTGGAAAGATTGTATCAATCACTTCAGGATGCAAGGACAACCCTGTACAAAAGCCGGCCTCTGGAGAAGGTGGTAGAGGAAGGAGTGCTTCCTCGCTAAAATATGGCATTGGTTCTATGGGAAGGTTAAGCAGACAATGCCGATTTTGGAATTGCTCAATATAGGTGCTCATAGTGATCCAAAATTGACATGTTGAGGCTGGGGGAAGAAGGGCTTGCAAGATAGGTGGTTGCAAGTCATTTAGGCATGTATCCCTCCATTGTTGTGCTTGAACCTCCTCAGGTAACCTACGTTGATTTGGTCCTCGGTCTGGTACTCTCATATCAAGAAGGTTATGGTGTTGGGGTGTAATTCCCACAATTTGTTTCATTGAGCCCGTGCCATATCGTCAAAAGTAAGAGTAGCATAGCCAACAAATGTGTGAAGCTTCCCCTAATACGAGTCATGCACACTCTTGACAATGTGGAAATGGATGATGCTGTTGATAGAATAAAGTGACAAAGTGATGCCCACAGCAAATTTCACCTAAGGGAGCATAAAAGTACCTAGAATGAGTTTGAAAAGGAGGAGCACTATAACCCCCGCGATGTTCAGTTGAGTACTATCATGGTCAATGCATGGTGGACATGTATCTCGCCAACATCAGGAGGTATCTGGGCGTAGAACAATGAAATTTAGAAACTTCAAACTTTATACACTCATATCCATCATTACAATCCCTATCAAAAACAATAAGATCATCTCACAAAGAACACAATCCTGTAATGGCAGAAGGAACCACATTAGTAAAAGCGAGACTATTCAAACACTGATCTTCAATTGTAGTGTTAATGCCTTACCTTTGGTTTTGGGTATGTCCTTCTTAAGAGGTGGGAAGGATAGCAATTGTAGAGGAATTTGAGCAAGATAAGAGGATTTAGGCAGTGAAGTGCTAGAATCTATGCTCAAAGGAGACTCATGTAAAGTTGGATTTGTCTTAGGTACACAAGTTGATGGTGGAAGTGTGTAACAAGGAGAAGTTGGAACAACTGGTGATTTAATACATGTTTGGGGAAGGAACATGCCAGCCATGGCCCTCATTGGAGGACTCATCGATTATCCACATCATTTGTCTTGGAGCTTGAAGAGCAGATGTTGAAATTGGGTTGTGTAAGGTAGAACTACCACCCTTTTGACATGATAAAACTCGTGGAGCAGCAGATCCCAAGATGCAATCAGAATCAATTTGCAATTTGTATTGTCTATTCTTCCAATCTAATGAACAATTGGTAGCACTTAACCATGATCGACCAAGAACAACCTCTACCACTGCCTTGGACTTATTAGCCACATAAAAGGGAACTGACATCTGGTGATCCTGAATGGATATCATAATGACACATTTTTCCTCTATAAGTGAATAGGAATGTGCACAAGTGTTGGTTGTCCCAAGGTTACCCATGTGTCAAATGAGAGAACATTATAATCTGCACCAGAGTCAATTAAGGTAGAGACAAAGTAGGTAGTCTCATGAAGATGAAGACACACATGAATATTGAAAGGATCGACATATTGTTTCATCAGTAGCCAACTGTAAGATCAACATAGAGGCCTTGCGACGCTCCTTGGCTTTTGTAACTCTAGCTTTAGCTTCTTCTTGAGCCTAACGTTTAAGTAGATCATGTGCTTCTTTGCGTGTGTGGACATCATGCATTTGTTGAAGAATGGCTTCAGTTAATGGTTCATTGTATTTCTTGAGACGACTTCCATTAATGAAGTTAGGCATTTGCTCACCTTCTAGTGTCTCTAAACGCAGTGCACCACTTGGAGTAAGCTCATTAATCATAAACGGTCCTAGGCCACGTTTCTTGAGCTTTCGCTTATGCTTCTTAAGTGTGTACAAGAGCACAAGGTCCCCTTTTTTGAATCGGCCAGTTGTTACATTTCGATCATACCATTGCTTTTGTCTCCTCTTCTCGGCATACATCCCCATTACTGCCAATAAGCGGGTCTCATCAAGCTTTTTCAATTCATCAATGCGTTGAGAAAGCTCATGACCAGTCCAGTCCAATTGTTTAGCAACTCGTAGAGTAGGTACAAGAAATTCAATGGGAAGAATTGCATCTAGCCCAAAAGCAAGCTCAAATGGGGTTGTGCCCACAGATGTTTTATAGGCTGTTCTATATGCCCAAAGAACTGAGTGCAACTTTTGCTCCCAATCAGTCCTATGTCCCTCAACAATCTTTGTGAGTGCTGTGCAGAGAATCTTGTTAGTACTCTCAGCTTGACCATTGGTCTGGGGATGATAGGGTGCAGAACGCTTGTGAATTACCATAAATTCTTGAAGTAAAAACTCTATGACCTCATTCACAAAGTGCACACCTTAACAAAATCAATACCCCATTTGGCAAAAGCACGTGTGCTTAACATAGGCCGCAATGGCATATTGTCCGTTGTGATGGGAGGTTTGGTCCTTTGACAATCGTCACAACATTTTACATATTCTTCGGCATCCATTTGTAAGGTTGGCCACCAAAGCCCAAACCACCTAATCAACTTAGCTGTGGTATTGCCCGAAAAGTGTCCACCCCCAACACCTGCATGTGCATGAGTCAAGATTTTTAAGTAGTCAGCTTCACATACACACATGCGCAAGTTGCCATCCTTTCCCCTCTTGTAGAGTTGGCCTATAGTTGGCCACTTCAACTTCAATAGCATGCTTTCGATATTTAGAAATTGTTCGATCAGTATGACCATGCTGAAGATAGTCCACAATATACTTGCTCCAACTTGGTGTAGTTGAAATTTGGAATAATGTGACATTATGAATTGGTTGTTGAATTTGACATGAAGCACAGTTACGAATAAATTTTTCAGCATCCGCATGCATGGTAGGCCACCATTGCCCATCCTGAGTTATACGTCGCACACAAGTAGTAGCTGATGCATGGATTCCACCAATACCCTCATGTGCCCATTCCAAGATCTCCTCATATTGGTCAGGGTTAGGTATAAGCTGCAACACTCCATCATTACCCTAACGATATAATTTCCCTGAGATTAACTTGAATGGTCGCCACCATAGGTCCACATTAGGACCCGCTAGTTGTATCTGCCCACTTGTCAAAATTTCTAAGATGGGTTCAGACCATTTAGGAGCTATCTCTACAAGGAAAAGTGTTGAATCTAACATATCATCATCCACACCCACAGGAGCTTCTCCAGAGGTGATTCGAGACAAATGATCTGCCCCCCTAAGATGAGTTTTTCCTTTTCGGACTGCCACTTCAAAATCAAACTCAAGAAGGATGACAAACCACCTCACAATCCTTCCAATTGCACAAGGCTTATTCACCAAATATAGCAGTGCTTGATGGTCCACAAAAAATATAAATTTGTTTGCCAAAAGGTAATGGCGAAACTTTTTCACTGCATATATCATGGACAAACCTTCTCTTTCTGTTGTGGTATAATTCTTCTCAGCATTGTTCAACTGTCGACTAGCATATGAGATTGGGAAATCCTTATTATGTTCTCCCGATTGAGCCAAAATACATCCAATTGCAAAGTTTGAAGCATCAATATGGACATGAAAGATTTGGTTCCAATCTGGTGTCCGTAAGATGGGTGCAGACACTAATGCTTGCTTCAACTTTTCAAAGGATTCCTCACATTCGTCAGTCCAATTAAACTTTACAAGAAGAGCATATAATGGTCTGGCTAGGATAGCGTACATGTAGATGAATCGACGATAATAGCCACAATGTCCCATGAATATTTGTACCCCTTTAGGGTGATAGGCCGAGGTAATGAGACAATGACATCAATTTTCATCCATATCTGTTGAAACCCCATTGTGAGAAACAATATGGCCCAAAATTTTCCCTTGTCTTACCATGAATTTGCACTTGTCAGGATTCAAGCATATACGATAAACTTGACATTTTTGAAACACAAGTCTGAGGTGTTCTATATGATCATCATGCTCTTGTTAGTGAACACATAAATCATCCATGAAGATCTCAAGAAATAGCCTAAGGTACTCCTTGAATACATGACTCATTAACCGCTGAAAGGTTGCAGGTGTATTTGTTAGACCAAATGGCATAACACGATAGGCAAAGATGCCATCTTCAGTAGCAAAGGCTGTCTTGTGTTGATCCTTCGGATCAATTGACACTTGATTGTAGCTGGAGAATCCATCCAAGAAACTATATGCCTTTTTCCCTGCAACTCGTTCCAAAACATGATCCGTGATTGGAAGTGGGTAATGATCACGAGTTGGAATCCATCTGATCGTTTTACTTGGTCTTTGATACTATCTTGTGCTTGGACATAGTATAGATATCCATTCTTTCCTGAGAAGTGAGGTGGTGGTCGAGAGTGTTCATTCTTAAACTCCTCGTTTTCTTTTTGTATTCTCTCACGTCGTTCCCTCTCATCTTGTTTACGGATTCTCTTATGGCTCTTACAGCATTTACGTTTGGGTTGGCTTCAAGGGATCTCTATTTGAACCTCCCTTCCTCTCAAGAGTAGGCGTGCCTTTCAAAACTCTTCCTCGGGGATTATCACATCATCATCAAAATCAGAGTCCCATCCATCTTCCTTATCAGCATCATTAGCCGATTTGAGTGTTAAATCCTCCACTGAGACTTCCTCTACATGCAGTGCTATGGATGCAACCCCATAGTACAAATCATCTAGAAGGTCACGTGGTTGTACCATTCGTATAGGAATAATGTCATATCCATCTGAGTCACAAAATTGAATTGGCTTACGTAAAGCACATGTTGATAATGTTACAAGGACATGACTCCATTCTAGGGGATCAATTAAGTGCTCAGGGAAGGGTTGTGGAATGTATGCCTCATCTGATACACTTCGATTACCCTTAAGTCTTTCAGTGTTGAAATCCTTACATGAGGCTCCACACATCCACAAATCTTCTCACCCATCTGACAATGTAACTCTTGAGCCCTCAGATGAAGCAGAATCAAACTCATCTATTGGAGACCGCGTTACATCACGATATGAGTGATTTTTTAGGTTGATCCTTGTGATGACATAATCATGTTGGAGGTACAAATAATTGTATCCCCAATCTTGAATCATTTGAAATTGTCACATGAATGGTCTACCCAATATCACTTCATAGTTTGGATGCTTTCCAAAATCCACTAGTGCAAATGTGTGCTCATATTCAATCCCACATGTGGTGACCAATATGTTCTCTAGCAGCCCAGTGGGATGTTCTAAGCTTCCATCTGCTACTAGTTGCAAGTGCATCCTTGTACTCCTAATAGCTGGTTTGCCCCACTTTTCCCAAATGGACCTTGTCACAATGCCCACTCCTGCACCACTATCAAGTATTGCAGTTGAAGCTACTTTTTGCACTTCTAATGGGAGGGTAGCATTTCCCTGATCGCCCTCACAAAATTTTCCTACTTTGTTGATAGGAACTGGCATAATATGCTTTGTCTCAGGGTGTATAGTACATTGATGGTGGTGACCCTTTTGTAGCAATACCTTCTCTTACAAACATGTGGCAATATCATTCCACAACTCTGGTCGAAGCTTTATATGAAATCATGCAAAGGTAAGGTACAAGCCACTGGTGCTGACAAAATAGCTTGCACGATACCCATATCCATCTCCTTTGTCAACCTTCTATGCATGGAGGGTATCCTCAAGGTTTGAGAACAATTCTCATATTCTCCCAAATAAGATGGTAAGGTTTTCATTGTATGCTTACTTCTAGGAGAAACAATTGTTTGAACTTCCTCCTGGATGCTTGGGCGTCTAAAGTTGTTTTCTGTGTCCCTGGTAAAATCCACTTCAGAGAATGGAGGTGAAATAATAGAGGACATATTCTCATTAACTTTCTCATGAACTGCTGCCCACATCTCATTTGCCATGTCCTCGTTAGAATCAATAACTTCATCACTGCATGGGAAGGCAAGACTAGGTGGTGGCAGAATGCCTTCTTTCAATGGGGTGTCAATTGGTGCAGACTTCTCGCTATGAGCTTGTGAGATCAGCTCACTTTTCATTTCCCAACTTGATGACACTTCTGGTTTGGTTTCTAATGTTGGATTAAGAGAGGTTGGGCCCTGAGGGATAGGTAGAGGTGGGCCCTCAAGTATTGATTGAGCTTCCCTAATGAGTTGCTGATGTACAGCTAGATTGATCTTCTCCACGAGGGTTTGGGTATTCTTGAAGCTTCTTGGGTAGCTCAGATAAAGCTGCAATGTGACTTCTATGAGCATCAATGATGTCATCTAGAGTCTCGTTCACCTTATCCACAAAAATAGAACCCCCAGAACTATCCTCGGTTGTACTAGCCTCATCTTGTTTAGCACTAGGCCCAGGTTGAGGTTGATGTTCCTCATGCACTTCTTGGGATGTAAAAGCTTGATCCTTCATGTTTTGTTTAGAGACTTCTTGAGAACTAGTGGATGCACTTTAGTTTGCTTGTTGTGGTTCTTTTTCCTCCTAGTGGTCCTTTTTCTATTGGAATGTAGGGTCTTGTCCACTAGATTTGCCTTTGCATCCCTAGTTCGAGGTGCCTCATCAGTCTGCATTTCGACATTTCGTGTCTGTGATCTAGTCATGACTCTAAGTGGCACGACATCCTCATTCTCTGATGAAGGTGGCGATGGAACTACCTCTACAAAGTTGAGTGAGACCTTTGGTTGAGAGGTGCCTTCCTCATGTGGTTTCAGCAAACAATCCTTTGGAAAGTGTTCTACACAACACCCTAGACAATATCTTTCAATTGGTGGAAACTGTGGTACTGTTGTATTGGATCGAGCTGCTTGCCTTGGGCGATGTGGACAATCACGAGCCCAATGGGGTTCTCCGCACTCATAACAGGGGCCCATTAGTTTGGCTTCCACTTTCCTTTGCTGCCATTGACCTGAGGGGCCTGAAGTCCTAGGTTGGTAGCCGCCTAGCAACATCAAAGAATTTTGTTCCCTAGTGCTTGGCTTGGATATGCGGGACTTTCAAAGAGATTTTCCTTGGATGAATATGATGTATATTCCTCCTCCACATAGCTTGGGTTTACCAAGTCTCTACACATATTTGAATTGTCATAGTCAACAAACCTCATAGGAGCAGTCCCAGGAGTAGGAGGTTGAGCTCCAAGTACAGGTCATTCTTGCTCTTGTGCCATCGGTGGCTTACGTTCAAAATTAGTATATTGTTTGATGCATTTGTGGAGCCCCTACACCCCTTTGCTGCTCATGCTCTTGTCTCATTCTTGCAATGCATTCCTGTGTGGTGTGGGTATAATTCCAAGCACAGGCCTGGCACCACTTCTTTGTGGGTTGGTTTTTGACTAGAGGAGAAAAGGTATTACATTCTTCGGTTTTATGGTTACCGCCACATGCTCCACAAAGATGAGGACTTGTAGGTAGTACACTCCTCATTCGCTGTGCTGCTGTTGCTGTGGTGGCTGCATGGGTGGGCGATAGGTTTGTCCCAATCTCCTTAGTACTAGGTTAGCTATCTGGTCTGGATTTACTAGTGCGCTAGACCCTGAACTTTGGTCATCACCCCACTGATCTCTAGGTTGCATCTCAGGGCCAGTACCATCTTGGAATTTGAAGTTATCTGTGAAATCCATAGCATCATGGCAACACTCATTGAAATTTGTATGCTTCTTTGCATAGAGATGTGTGTGCAGTGTTGAATTTTTGAGTCCTTTTAAGAAGAGAGAAATTAATCGACTCTGGGTGGGCTTCTCATCTTTTGGGCAACGATTAATGTATTGCTTCATCCTATTTACACAGTCTCTAACACTCTCAGTCTCGCCTTGCTTGAAAGAGTAGATGTTTGCTACTGTGTCATGCTGAATCCCCATCAAGGAAAAAGCAGCAATGAATCTCTCATCCAAAACTCGTAAAGAAGATTTATCTGAAGCCTCTAGTGCCTAAAACCAAGCAAGGGCTTTTCCCTTGAGAGTGAGCCCAAACCCTTGCGTATGCTTGTCAGTCACTTGCTCAGCTCGAACTGCTTGCCTAAATGCTGCTACATGGTCATATGGATCTCCCGACCCTTCGTACTTCTTTACCAGTTTCTGAAGAGTTGATGGCCTTACTCGTCTTGAATACTCATCATCAGGCCTACGGCCTCTCACTCTCAATGGTTCCTCTCTTTGGTAAGGTGGGTCATATGTATCCCAAATTGGTGTGGGTCCCCTATTACCTGCCTCACCAACCCTCTCCAAAGATCCTGTTACCCACATTTCAGGAGGTGCATTTATGGGAGGCCGAGTTGGCTCCCCTACCCTCCGATTGTCATAGTGAGAGAAACGTTGTTGTGGTGTGATCTGTGGTCGCACTTTTGGTGTAGGATAATATCTTGGTGCTAAAGTTGGGCTACTTGTAGTGGTCCACTTTGATGTTGAGGGTCCCTCTCTAGTGAACTCTCGTAGGGGAGGAGCAACAGTTTCTCCAAGAAAGGCTGTCTCTCCTGGTTTAGCTGTATTAGTAGAGAACACTTCCATGAATAATGGTTGTCCTCTCCACGTGAGCTCACAAATCTCCTTCCAATCTAAGGTTCGGTATTCATTGGCCCATTTATCAATGATTCGGTTCTTGTATCCTGCAAGCTTCTCGACTACCACCACAAGTGCTAGAGGAAGATCTAGCTCTGGCAATCTAGTTGTGGCATAATATCCTTCTAAAGAGTCCTTATAGACCTCTTGAAGTGGGGAAAGACCTTTGTCACTGGAATTTGTCGTACAAACTCCCATTGGTTCTCAGCCCCCTGATCCATTTTGCTCTTGCCTTTCCTGTCCCTTTCCAAATTTAGATCTACAAAAAGTAAATCATGTATGGATGGCTTTGAGGACTGGGCATTGGATGGTCCAGGCATGTCCGGCTCAATGAGTCAATCATCTCTAGACTCCCTTGCTCCGGAAGGCTTTGATAAATCTAGGAACTCACTCTTAGAGAGCTCTCCTAATTTGTCTACATTCTCTGGATGATAGGTGACTTCATAGAGAACACCATCTCCACCCATGTACATGTTACCCTGGTCATTGACTAGAGGTGCTCTATCAAGTTCTGAGAAAAATTCTGCAATCTTAACGAGATACTGTTGTTGTGGATCCCTAAAGATCTCAGCTCCTTGAGCATTCATGTAGACATATTGAAGTCTCACATTAAGTAGTAACCCCATGATGTCGGCTTCAAATGGATTAAAAGATCTTGTGGGTGTCCTATTTGGGGCTAAGGGATGACTATTTGACGGCCCTCATTGTCCATAGACAATGAGCTAGTTGTCCTGGAAAGGGTATCAGATTGGGATTCGAAAAATGTTTCAGCAATATCTGCCAAATTTTCTACCGATTGGGTCCCAGTTTCCTGCGTAGGTACTCTAGAAGGTGCCCTAGACCCTATGGCAGTGTCTATATGACGTCCCGACCGTAAGTGCATAAGGTCAATTTTTAAGGTTTTTTTTTCAAAAAAATCCAAAAATTTTCAAGTTGGCTCAAACTTTGCGAGAACCCATTTTGAACCCCCTCGAACACATTAGGCTAAAAAAATAGTGTATTTTTCAAGATCAAAAATCGCCTAAAATTTACCAGTTTCCCATACTGACTCACTATGGGAAAATGGTTCCAGGACCGAAATTTCGACGATGGGTGTTTAACTCCTCTCAAAAAGTTAGATAACCTCCCAATTTTTTGCGACAGAAAAGTCCCAATGGATCAAGATGAAGATTCTTTTGGTGCAGAAAATAAACTTCTTGATATTGATGTTGTTGAGAATGGTGATGTGCTAGTCAATATCTCATTAAGACAATGTTGCTCCCTAGCTCAATTGCGCAATGACATTCTATTTGAGAATGAGGTTCTATTTCAAAGGACTTTTTATTTATCTACAACAATAAGAAGGTATACCATGTGACTTATCCTAGTCTCATTAAGCACTGCTATTAGTTTACTTTACCCTATTGTTTCATATTGCTTTTTTGCAGGTGCTCAAAAGAAGAGAGAGTTCAAAAAAATGCAAAGACATTGAAAATTTGAAAATTGAGATAACACAGACTCCATAAACAAAGGTATTATATTCAATAAAGTAAAATTCTGTACAGAAGTGTTTAATTATATATGTAGAACATATTCTTGACAATAATTTTCTATTTATCTATAGGCTGCTCTACATGGTCCAAGCTCACCGTATCATCTTTATTTGGAGAATCTATTTTCTGCTGCTCCATCCTGTCGTGTACAGTCTCTTGGTGCTGCTCCATTGTCTCCTCTACTGCCCCTGGAGCATCTGTTTGCTGCTGCTCCATCATCTCCTCAATAACATCAGCAGCAGAGCAGGTCCTTGTTCTTGTGGCTTCTCCTCATCAGCACTAGGTCCTTGTTCTTGTGGCACCACATTTGCATCATCTGTGTCATCAAGGTGTATGACACCTTCTCGAACTTTAGAGCTCTCACCCAACTCGACAGTAGTAGCTGGTACAATAGGTTTGGGGGAGGCATACTTCAAAAACTTCCAAATTATAGCAGCTCTGAAACTATATACATAGTTCGAGCTGAAGCTATCTTCTCTCATCTGCAATGAGATATGATGATTTAGAACACTTTGTACCAATATCAAATTTTTTGAAGCTAAATGAAAATTATTTTTTCTTACAAGCTCTGGCTGTCCTATCTCAAAATAGCTTGAAAGTATATTTGGCACTAATCAGCACTCTCCAGCCGCCGCGCAGAGCTACTTGAATCATCTTGTTGTGGTGTCTGGATAGTTGGAAAGATATGTTAGAAACTGTTAATATCTGAACAAAATAAAATTATTCAATAAGTTCAAAGGCATAGCATGAAATAGACATCAGTAGAGGGAACAACTTTCTACCTCTAAATCTATTGGCTCTATTGAATCCAACAGATTGACATTAGGAGGACAGTGATCCAATGCATCTAGAAGCCTTCTAATACAACTGCAATACATATAATTCAGTTATTGTGCATTAAATCCAAATAATGAAGTTTAAAGTTAAAAATAGCACACAAACCACTTACAATTTCACCTCTCTGTGTGTGTTTCTAAGACCTCTCAAGCGCCAAGACACTTGAAAAGTCCGCACTGGGTGCTAATTACTAATCCAAACATGCTCCGATTGTGACTAAACTTTTCAGGCATGTGGGGGTGGTTCCTCCCCACATTCTTGCAAAGTTTGGTCTGCATCGGAGCATGTTTGGGTCAATGGTATGGGGAAGGCCCGTAATTTCCATGGCCTCTTAAGCACCAAGAGACTTGACTAGGCGCTAATTACTAATCCAAACATTATCCCATTGTGACCAAACTTTGCAAGAATGTGGGAGTGGGTCCCCCCCCACTTGCTTTGCAAAGTTTGGTCCCAATCGGAGCATGTTTGGGTACGATGGTATGGGGAAGGCCCTGATTCTTCATGGCCAAACTTTGCAAGCATGTGGGGGTGGGTCCCTCCCACATGCTTGCAAAGTTTGATCTCCATCGGAGCATGTTTGCGTATGATGGGATGGGGAAGACACGGATTTTCCATGGCCTCTTAAGCACCAAGAGACTTACAAAATCTGCACTGGGCAATAATTACTAGTCTAAACATGCTCCGATTGTGACAAACCTTGTAAACATGTGGCGGTGGGCCCCGCCCACATGCTTGCAAAGTTTGGTCCCCATCGGAGCATGTTTGGGTACGATGGTATGGGGAAGGCCCGGATTCTCCATGGCCTCTAAAGCACCAAGAGACTTGAAAAATCCACACTTGCCGCTAATTACTAATCCAAACATGCTCCAATTGTGACCAAACTTTGCAAGTATATGGAAGCGGGTCCCCCCCGCATGCTTGTAAAGTTTGGTCCCCCCCGCATGCTTGCAAAGTTTGGTCCCCATCGTAGCATGTTTGGGTAGGATGGTATGGGGAAGGCCTGGATTTTCCATGGCCTCTTAAGCAGCAAGAGACTTGGAAAATCCGCTCTTGGCGCTAATTACTAATCCAAACATGCTCCGATTGTGACCAAACCTTGCAAGCATTTGGGGGTGGATCCCCCCAAATGCTTGCAAAGTTTGGTTCCCATCGGAGCATGTTTGGGTACGATGTTATTGGGAAGGCCCGGATTTTTCATGGCCTCTTAAGCACCAAGAGACTTGAGAAATCCACACTGGGCGCTAATTACTAATCCAAACATGCTTCAAGTTGTGACCAAATTCTGTAAGTATGTGGGGGTGGGCCTCCCCCACATGCTTGCAAAGTTTGGTCCACATCGGAGCATGTTCGGGTACGATGGTATAGGGAAGGCTCGGACTCTCCATGGCCTCTTAAGCACCAAGAGACTTGAAAAATCTGCACACTGAGCGCTAATTACAATTCCAAAGATGCTCGATTGTGACCAAACTTTGCAAGAATTTGGGAGTGGGCCCCCCCACATGCTTGCAAAGTTTGGTCCCCATCTGAGCATGTTTGGGTACGATGGTATGGGGAAGGCCCGGATTTTCAATGGCCTCTTAAAGACCAAGAGACTTGAAAAATCCACACTGGGCACTAATTACTAATCCAAACATGCTCCGATTGTGACCAAACTTTGCAACCATGTGGGGGTGGATCCCCCCACACGCTTTGCAAAGTTTGGTCCCCATCGGAGCATGTTTGGGTACAATGCTATGGGGAAGGCCCGGGTTTTCCATGGCCTCTTAAGCAGCAAGAGACTTGAAAAATTGCAACTGGGCGCTAATTACTAATCCAAACATAATCCGATTGTGACCAAACTTTGCAAGCATGTGGGTGTTGGCCCCCGCCACATGCTTGCAAAGTATATTCCCCATTGGAGCATGTTCGGGTACGATGGTGTGGGGAAGGCCCGGATTCTTCGTGGCCTCTTAAGCACCAAGAGACTTGAAAAATACGCACACTGGGCGCTAATTACCAATCCAAACATGCTTCGATTGTGACCAAACTTTGCAAGCATGTGGGGGGCCTTCCCCACATGCTTGCAAAAACTGGTCCCCACCATCAGAGTATGTTTGGGTACGATGGTATGGGGAAGGCCTGGATTTTCCATGACCTCTTAAGCACCAAGAGACTTGAAAAATCCTCACTGGGCGCTAATTACTAATCCAAACTTGATCCGATTATCACCAAACTTGATCCGATTATGACCAAACTTTTCAAGCATGTGAGGGTAGGCCGCCCCACATGCTTGCAAAGTTTGGTCCCCCCATCGGAGCATGTTTGGGTACGATGGTATGGGGAAGGCCTGGATTTTCCATGGCCTTTAAGCACCAAGAGACTTCAAAAATCTGCACTGGCCACTAATTACTAATCCAACATGCTTCGATTGTAACCAAACTTTACAAGCATGAGTGGGTGGGTCCCCCAAAGATGCTTACAAAGTTTGTTCCCCATCGGAGGATGTTTGGGTACGATAGTATGGGGAAGGCCCGGATTTTCCATGGCATCTTGAGCACCAAGAAACTTGAAGAATCCGCACTGGGCGCTAATAACTAACCCAAAGATGCTCTGATCATGACCAAACTTTGCAAGCATGTGGGGGTGGATCCCCCCCACATGCTTGCAAAGTTTGGTCCCCATATCGGAGCATGTTTGGGTATGATGGTATGGGGAAGGCCCGGATTTTCCATGGCCAAACTTTCCATGCATGTGGAGGTGTGTCCCCCCCACATGCTTGCAAAGTTTGGTCCCCATTGAAACATGTTTGGGTACAATGGGATGGGAAAGACCTGGACTTTCCATGGCCTCTTAAGTACCAAGAGACTTGAAAAATCTGCACTGGGTGCTAATTACTAATCCAAACATGCTCTGATCGTGACCAAACTTTGCACGCATGTGGGGGTGGTTCCCTCCCACATTCTTGCAAAGTTTGGTCCCCATCGAGGCACGTTTTGGTACGATGGTATGGGGAAAGCCCGGATTTTCCATGGCCTCTTAAGCACCAAGAGACTTGAAAAATCCACACTGGGCGCTAATTACTAACCCAGACATGCTCGGATTATGACCAAACTTTGCAAGCATGTGGGGGTGGGTCCCCCCCACATGCTTGCAAAGTTTGGTACCCAGCGGAGCATGTTTGGGTACGATGGTATAGGGAATGCCTGGATTTTCCATGGCGAAACTTTGCAAGCATGTGGGGGGTGGCCCCCCCCATGCTTGCAAAGTTTGGTACCCATCGGAGCATGTTTGGGTACGGTGGTATGTGGAAGACCCGGATTTTCCATGGCCTCTTATGCACCAAGAGACTTGAAAAATCCGCACTGGGCGCTAATTACTAATCCAAACATGCTCAAATTGTGACTAAACTTTGCAAGCATTTGGGGGTGGCCCCCCCCACATTCTTGCAAAGTTTGGACCCCATCTGAGCAGGTTTGGGTACGATGGTATGTGCAAGGCCCGGATTTTCCATGACCTCTTAAGCACAAAGAGACTTGAAAAATCCGCACTGGGTGCTAATTACTAATCCAAACATTATCCTATTGTGACCAAAATTTGCAAGCATGTGGGGGTGGTTACCCAACACATTCTTGCAAAGTTTGGTCCCCATCAGAGCATGTTTACGTACGATGGTATGGGGAAGGCCCCTATTTTCCATGGCCTCTTAAGCACCAAGAGACTTGAAAAATCCACACTGGTCGTGCTAATTACTAACCCAAACATGCTCCGATCTCATGATCAAACTTTGCAGGCATGTGGGGGTGGTCTCCTTCACATGCTTGTAAAGTTTGGTCCCCATCGGAGCATGTTTGGGTACCATGGTATGGGGAAGGCCTGGATTTTCCATGGCCTCTTAAGCACCAAAAGACTTGAAAAATCCGCACTAGGTGCTAATAACTACCCCTATACTCCGATCATGACCAAACTTTGCAAGCATGTGGGGGTGGGTTCCCCCCCACATGCTTGCAAAGTTTGGTCCCTATCGGAGCATGTTTGGGTAACATGGTATGGTGAAGGCTCGGATTTTCCAAGGCCTCTTAAGCACCAAGAGACTTGAGAAATCCACACTGGGAGCTAATTACTAACCCAAACATGCTCCGATCATGACCAAACTTTGCAAGCATTTGGGGGTGGGCCCCCCCAGATGCTTGCAAATTTTGGACCCCATTGGAGCATGTTTGGGTACGATAGTATGGGGAAGGCCCGGAT
Source organism: Cibotium barometz (assembly GCF_041138505.1). Classification (NCBI taxonomy): domain Eukaryota; kingdom Viridiplantae; phylum Streptophyta; class Polypodiopsida; order Cyatheales; family Cibotiaceae; genus Cibotium; species Cibotium barometz. The sequence continues at coordinate 8,680,863 of NC_141058.1, forward strand.
TTTTCATGGCCTCTTAAGCACCAAGAGACTTGAAAAAGTACCATCGTACCCAAACATCCTCCGATGGGGACCATACTTTGCAGTCATGTGGGGGGGATTCACCCCCACATGCTTGCAAAGTTTGGTCACAATTGAGCATGTTTAGATTAGTAATTAGTGCCCGGTGCAGATTTTTCAAGTCTCCTAGTGCTTAAGAGGCCATGGAAAATCCGAGACTTCCCCATACCATCGTACCCAAACATGCTCCGCTGGGCACCAAACTTTGAAAGCATGTGGGGGGGCATTCCCACTTGCTCGCAAAGTGTGGTCACAATGAAATCATGTTTAAATTAGTAATTAGTGCCCTGTGTGGATTTTTCAAGTCTCTTGGTGCTTAAGAGGCCATGCAAAATCCAGGCCTTCCCCATAGCATCGTACCATTGTGGAGACTCTAGTTTATCTATTTCCTTCTGGGCATTTGGGTACTCATCCACCCCTCTCAGTGTCCTAGGTTCATCAGCCGGTTCAAATGACTTTTTTTCGTGTCACCACTTCTTCTTTTCTTATAAGCACATTATCTTGGCTCGTCTCGATGGTGGCAATGTTGACCATTTCCTCATCCTAACCATCTTGAATCACCACTATAGAGCTCCTTGTCTCACCTTCTTTTCCTTTCTTCTTCCTATCGTACGAGTATAAGATTTAGCTAAAGATTCTCCATTGTTTTTCAGGGCGCATGAGTCATGTCATTAAGTGGTGTTGCCACCACCTTGATCACACCCAAATCATTCAAAGTCCCATGGTTGGATTAGTGGTCATTGAAGGCTCTCAAGGGCCTCTATAAGGAAAGTCCTTGATTAGATGGTTAATTTTGCATTTTACACAATTCAATTCTAGGTGTTGAGTATTTTATGGGTTCACTGCATTAATCTTATGAGAATACTCAACCACACAATGAGGTCCTTGTTGGCAGCGATAGCATTGCAATAGGGCTCTCCTTGTTGTGGAATTAATCTCCTTTCCCTTCCATTGCACACTGTAGCTTGGAACATTGGCACTGGTGTGTTTTTCTTACATTATAAATTACTCCGGGGTTACCTCCCAAATGTCATCTAAATCCTCCATGTTTTTCTGAGGTTCCTATGGATATTCCCCTTCTTTTGGCACCTCTTCAATGATAATTTGGTTAATTGGTATTATTGGAGGTGCCAATGGTTGTGCCGATAGGATACGTGGTGGTATAGGCATTTTGGGTACTCTATACATTTCCCTTGTTTGGTTTTGCATGTTTGATAAATTTTCAAGAAATATCAAATTCAAAAATTTAAAATAAAATAACACTGACTTTAAAAAAATTATTTATCTAGTTTTAAAAATATAATCCTTTGAAATTAGTGATTTTTAAATTCTTTTATATTAAAAAGTTATATATATTTTATTCTTTAAAATTTATATTTTATTTCTCTTTTTTGGAAAATATTGAAAATATACTAAATTAACTTTTTTTTAATATGTTTTTGAAAAAAAAGGGAAGGTGAGAAGGAGGTGCCATGTGGCTATGTTCCACGGGAACACTCACGGGAACACGGATTATGGAAGGAGGCCGGAAGCAATTAATGTGAGAGAGCGGGATTGTAGCCATGGGAACATAAAGACGCACATAATTTTTCCATATTTTTGTGCCAAAGTGCAATGTAAATCGTTTTAGGCCAATGTGGGTTCTAAATGAGAGTTCTAAGTGTATTAAGCAAGGCTCACTTATGGGGTTGTCCGCCCATGTGTGAAAGAGGCCTAGGGTTAGGGTTAGTGACATCTCTATAAAAGAGATGTTAGCTAAAGAAAGGGTACGTTTTTGGCCATTCTCACATAAGCTATTGAGTGAAGCTCTTGAGCTCTCAAGCTATGGCAACTCTCTAACTCTCTCTCTATTGTACTCTAATGAGCATCAAGCTCCAATGGGTATAGCTCCACTTCTTTCTCTTAATCTATTTTAGCATCATCATTGAAGTAGATTAATCTATGATTAGTTGAATGCTTCTTTCTTTCTCTTGTGTATGTTGCATGCTTGTAGTGTGTGTGTGTAGTCTCCATTGATGCAAGCTCTTGCCCACTTCATTGGCAATGAGTTATTCATGTGGATAGACTCCCTCTATGAGCTTGTGGGTTTGTGAATGTTACATTCTATGCTTGCTTAAGCTTGTGGGTTAGTAGATGCACGCTTATGGGTTTGCTGGCATTAGGGAAAGCTAAGATTTAATCAATGTTTGAATGGGATTAAGAGATTGACATGCATTGCTTGTAAAGTTTGGTCACAATCAGAGCATCTTTGGATTAGTAATTAGCGCCCGGTGGGGATTTTTCAAGTGTCTTGGTGCTTAAGAGGCCATGGAAAATCTGGGTCTTCCCCATCCCATCGTACAAAGATTCTCCGATGGGGACCAAATTTTTAGGCATGTGGGGGGGACCCACCCCCACATGCTTGCAAAGTTTGGCCATGGAAAATCCGGGCCTTCCCCATACCATTGTACCGAAACATGCTCCGATGGGGACCAAATATTGCAAGCATGTGGGGAGGACCCACCCCTATAGCTTGCAAAGTTTGGTCACAATCGGAGCATGTTTGGATTAGTAATTAGTGGCAAGTGTGGATTTTTCAAGTCTCTTGGTGCTTAAGAGGCCATGGAGAATCCGGGCCTTCCCCATACCATCGTACCTGAACATGCTCCAATGGGGACCAGACTTTGCAAGCATGTGGGGGGGGGCACCCCCACTGGCTTGGAAATTTTGGTAACAATCGGAGCATGTTTGGATTAGTAATTCGCGTCGCCCAGTGTGCGGATTTTTCAAGTCTCTTTGTGCTTAAGAGGTCATGGAAAATCCGGGCGGCCTTTCCAATACCATCGTACCCAAAACTGCTCCGATGGGGTCCAAACTTTGCAAGAATGTGGGGGGGCCCACCCCCAGATGCTTGTGAAGTTTGGTCACAAGTTGAGCATGTTTGGATTAGTAATTAGCGCCCAGTGTAGATTTTTCAAGTCTCTTGGTGCTTAAGAGGCCTTGGAAAATCTGGGCCTTCCCCATACCATCGTACCCAAACATCCTCCAATGGGGAAAAAACTTTGCAAGCATGTGGGGGGCGCCCACCCCGACATGCTTGCAAAGTTTGGTCACAATCCGAGCATCTTTAAATTAGTAATTAATGGCCAGTGCGGATTTTTGAAGTCTCTTGGTGCTTAAGAGGCCATAGAAAATCCGGGCCTTCCCCATAGCATCGTACCCAACAGGGCTCCGATGGGGACCAAACCTTGAAAGCATGTGGGGGGGCCCACTCCCACAAGCTTGCAAAGTTTACCATGGCCAGTGCAAATTTTTGAAGTCTCTTGGTGCTTAAGACGCCATGGAAAATCCGGGCCTTCCCCGTACTATCCTACCCAAACATGCTCCAATGGGGTCCAAAATTTGCAAGCATCTGGGGGGCCCACCCCCAGATGCTTGCAAAGTTTGGTCATGATCGGAGAATGTTTGGGTTAGTAATTAGCTCCCAGTGCAGATTTCTCAAGTCTCTTGGTGCTTAAGAGGCCTTGGAAAATCCGAGCCTTCGCCATACCATGTTACCCAAACATGCTCCGATAGAGACCAAACTTTGCAAGCATGTGGGGGGGAACCCACCCCCACATGCTTGCAAAGTTTGGTCATGATCAGAGTATGTTAGGGGTAGTTATTAGCGCCTAGTGTGGATTTTTCAAGTCTCTTGGTGCTTAAGAGGCCATGGAAAATCCAGGCCTTCCCCATACCATGGTACCCAAACATGCTCCGATGGGGACCAAACTTTATAAGCATGTGAAGGGGACCCACCCCCACATGCCTGCAAAGTTTTGTCATGAGATCGGAGCATGTTTGGGTTAGTAATTAGCGCCCAGTGCGTATTTTTCAAGTCTCTTGGTGCTTAAGAGGCCGCCATGGAAAATACGGGCCTTCCCCATACCATTGTACGTAAACATACTCCAATGGGGACCAAACTTCGCAAGAATGTGTTGGGGAACCACCCCCACATTTTTGCAAAGTTTGGTCACAATCGGAGCATGTTTGGATTAGTAATAAGCGCCCAGTGCGGATTTTTCAAGTCTCTTTGTGCTTAAGAGGTCATGGAAAATCCGGGCCTTGCACATACCATCGTACCCAAACCTGCTCAGATGGGGTCCAAACTTTGCAAGAATGTGGGGGGGGCCACCCCCAGATGCTTGCGAAGTTTAGTCACAATTTGAGCATGTTTGGATTAGTAATTAGCGTCAAGTGCGGATTTTTCAAGTCTCTTGGTGCATAAGAGGCCATAGAAAATCCGGGCCTTCCACATACCACCGTATCCAAACATGCTCCGATGGGTATACCAAACTTTGCAAGCATGCGGGGGGGCCCACCCCCACATGCTTGCAAAGTTTTGCCATGAAAAATTCGGGCGTTCCCTATACCATCGTACCCAAACATGCTCCGATGGGGACCAAACTTTGCAAGCATGTGGGAGGGACCCACCCCCACATGCTTGCAAAGTTTGGTCATGATCGGAGCATGTTTGGATTAGTAGTTAGCACACCCAGTGTGGATTTTTCAAGTCTCTTGGTGATTAAGAGGCCACCCATGGAAAATCCGAGCCTTCCCCATACCATCGTACCAAAACGTGCTCCGATGGGGACCAAACTTTGCAAGAATGTGGGGGGAAACCACCCCCACATGCGTGCAAAGTTTGGTCACGATCAGAGCATGTTTGGATTAGTAATTAGCGCCTAGTGCAGATTTTTGAAGTCTCTTGGTGCTTAAGAGGCCATGGAAACTCCAGGTCTTCCCCATCCCATTGTACCCAAACATGTTTCAATGGGGACCAAACTTTGCAAGCATGTGGGGGGGACACACCTCCACATGCTTGGAAAGTTTGGCCATGGAAAATCCGGGCCTTCCCAATACCATCGTATCCAAAAATGCTCCAATATGGGGACTAAACTTTGCAAGCATGTGGGGGGGATCCACTCCCACATGCTTGCAAAGTTTGGTCATGATCGGAGCATCTTTGGGTTAGTAATTGCGCCCAGTGCGGATTCTTCAAGTTTCTTGGTGCTCAAGATGCCATGGAAAATCCGGGCCTTCCCCATACTATCGTACCCAAAGATGGGGACCAAACTTTGTAAGCATCTCTAGGGGACCCACCCCCCGCATGCTTACAAAGTTTGGTCACAATCGGAGCATGTTGGATTAGTAATTAGCGGCCAGTGCAGATTTTTGAAGTCTCTTTTGGTGCTTAAAGGCAATGGAAAATCCAGGCCTTCCCCATACCATCGTACCCAAACATGCTCCGATGGGGACCAAACTTTGTGGGGGGGGCACCCTCACATGCTTGAAAAGTTTAATCATAATCGAATCAAGTTTAGATTAGTAATTAGTACCCAGTGAGGATTTTTCAAGTCTCTTGGTGCTTAAGAGGTCATGGAAAATCCAGGCCTTCCCCATACCATCGTACCCAAACATGCTCTGATGGGGACCAATCTTTGCAAGCATGTGGGGGAGGCCCACCCCCACATGCTTGCAAAGTTTGGTCACAATCGAAGCATGTTTGGATTGGTAATTAGCGTCCCCAGTGTGTGGATTTTTCAAGTCTCTTGGTGCTTAAGAGGACACAAAGAATCTAGGCCTTCCTCACACCATCGTACCCGAACATGCTCCAATGGGGAAGATACTTTGCAAGCATGTGGCGGGGACCAACACCCACATGCTTGCAAAGTTTGGTCACAATCGGATTATGTTTAGATTAGTAATTAGCGCCCAGTTTGCAATTTTTCAAGTCTCTTGGTGCTTAAGAGGCCATGGAAAACCCAGGCCTTCCCCATAACATCGTACCCAAACATGCTCCGATGGGGGGACCCAACTTTGCAAGCATGTGGGGGGATCCACCCCCACATGCTTGCAAAGTTTGGTCACAATCGGAGCATGTTTGGATTAGTATCTAGCGCCGAGTGCGGATTTTTCAAGTCTCTTGGTGCTTAAGAGGCCATTGAAAATCCGGGCCTTCCCCATACCATCGTACCCAAACATGCTCGGATGGGGACCAAACATTGCAAGCATGTGGGGGAGGGCCCACCCCCAGATTCTTGCAAAGTTTGGTCACAATCGAGCATCTTTGGAATTGTAATGTGCGGATTTTTCAAGTCTCTTGCTTAAGAGGCCTTGGAGAGTCCGGGCCTTCCCTATACCATCGTACCCGAACATGCTCTGATGTGGACCAAACTTTGCAAGAATGTGAGGGAGGCCCACCCCCATATGCTTATTATAGAATTTGGTCACAACTTGGAGCATGTTTGGATTAGTAATTAGCACCCAGTGTGGATTTCTCAAGTCTCTTGGTGCTTAAGAGGCCATGAAAAATCCAGGGTCTTTCCCATAACATCGTACCCAAACATGCTCCGATGGGGACCAAACTTTGCAAGCATTTGGGGGGGATCCACCCCCCCAAATGCTTGCAAGGTTTGGTCACAATCGGAGCATGTTTGGATTAGTAATTAGCGAGTGCAGATTTTTCAAGTCTCTTGCTGCTTAAGAGGCCATGGAAAATCCGGGCCTTCCCCATACCATCCTACCCAAACATGCTACGATGGGGACCAAACTTTGCAAGCATGCGGGGGCAACCAAACTTTGCAAGCATGCGGGGGGGACCAAACTTTGCAAGCATGCGGGGGGACCAAACTTCCCAAGCATGCGGGGGGGACCTACTTCCATATGCTTGCAAAGTATGGTCACAATTGGAGCATGTTTGGATTAGTAATTAGCGGCAAGTGTGAATTTTTCAAGTCTCTTGGTGCTTAAGAGGCCATGGAGAATCCGGGCCTTCCCCATACCATCGTACCCGAGCATGCTCTGATGGGGACCAAACTTTGCAAGCATGTGGCGGTGGGCGGGGCCCACCGCCACATGCTACAAAGTTTGGTCACAATCGGAGCATGTTTGGATTAGTAATTATCGCCCAGTGCAGATTTTGCAAGTCTCTTGGTGCTTAAGAGGCCATGGAAAATCCGTGTCTTCCCCATCCCATCATACGCAAACATGCTCCGATGGGGATCAAACTTTGCAAGCATGTGTGGGAGGGACCCACCCCCATGAAAAGATGCAGGGGGGAAGAGAGCTTGAGCTCTTGCAAGCACACACATACACTCACAAAACCCTAATAGAGAATACACAAGGTGAGAGGCTGAAAACTTCTTCTTCTTCACTCAACACTCAACACACCATATACAAGAATAAGAGTACACACAATATGAAAGGTACTCAACCAAATACATACACGGGTTCTCTATAGTGTGAACCCGACTAAATGAGCTGGCGCTATAACTATGCCAGTCTCTAGAATGGCTGTCACACAGCCTGTCATCCCACTAGCCGCATATCTCCCATGATCTCACCAACCATGCCAGTGGTGTAAGTGTGGGGCCTATCCCCCAGGCGGGTCATCAGTGTCCACCGCCTCACTAGACGAGCTCGATATCTCAACACTCCCCCTCAACTCCATCTCATGTACACCAAGTGAAGCCCTGAATCTGCAGAGCTTCTCTGTACCCAATGCTTTGGTGAAGATGTCAGCTACCTGATCCTCTGTGTGCTGACATAAACAAGGTCAAGGTCTCCTGCCAAGACCTTCTCTCTGACGAAGTGGTAGTGGACCTCTATGTGCTTCGTACGAGCATGAAAGACTGGGTTCCTGGCCAACTGTATACTGCTAATGTTGTCACAGAAAATGACAACTTGTCTATCCCCACTGATAGACCCAAATCTGCAAGTAGCTTCCTCAACCAAGCTACCTCACATGCTGCCATAGCAGCTCCTCTGTACTCGGCCTCTATACTGGATAGAGCAACCGTAGGCTGCTTCTTGCTACTCCAAGTCACAGCAGCACTCCCCAAAGAAAACATGAATCCACTGGTAGATCTTCTATCTGAGATACTGCCAGCCCAATCAGCATCTGTGTACCCATGTACACATATCTCTGTCCCAGTCTCATAGAATAGTCCACAATCCAAAGTAGACTTCACATACCTCAGTATGCGTCTCACTGCATCCAAATGCGGTTTCCATGGAACCTGCATAAACTGACTCACCAACCCAACAGCATAGCTCAAATCTAGTCTAGTGATCGTCATGTAGATCAAACTTCCTACTATGCGCCTGTACATAGTAGGATCCTCCAAGATCTCTCCTAAATCTGCACTCAACTTGCCATTCTGATCCAATGGCACAAAAATAGGCTTACAGCCTGTCATACCATACTTGGACAACATGTCCAAGTCATACTGTCTCTGCAGTAATCCAATACCATGTGGTGACCTAATCACCTCAATGCCCAAGAAATATCTGAGCTCCCCCAAATCCTTCATCTTGAACTTCTGTCTAAGCAAGATCTTTACATCAAGGATCTCTGCATCATGGTCCCCCGTAATGATCAAGTCATCTACATAGATGACAACAAGCACAACCCCTCTATCACCATGTCTCACATACAATGAGAAATCTGCATTGGCTACATGAAAGCCAATAGTGACAAGATATTTAGAAATCTTGTCAGACCATGCTCTTGGTGCTTGTTTTAAGCCATACAAGGCTTTCTTCAACCTGCAAACATGCTCGGGGTGACCCACATCCTTATAACCAGGTGGCTGCAACATATTCACCTCTTCTTGCAAATCCCCATGCAAGAATGCATTCTTTACATCCATCTGATGTAAAGACCATTGCTTTGACGCAGCCATTGCTATCACAACTCTCACCGTTGCCATCTTGGCAACTGGGCTGAAAGTTTCCTCATAATCAATGCCATATGTCTGCGCATATCCTTTGGCTACCAATCTAGCCTTGTACCTGTTTATGCTTCCATCACTGTTATGTTTAACTTTGTACACCCACATGCATCCAATAGCTTTCTTGCCTTCAGGCAATTGCACTAAATCCCAAGTTTCATTTCCATATAGTGCATCCATCTCCTCATCCATATCTTTCTCCCAACACACATTTCCAACAGCCTCATCAATGCATGTGGGCTCAACAACCTGCACAACCTTTGCCATATATGCATAGTGATGTGCCACATAACCATCATATGTAAATCTCTGCACAGGGTTCTTCACTCTCCCTGATCTTCACAGCTTTTCATTCATGGCTTCCATAGCCTTCTTTACACCAGGTGTTCTCATAGCTGGGATCCCAAGCTCCTCATCAAGGCTCATATCTGAGCCACTAGACTCTCCATTAACATGAGAATGCCCTGCAGAAATGTTAGGCATACCAAGGGGCTTAACCACTTTCTCTTTTCCTTTACGTGATGTACTAATCACATTTGCAGGGCTGGTATTATGACGCAGCCTGCCACTCCATGGTCTATCAATAGACCCACTAGATGAGGACTCTCCTGGTCCACTCAAAGACTGTGATTGCTGACCTGCATTCTGTGCAACCACACTTCCACTCACATCAGCCCCAACAGCTTCTTTTTCAGCAGCTTACCAGCTGCTCATCTCATCAAAGACAACATCCTTGCTTACCCTCAACTCACGTGTAGCAGGGTTATAACACCTGTATCCCTTTTGCTCAAGGGAGTATCCAATAAACACACATTTTTCAGCTTTTGGATCCAGCTTAGTTCTCAGCTCATCTGGCACATGCACATATGCAATGCATCCAGATGAGACAAATCTGGTTTTCTGCATCCAGTAAACCTCTCCTCTGGAGTTACATCATGTATGGCTGCAGTTGGAGTCCTGTTCATGATGTATACTACTGTAGAAACAGCCTCAGCCCAATAGCAATGCGGCATATTCTTCTCTTCCATCAATGCTCGCGCAATCTCAGCAATGTGCCTGTTTTTCCACTCAGCAACTCCATTTTGCTGCGGAGTGTATCTGCATGTAAACTATCTCCGAATACCATTCTTCTTCAAAAATTCAGAGAACTCATTGGAGAAGTACTCTCCCCCTCCATCTGACCTTAGGCACTTTACATATTTCCCTGTTTGTTTTTCAACCAAAACTCTGAAATTCTGAAAGTGAGTGAACACCTCACTCTTCTCCTTCATGAAATATACCCACACTTTCCTTGTGTGGTCATCAATGAAAGTCACATAATACCTGCAGCCTCCCATAGATATGGTCTTCGTAGGACCCCATACATCTGAATGCACAACATCTAGTGCATTTCTGCTCACATATCTGTTACGTGAAAACACATGCTTTGTTTGCTTCCCAAATTGGCATGCTTCACATATTTTCTGCATACCTTCCACTTTAAATTTTGGCAGCCCTGTCACAATTCCTTTTGTCTGCATAGACTTCAATCTCTGCACATTTACATGTCCAATCCTTTTATGCCAGATGTCAGTGTCTGCAACAATTCCTGAACCATGTGCAAACATCGCAGCACTCATTTCAGGCATGTCTACATTCAATGTAAACATTCTGCCCACTCTATTGCCTTTTGCAACCAACCTGCACTTGTCTTTAAAGTCTTCAACATAACAACCATCAGGGTTAAACCAAACCTGCAAACCGTGCTCAATCATTTGGCCAACTGAAACCAGATTCTTTGTTATGTTCGGTACATGAAGTACATCTGAGGTACTTCACTTTGCCATCCTGCATAGACAATGGCACATCTCCAACATGGGCAATTGGATGAGCAGTGTCATCCCCTGTTTCCACAAAACCTGGTCTTTCCGGGTTTTTCATCTCCTTGAACCACTCCCCATGACTCGTCATGTGGTTCGAAGCGCCTGAATCCACATACCATACATTATCTTTTTGTGTTGCATCAACATTTTCAGACATGGCATTCACGACATGCTGCATAACAAACAACCTTTCATTATCCTCATTATTTCTGCTTGAGGATGCATAGTTGTTTTGCTGCACTTTCCCATTTTGCATGTCAGCTTGCTTCTTATAACATTCTGCCTACACATGTCCAGGCTTACCACAATAATAGCATTCACGTGCATCATTATATTGCCTTTGCCAATTTCCACGGCCTCTTTGACTCCCCCTGCCTCTGAATTTGCCTCTTCCACCTGTGTGTTGTTGTTGTTGTTGATTTTGGGACTGTTGTTGTTGTTGCTGCTGCTGGCCATAATTCTGATTACCTGTTCGGCCACCTCCTTGACCGCGTCCACGGTCTCCTCTACCTCGTCCTCTTCCTGAACTCGTGTAGAAGGCCTGTTGCTCTGAACTGTTTTTGCTTTGTGAAGACTGTTGGTCTTCACCCAAGCTCTTCTCTTCGATAATCAGCATAGACACCAAATCTGTAAAGTTGGAAATGTTTTCCCGAGTCTGAATAGACGTCTTGAACGCCTTGTATTGTGGCCCGAGACCACGTAGACAGACCTCCACCTTATCATCATCATCTACTGACACACCAATAGATGCAAGGAATTCCATAATACCCTTTATCTTCAGCGCATAGTCATTCACAGACATGCTCTTTTTCTCTACAGTATGAAGTTCATTCTTCAACTGTATCTTGCGTGTCTTGGTGTTTGTTTCATACAGTTTTACGAAGGTGTCCCACGCCTCCTTGGGGGACTTGGCATCCTGAATGTGCCCAATCATGGTGTCCTGTATACTAATGGATAGCCAATACATAACCTTCCTGGCTCCTTGGTTCCAGTCTTTAAACTCCTTCACATCTGCAGCAGTCGGCGGATTTATATCCGGTATCTCCGGTGCCTCTTCATGCTCACCCTCTATGTAGTCCCAATAGCCTTTTCCCATCAGGAAATTCGTCAACCTGAACCTCCAAGCATGGAAGTTATTCTTATCAAGTTTCTCAGCCACAATCTGAGTTATCCCATCATTTGACATCTTGCCAAACACACAATTTTACCAGAAACTGCACTCTGGTTTTTCTGCACAAACTGATGTATTTCTGCACAGCGGTACTGTAGTACTCTCAAATGTCACAACCAGTGACTTCAATGTGCATACATACACCCAATGGAACCTGTAGACCGCTTTGCAGCACCCACAGTGACTGCACAGTCAGTCTATTTTCCTGTAGTTCTTAAAACAGAGTTCTGCAGAGAATCGATGACTTACCCGCAGTGCTCGAAATCGCCTGCTTTCTGAAAAACGGAGGTCCAGACGTGCCCGAAACGCGTTTTCGGCCCAGAAAATGTCGTCCGATAGGACAGTATAGTTTCCCTATAGCTTTCCTCCCGCGAAGAAAGCTCCTCAATCAGAGATCGTTGCCGGTGCCTCCCGTAGAGCTCCCGACAAGGGTGTAGTCACCAACACAAATAGGGAAGAGTAGTTGCAGCTCTTACCCTCGTACCGCTTCCTGTGGTTCTCTTGCTTGCAGCTCAGCCCTTAGCACGAACCAAGCTCTGATACCATGAAAAGATGCAGGGGGGAAGAGAGCTTGAGCTCTTGCAAGCACACACACACACTCACAAAACCCTAATAGAGAATATACAAGGTGAGAGGCTGAAAACTTCTTCTTCTTCACTCAACACTCAACACACCATATACAAGAATAAGAGTACACACAATATGAAAGGTACTCAACCAAATACATACACGGGTTCTCTATAGTGTGAACCCGACTAAATGAGCTGGCGCTATAACTATGCCAGTCTCTAGAATGGCTATCACACAGCCTGTCATCCCACTGGCCGCATATCTCCCATGATCTCACCAACCATGTCAACACCCCACATGCTTGCAAAGTTTGGCCATGGTGAATCGGGGCCTTCCCCATACCATCGTACCCAAACATGCTCCGATTCGGACCAAACTTTGCAAAGCAAGTGGGGGGGACCCACTCCCACATGCTTGCAAAGTTTGGTCACAATAGGAGCATGTTTGGATTAGTAATTAGCGCCCAGTGCAGATTTTTCAAGTCTCTTGGTGCTTAAGAGGCCATGGAAATTACGGGCCTTCCCCATACCATTGACCCAAACATGCTCCGATGCGGACCAAACTTTGCAAGAATGTGGGGGGGAACCACCCCCACATGCTTGAAAAGTTTAGTCACAATCGGAGCATGTTTGGATTAGTAATTAGCACCCAGTGGGACTTTTCACAAAGTGTCTTAGCGCTTAAGAGGCCATGGAAAATTCAGGTCTTCCCCATCCCATCGTACCCAAAGATGGTGATGGGGACCAAATTTGCAAGCATGTGGGGGGGACCCACCCCCACATGCTTGCAAAGTTTGGCCATGGAAAATTTGGGCCTTCCCCATACCATCGTACCCGAACATGCCAATTAGGGGAAAAGGGAGCTCATTTTGGAGCCCTGTAAGAAATTCACTATTTTTGGATTTATTTCTCTCCTAAAAAATCTCAAAAATAATAAAATATGGAAACGTGGCTCAGAACTGTCAGTAAGGACTACCAAACTGTCAGTTCAGAAAAGAATAAGATAATCTTTTGTCTAACTAACACGATTTTGCATTAAATATCTTCTTCTTTTTTTTGTTTCCCGAAGATTCCGCATCTCTTTTGACGACGTGTGCAGGCCTCTCATAAAGAATCCATCACTGAACTTAATGATTGTATGGATACTGCCACACTTCCACGATTCATGTTACAAAAAGACTATGAGATTGACAAGCAAACTTTGCAACCTCAGAAGCACAAAAAATGGCCGATACTAGTGAGTCACAATCTCTGAAGAAGCGATTACACCATCTTCACATCGACTTAGAAGAACAATATGCTCCAACACAAAAAAGACGAAAGGATACGGTGCTGAATGCTCAACAACAGGAAAATATGAGAAGAGAAGGGCTCCAACATATTGACTTATGGTGTGATGGAAGCATATATCCAAAATGTCTAGTAAAAAACTCTACACCTCCATTTGTCAATCCAACCACACTACTGAGGTTTGCGGGCGATGGACAAAATGGACTTCTTGGTTATATTTCAGCACAGTCTGCATTTGCAGAAACATATAAAACAATGTACCTACAAGAAAAGGAGGCCAGGATTCAAGAGATAGCTATTCGTGCAAAATTGGAGCAGCAGTTGCAGAATGAAATTGAGGAGCATTCAAAGAGTAAAAAAGAGTTGACAAGATCAAGAAGGAAGAGAACCGTGCTTGGAGACAGACAACGAAGCAGGAAGATTAAAAACATTGCAAATTTGAAGGCTGGGACTGGTGGATGCAAGCGAAGAATTCAGGAAGCAAGGCTAGTTTGTAATTTTTTATTTTTTATACTAAAAAACGCTCTCAAATGACTATATCTATTTTGTCCATTAACGCAAAACAGTATTGGAAGTGTTGAATAATATAGGCATATTGTGTTGTTACTATAGGAAACTATTGGAGCCTGCAAAAGAAAATATGGATCCCAACCTTCTTCCAGTTAAACAAATGAAAGGATTGCTTTCTTGTGGTGTAGCAAAAGGTTTGATTGAAGAAAAAAAATACAAAACAATCAAACGCAATGTTGTAGAGGACTTTATATCCAATAATCAAGTTGATGGTACTACAATCCAAGAGGCTCTTGATGTTAGTGGAGTTAGCAGGAAGGGATATAGTTCGATTTTCCATGCGATATCCTCAACTTTGAGAGATCAAAGGATTAAACGAGTTTCACTGCCAAATCCAGCAACTTTATGGAAGATAAGAGGTCATTTGAATGAAAGTATAGATGAGTTTATTGGACAATATATCCATATTGAAGAATTATTTCATGGTGGTAAAGGAACCACTGTGTATGACCCTTGGAACAATATATTTGTAGATCTACAACAACTTCAAAGAAGAATGGTCGAGTTTTATGGAATAACATTTGAAGAGTGCAAAGGCATTTTGAAATTTGTTATCAAACTGGATGAGTGTGAGGTTGTAAAGGAAAAGAAAATGGAAAGGATTACTATTACATTGATGAATGGAGCACTTGATACATCATTGACTGAAGCGAGTTCGAAGTATTTTAGTGTGCAGTCGGAGAAACACATATGGTGGTTAGGCTCGTTCCAGGTATGATCATTTTTTGTTTTGTACTTGATTTTAGTCAATGTTTTCAAATCTTTTATAGTAAGACTTTTGTTTTGTATAATCACAGGTGAAGACAAAAGACCATGAAACACTAGATTGGGTGTTTCACCACACGGAAATACCAGGTGAAGACAAAAGACCATGAAACACTAGATTGGGTGTTTCACCACACGGAAATACCAAGAATAATTAAAAGACAAGTGCAAGGAGAGAATCTCCATGCTGCAGGAAAAGGTGATTTTCAAGTAGAGTGGCACATGGCGGGGGATCTTAAAACACTTAAGTGCATGTATAACGTTAGTAAAGGAGGTAACTCAAAGTCTCCTTGTCTTTACTGCAAAGAATCAGCTCAAGTAATGGATTCCAAATGGTGGAGGAGAGCACCTAATAGAGATAAAGTTGACCCTGACTTCAAGGCCATTCTTGACATTCCACTATGTAATGTTCACATATGCACATTGCATGCTCTATGTCGAATTATTGAGAAATTGGTATTTTTGTATATTGGATTTTCTTGGAAACTCTGTCCCGAAAGAAATAGAAAGGATGCTCTTCATGCATTGGAAAAAGTGTTATCTGATATAGGTCTGCATGGAGGTGATGTTCATATCACAAAGGATTTTAAAAAGTCTACCAATGGCAAGGAGGTACCAATCAAGCCCTCTATTGGTGGTGTTAAGGCAAGAAGATTCTTGTCTCGACCCAAACACAGTAGTAAGCAAGTAAGGCAAGGTAGAACAGTTTCAAGGATTAGTTATGGATTGTGGAAGCAAGTCCATAATGCCGTGAAAGATCATGAGGCAGATGGGGAAGCACGAAATGTGAAGGTAGAGGTGTGGAGGTCTCTTGATCAACTCTTCATGTTCTGTGACAATGTAACATGGACAAAGAGTGATTACAAGAACTTTGAAGAGGCAATTAAACATTTTGGGAAGTCAATGAAAGACGCGTGGACAGCCTGCAATATAACTCACTACATGGTAAAGTGATGTCTTCTTCTTTTACTTAAGTGTGATCCTCTTTTCTTTTATAACTTACTATGCATTCTTATGTCTCTGTGAAAACAACATATCATCTACAACCACCTTCCCTATTTTGTCAAAAAGTATGGATGCCCAGCAATTTGGTCTACCCAAGGCATGGAGAAGTCTCACTACATGGCACGTAATGCATTTTTTAGACACACACAACACTATGGAGGGAGTCAAAAGGCAAATAGTCTGAAGGAAGTCTTCCAATGGTTTTACTGAGGCATTCTACAAAGGCTGCATGCTAAAAGAAAAGTTGCTAGTTCCAAAGTCAAGCTTGCTTTTATTCTAGCCCAAAAGCAAAGACGAAGACAAACTTTGGACAATTCAATGGCAGCAGAGAGACATAGACAATGGAGGGATTCGAAGATATTTAGAAACCATAAATGGACAAGTAAACATGAATAGCAGTTTGTAACTTATTGGTGTTATGTCCACATGTTTTCAAACTCAATCAATAGATTTTTATTCTGTGGAACAAGTGACTCTTGGTGTTATGCCTATATGTTTTGAGACTCCATCAAAAGTATTTCTTTTGTGAAACATGTGATCTATATTAACAAGCATCAATACATCCATGAGCTACACACAAAAAATTCAATCAATACTACTTAATTATGCTAGACACACTATTGCTCCTTACCAATAAGGTACTGAGTGTCAAACGCTTTTAGAAGCTACTGAGTGTGGGAAGAGTACTGAAGTGTCGTACGATGATGGGACAAATGCAAAAGGGTACTGATCGTCCGTACGGACAAGGAACTGATGAGGATCAAAGACTTTGTACAAATCAGTTCAACTTCAACATAATGTTTGTGCTATATTTGATGACTAAATCCTATTGCTCCCAAGGCCTGCCAGTCGGAACTCTCTTTTTGAACTTGATTGGACTCTTTTTCTTCCTTGTTGGCTTGATGTCGACTGTCTGTTTATCAATGCTTGCCTCTGTTGCTTGTCTGAGAGGGGTATCCTTGTCTTCAGCTATCTCCACGTGTTCTTCTTCTTGGATTGTGTGGCCTGATGCAATCATGGGTGGCTCTCGAAACCTTATGAGCTTGTGTTTTCCATAGCCCTCCAGACATTTGGGCTCCTTAACACCACATGCTAATGCATAAGAAGTGTAAGACAAAAAGTAAGAGGCCCTAGAGGCCTGCTTATTCACATAATCCCCAAATATATCTATGGCGGACAACCTCTCTATTAAAATGATCTTTTTCTTTTGCCATGGAAGATCATGTCCACCTAAAACCCTAGACAAACATTTAAAGAAGTAAACAATGGCTTCTCCATTGTTGCTCAACTGCCTATGGTAAATCAAGATCTTAGCACTGCCTAGATCATGAATATAATGAGCTAGGCTTGACATTTTGCCAAACCCAGCTGGCCTGCTTCCACTTGTTCTCTTGAGGAATGTGTCATCCTCAATTTGTAGCTGCCACGTATCAAAAGATTGGAGTGAGACAATAATACATAACTACAAAACATTTAAACACAAGATAAAGTATTTGATTTGAAGTAATAATATCATACCTTCTCATTTTCATCAGCAACAAGAAGTTCATCTTTCCAAAGATTTATTCCTCTCCCCTCCAGTCTAGCCTCTTCTTTAAGCTTTTCCTTATGAAGTGCTGAGAGATTCATAGCTTCCTGGGTGAGCTGGAAGGTAGCTTCAAATGGCTCTTGGAAATTTTCAGCCTCTTTGAAACAAATAGTAAGGGCCTCTGCAAGATCAAAAGTTGTTTCCAAAGCTAGTAGTGAATGGTCATCCTCTATGCCAACCTCCTTGTCAAGCCTTGAAGCCTGGGCAATAAGGGAAATGGCATAGTCCTCCCTCAAATTGAACATACACTCTATATCATGGAGGAAAACATAATCTTTACCACCAATCAAGACACCTGGAAGCATGGGCACTGCATAGTTACTGCTCTGAACATCAAAATCTTCAACTGGCTGTGCTGCCATAAGAGTTTCAGTCCTCAGTTGAACAAGGTCAAGAGCAGCCACTTGCAGCCCCTCATCCTCGAGGTTGATATCTTCTTCCTACTCTACCATATTTGTTGCCACAGGAATATCCTCTTTTACCTCCACTATAGATATATCTTCTTCTTCAGCCTTCTGCCCTTGCTCTTCTAGAGATTGCTGATGAAAGACAATGTACATAAGGAATGCCATGGTTTCCTCAAGCACTCTACACTTTCTGGTGTGCAAGTTACAGCTGAATTTATATTCCTCAGGCAGGCTGTCAAATCTTCTATTCACATGGTACCTCAGCCTGTCAATGGAGACAATATGATTTATATGCACAAAAACCTTTTCACCTTCCACAATTCTTCCTACCTCTGTCAGTTGTTTGAAGGTATCCCAATGGTCTGAAAGAAAATCTCTGTGATGCTCCAAAACAAAGCTCATAGTGAACTCCCTGCTGAAAATACCGTGGTATATGTGGAAGTTCCTCTGAGCCTTGCACTTGTGAAGAAAGTCAAATAGGAGCAAATCTGGAGATTTGTCCTCTTCTGGTTCCCTTTGTTTTGAAAGGGAAGACTCACCTTTCTGCTCTAGTCTCTTACTTTTGCCTGAACAAAAATTTATATATCATGAATTCTATATGCTGACATATGCAATCAGGTAATGTATAGGATATCACCAAACAACTCTCTTCATGAGCACACATGAATCACCTGGTGATTGCTGTGGTATGAGTATAGCAGCAGAAAAGTCCAGCTTCCTCTTGAAAGGAGGGGCCTGAGAATCAACTATTCCAAAGCAAAAACTTTTCTCATCATCAAGAAAGAAATCCCCAGGGACATAGAAAGCAGAACAATGAGGAAGAAGTGAAAACCAAAAGGGACACAAGAATTTTCAAGAAAACGCGATGCAGGACCATTTGGAAAATGTCAAGTACTCTCCTCGCATTTTGTTGCAAATTCTCCATTTCTATGGACATCCATCTCCAATCAAATGCTAGGAACATCTTACAATGTTCTGGATAGTAAATGATACTAGGAGGAATTCCCCAGGGCAAAAGAGAGCAAAACAAAGAGGAAGAAATAAAAACTAAAACTAATATCAGAATTTGTAAGAAAACGTGATTTGGACCATTTGGAAAATGTAAAGCACTCTCCTCGCATTTTGTTGCAAAATTCTAAGTCCTATTCATATCCATCTCTAATCAAATCCTAGGGTGATGTACCAGATTCCTAGGCAGTAAGATTCAAGAATTCTATAGATGGAAGAAATATATATCAGAAAACATTGAAAAGAATATAGATCTCTGACCTTTCTTTTCCTCTTCCATACTGTTGGTGGAGTTGCCCTGGTGATTCTCTTGCTCTCTTCCAAACTTGAGCTACAGTCTAGGTAACCTGGAGATCTGGCAGTGGTAGTAGTCTTCAGACAGGTTGCAGAGTGGATGGAGTGTGTTGGGTAGGAAGTGATCAGAGGGGGAAGGAAAAGGATGATGGGAGGGTGCTGGCAGGGATGGAAGACGGGGAGGGAAGAGTGTTAATGGATCTGATTATGAAATCATGATTGGCACAATTTCCAAGGCAAAAAGTGACTTTCACACGTGTCAAATTTCAAATTCCAAAAGATCTGGGTGGGACCCACACGTGTGAAAAAACGACTTCATTTCACACGTGTGGTATTTAATAGCTACTTTATTTGTATTTTGCAATAATCTATTCTCCTAACTCAGCTCTCTTGCATCTCTACCTCCCTACTCTACACCATCAACATCCTGACCAGCAGCACAGGTTCATCCCCAGCACAGGTTCATCCCCAGCACAGGATACTCATCACCAGCATAGCACACCTACAAATAGCTTCCAGGTCAGTAAGACACTCTATTTCCTTCTCTTCTTGTTTAATAGTATATTAGGGTAAGGTATTGATTGATGTGATGTAGCTTAGATATTATGATAAATCTTATATGCGTTTCTTAGCTTTTTCCACTGCAAGGAGAAGCAGGAAGACTTTTTAATTGGGCTTGTTGAGTGAGAGCTTGATCACTTCTTGCCTTCTATAGACTCAATCCATCTTGCACCAAGTTGTAAACACACTGAAATGACTGAAGACATGCTCCAATATGCTGCCTCAAGAATTTGCAGTAAAACGCGAGGAGGGGGCTTTAGGAATCTCAAACAGCCCAAATCGCATTTTGTTGCAAATTTGAAACTGCTACTTCATCCACCCCTATCATTGTGATTTTGTGTCTTTCTAGGCTATTCAAGGCTGTATACTCCTTGCATAAACTCAATCCATATTGTTTGTAGTTGTAAAGACAGAGAATTCACTGTAGGAATGCAATAGCATGTTGTTTCAAGTATTTGCAGAAAAACGCGATGGTGAGCTGTTAGAAATTTCAAATTATCATAATCGCGTTTTGTTACAAATTATTAAATTTTGCTTTATCCAATTTGTCATTGCCTTCTTTTATCATTCCATGTTCTCCATGGTTGTAATCTTTTTCCATTGCTTTGTATGCAGCTTTTCAAAGTGATGGCAAGAACCAAGGCAACTGCAAGGAGGGCTGGCAAGGGGCCAGGGCTTGCAGCAGCAGCAGCTAGGGCAGATATCAAGGAATCTAGTGTGCCTCCCAAAGGGAAGAGTTGCACATGGCAGGAAGGGGAAGCCAATGAGCATGCTCCAGCAAAAGTCCAAGAGATTAAAACATTCTGCAGGTGTGCTAAAGGAGATCAGGAAGCAACAAAAAGCTATAGGCTTTGTAATCCCCAAGGCACCTTTTCAGAGACTAGTGAGAGAAATATGTGATAGTTGGCACCTTGGTTTCAGGTGGAACAGGACTGCCATTCTTTCCTTACAGGAAATGGCAGAGGATTACTTGGAGAAATACTTTGAAGATGCAATGCTTGTAGCAGCCCATGCTCACAGGGTAACTCTGATGCCCAAGGACTTCAACACTTTGTCTAGAGTGAGATGGAGGTATGACAAGCTGGTACATCTTGTGGAATGGCAGGACATAAAAATGAGAGACATATTATTAATTCCACCTACAAGGAAATTGAAGGTAGATAAGGTGAAGGTTGTTGAAGTGACCCACTCAAAGAGCACCAGAGGGAAAGCTGCTTATGAGGAGTCACTGAAGCAGCAAATAGAAGAATCCAAATCTACTATAGATGTGGAGACTGTACAGATGGAGCTGCAGATACAGAGAAGGTTGCAGGAGCTGGGCCCTAACATAGTTGTCCATATTGAAGATGAAACTTCAGAGAATAATTTTGACTTGACAAAAACATGCTTGGCAGCATTGGCTCATAAGAATGAGTATTGCTCAGATACTATCATTCTTGCAATGCTTTAGTATGTGTCTTTTATTTTACATTTTTTTGCAAAACAATCCTTATTGTACCTCCTCCTTTACACCTTACCCTAATTATTGTTTTGTCCAATGTAGCATGATGAGAAGCTGGCTGAACCATGCTGTACAGCATACAGTTCATATTATTGATCCTGCAATTTCCTTCAAGTTAAGAGATCCAAAGGAAACTCCCATGGATATTTCCAATTGGTTCAGACACTGTGATTTTGATCATGTTGATATTTTACTACTTCCATACCATAACAAGTATGTGGCTGACTGCTTCTTTTGGGATTTTTCTTCAAGATTGAGAACTCTTGTAGCCTTTGATTTCTTAATGCTTTATTCCTTATGCAGTGACCACTAGAGCTTTGCTTCTATTGACATCCAGCAGAAGCAATGATTTTTATTCAACTTTGCTCCCATGGGGACCAAACTTTAGAAGCATGTGGGGGGGGGCACCCCCACCTGCTTGCAAAGTTTGGTCACAATCGGAGCATGTTTGGATTAGTAATTAGCGCCTAGTGTGGATTTTTCAAGTCTCTTGGTGCCAATGGAAAATCCGGGCCTTCCCTATACCATCGTAGCCAAACATGCTCCGATGGGGACCAAACTTTGCAAGCAAGTGGGGGGAGCCCTCCTCCACATGCTTGCAAAATTTGGTCACAATCGAATCATGTTTGGATTAGTAATTAGTGCCCAGTGCGGATTTCTCAAGTCTCTTGGTGCTTAAGAGGCCATGGAAAATCCGGGCCTTTCCCATAACATCGTACTCAGACATGCTTTGATGGGGACCATGCTTTGCAATCATGTGGGGGGGATACCCCCACAAAATTTTGTCCCCAGGTTCACCCCCACATGTTTGCAAAGTTTGGTCACAATCAAAGCCTGTTTACATTAGTAATTAGCGTCCAGTGCAAATTTTTCAAGTTTCTTACTGCTTAAGAGGCCATTGAAAATCCGGGCCTTCCCCATACCATCGTACGCAAACATGCTCCGATGGGGACTAGACTTTGCAAGCATGTGGGGGGGACCCACCCTCTCATGCTTTCAAAGTTTGGCCATGGAAATCTGTTCCTTCCCTATACCATCGTACCTTAACATGCTCTAATGGGGACCAAACTTTGCAAGCATGTCGAGGGGGCCACTCCCACATGCTTGCAAAGTTTGGTCATGATCCGAGCATGTTTGGGTTTACTTAGTAATTATCACCCAATGTGTATTTTCAATGGCCTCTTAAAAAAGCATAAAGTTTTGAAGTCTCTTGGTGGTTAAGAGGCCATGGAAAATCCGGGCCTTCCCTATACCATCGTACCCAAACATGCTCCGCTGGGGACTAAACTTTACAAGCATGTGGGGAGGGGGGACACCCCCACATGCTCGCAAAGTTTGGTCACAATCGAATCATGTTTGGATTAGTAATTAGCGCCCAGTGCGGATTTTTCAAGACTTTTGGTTTTTAAGAGGCCATGAAAATCCGGGCCTTCCCCATACCATCGTACCCAAACATGCTCCGATGGGGATCCAACTTTGCAAGAATGTGGTGGGGAACCACCCCCACATGCTTGCAAAGTTTGGTCATAATCGAATCATGTTTGGATTAGTAATTAGCGCGGCCCAGTGCGGATTTTTCAAGTGTCTTGGTGCTTAAGAGGCCATGGAAAATTTGGGTCTTCCCCATCCTATCGTAGTAGCCAAAGATGCTCCATGAGGACCAAACTTTGCAAGCATGTGGGGGGGATCCATCCCCACATGCTTGCAAAGTTTTGCCATGGAAAATTTAGGCCTTCCCCATACCATCGTACCGAAACATGCTCCGATGGGGACCAAACTTTGCAAGCATGTGGGGGGGATTCACCCCCACATGCTTGCACAGTTTGGTCATGATCGAAGCATGTTTGGGTTAGTAATTAGAGCCCAGTGTGGATTTTCAATGGCCTCTTAATAAGCAGCAAGTTTTATAGTCTCTTGGTGCTTAAGAGGCCATGGAAAATCCGGGCCTTCCTTATACCATCATACCCAAACATGCTCCGATGGGGACCAAACTTTGCAGTCATGTGGGGGGGATTCACCCCCACATGCTTGAAAAATTTGGTCACAATCGGAGCATGTTTGGATTAGTGATTAGCGCCCGGTGCGGATTTTTCAAGTCTCTTGGAGGCCATGGAAAATCCGGGACTTCCCCATACGATTTGGTCACATGCTTGCAAAGTTTGGTCACAATCAGAGCATGTTTGCATTAGTAATTAGCGCCCAGTGCGGATTCTTCAAGTTTATTGATGCTTAAGAGACTATTGAAAATCCAAGCCTTCCCCATACCATCGTACCCAAACATGCTCGGATGGGGACCAGACTTTGCAAGCATGTGGGGGGGACCCACTGCGGCCTGATGCTTGCAAAGTTTGGCCATGGAAAATTCGAGGCTTCCCCATACCATCGTACCACCCAAACATGCTCCGATGGGGACTAAACTTTGCAAGCATGTCGGGGGGGGGCCCACCCCCACATGCTTGCAAAGTTTGGTCATGATCGGAGCATGTTTGGGTTAGTAATTAGTGCCTAGTGCAGATTTTCAATGGCCTCTTAAGCAGTAAGTTTTGAAGTCTTGGTGCTTAAAGAGACCATGGAAAATCCGAGCCTTCCCTATACCATCGTACCCAAACATGCTCCGATGGGGACCAAACTTTGCAAGCATGCTTGCAAAGTTTGGTCTCGTAATCAAATTTTGGATTATTAATTTAGCGCCCAGTGCGTATTTTTCAAGTCTCTTGGTGCTTAAGAGGCCATGGAAAATCTGGGCCTTCCCCATACCAGCGTACACAAACATGCTCCGATGGGGACCCAACTTTGCAAGAATGTGGGGGGAACTACCCCCACATGCTTGCAAAGTTTGGTAACAATCGAAGCATGTTTAGATTAGTAATTAGTGCTTAGTGCGGATTTTTCAAGTGTTTTGGTGCTTAAGAGGCCACGAAAAATTCGGGTTCTTCCCCATCCCATTGTACCCAAAGATGCTCCAATGAGAACCAAACTTTGCAAGCATGTGGCAGGACCCACCCCCACATGCTTGCAAAGTTTGGCCATGGAAAATCCGGGGCTTTCCCACACCATTGTCTTGAAACATGCTCCGATTTGAGGACCAAACTTTGCAAGCATGTGGAGGGGCCCACCCTCTCTTGCTTGCAAAGTTTGGTGACAATCGGAGCATGTTTGGATTAGTAATTAGTGCCCAGTGCGGATTTTTCAAGTCTCTTGGTGCTTAAGAGGCCATGGAAAATCCGGGCATTCCCTATACCATCGTACCTAAACATGCTCCGATGGGGACCAAACTCTGCAAGCATGTGGGGGGGCCCAACCCCCACATGCTTGCAAAGTTTGATCACAATCGAATCATGTTTGGATTAGTAATTAGTGCCGAGTGCGAATTTTTCAAGTCCCTTGTTGGTGCTTAAGAGGCCATGGAAAATCCGGGTCTTCCCCATAACATCGTAACCCAGACATGCTCTGATGGGGACCAAACCTTGCAAGCATGTGGGGGGGATCCACCCCCACATGCTTGCAAAGTTTGGTCACAATCAGAGCATGTTTGGATTAGTAATTAGCACCGAGTGCAGATTTTTCAAGTTTCTTGCTCCTTAAGAGGCCATTGAAAATCTGGGCCTTCCCCATACCATCGTACCCAAACATGCTCCGATGGGGACCAGGCTTTGCAAGCATGTGCAAGGGACCCACCCCCACATGCTTGCAAAGTTTGGCCATGGAAAATCCGGGCCTTCCCCATACCATCGTACCAAAACATGCTCCGATGGGTACCAAACTTTGCAAGCATGTGAAGGAGACCCACCCCTACATGCTTGCAAACTTTGGTCATGATCGGAGCATCTTTAGGTTAGTAATTAGCGCCCAGTGCGAATTTTTCAAATCTCTTGGTGCTTAAGAGGCCATGGAAAATTCGGGCCTTCCCCATACCATCGTACCCAAACATGCTCCAATGGGGACTAAACTTTACAAGAATGTGATGGGGGGGGCCACCCCCACTTTCTTGCAAAGTTTCGTCACAATCGTAGCATGTTTAAATTAGTAATTAGCACCCACAGTGCAGATTTTTCAAGTCTCTTGGTGCTTAAGAGGCCATGGAAAATCTGGGCCTTCCCCATACCATCGTACCCAAACATGCTCCAATGGGGACCAAACTTTACAAGCATGTGGGGGAGCCCACCCCCACTTGGTTGCAAAGTTTGGTCACAATTAGAGCATGTTTGGATTAGTAATTAGCACCCAGTGTAGATTTTTCAAGTCTCTTGGTGCTTAAGAGGCCATGGAAAATCCGGGCCTTCCCTATACCATCGTACCCAAACATACTCCGATCGCGACCAAACTTTGCAAGCATGTGGGGGGGGTGGGACACCCCCACATGATTGGAATGTTTGGTAACAATCGAATCATGTTTGGATGAGTAATTAGCACCTATTGCGGATTATTCAAGTCTCTTGGTGCTTAAGAGGCCATGGAAAATCCGGGCCTTCCCCATACCATCGTACCCAAACATGCTCCAATGTGGACCCAACTATGCAAGAATGTGGGGGGGAACCTTCCCCACATGCTTGCAAAGTTTGGTCACAATCGAAGCATGTTTGGATTATTAATTAGTGCCTAGTTCGGATTTTTCAAGTGTCTTGGTGCTTAAGAGGCCACGAAAAATCCTGGTCTTCCCCATCCCATCGTACCGAAAGATGCTCCGATGAGGACCAAACTTTGCAAGCATGTGGGCGGCGGGACCCACCCCCACATGCTTGCAATGTTTGGCCATGGAAAATCTGGGC
Source organism: Cibotium barometz (assembly GCF_041138505.1). Taxonomy (NCBI): domain Eukaryota; kingdom Viridiplantae; phylum Streptophyta; class Polypodiopsida; order Cyatheales; family Cibotiaceae; genus Cibotium; species Cibotium barometz. Next base: position 8,707,033 of record NC_141058.1, read on the forward strand.
CTTCCCCACACCATCGTACCGCAACATGCTCCGATGGGGACTAAACTTTGCAAGCATGTGGGGGGGATCCATTCTTACATGCTTGCAAATTTTGGTCATGATCGGAGCATGTTTAGATTAGTAATTAGCGCCCAGTGCGGATTTTTCAAGTCTCTAGATGCTTAAGAGGAGGCCATGGAAAATCCGGGCCTTCCCTATACCATCGTACCCAAACATGCTCCGATGGGGACCAAACTTTGCAAGCATCTGGGGGGCCCACCCCCACATGCTTGCAAAGTTTGGTCATAATCGAATCATGTTTGGATTAGTAATTAGCGCCCAGTGCGGATTTTTCAAGTCTTCTCTTGGTAATTACGAGGTCATGGAAAATCCGGACCTTCCCCATAACATCATAGTCAGACATGCTCCGATGGGGACCAAACTTTGCAAAGATGTGGGGGGCATCCACCCCCACATGCTTGCAAAGTTTGGTCACAATCAGAGCATGTTTGCGTTAGTAATTAATGCACAGTGCAGATTTTTCAAGTTTCTTGCTGCTTAAGAGGCCATTGAAAATCCGGGCCTTCCCCTTTCCATTGTACCCAAACATGCTGCGATGGGGACCAAACTTTGTAAACATGTGGGGGGGACCCACCCCCTCATGCTTTCAAAGTTTGGCCATGGAAAATCCGGGCCTTGCCCATACCATCGTACCTAAACATGCTTTGATGGGAACCAAACTTTCCAAGCATATGGGGGGGACCCACCCCCACATGCTTGCAAAGTTTGGTCATGATCGTTTGGGTTAGTAATTAGCGTCCAGTGGGGATTTTCAATGGCCTCTTAAAGCAGTAAGTTTTGAAGTCTCTTGGTTCTTAAGAGGCCATGGAAAATCTGGGCCTTCCCTATATCATCGTACCTAAACATGCTCCGCTGGGGAACAAAGCATGTGGGGGGCCCATCCCCACATGCTCGCAAAGTTTGGGCACAATCGAATCATGTTTGGATTAGTAATGAGCGCCCAGTGCAGATTTTTCAAGTCTCTTGGTGCTTAAGAGGCCATGAAAAATCCGGGCCTTCTCCATACTATTGTACCCAAACATGCTCCGCTGGGTACCAAACTTTGCAAGCATGTGGGGGGGACCCACCCCCACATGCTTGCAAAGTTTGGTCACAATTCGAGCATGTCTGGGTTAGTAATTAGCGCCCAGTGTGGATTTTTCAAGTCTCTTGGTGCTTAAGAGGCCATGGAAAATCCGGGCTTTCCCCATACCATCGTACCAAAACGTGCTCCGATGGGGACCAAACTTTGCAAGAATGTGGGGGGGAACCACCCCCACATGCGTGCAAAGTTTGGTCACGATCAGAGCATGTTTGGATTAGTAATTAGTACCCAGTGCAGATTTTTCAAGTCTCTTGGTGCTTAAGAGGCCATGGAAAGTCCAGGTCTTTCCCATCCCATTGTACCCAAACATGTTTCAATGGGGACCAAACTTTGCAAGCATGTGGGGGGACACACCTCCACATGCATGGAAAGTTTGGCCATGGAAAATCCGGGCCTTCCCCATACCATCATACCCAAACATGCTCCGATATGGGGACCAAACTTTGCAAGCATGTGGGGGGGACCCACCCCCACATGCTTGCAAAGTTTGGGCATGATCGAAGTATCTTTGGGTTAGTTATTAGCGCCCAGTGCGGATTCTTCAAGTTTCTTGGTGCTCAAGATGCCATGGAAAATCCGGGCCTTCCCCATACTATCGTACCCAAACATCCTCCGATGGGGAACAAACTTTGTAAGCATATTTGGGGGACCCACCCACTCATGCTTGCAAAGTTTGGTTATAATCGGAGCATGTTGGATTAGTAATTAGTGGCCAGTGCAGATTTTGAAGTCTCTTGGTGCTTAAAGGCCATGGAAAATCCAGGCCTTCCCCATACCATCGTACCCAAACATGCTCCGATGGGGACCAAACTTTGCAAGCATGTGGGGTGGCCCACCCTCACATGCTTGAAAAGTTTGGTCATAATCGGATCAAATTTGGTGATAATCGGATCAAGTTTGGATTAGTAATTAGTGCCCAGTGAGGATTTTTCAAGTCTCTTGGTGCTTAAGAGGTCATGGAAAATCCGGGCCTTCCCCTTAACATCGTACCTAGACATGTGGGAGGGATCCACTACCACATGCTTGCAAAGTTGTTCACAATTAGAGCATGTTTGCATTAGTAATTAGCATGCCCAGTGTGGATTTTTCAAGTTTCTTGCTGCTTAAGAGGCCATTGAAAATCTAGGCCTGCCCCATACCATCGTACCCAAATATGCTCTGATGTGGACCAAACTTTGCAAGCATGTGGGGGGGACCCACCCCCCCTGATGCTTGCAAAGTTTGGCCATGGAAAATGCGGGCCTTTCCCATACCATCGTACCCAAACATGCTTCGATTGGGGACCAAACTTTACAAGCATGTGGCAGGGACCCACCCCCACATGCTTGCAAAGTTTGGTCATGATCGGAGCATGTTTGGGTTAGTAATTAGTGCCAGTGCGAATTTTCAATGGCCTCTTAAGCAGCAAGTTTTGGCCATGGAAAATCTGGACCTTCCCTATACCATTGTACCCAAACATGCCCTGCTGGGTACTAAACTTTGCAAGCATGTGGGGGGGCCCACCCCCACATGCTCGCAAAGTTTGGTCACAATAGATTCATGTTTGGATTAGAAATTAGCGCGCCCAGTTTGGATTTTTCAAGTCTCTTGGTGCTTAAGAGGCCATGGAAAATCCGGGCCTTCCCCATACCATCGTACCCAAACATGCTCCGATGGGGACCCCACTTTGCAAGGATGTGGGAGGGAACCACCCCCATATGCTTGCAAAGTTTGGTCACAATCGAAGCATGTTTGGATTAGTAATTAGCGCCCAGTGCGGATTTTTCAAGTCTCTTGCTTAAGAGGCCATGGAAAATCCGAGCCTTCCCAATACCATCATACCCAGACATGCTCCGATTGGGACCAAACTTTGCAAGCATGTGGGGGGGGGGCACCCCCACAAGCTTGCAAAGTTTGGCCATGGAAAATCCGGGCCTTACCCATACCATCGTACTGAAACATGCTCCGATGGGGACCAAACTTGGCAAGCATGTGGGGCGGACCAACCTCTACATTCTTGCAAACTTTGGTCATGATCGGAGCATGTTTGGGTTAGTAATTAGCGCCCAGTGCGAATTTTTAAAGTCTCTTGGTGCTTAAGAGGCCATGGAAAATCCGGGCCTTCCCCATACCATCATACCCAAACATGCTCCAATGCGGACCAAACTTTAGAAGCATGTGGGGGGGCCCACCCCCACCTGCTTGCAAAGTTTGGTCACAATCGGAGCATGTTTGGATTAGTAATTAGCGCCCAGTGTGGATTTTTCAAGTCTCTTGGTGCCAATGGAAAATCCGGGCCTTCCCTATACCATCGTAGCCAAACATGCTCCGATGGGGACCAAACTTTGCAAGCAAGTGGGGGGAGCCCTCCCCCACATGCTTGCAAAATTTGGTCCCAATCGAATCATGTTTGGATTAGTAATTAGTGCCCAGTGCGGATTTCTCAAGCCTCTTGGTCATTAAGAGGCCATGGAAAATCCGGGCCTTTCCCATAACATCGTACTCAGACATGCTTCGATAGGGACCATGCTTTGCAATCATGTGGGGGGGATACCCCCACAAAGTTTTGTCCCCAGGTTCACCCCCACATGCTTGCAAAGTTTGGTCACAATCAAAGCCTGTTTACATTAGTAATTAGCATCCAGTGCAGATTTTTCAAGTTTCTTACTGCTTAAGAGGCCATTGAAAATCCGGGCCTTCCCCATACCATCGTACGCAAACATGCTGCGATGGGGACCAGACTTTGCAAGCATGTGGGGGGGACCCACCCTCTCATGCTTTCAAAGTTCGGCCATGGAAAATCTGGGCCTTTCCTATACTATAATACCTTAACATGCTCTAATGGGGACCAATCTTTGCAAGCATGTCGGGGGGCCCACTCCCACATGCTTGCAAAGTTTGGTCATGATTGGAGCATGTTTGGGTTTACTTAGTAATTATCACCCAATGTGTATTTTCAATGGCCTCTTAAGCATAAAGTTTTGAAGTCTCTTGGTGGTTAAGAGGCCATGGAAAATCCGGGCCTTCCCTATACCATCGTACCCAAACATGCTCTGCTGGGGACTAAACTTTACAAGCATGTGGGGAGGGGGGACACCCCCACATGCTCGCAAAGTTTGGTCACAATCGAATCATGTTTGGATTAGTAATTAGCGCCTAGTGCGGATTTTTCAAGACTTTTGGTTTTTAAGAGGCCATGAAAATCCGGGCCTTCCCCATATCATCGTACCCAAACATGCTCCGATGGGGATCCAACTTTGCAAGAATGTGGTGGGGAACCACCCCCACATGCTTGCAAAGTTTGGTCACGATTGAATCATGTTTGCGGATTTTTCAAGTGTCTTGGTGCTTAAGAGGCCATGGAAAATTTGGGTCTTCCCCATCCTATCGTAGTAGCCAAAGATGCTCCATGAGGACCAAAATTTGCAAGCATGTGGGGGGGATCCATCCCCACATGCTTGCAAAGTTTGGCCATGGAAAATGCTTGCAAAGTTTGGGCATGGAAAATGCAGGCCTTCCCCATACCATCGTACCGCAACATGCTCCGATGGGGACCAAACTTTGCAAGCATGTGGGGGGATTCACCCCCACATGCTTGCACAGTTTGGTCATTATCGGAGCATGTTTGGGTTAGTAATTAGAGCCCAGTGTGGATTTTCAATGGCCTCTTAAGCAGCAAGTTTTATAGTCTCTTGGTGCTTAAGAGGCCATGGAAAATCCGGGCCTTCCTTATACCATCGTACCCAAACATGCTCCGATGGGGACCAAACTTTGCAGTCATGTGGGGGGGATTCACCCCCACATGCTTGAAAAATTTGGTCACAATCGGAGCATGTTTGGATTAGTGATTAGCGCCCGGTGTGGATTTTTCAAGTCTCTTGAAGGCCATGAAAAATCCGGGACTTCCCCATACGGGTCACATGCTTGCAAAGTTTGGTCACAATCAGATCATGTTTGCATTAGTAATTAGCACCCAGTGCGGATTCTTTAAGTTTATTGATGCTTAAGAGACCATTGAAAATCCAAGCCTTCCCCATACCATCATACCCAAACATGCTCGGATGGGGACCAGCAGACTTTGCAAGCATGTGGGGGGGACCCACTGCCTGATGCTTGCAAAGTTTGGCCATGGAAAATTCGGGCCTTCCCCATACCATCGTACCACCCAAACATGCTCCGATGGGGACTAAACTTTGCAAGCATGTCGGGGGGGCCCACCCCCACATGCTTGCAAAGTTTGGTCATCATCAGAGCATGTTTGGGTTAGTAATTAGTGCCCAGTGTAGATATTCAATGGCCTCTTAAGCAGCAAGTTTTGAAGTCTTGGTGCTTAAAGAGGCCATGGAAAATCCGAGCCTTCCCTATACCATCGTACCCAAACATGCTCCGATGGGGACCAAACTTTGCAAGCATGCTTGCAAAGTTTGGTCTCGCAATCGAATTTTGGATTATTAATTTAGCGCCCAGTGCGTATTTTTCAAGTCTCTTGGTGCTTAAGAGGCCATGGAAAATCTGGGCCTTCCCCATACCAGCGTACACAAACATGCTCCGATGGGGACCCAACTTTACAAGAATGTGGGGGGAACTACCCCCACATGCTTGCAAAGTTTGGTAACAATCGAAGCATGTTTAGATTAGTAATTAGCGCTTAGTGCGGATTTTTCAAGTGTTTTGGTGCTTAAGAGGCCACGAAAAATCCGGGTTCTTCCCCATCCCATCGTACCCAAAGATGCTCCAATGAGAACCAAACTTTGCAAGCATGTGGCAGGACCCACCCCCACATGCTTGCAAAGTTTGGCCATGGAAAATCCGGGGCTTCCCCACACCATTGTCTTGAAACATGCTCCGATGAGGACCAAACTTTGCAAGCATGTGGGGAGGCCCACCCTCTCTTGCTTGCAAAGTTTGGTGACAATCAGAGCATGTTTGGATTAGTAATTAGCGCCCAGTGCGGATTTTTCAAGTCTCTTAGTGCTTAAGAGGCCATGGAAAATCTGGGCATTCCCTATACCATCGTACCCAAACATGCTCCCGCCGATGGGAACCAGACTCTCCAAGCATGTGGGGGGGCCCAACCCCCCACATGCTTGCAAAGTTTGATCATAATCGAATCATGTTTGGATTAGTAATTAGTGCCGAGTGCGGATTTTTCAAGTCCCTTGGTGCTTAAGAGGCCATGGAAAATCCGGGTCTTCCCCATAACATCGTAACCCAGACATGCTCTGATGGGGACCAAACCTTGCAAGCATGTGGGGGGGATCCACCCCCACATGCTTGCAAAGTTTGGTCACAATCAGAGCATGTTTAGATTAGTAATTAGCACCCAGTGCAGATTTTTCAAGTTTCTTGCTCCTTAAGAGGCCATTGAAAATCTGGGCCTTCCCCATACCATCGTACCCTAACATGCTCCGATGGGGACCAGGCTTTGCAAGCATGTGCGGGGGACCCACCCCCACATGCTTGCAAAGTTTGGCCATGGAAAATCCGGGCCTTCCCCATACCATCGTACCAAACACATGCTCCGCCGATGGGTACCAAACTTTGCAAGCATGTGAAGGGGACCCACCCCTACATGCTTGCAAACTTTGGTCATGATCGGAGCATGTTTGGGTTAGTAATTAGCGCCCAGTGTGAATTTTTCAAGTCTCTTGGTGCTTAAGAGGCCATGGAAAATTCGGGCCTTCCCCATACCATCGTACCCAAACATGCTCCGATGGGGACCAAACTTTACAAGCATGTGGGGGGGGCCCACCCCCACTTTCTTGCAAAGTTTCGTCACAATCGTAGCATGTTTAAATTAGTAATTAGCGCCCAGTGCAGATTTTTCAAGTCTCTTGGTGCTTAAGAGGCCATGGAAAATCTGGGCCTTCCCCATACCATCATACCCAAACATGCTCCGATGGGGACCAAACTTTACAAGCATGTGGGGGGGCCCACCCCCACTTGGTTGCAAAGTTTGGTCATAATTAGAGCATTTTTGGATTAGTAATTAGCACCCAGTGTGGATTTTTCAAGTCTCTTGGTGCTTAAGAGGCCATGGAAAATCCGGGCCTTCCCTATACCATCGTACCCAAACATACTTCGATTGCGACCAAACTTTGCAAGCATGTGGGGGGGTGGGACACCCCCACATGATTGGAATGTTTGGTAACAATCGAATCATGTTTGGATGAGTAATTAGCACCTATTGTTGCAGATTATTCAAGTCTCTTGGTGCTTAAGAGGCCATGGAAAATCCGGGCCTTCCCCATACCATAGTACCCAAAACATGCTCCAATGTGGACCCAAGTATGCAAGAATGTGGGGGGGAACCTTCCCCACATGCAAAGCTCATACAACCAGTGAATTTGCATTTCATTCAGGAAAAATAGGCCTAGATAGCTTATGAAGAAATTGTAGAGGACTCTAAGCTAAGTGCTATCCTTAACAGCAACACCAAAGATGTTCACCAAAATGAATAATCACCTTGCATGAGGGGAGACGAAGTGAAGATGCAAGGGTCGATCCTCGGGGGCATGCACTTAGCCAACTCTATGAGGATTAACTCCTTGATGTGAAGCCACCAGGGGCTCACTCCACCACCACTTGTGTAACTCAGGGTCTTTTGCGCATGAGTCATGTCATTAAGTGGTGTTGCCACCACCCTGATCACACCCAAATCATTCGGAGTCCCATGGTTGGATTAGTGGTCATTGAAGGCTCTCAAGGGCCTCTATAAAGAAATTCCTTGATTAGATGGATAATTTTGCATTTTACACAATTCAATTTTGGGTGTTGAGTATTTTGCAGGTTCATTACATTAATCTTGTGAGAAAACTCAACCACACAATGAGGTCCTTGGCAGTGATAGCATTGCAATAGGGCTCTCCTTGTTGTGGCATTAATCTCATTGCCCTTCCATTACACATTGTAGCTTGGAACATTGGCACTGGTGTGTTTTTCTTACATTATAAAATACTCCGAGGTTACCTCCCAAATGTCATCTAAATCCTCCATGTTTTTTCGAGGTTCCTATGCATATTCCCCTTCTTTTGGCACCTCTTCAATGATAATTTGGTTAATTGGTATTATTTGAGGTGCCAATGGTTGTGCCGATAGGATATGTAGCGGTATAGGCATTTTGGGTACTCTATACATTTCGCTTGTCTGGTTTTGCATGTTTGATAAAATTTCCCCTAGAGCATGCCCTTGCTCAGATGATGCAAGTAAAGCTAACTGTTGCTGTGTAGAAGACAAATGGAGGTACTTGTAGTTGTTGTCTGACATGGGTACCCACACATACTCGTATCATGGTTCCCAAGTCCCATACAATGTGTGCAATACATCAATGGGTGAGGCCTAAACTAAGAACACTCAGTGCTCATGTGATTTTGTTGACATATTAAGCACCATATCTTGAAACTCTTGTCTTGGATATAGATGTTGGTGGTTAATGGGCACATCCCTCACCTCCTTTAGATTTAGCTTATCTAGAAGCACAATGCTTAGCTAATCTAAGCTCATATCCCTTAATCATCTTTCTGAAGTTGTCACGCTTGTTTGGCCCGACACATGCGATGGAGTTCTCAAAGTGACACATTTGGTGTCATTAGGTTGTGGTAACACAAGCATGTTATCCTCAAAGTTGATGGCTAGTTTGCAATAGTCATTAAGTGATATCGGCTAGTTTGCAATAGTCATTAAGTGATATTGGCTTGGCTAATAATTAGTCATGCATCCTCATGTCCCTTACTCCCCTACAAAAGAAGCATGGCAGCAATCGCTCATTTGTTAACCTCTCCTCGGGCTTACACCTTGAGTTTAAATTTTTAGACATGAGATATAATCTCTCATAGACTCATACTTAATTGTGTATAATTGAGCCACACAGCTCCACTTATCTCCACTTTGAGCACACTCTAAAGCCGTGCAAAATTAATCCTATCTTTTGGCTTAAGCGATTGATAACATTGGTATGATTTTCATTATAGTGTAAGGGAGAACACAAATATTTTCATTTGGTCACTGATTGGACCACAAGTTTTGTACACACTGAGTCAATTATTTTGAGGTTTTGTATAACATCACCATCCCTTGAGAAACTTTTCATTAATCTTGCCACATGATTGGGCTTGATCAGTGTTTCTCTTTGTGGTGCCAAGTGTAGTACCTAACTCCCTAGCAACAAACTTCCTATTTCTTCAACCATTCTTAATAGGTTAGTATGTGTTGTGACTCCCATGTGAGGGGTTTCTCTAATTGGCTCCCTTGGTGGGGCCTCATATGTCCCATCCCTGCGTCGACCTCTTGCAGCTCTAGCATGTGGATTTACATGTACCCTTGGGTCAGGTGTGGTATTGGAATAACTCCCACATTCCTATTCCCATCATCATCCAAGATTGCTTCTCCATGTTTCCCTCTTGTAAATAACATTCCTCTCATGTACTCCTAGAACTTTGGGGTGCTCTGAGAGGGATTAGGTCTTCCAAAGACTCCTCTGGAATGGTTTTAACTGGACAAATGTGTATTTGCACAAAATTGAAATTATCAGGTTTGTAATTTCTAGATTTTTACAGAATCACAGACATGATCACAATAGAATTCATGGAAATTTTTTTGTTTATTCTTAGTTGTTTTACTGCTGCCCCTAGTGTTAAGGACGCCTTAGAAGTACCCCTGAACACTTGTCCTGATGATACTCAAGGTCTCCAGTTGATGTGATCCTACAGGGCTCAGAATCACGACCATGATCCTCTACAAAATTACAGGGTGATGATCTTCACCCAAAAAAGTTCAATGAATGTTTATAGACTTCTCATTAGGCTATTCTCTGATTGCTAGTATAGCTTGCCAATTATGTATTCTCTTTCCTTCATAGAGTAGTGAGCTATCGTGATTTTTTCTTTAGCATTAACCAAATCATCAACCTTGATTTTCTTTTTGGCATCAACCCAATCATCTTCGATTTTCTTTTTGGCATCAACCAAATCATCTTCGATTTTCTCAACACCAACTACAAAACACTATTTATTGATAAAAGAGAAAAAAAACCCTTTAATGAAAACATTCACAACCACAAAATTTACACAACCTTATCCAACCTTGTCTTAATCTACAAAACAAACAAAATCCACTCAAATCTAACAGAACACCCTCAAAACACCATAAATGCCTTGATCTATCTAAATCAATCCCCACACATGGGTATTTCACCATGCGGATAAGGAAAACAAGCCCTACACATGAGTCAACACAAGTGTTAAGGAAAACAACCACGCTCCCCAGTAGTGGAACCAATGGAAAGCCCAAATACACTACGGTCACTAACGCAAGGCTAACCAAGTGAAGAGTTCTCACCTTTCGCATGTCGTAGTGAGGAACTTAGTAGCTTACTCACCATCTCATGGAAGAGGCAACCACATAAATGCAAGCTAGCCCTTGATAAGACCTGGCACCTCTCATTATCACCACAAAATTTGTTATGTAAAGCTTGGCACGACCTCTCACACATACTCTCACATAAGCACTACCAAGAGAATAAGAGGATAGGGTAGAGAGCTAGAGAACAAGGAGCAAGAGCACACTCTCAATCAACACTAAATGGAATATCCTTTCTCAATAGAGAAATTCACTTATATACAGGGGAGTTATAAGTTTGGGTGTCCACACCCAATAACTCATTGGGCGTCCACTTATTATGTAACTTTGTTTAGGCTAGTCTAAACACACTTATTGTCTAATATTGTCTAGGCTAGTCTAAGCACAAATTGAGTGGATGCCGGCTCTTTCACTTTGCTCGATCATCCCTTGTGTACATCATTAATATTAATTATGTGGAAAATACAATGATTTGAACAAGTTATTAATTCTTTCTTAGGTAGACAAAAGTGAGGGTGGATGACGGGTGGTGGACAAGGATTTTCTAGGCGGTGCCCATTATGTGTGTATATCCTTTAGTGAGTCTGCACTACTTGTGCATGCTCTTGGCTTGTTATAGATGGGTCATCTCCACTTGTTACACCGACACATACTTCCACTAAGCTTGCCATAGATGCAGATGTGTGTTGTTGATGCATGTTCATGGTCCATTTTAACCTTGAGTTGGGCACCCACTTATTGTTTAACCATTTGTAGGTTAGTATAAGCACACATTTAGTAGATGATGGCGGCTCTTTCACTTGGCTCATTCATCCCTTGAGTACATTATTAAGCACAATTATGTAGGAAATATAATGATTGGAAGAATTTATTAATTCTCGCTTAAATGGACAACACATAAGTGAGAGTGGACAAGGATTTTTTAGGCAGTGCCCATTATGTGTGTAAATCGTTTAGTGACTTTGCACTCCTTGTGCATGCTCCTAGCTTCTTGTAGATGGTCTCTACTTGTTGTGACCAATACACATTTCCACTAAGCTTGTGGTGTAGGTGTGCATTCTTGATGCATGTCGGTGGTCCATATTCACCTCAAGTTAACATATGGACTATTCCTACTCTTTTATAAGAACTCTCCCATTCAAGCAACTATTCCTAATCTTTCAAGATCTCTCACATTCAAGCAAATAGTGAAATATATACCAACTGTCATGGGATTCTTACCTTGTTTTTGACCCATGATCTCTTTGACCTCCAATGGTTTCTAGTGCCAATCTCCCAAAACTCCTCCTTATTGTCACTAAGAAGTTTGTTGTACTTCCCTACAAGGACTCACCTCTCTCACTCTTTACACACTCTCACACAAAGTATAAATAGGAAAATGTGCAAGAAGTTATAGTCATCTCCTGTCAAGTCTCTCTCTCTCTCTCTGTCTCTCTCTCTCTCTGTCTCTCTCTCTCTCTCTCATCTAGACATAAGCAAAAATAGTAAGAAGATAACTAGAGCTCAATTAGCACAAAGGCATATTATCTCATTGTATTATGATAAATTGACTTATATACTTATGGTTCTTGCACTTGGGTGCTATATTAAGCTTGGGCATTGCTAGTTTTTCTCATAATATATACAATGTCTATAATGCCTTTATATGCATTATTGTGTCATATTATATACAATGTTCATAATGCCTTTATATGACACTTATTGTGTCATATAAAGGCATTATAAAAGTGTTTATAATGCCTTAATATGACACTTATTGTGTCTTATTAACTATGATTTTTGTAATCCTTTATATGAAACTTATTGTGCTACTCTTATCTATAGTGGAGTGCCTTTGTTAAGCCCAAAATGGGGTTTAAACATGCCACCATCACCTCCTTAGCTTGCTTCTCTTTAGGAGAAGTTTTCTTAGTGGTTGTCTAGAAGGAATTTATTTAGATGATAGCTCTTCACACTCTCCTTGGCTGTTTCCCTCACAAGTTCCTTGTGGCTATTACTCGGGGTCCTTCTGCTCCTCTTATAATGGATCCCACTTCGAGTTCTCAGTCCATTTGATAATAGATTCCACTCCTCTCCCCAATCTAGATCCTTTGGTCCTTTTGATAATAGATCCCACTCCTTTCCCCAAAATAAGGCCTACCCCTCTTCCCAATCTCGGTTCATCGATTAGAGTTATCGAGAGCTATGGAGCTACCTTATTGTATGGAGCAGTTTGGTCAGATCATCAAGGACTCTATGGGCATGTGTGTTTTAACAATAATGTGCCAAAACCTTCAAGTGTAATATCCCAATGAAATTTTGAATAATTTCTCAAGCATAAGAAGATATATATTATTGCTCAAAGTTCTACATCTTATGATTTTTCGGTGCTTGAATGTATTCAATGATAAGTGGATGCTATCCCACACATGGGCCATATCAATAGTCACACTAAAATACTATTGGGATATTGTGAGACAAGGCAAGCCAGAGCCTCCCCAAGTACACAAGAACGACTGGAAGAAGGCTTTATCTAAGAAAGAGTAAGAGCCCACCAAGTATAGCCAATAATGATAGGCAGCAGGGCAGCTCATAGGAAGCAAGAAATCGTGGGAGCCTCTAACCTTGGCAGCGGTGGAAAAGGCCACATTAATGCTTACTTTGTAAGTTCCTCTTGGCCATATTATGTACTTAAGTTTTTATAGATAGTTGGTTGTGTGTAATTACTATTAGAATAATCAAAGTCTCAATAGTGTGGAAGGTTGACTTAATCTTTTGGAGTGAACACATTAGGTGTGAACCACCGGTCAAAAGATAAGGCCTTGCTACCTATAAAAGCATGGTACATGATGGTGTGAGTATTATCATCTAATACAATCATTATACTTGCTATGCAATATCTCTCAGTCTCTCTCTTTCATTTCTCTCTCTCTCTCTCTCTCTCTCTCTCTCTCTCTCTCTCTCTCTCTCTCTCTCCAGTCCTAGTCTCCATCACCATTGCTTGGACATTTCATCCCTCTTTGCACTTGTTTCTCCTATACTCATTCCCTGCTAGACCTGGCCATGTTTCCAACTTGGTATTAAATCTAGGCTCCATTCCATCACCATGCTTCACTGTCTCCCTTCTACATTTTTAGGTTTGTATTTTTTTACAGTTTCTCTATTTTTAGGGTTTTTATGTTTTCAGCCTTCCATGAGCATCTATGCATTTTTCTCTTCATGAGCCACCCCCTTCATATGCTGCATTTTTTTCTCCCTTCACATGCTACATTTTTTAAGAGCTAATGCTCACATGCAGCCCATACAACCACCTTATGTGTTGCATTTTCTCACCCATATAGTATCCTCTTCTTAGCTGCCTATCAGCCCATGCAAGCACCTTCTCATGCTCGTGTAGGCACCTTATATCCACCGCTGATCAGCTCATTAGACATGTATGGTGTAATTTTTTCATATGCTATTACTAACCTATAATCAGCATTCTTTCCTCATATAATAGCTCTCTTATCTGCATTTTTCTTCCCATGAAGTGTCCCATACTATGACCAATATCTATAGTCAATGTTTTTCTCATCATGAAATATCCACTAACATGCTTACACAAGCACAAGATGACATAAACGTATAGCCATAATAGTCATTCCGTGTGTTTTTCACACATGGATAATTTCTAAAGTCGTCATCAACAAGGGGCCGCTACACTAGTCTAGAGCATGAAGATATACAAAGGTAACATTTGTGTTTTCATTAGCAATTTCTTCAACTACTTCATCAACATGTGAATTAATTGTCAGATGATTCTCTGGTAAGATGTTTAATGGGTCAACCTTTTTAAAGCATTTTGCTTCCTTCAAGGAGCTAGAGGCACGGGATAAACCAATCGGTGCTTTAACCGATGATGTTGAGACCACCATAAAATCTAAATCCTATGCTTCTTTCATGGAGCTATCAAATCTTTTAACATTGATGTGTGTTTCAAGGCCTATGTGTTCGGCATCGACACTCACTTCTTCAGCTAACACATCCACTTTCGCGTGCTCTGCCCTAGCTCATGAGCCTAAAAGGAAACAATGCCACGCAAAATGATTCTTAACTTCTATATCTTATCTATGTGTGAGTCAAGGGTTCTTTGCTTGAGTTTTCCCCCAAAATTTAAAAATTTTGGATGTTTTTTGGAGTTGTTGTAATGCCTTGATGCTAAAGATGTATTCTTATCCCAGTTAGGAGTCAGGGGGTTGACTAAGCAATAATCTTAGCTTCATTCATAAACTGATTGAGGGAATAGTAGGGCTAGTTTGCCTCTCTATTGCTATAGTGATGTGATGGAGTTGGAGTCTGGTTGCTTCTTTTATATTTGGGTCTCACCACCTTCTCTCTGAGGGGGGGTGCTAGAATAATTAGAGTCTCAGTAGTTTGGAAGGTTAATTTAGTCTTTTGGCATGAACACATTAGGTGTGAACCGCCTCTTATTAAGGGTCAGAAGATAAGGCCGTGGTGCCTATAAAAGCATTGTACATGGTGTGAGTATTATCAAATTTTAGTACAACCATTGTGTTGCTGTGTAATCTCTCTCTCTTGAGCTCTATTGAATCTCTCTCTCTCTCTCTCTCTCTCTCTCTCTCTCTCTCTCTCTCTCTCTCTCTCTTGCAAATCATTTATAGAACTTGGTTGTGCACTAGGATCCAATAAAGTAAGAGTGCATGTTTGCCTTCTAGAAAGGCATAAGTTCTTTGTTAGATAAGCTGGAAAGTGAGCTTGTGTTGTGGATTGGACCACCATAGCGTAATATGTTACTTTGATCATTTTGTGGGTTCTCATGGTTCCTTGGTTTGTTTCATACTAGGGTATCCAAATTGAGCCTTGCAATGAAGAAATCTTAGGTGGGGGGATATCAAAGGTGGAGGAGGAGGAGATGGTGACAAATAGCAACCTTTAGTATTTCGATCACTTTTTGTAGTTTCACTTTACATAGAATCCCTCATTTTGGGATTGTTTGTTTTTTTGGCTCTATCATAGCCTTGTAAATGATGTAAACAATATATTTATAAAATAAATAATAATTTGGTTCTTGTATCTTGCTTCTACTCTTGTACTTTTGTGTTTTGAATTTATAAATATAATTTAGGTGACGTTTCATAGAAGGTGGTGAAAATACAATGCACATGTATCGAGGAACTCATCAAACCACATGGTTAATTGATTTCATCACATGAAGACGCGAAATTTTACATCTTTTAAAAACTGAATGTTTAAGCACCAAGTATGCTTATTCTAGAGACAATCTTGATGATCGTGCTTAGTTAAAATTCCATAATCACGATTACATGATAAGTTGAGACCATGTGTTCAAACTTATGCAAGCATTCTTTTCTCAAGAAGAAGTACCTTGGCCTTACTAAGGAATACCATGTCCTATAAGTAAGCATCAATTTTTATACTTAAGAGCCAAAGATGGCCTTTGCATCATGTGTCTAGGGTAAGAAAGTTCTTATTTGAGACATTTTCTTTTAAACTTAAATCTAGCGCACCACCCCCATAACTTTGCTTTTTTGGATTAATTTTATGTGATTGTGAGGATCCAAATTATAGTTAAGAAAAGATTGATATACATCAAATAAGGGTGCATGTTAGACTTCTATACAATAGTGACAAAACCTTTTAACAAGGAATGATATTGTAATTTTATTTTTTATTTTGATTAAACTTTCATGTAGATGACCTTGCCTTTTCTAGCAAATGTCATTTGATTGGAGTAAATATCACCATGCTTTGTGTGTGCTTTGTGTGTGTGTGTGTGTAATAGTGACAAAACCTTTTGACAAGGAGTGATATTATAATTTATTTTTTATTTCGATTCAACTTTCAAGTAGATGACCGTGAATTTTCTACCAAATGTCATTTAGTTGGAGCGAATATATCACCATTCTTTTGTGTGTGTGTGTGTGTGTGTAAGTTCTTTATGGACTGTTCTAAGTCATCACCTAAGTCATCACCTTAGTAAGCAATGAAAATGAGCTCGTTAATTAATCAGAATTTGGATGTGCATGCGCATAGTAAGCAACGCTAACGTCACAAGATTGGCACGATGTTTGACTCACTAAATATAAGTAAATGACTACAAGCGGAGTTTTAATTTATGGTGAGACATGGTCAAATCGAAACAGGAAAAGCAGGACTACTAATCCGCCTAATCAGCATTAAGTACACATCAAGAAAATAAATAAACTTGACTTAAGTAGGCTTGAGTGAATTAGTTGCCAAGAAATACTCTTTTTTAATATATAGAGAGTCATAGAAAAGGATCTTTTTTAATATATAGAGAGTCATAGAAAAGGATCTTGACCAATAGAAAGATAAGATATTTGTAGTAGATAGATATTTGATATTAAGTGGGCTGCTTAATTAGCTATTATCCTTAGGATACTTATCGTGATATAAAGTGGGGCAAGGAGAACTGCATTAATAGGATCCTTGGCTACTTTAATTATCGTCGTGAGCTCCGTGCTGGTTGCGCTCGCTTGCATGAAGGCCTTTCTTATCAACAACATAATAACCTTAGGGCATTTGCTCTGTGGTCGCCTCTCTCCACTCGTTAACCTTACACTAATCACCTTGCTATTGCACATAACTGTATCCTTAATGCCCTCTCTTCACATCCTGCTCTCCATGACCGGCGACCTCTTACAAGGTTCGGCCCTTAATCACGATGCATTAGACGTTCACTTACAACTCCCCCTCTTCATCCTTGCCAACCTCATAGTCCTCGTCCTATTCTTAACAAAACGCGTCTCCTGTTCTCAAGAATTAGATCATACGTATGCTTTTATCAGCCAAGCTGATGATGATCAGCACACCAACTACAATTATGCAGTCAGGAGCATTTACAGTACTCATCAGCAGCACGTTGAGGGGGTACTACAGCTACTGCAGCCTGATAACATCAGAAGCAATCAGTCACTGTGTACCACTGATGATGATTTGAACCTAGAGCCATCATGTCCGTTGATCAAGCCATCTTATAATACCTTAGCCAGTCCTGTGTTAATGGACTTTGACAGTAGCTGTGCTCTTGCTAGCAAGATTATGGCTTGCAGAAAATCCGATCAAAGGCTAGCCCAAGCTACCACCACCATGAAAAGCATAAGAAGATCTCGCCGGACCATGATGAAATATACTTCAAACAAGAGTATTAATGGCCACAAACTGATTTGTGATTACTACTGTGAGGATGCCATGGATTGCTCTACGACATGTTTATACATATCTTCCTTCGACAGCCTTAGCAATGACCAGGCCAACAAACGCTTCTCCGAATTCATTGCTAATAGCTTCGCCAAGATGAAGGAAGAATCAATCACAGAGTACAAAGAAGGCCTTGTATGCACTGTATAGGCGGATTAGTGGTGCCCTGGACTGCAGCTGGCCGACGTAGATCAAGCTGCTTGTAGATACAAAATTAGGAAGTCATGCGATCTTTTTCTTTTTTTTAGAAACGTTGTATACAGTAACCCGAAGGACTGACAACTGCAAACTGTACAGGGGGCCTCATCTCACCTGCCTCTTGAAACTAAAACTAAAACCCTCATATCACCTGTACATTTATCTTCATGAAACTAAAACCCTCATATCACCTGCCTCCTGGGAATGTACTGAAAAATAGACATGTATACATAGTGCTTTTTGTGTGTGTGTGTGTGTGTGTGTGTGTGTGTGTGGAAAATATACATATTATTTTTTTGCATGTATACATTCTTTCAAATATATTTGCATCTGTAAATGTAAAAGAATGTAAAAGTGTAAATGGCCTGTTAAAAAATATGTCTTTATATGTTGAACCCTCTTTTCAACACATGCATTGGAGGAGCAAGGCAGAGTCTCTCTCTCTCTCTCAAACATTTTTGATCTCTCACGCTCTCAGGACGCATCTGGAGCCGGCGGCCCATACTTCTGCTAAGCTCCTTAGTGGCAACAACCAACTCAAAGAGCTTGGCGCTCATAATCACCACATCTGCAATGGATATTAAGCACTTGCAAGTTTTCACCAGAGAGAGTTTTACTCATTTCATCTTTGAGAAAGAGGGCATAGGAGACACAAGGAAGCCAAAAGAGGACGTACGAATTATGCGGGAATTTCATGAAATACCTTACATACAAAGGTTGAAGGATTTTTGCAGGAAATTTCATAAACTCCGAATTATGTTGTAATTTAAAGCTTTTTTAACTCGAGGATAAAAGAACATTGGGATTTGTAGTCAAGATGATATGGGTTATGGGGTTGGTATCAATTGTTGTGTTGGTAATATTAGTATTTACAGAAAATACTTTTTCAATAGATTGTAAAACTTGTGAGTAAAAAATTTATACATTGTATCTTGGAAACTTGCAAATTCTTGACCTAAATTATAATTAGAATGCCCTATTGCCCCAACAAGTAGTGCTAGCCCAGCCCAGTTGGTTAGGATGCTTGCTTGGTTTTCTTGCACGAGGGAGGTCACAGGTTCAAAACCCAACTAAGTGGCATGTGTGTGCCAAGTTGTACCATGCATGTGGCCTTCTTCTCTCCAAGAAGTTCCTTCCTTCAAAAATGGATTTGGAAATGGGTTAATCAACCATGGATGCTCATGGTGGTCACCTAAGCAAATTAATTGGGCTCGACCATGCATGCTCATGGCGGTCATCTAGCTTCAAAAAAAAAAGTGGAAGTGTGGTAACTTGTAATTTGCATAATTTGGGCTTCACTATCCTATACTCAGACAAAATATACACATTGAACATCATGTTTAAAGGCTTTTCACTTGTAAGGTGGAGCGCATGAAGCAATGGTGAATGATTGCCGACGAATGCTTCATGTGTGTTTTTGCAATATAAGAAAACATACCAGCACTATAATTGACTTTACGAAAGAAATTGGGATTTGGAACACGTGAGAAGGAGAAACTTCAAACTACAAAAACTAGCTAGAAGATGCTCATGCCATTAACAAGCTCAACATCAACGACATATATATATATATTAGATTAGAAGATGCTGGGATAATTATCTAGAATGCAATGGTGGTGTTGGCGATGATGAAACATAAGTGAGGACGCCAATATATTAGCTGCCTGTAATCTATCCAAATTATGATGATGGTGGGAAGTCTCTCTCTCTCTATAGTGTGTGACTTTGTCATAGATTCCCACGCAAGACCAGCTGAAATCTTACTTAATTCCTTATAATTATCATGAGTCAAGAAAGACCTTATTATCTAGAATGCAATGGTGGTGTTGGCGATGATGAAACATAAGTGAGGACGCCTGTAATCCATCCACCAATGATGATGGTGGGAAGTCTCTGTCTCTCTATAGTGTGACTTTGTTATAGATTTCCACGCAAGACACAGCCGGCGAGCTGAAATCTTACTTAATTCCTTATAATTATCATGAGTCAAGAAAGGCCTCATTAACCTAATGAAAGACCTCATTATCCTAATGAAAGAAGCTCCGACAAGAAGGGATGGAGGTCCTCCTAAGTGCGTGGAGCGATCGTAACTATGGTTCTAGGAAGGGACCACGGCCCGGCCACTTCTGAAAATCCAAGGGATCTCCTTGACATCCCTTCACACCTGCAGTTAGCTTGTAAGGCCTAATTAACTTTAGTCCCTTTCATTAATCTTTTTAATCCTAATTGGCCTATCTTATTTTATAAAGTACGCCTTACCTGTTGATTATTAACTTCTTTTTTTCTTTTTTCTTTTTCTATAAGGATGGGTGGGTACTCAAGGATTTTCCGGTCGGGAACCCCGTGCTCTCCGCTTGTTGAGAGCCAGTAACTCATCCACCTAGACTGTTATTTCGAGCCAGTGCTACCTTTATAGTTTATTTTGCGCTGGTTAAAATTCAAAAAATCTGAATGACTTTTTACAAAAACGGATAAAATTTATAAGTTTTTAGTTCCAAAGACCGATTAATAAATAATGAGATTTTAATAGGAAAACCGAATGTACTCCAAGCAAGTCATGAAACCCTTTGAGAGAGACAGAGAGAGGGGGACGCAATTGGAATTTATAATTGCATACAGTTGGAATTTTTAACCGCATACAATTGGAATTTCTATTTGTATACAATAAGTATTATTTGTTTTGTACTCTTATATTTTATAATAAAATAAACTGTAATGTATTTTATTTGAATATGAAGATTCTATGTATTAGAATTTCTCTTAAGATTACATTTTTAAGAATTTTTTTATTAATGAGAGTTCTAAGTGTATTAAGCAAGGCTCACTTATGGGGTTGTCCGCCCATGTGGAAAAGAGGCCTACGGTTAGGGTTAGTGACATCTCTACAAAAGAGATGTTAGCTAAAGAAAGTGGACGTTTTTGGCCATTCTTATAAGCTATTGAGTGAAGCTCTTGAGCTCTCAAGCTATGGCAACTCTCAAACTCTCTCTCTATTGTACTCTAATGAGCATGAAGCTCCAATGAGTATAGCTCCACTTCATTCTCTTAATCTGTTGTAGCATCATTGAAGTAGATTAATCTATGATTAGTTGAATGCTTCTTTCTTTCTCTTGTGTATGCTGCATGCTTGTAGTGTGTGTGTGTAGTCTCCATTGATGCAAGCTCTTGCCCACTTCATTGGCAATGAGTTATTCATGGATAGACTCTCTCTATGAGCTTGTGGATTTGTGAATGTTACATTCTCTGCTTGCTTAAGCTTGTGGGTTAGTAGATGCACGCTTATGGATTTGCAGGCATTAGAGAAAGCTAAGATTTAATCAATGTTTGAATGGGATTAAGAGATTGCTTGTTCTCTTGATTAGTGTAGTGGATTTAAGGAATTGAGAGATTGATTGAGGTGTTGAATGGTTGAATCGTCAAGTGGTGGTTTGTGTATGTGAACTCTCCCTCATGGAATAAGCCTTCATGCACTAATCGGGTTGAGTCCTCGGATTGACATTGTGTTTCTTAACACATTTGTTGATCGGTAGTACTCTATGAGCGCTATATTGCACGGTAGAGAGAACCACTCTACAATGGCGCCGCTGCCGGGGAGCGAGTGCCTACCTTAGTTGAGCACCATACACACACTACCACTTCTTGTTAAGCTCCAATCGGTTGCAAAACTGTTGGATAGGAGAGCAGGCTTTGGGACTAATTTTGGTATTTATTTAAGACTAATCTGTTGTTAAATTCTCTTTATTTGTCTTGCAATTTGAGTGCGATTGGCTAGCTACGCTTCTCACTTGAGGTCAGGACAAGGATTCAACACACGGGAAGGATTGGAGGTAGGCGCTAAACGTGCAAATTTCAATTTGGGTGCGAAAGAGAGAGGCCTGTTTTTGCATTTCTGTAATTCTGTTTGAGGATAATTTTTACAGTATCAGTTTTCTGCATATTCGTTTTATTTTCTGTTCTTAGCTTAGTTTAGTTTTCTACATCTTTAATTTTGTGCATTTTAGTTCTCTATTAAACCTGCACCTGTAGAGAAACTGAAATCTGTACACACACATGAAGATTTAACATTTCGAATTTGCTGCAAATCTCACAGCTGCACACGCATTGAATTCGCTGCACACGCATTTAGTTCACTGCACACGCACTTCAAAAAAGAAAAAAAATAATAATAATAAAAGAAGGCGGTTGTGCGTGAACAGCGCACCGCACCTTAAAGACCGCCACCGCACCGGATAAGGGGGTGCCAAAAAAAAAGAGTCTGAAAAACTTTTTCATTTTCTGCCGCAAAAATTTGGGAGGTTATCTAACTTTTCGAGAGGAGTTAGAAAACACCCATCGTCGAAATTTCGGTGTCCCGGAACCATTTTCCCATAGTGAGTCAGTATGGAAAACTGGTAAATTTTAGGCGATTTTCGATCCGAAAAAATACGCTATTTTTTGGGCCTAATGTGTTCGAGGGGATTCAAAATGGGTTCTGGCAAAGTTTGAGCCAACTTGAAAATTTTTGGATTTTTAAAAAAATAAAAAAAATAAAAAAACCTTAAAATTTGACCTTATGCACTTGCGGTCGGGGACGTCATATAGACACTACCATAGGGCCTAGGGCACCTTCTAGAGTACCTATGCAGGAAAGTGGGACACCCAATCGGTAGGAAATTTGGCAGATATTACTGAAACCTTTTCCGAATCCCAATCTGATACCCTTTCTAGGACAACTAGCTCATTGTCTATGGACAATCTAGGGCCATCAAATAGTCATCCCTTAGCCCCAAATAGGACACCCACAAGATCTTTTAATCCATTTGAAGCCGACACCATGGGGTTACCACTCAATGTGAGACTTCAATATGTCTACACGAATGCTCAAGGAGCTGAGATCTTTAGGGATCCACAACAACGGTATCTCATTAAGATCGTAGACTTTTTCTTAGAGCTTGATAGAGCACCTCTAGTCAATGACCAGAGTAACATGTACATGGGTGGAGATGGTGTTCGCTACGAAGTCACCTATCATCCAGAGAATGTAGTCAAATTAGGGGAGCTCTCTAAAAATGAGTTCTTAGACTTATCAAAGCCTTCCAGAGCAAGGGAGTCTAGAGATGATTGGCTCATTGAGCCGGACATGCCTGGACCATCCAATGCCCAGTCCTTAAAGCCATCCAGAGATGATTTACTTTTTGTAGATCTAAATTTGGAAAGGGACGGGAAAGGCAAGAGCAAAATGGATCAGGGGGCTGAGAACCAATGGAAGTTTGTACGACAAATTCCAGTGACAAAGGTCTTTCAGGATGACCTGCTTCAAGAGGTCTATAAGGACTCTTTAGAAGGATATTATGCTACAACTAGATTGCCCAGAGCTAGATCTTCCTCTAGCACTTATGGTGGTAGTCGAGAAGCTTGCAGAATACAAGAACCGAATCGTTGATAAATGGGCCAATGAATACCGAACCTTAGATTGGAAGGAAATCCGTGAGCTCACGTGGAGAGGACAACCATTATTCATGGAAGTGTTCTCAACTAATACAGCTAAACCAGGAGAGACAGCCTTTCTTGGAGAAACTGTTGCTCCTCCCCTACGAGAATTCACTAGAGAGGGACCCTCGACATCAAAGTGGACCACTGCAAGTAGCCCAACTCTAGCACCAAGATATTATCCTACACCAAAAGTGCGACCACAGATCACACCACAACAACGTTTCTCTCACTATGACAATCGGAGGGTAGGGGAGCCAACTCGGCCTCCCATAAATGCACCTCCTGAAATGCGGGTAACAAGATCTTTGGAGGGGGTTGGTGAGGCAGGTAATAGGGGACCCACACCAATTTGGGATGCATGTGGACCATCTTACCAAAGAGAGGAACAGTTCCCACTGAGAGTGAGAGGCCGTAGGCCCGATGATGAGTATTCAAGACGTGTAAGGCCATCAACTCTTCAGAAACTGGTAAAGAAGTATGAAGGGTCGGGAGATCCATATGACCATGTAGCAGCATTTAGGCAAGCAGTTCGAGCTGAGCAAGTGACTGACAAGCATACGCAAATTGAAGGATTTGGGCTCACTCTTGAGGGAAAGGCCCTTGCTTGGTTTCAGGCACTAGAGGCTTCAGACAAATCTTCTTTACGAGTTTTGGAAGAGAGATTCATTGCTGCTTTTTCCTTGATGGGGATTTAGCATGACACAGTAGCAAACATCTACTCTTTCAAGCAAGGCGAGACTGAGAGTGTTAGAGACTGTGTAAATAGGATGAAGCAGTACATTAATCGTTGCCCAGAAGATGAGAAGCCCACCCAAAGTCGATTAATTTCTCTCTTTTTAAAAGGACTTAAAAATTCAACACTGCACACACATCTCTATGCAAAGAAGCATACAAATTTCAATGAGTGTTGCCATGATGCTATGGATTTCACAGATAACTTCAAATTCCAAGATGATACTGGCCCTGAGGTGCAACCTAGAGATCAGTGGGGTGATGACCAAAGTTCAGGGTCTAGTGCACTAGTAAATCCAGACCAGATAGCTAACCTAGTACTAAGGAGATTGGGACAAACCTATCGCCCACCCATGCAGCCACAACAACAGCAGCAGCGAGGAATGAGGAGTGTACTACCTACAGGTCCTCATCTTTGTGGAGCATGTGGTGGTAACCATAAAACCGAAGAATGTAATACCTTTTCTCCTCTAGTCACAAACCAACCCACAAAGAAGTGGTGCCAGGCCTGTGCTTGGAATTATACCCACACCACACAGGAATGTACTCGCATTGCAAGAATGAGACAGGAGCGTGAGCAGTAAAGGGGTGCAGTGGCTCCACAAATGCATCAACAGTATACTAATTTTGAACGTAAGCCACTGATGGCACAAGAGCAAGCACGACCTGTACTTAGAGCTCAACCTCCTGTTCCTGGGACTGCTCCTGTGAGGTTTGTTGACTACGACAATTCAAATATGTGTAGAGACTTGGTAAACCCAAGCTATGTGGAGGAGGAATATGCATCATATTCATCCAAGGAAAATCTCTTTGAAAGTCCCACATATCCAAGCCAAGCACTGGAGCCTCAATCGGGGGAACAAAATTCTTTGATGTTGCTAGGCGGCTACCAACCTAGGACTCCAGGCCCCTCAGGTCAATGGCAGCAAAGGAAAGTAGAAGCCAAACTAATGGGCCCCTGTTATGAGTACGGAGAACCCCATTGGGCTCGTGATTGTCCACATCGCTCAAGGCAAGCAGCTCGATCCAATACAACGGTACCACAGTTTCCACCAATTGAAAGATATTGTCTAGGGTGTTGTGTAGAACACTTTCCAAAGGATTGTTTGCTGAAACCACATGAGGAAACTACCTCTCAACCAAAGGTCTCACTCAACTTTGTAGAGGCAGTTCCATCGCCACCTTCAGAGAATGAGGATGTCGTGCCACTTAGAGTCATGACTAGATCACAGACACAAAATGCCAAAATGCAGACTGATGAGACACCTCAAACTAGGGATGCAAAGGCAAATCTAGTGGACAAGACCCTACATTCCAATAGAAAAAGGATCACTAGGAGGAAAAAGAACCACAACAAGCAAACTAAGAGTGCATCCACTAGTTCTCAAGAAGTCTCTAAACAAAACATGAAGGATCAAGCTTTTACATCCCAAGAAGTGCATGAGGAGCATCAACCTCAACCTGGGCCTAGTGCTAAACAAGATGAGGAGCTAGTACAACCGAGGATAGTTCTGGGGGTTCTGTTTTTGTGGATAAGGTGAACGAGACTCTCGATGCCATCATTGATGCTCATAGATGTCGCATTGCAGCTTTATCTATGCTACCCAAGAAGCTTCAAGAATACCCAAACCCTCGTGAGGAGAAGATCAATCTAGCTATACATCAGCAACTCATTAGGGAAGATCAATCAATACTTGAGGGCCCACCTCCACATATCCCTCGGGGCCCAACCTCTCTTAAGCCAACATTAGAAACCATACCAGAAGTGTCATCAAGTTGGGAAATGAAAAGTGAGCTGATCTCACAAGCTCATATACCGAAAAGTCTTCACCAATTGACACCCCATTGAAAGAAGGCATTCTGCCACCACCTAGTCTTGCCTTCCATGCAATGATGAAGTTATTGATGCTAACGAGGACATGGCAAATGAGATGTGGGCAGCAGTTCATGAGAAAGTTAATGAGAATATGTCCTCTATTATCTCACCTCCATTCTCTGAGGTGGATTTTACCAAGGGCACAGAAAACAACTTTAGACACCCAAGCATCCAGGAGGAAGTTCAAACAATTGTTTCTCCTAGAAGTAAGCATACAATGAAAACCTTACCATCTTATTTGGGAGAATATGAAAACTGTCCTCAAACATTGAGGATACCCTCCATGCATAGAAGGTTGACAAAGGAGATGGATATGGGTATCGTGCAAGCTATTTTGTCAGCACCAGTGGCTTGTACCCTACCTTTGCTTGATTTGATAAAGCTTCGACCAGAGTTGTGGAATGATATTGCCACATGTTTGTCAGAGCAGGTATTGCCACAAAAGAGTCACCATCATTGTACTATACACCTTGAGACAAAGCATGTTATGCCAGTTCCTATCAACAAAGTAGAAAAATTCTGTGAGGACAATCAGGGAAACGCTACCCTCCCATTAGAAGTGCGAAAAGTAGCTTCAACTGCAATACTTGACAGTGGTGCAGGAGTGGGCATTGTGACAAGGTCCATTTGGGAAAAGTGGGGAAAACCAGCTATTAGGAGTACCAGGATGCGCTTGCAACTAGCAGATGGAAGCTTAGAACATCCCATTGGGCTGCTAGAGAACATATTGGTCACCACATGTGGGATTGAATATGAGCACACATTTGCAGTAGTGGATTTTGGAAAGCATCCAAACTATGACGTGATATTGGGTAGACCATTCATGCGACAATTTCAAATGATTCAAGATTGGGGATACAATTATTTGTACCTCTGACATGATTCTGTCATCACAAGGGTCAACCTAAAGAATCACTCATATCGTGATGTAACAAGGTCTCCAATAGATGAGTTTGATTCTACTTCATCTGAGGGCTCAAGAGTTACATTATCAGATGGGTGAGAAGATCTGTGGATGTGTGGAGCCTCCTGTAAGGATTTCAACACTGAGAGACTTAAGGGTAATCGAAGTGTATCAGATGAGGCATACATTCCACAACCCTTCCCTGAGCATTTTATTGATCCCCTAGAATGGAGTCATGTCCTTGCAACATTATCGACATGTGCTTTACCTAAGCCAATTCAATTTTGTGACTCAGATGGATATGACATTATTCTTATACGAATGGTACAACCACGTGACCTTCTAGGTGATTTGTACTATGGGGATGCATCCACAACAGCACTGCATGTAGAGGAAGTCTCAGTGGAGGATTTAACACTCGAATCTGCTAATGATGTTGATAAGGAAGATGGATGGGACTCTGATTTGGATGATGATGTGATAATCCCCGAGGAAGAGTTAGGAAAGGCATGCCTACTCTTGAGAGGAAGGGAGGTTCAAGTAGAGATCCCGCGAAGCCAACCTAAACGTAAATGCTGTAAGAGCCATAAGAGAATCCGTAAACAAGATGAGAGGGAACGATGTGAGAGAATACAAAAAGAAGATGAGGAGTTTAAGAATGAACACTCTCAACGACCACCACCTCACTTCGCAGGAAAGAATGGATATCTATACTATGTCCAAGCACAAGATAGTATCAAAGACCAAGTAAAACGATCAGATGGATTCCAACTAGGAGAAAAGCTAAAAACTGTTAGCAAAAATTGTAAAAAAACGAAGAGACAAAAACAAAAACTCAAGTCTCAAACCGATTCAAAAGAGAGTGTCGGAAGTGTAAAGATAACGGTTGAACAAAAAACTCTGATGCAAGATTACAAAAGAGAGCTCAAAACCGCATGGTCTTCAATTAGTGATGACTCAAGTGGATAAGAACAAGGTCTCAATGTTCCTCCCAACTTCACACAGTACACTCTTCAAGATCGGAAGATTGTTTTTCAACAACTCATGCGACAAAAGCCAAGCATGCCAGGGGTTTCATATGATGGTCCAGAAGATGCAAAAAAAATTGATATTGCTGAGCCAGGAAAAGAGCCTTGCTATGTGTGGATTGCCACAGACTTGTCCTTAGATGAGGAGAAGTTATTAATTCAAACAATAAAGGAGTATCGCGATGTTTTTTCTTAGAGTTATAAAGACCTCAAAGGAGTTGATCCAAGCATATGTCAGCATACAATTCCATTGCGAGAGGATGCAAAGCCTTCCAAGCAACGTCCTTATACTTACAATGAGAATTTTGCACAAAAGATAAAAAAAGAAATAGACAAGCTCTTAGAGGCAAAATTTATCTATGAGATTGAACACACTGAATGGGTCTCCCCTATTGTAGTGGTGCCCAAGAAAAATGGAAAACTTCGAGTATGTATAAACCTCAAGAAGGTAAATGCAGCTACTGTACGTGATCATTACCCACTTCCAATCACGGATCATGTTTTGAAACGAGTTGCAGGGAAAAAAGGCATATAGTTTCTTGGATGGATTCTTCGGTTACAATCAAGTGTCAATTGATCCAAAGGATCAACAAGACAGCCTTTGCTACTGAAGATGGCATCTTTGCCTATCGTGTTATGCCATTTGGTCTAACAAATGCACCTGCAACCTTTCAGCGGTTAATGAGTCATGTATTCAAGGAGTACCTTAGGCTATTTCTTGAGATCTTCATGGATGATTTATGTGTTCACTCACAAGAGCGTGATGATCATATGGAACACCTCAGACTTGTGTTAGACTTGTGTTTCAAAAGTGTCAAGTTTATCGTATATCCTAACAAGTGCAAATTCATGGTAAGACAAGGGAAAATTTTGGGCCATATTGTTTCTCGCAATGGGATTTCAACAGATATGGATAAAATTAATGTCATTGTCTCATTACCTAAGCCTATCAACCCTAAAGGGGTACAAATATTCATGGGACATTGTGGCTATTATCGTCGATTCATCTACATGTACACTGTCCTAGCCAGACCATTATATGCTCTTCTTGTAAAGTTTAATTGGACTGACGAGTGTGAGGAATCCTTTGAAAAGTTGAAGCAAGCATTAGTGACTGCACCCATCTTACAGGCACTAGATTGGAACCAAATCTTTCATGTCCATATTGATGCTTCAAACTTTGCAATTGGATGTATTTTGGCTCAATTGGGAGAACATAATAAGGATTTCCCAATCTCATATGCTAGTCGACAGTTGAACAATGCTGAGAAGAATTATACCACAATAGAAAGAGAAGGTTTGTCCATGATATATGCAGTGAAAAAGTTTCGCCATTACCTTTTGGCAAACAAATTCATATTTTTTGTGGACCATCAAGCACTGCTATATTTGGTGAATAAGCCTTGTGCAACTGGAAGGATTGTGAGGTGGTTTGTCATCCTTCTTGAGTTTGATTTTGAAGAGGCAGTCCGAAAAGGAACAACTCATCTAAGGGCAGATCATTTGTCTCGAATCACCTCTAGAGGAGCTCCTGTGGGTGTGGATGATGATATGTTAGATTCAACACTTTTCCTTGTAGAGACAGCTCCTAAATGGTCTGAGCCCATCTTAGAAATTATGACAAGTGGGCAGATACAACTACCAGGTCCTAATGTGGACCTATGGCAACCATTCAAGTTAATCTCAGGGAGATTATATCGTCTTAGGGTAATGATGGAGTGTTACGGCTTATACCTAACCCTGACCAATATGAGGAGATCTTGGAATGGGCACATGAGGGTATTGGTGGAATCCATGCATCAGCTACTACTTGTGTGCGATGTATAACTCAGGATGGGTAATGGTGGCCTACCATGCATGCGGATGCTGAAAAATTTATTCGTAACTGTGCTTCATGTCATATTCAACAACCAATTCATAATGTCACATTATTCCAAATTTCAACTACACCAAGTTGGAGTAAGTATATTGTGGACTATCTTCAACATGGTCATACTGATCGAACAATTCCTAAATATCGAAAGTGTACTGATGGATACTTGGCGAGATACATCTCCACCATGTATTGACCCTGATAGTACTCAACCTGAACATCGCGGGGGTTATAGTGCTCCTCCTTTTCAAACTCATTCTAGGTACTTTTATGCTCCCTTAGGTGAAATTTGCTATGGACATCACTTTGTCACTTTATTCTATCAACAGCATCACCCATTTCCACATTGTCAAGAGTGTGCACAACTCGTATTAGGAGAAGCTTCACACATTTGTTGGCTATGCCGCTCTTACTTTTGACGATATGGCACGGGCCTAATGAAACAAATTATGGGAATTACACCCCAACGCCATAACCTTCTTGATGTGAGAGTACCAGACCGAGGACCAAATCAACGTAGATTACCTGAGGAGGTTCAAGCACAACAATGGAGGGATACATGCATAAACGACTTGCAACAACAACAATGGAGGGATACATGCATAAACGACTTGCAACCACCTATCTTGCAAGCCCTCCTTCCCCCAGCCTCAACATGTCAATTTTGGATCACTATGAGTACCTATATTGAGCAATTCCAAAATCGGAATTGTCTGCTTAACCTTCCCATAGAACCAATGCCATATTTTCGCGAGGAAGCACTCCTTCCTCTACCACCTTCTCCAGAGGCATGCTTTTATACAGGGTTGTCCTTGCATCCTGAAGTGATTGATACCATCTTTCCAGCAGAAGTGGACACGGATCCACCACCAATGCAAGGGTAAGCTCATCAACTCCACAATGAGATCAACAAGCCAGGGCACTTTTCTCCCACTGGGTTTTTCCCCTCGGCTATATTCGGTGATTGGCACCAATAACAAATTTTATTCTTTTCTTTTCTTTTCTTGTTTGTTAATAAGACATTTTGCAAAGATCTCAGCTAAACAAGAGCATACAAACACGCCCCAAAAGTCCACCTACCGTGCACACAAATTAGGAAGGGGGGAGACATGCAATGCCTACAAAGAGCAAAGAGAAGCAATCTGCACAACATCAACAATGCATCAATGCAACATCAACGAGCACTACAACAGGTGTATTCAAATCATAATCTTTTGTTCTTTATGTGCTTTTCACTTTTGCATATATTGTTTGCGTGTTCACACACAGTTGGCTGGTTTAAGTTTTAAATTAGTTGTTACCATGTGGTGAGTGATTTCTAGATTCTTAGAGGACTTAGTAGAAGGTATTTCTATTTGAAGATGGTGTAGGATATATGCCAACAGAGTATGCCAAGTTCTTATGCTCTCGAAGTATATTAGTTATCCCTAGTGGTAGCTACCTCTTAGGTATGGACTAGGTGCTACAATTAATAAAAAAATTATGAAAATCATGCCCTAAAAAATATATACAAGTGAATCGAGACATGACGTGTCTACAGCCATGTGTAATGCTTGGTAGGACCTTGGGTTGTCTTAGCACCTTGGGGCCGATGCCTTGGTTTCCATGGGGTGAACACTAACGTCTAAAAGATTAAGAAGAAGACCTTCAAGGACTCTATCGCCTTGATAGATGCTGGTAGGACTCTGGGGTACATTATGGGCCCTCGAGACCAATGCCCTCATCTTCATGGGGTACTCCTTATGTCAAAAAGAAAGAAAAGGGTCTGTCGCTCTTGAGATACTTAACAGCCTTTAGATTCTCTTGGTGGAGGTCTCTTGGCCATTGCTTTGGTCTCATTGGGATGGAACCTTCCTCTTTATCATCTTTTACACACACACGCCAAAAAAAAAAGAGAGAGAAAGAAAGAAAGAAAGAAAGAAAGGTCCAATCACCATTGCTCATATTTAGGAGTAGGGTTGCCACTTAGGAATAACTTAAACACTTGTAGGACATTGAGACTGTGGTCATAACCTACGGTATACAAGCACACTTGCCTTTGCATAGCACTATCTACCACTTAGTCTCACTTTGACTAGTCTTTACTCACTTCTTTTAGCACTCTTTAAAACACTAATCGGCCTTTCACTTGCATGCTCACGTGTGAGATTGTCATTGCTAGTTTTTTTTTTTCAATAAAAGGCTTTACTTGTCTTCCATTGTTTTTTGCAGCTTTTGCTTCTACCGCGCCCGAGGACGTGCACGATTTAGGAAGGGGGGAATGTTCCATGGGGCCGGAAGCAATTAATGCGAGAGAGCGGGATTGTAGCCATGGGAACATAAAAGACGCACATAATTTTTCCATATTTTTGTGCCGAAGTGCAATGTAAATTGTTTTAGGACAATGTGGGTTCTAAATGAGAGTTCTAAGTGTATTAAGCAAGGCTCACTTATGGGGTTGTCTGCCCATGTGTGAAAGAGGCCTAGGGTTAGGATTAGTGACATCTCTACAAAAGAGATGTTAGCTAAAGAAAGTGGACGTTTTTGGCCATTCTTATAAGCTATTGAGTGAAGCTCTTGAGCTCTCAAGCTATGGCAACTCTCAAACTCTCTCTCTATTGTACTCTAATGAGCATGAAGCTCCAATGAGTATAGCTCCACTTCATTCTCTTAATCTATTGTAGCATCATTGAAGTAGATTAATCTATGATTAGTTGAATGCTTCTTTCTTTCTCTTGTGTATGCTGCATGCTTGTAGTGTGTGTGTGTAGTCTCCATTGATGCAAGCTCTTGCCCACTTCATTGGCAATGAGTTATTCATGGA
The DNA here is from genome assembly GCF_041138505.1 of Cibotium barometz. Classification (NCBI taxonomy): domain Eukaryota; kingdom Viridiplantae; phylum Streptophyta; class Polypodiopsida; order Cyatheales; family Cibotiaceae; genus Cibotium; species Cibotium barometz. The sequence continues at coordinate 8,739,620 of NC_141058.1, forward strand.
TAGACTCTCTCTATGAGCTTCTGGGTTTGTGAATGTTACATTCTCCGCTTGCTTAAGCTTGTGGGTTAGTAGATGCACGCTTATGCATCAATGTTTGAATGGGATTAAGAGATTGCTATGCATTGCTTGTTCTCTTGTGATTAGTGTAGTGGATTTAAGGGATTGAGAGATTGATTGAGGTGTTGAATGGTTGAATCGTCAAGTGGTGGTTTGTGTATGTGAACTCTCCCTCATGGGATAAGCCTTCATGCACTAATCAGGTCGAGTCCTCGGATTAACATTGTGTTTCTTAACACATTTGTTGATCGGTAGTACTCTATGAGCGCTATATTGCACGGTAGAGAGAACCACTCTACAAAGATCATTTAAAAACCTCGAACTTCATCTACAAAATCCGACCCGTCCATTCACGCACATTTGAAGATGCTATCCCGACTGTTTAAATATCTCGATCGAGGTATTAAATGAATCTCGACCATCAAACATACCTCGATCATGGTAATGACTTAAAATCTAAGCCATCCATGTGCCTCGAACGAGATACTGAATTCAAATCTCAGCTGTCGATCCTTCACCAACCCTAAAATTAAGTGCGTATCTTGGCTGTTTGTCTCACTAACCCTAAAATCCGGAGCGTACATCTTGCAAACCCTAAACTGCATGATGCCACCAAACCTCGTTCAAGGTTATAAAACTAGAAAAGTTTTTTTTGGCATCATTGTCAGAAGTCGTTTTCACTCTCCTTACTCTCTTGATTTGGATTAGCATTAGTGGACCCATTAGCATTGTTTTATAGCTTCATTAGTGCTACTTAGCACTAAGCATTGGATCTTTGTGGTAGGCTTAGGTTTTAGCATGGAGTCACGCGAGGAGGGCCACGAGGAGGGCCGCTCGTCTATTGTGGGCCTCATCGCGGAGATAGACCGTGAGTTACTGGCTATCCATAAGAGTGCGAGAGACACAGCGTCTACATTACATATCGTGGTAGACTTGGAGGCGATGCTATCGTCCTTTCGTAGCCTTCACGATATTGTTTATGTAGATGAGTGGATAGCCCACCATCGCACTGCTCCTGTGTCACATGGCCTGACATATCGTCAAGTTTGTGATCTTGGTCTGATTAGGGATGGAGCCTACTTAGATCTTTTCCTCGATGGCCGTGGGATGAGGTCTGGGGCGGGTAAGCCCCTTACTATTTCATGGTGTTCGCATCCTCATATGGTGGCACATATCTATAGTCGATATGTTGCCACATATGGGAGGATGCCGAACAACCGCCAGATTTCCATATAATTCACAAAGCAATTATATGCGGAGTTTGTCTTAGGGGAGGAGGTGGATTACACTAGCCATCGGCCTGGTGGTGGTGCTGGCCGAGTGGTGCTGGCCGAGGCCGTCTCCAGGACCAAGGTAGGCGGCCTCCACCAGCCGTTTGTGTAGCTCCTTCAGATCCGGCGTTTGTGCCTATGTTGACAATCAAGGGTCTTGGCACCCAGGTTGGCATCGACGTACGAGTACCACAAAGAGCATCCAGCATGTGGTGCACTTGATCTCTCACGATCGATACCGATGACAGATGTCGAGGTATTTACACATTTATTACTTCTTAAGTTTTTTTAGTCATTTATTTGCATGTTTATATGTACTTTTCTATATTTTTACATGAACGGCATGGTTGATTGTGTCACGTAGGGTTTCACACCTACCACTGAGAGACTTACTCAGGAGTTGGTAGAGGCGAGAGCGGAGATTGACTACCTTAGAGCTACATTGCACATGGAAGAGTTAGCTATTGTAGGCGCACGACATGCGAGAGAGTCTGACATCCAACACGTAGGTTTCTCTTGTATGTAAAAGAGTTATAATTAAGGTCCTAAGTTATGAGTTTCTTTAAGTAATACCTAATGAGAGAGACTAATCAATTATTTTTATGCTTTACTTTTTGCGTAGGCTCGGACTGAGGTAGAGAGTTCTAGAGCTGAGGCGCAGTAGCACATGATTATGGAGCAGATTGCACAACATAGGGCAGAGCAGTTGATGCTGCATGTTCGGGAGTTCCGCAGATCCTCAAACGTGACAGTGCCCTAGTTGCCTTTATATCCACGGCCTATTTTTACAGAGGGTTTTCGATGACCTCTCCCCCTCAGGATGTACCCCCACCATTCCTCCGTGATGCCTGCTGCGCTCTTTGTATCAAGGACATTAATAGTACTAGTAAATATGCTCTAGGATGTGGATATTTTTTCCATTTGTCTTGCATCACCTAGTATGCTTCTCAGCATGTCCCTCTTGCCGCTTGCACGCATCGACCTAGCAACATACAGAGTTTTGGGCATTGAGATCTTCACCCAAGCTCCGCTCGAGTAGACGCTAGGACTGGCAAGCCTCTTGATTTTACCTGAGCTAGGACTGGCAAGCCTCTTGATTTTACCTGAGCTACTGAGTGGAGTGCACATGAGTTTGATGCATACCAGAGAGTCCTTCATGAGAGCCAGATCACAACATACGAGCATGTGGGTGGTTTTGGTCCTAGTGGCACCTCGAGTGATGGTGCTAGCAGCAGTGCTGCTTATATGAATAGCGTGTCCTTATAGCAGAGGAGCTTACATGCGCAGAGTGATAGACACGCACCATTGCTGATCACAGATTTTAGGTTTACAAATAGAGAAGTCTTGCAGTAGCATGACGTAGAGAGAGGGAGAGGGCTATAGCAGCTTATGGGACTCGTGAGCTCCCGAGTACACCAGCACCAGCTCATGATCCTGCCTTTGAGACAGACCTCCCCCCACAGATATTCAATGACCCCTCCAGCCGGTACAGCCTCCTCAACGTGCCCCACAGATATTCGATGACCCCTCCAGTCGGCACAGCCTCCTCGACGTGCATAGCAGCCTCGACACGCACGTCGACCCCAGCAGTCAGAGATGACGATTTTGATTGGGTTGCCGTTGATAGTGACTAAACTCAGACTAGCTGGGTTAGCTTGTTGAGATTCAAGCTCGATGTCAATGTGAGCCAGCTATGCTATGTGTTGGCAGATTAGGTAGGAACATGTGTGAGACATAAATGACCGCGTGTCCAGCTGGTCATAGTGTGTGGACATTAGCTAGGGTTAGATGAGTGTGGACACAACTCATAGTGTGTTGTGTGGATTATGGATGAGTGCATTATGCTTTGTGTGAGAGTGCAACTCTCCTAAACCCCCATACAGTAGGCGGCGCAGCCAGAACAGAGGAAACAGAGCAGTTTTTTGACTTTTTGGCTACGAGGAGATCGATTTCTACTTGGGTGCTTGATATCTTCCACAATTTCTTTAGAAATTGGATGCTATACACTTTGGAGAAGAGGGCTATGTGATTGGATTGATGAATTATGCCTAATTGAGCTGGGAATGAGCTGATTAAAACAGGCTGTCCACTGGTTGAAGAGAAACAGAGCATTTTAATTGAGCAATTAATCTTTTGTCTTATACAATTGGACAAATTCCTCTTACATGGAGTTGATGGACACTATTGCTAAGCTAATGAATGCCTGGTTGCTCACTTTGGACAAATATTGAAGAAATTAGAGCCAAATTACTACTGGTTTTTCTGGTTTTTCCCAAAACAGAGAAAGGGGTTTTCAAAAATTGATATGTACACATGTCAGATGGTGTTGATACTCTACATTGAGGTTTTTTAGGTGTCAATGCAAGTTTCCCATACTTGATTGCACCACTACATTGTGATTTGGAGCCGTGGAAGCGCATCAAAACAGGGTATCTCGGACTGCGTGAGTCAGTTCATCTTGGATGATTATAGGTTGATTTTCTACATCAAATTTGGAGTTTGTTGGCTACCTTGGAGTATCTGCAACATTCATTTGAGTGTGGTTGAGCTGAGGAAGGCTCATTTACAGATTTGAAGTGTACGGAAGGTGTATACATTGAGCAAACATGTCGGACAATCCAGTTCAGATTGTTGGTGAAAAGCTGGATAGGAAGAACTTCCAGGCATGGAAGTACAGGATAAAGAGTTTCTTGAAAGGAAAAGGATTTTGGAATCTCATTACAGGTGCTGAGCCTGAGCCTGAGCTACCTCGACAACCTACACAGCAGCAGCTTATTGCTCATAAGCAATGGTCAGAGAGAGCATTCAAAGTGCTGCATTATCTGTCTATATGTATTTCTGATGCTATGCTCATACACATACAGGATGCTGAGAATCCCAAAGATGCATGGGATACTTTGGTTAAGATGTTTGATATAGATATGAGTGCTCGCAAGTCTCAGTTGCGACAGCAGATACACAATGTGAAAAGGAATAAAAGGAGCATACATGATTATGTGCAAGAAATCAAGAAGTTTGCAGATGCATTGGCCACAATAAATGCCCCCATGCCTGATGATGATTTGGTGGATATTACCTTGCGTGGTCTTGGCAAGGAATACAAATCTTTTGATACATCTATCTCAGTGAGGAGTACAGGTTTACCAGACTTCGATGAGTTGGTTTCCCTCTTGCTGGTTGAGGAAATCAAACTCAGTGATTCATTTCTGGATGCATCTACTAGCCATGATGATGGCAGAAATCAGGCTTTCTACTCGCAGAGAGGCTTTAGAGGCAGGGGGAGATTCGCATCACGTGGACGTGGTGGTAATGGTTGTGGATGGCAGGACAGGCCTCCACAACAGAATTTTCAGCCTTCATATGGTGCTCGAGGTGGTCGTGGATATACCCCTCAAAGAGGCAGAGGTAACCCCCATGGTCGAGGACGTTGGCAAGGCCAACAAAACTCTATGCAAGATGTGGAATGCCATTACTGTGGCAAATTTGGACATATGGCGAGAGATTGTTTCCGCAAACAGAATGATTTGAGAGGGGGTAGAGCACAACGTGGTGGTCATTATGGTGGAAATTATGCACAACATGGTGGAAACTATGCATCAAGCAATAATGATGGAACTGCAAATCATTTGTTTGCCATGAAGCATGTTGTGGGTTCTATGACGACAAATGCTGAGAATGATGACACATGGTATATGGACTCAGGAGCATCAAACCATATGACATGTCATGGAGAATGGTTTGAGCATATGAAGCCTATGGATGTAGTGGAAACAGGTGATGATACCCAACATGTCATTACACATGTTGGAAGTGTACCATTGGTCATGCACAATGGTCAAACAAAGTCTATGTCTGATGTATTGTACGTGCCTTCTATCACAAAGAGCTTGGCCTCAGTTGGTCAAATGGTGGAACAGGGATTACAGGTTCGTTTCAACGAGCATGGATGCTTCGTTGAAGACTTCAAACATGGATGTAGAGTAATTGCTAAAGACAAGAAAGAAGGCAGATTGTTTAAGCTGGATGCTGGAATTCCTGAGCTAAAATCAGCCATGTTCTCAAAGAGCAGAAATGTGGTACAGGACATTGATATGTGGCATAAGAGGATTGGCCATGTCAATATACAAAGATTAAAGAACATGCAAACAAGAGGCATTCTCAGTGGATTGCCTAAGTTCAAATATGATGGACATATGCATGTTTGTGAAGCCTGTCAGTTTGGAAAGCAGGCAAGGTTGAGGTTTCCTAGAGAAGGAAATATAAGTAACAAGCCACTTGAGATAGTACACAGTGATGTATGGGGTCCTGCACAAAACCCATCTATCAAAGGCAGTTTATACTATGTTACATTCATAGATGATTTCAGCAGGATGACATGGATATACTTTCTCAAAGAGAAGAGTGAAGTGTTGGAAAAGTTCATGGATTTCAAAGTTTTTGCAGAAAAGCAATATGGCTGTTGGATTAAATGTTTGAGAACAGATGGAGGTGGTGATTATACCTCAAAAGCCTTTGAGCATTTCTTGAGGAAGCATGGAATAAGAAGACAGTTGACTTGCAGGTATACACCTCAGCAGAATGGTGTGGCTGAGAGAAAGAATAGAGTCATATGTGAAGTGGCAAGGGTGATGCTCAATGAAAAGAGCATGCCAGATTACTATTGGGCAGAAGCATGTGCTACTGCAGTGTATATACTGAACAAAACACCTACAGCAGCCATTCATGGAAGCACGCCAGAGATGCGGCTTACAGGTTACAGGCCAGACATTGGACACCTCAAAGTTTTTGGATGCATAGCTTATGTACATGTGCCTGATGAAAGAAGAAGGAAGTTGGATCCTAAGGCAGAGAAATGTGTATTTGTTGGATATGCACAGGATCGAAAGGCATACAAATGTTATAATCCACAAACTAGACAAGTGGTCATCTCACGAGATGTGGTGTTTGATGAGCTTGCTAGTTGGTACAAAGCAAAAGATGAGGGAGTCATTGAGTCACTTGAGGCTGATGTGCCTGTGAACTTGCCACAAGCAAGTTCTAGTTCTACTACTATGTCTGGGCCAGCAGAAGCAGAGGCTGAGAGTAGCAGTGTACATCCATGGTCAGGACGTTTGAGGCATGAGAGTGTGAGCACTGGGAGTAGTGCTATGGATAAAGGCAAAAAGAAAGTCGAAGGAATTGGAATCACAGGTTATGAGTCATCTAGTTCAGAGAGTTTGGATGAGGAGCTTGGCATACCTGTTTTACGCACACCTGGTGCTAGGCAGGATAGATATGTGCCACCACATGCTAGAGTTACAGGTGTACAGAGTGACCCACATGCATTGCGGAGATCCCAGAGAGTCAGATATCCAGTTGACAGATTGACATATAGAGATTTTGCTATGCACTATGCATATATGACATCTATGGTGAAGCATGTGGAACCTACATGCTATACAGAGGCTATTGGAGAGCATGTATGGGAGAAAGCAATGGATGTTGAGATGGACGCATTGGTCCATAATGATACATGGGACTTGGTTGCATTACCAAAGGACAAGAATGTTATTGGATGTAAATGGGTTTACAAAGTGAAGTGCAAATCTGATGGTTCTATTGAGAGACATAAAGCAAGATTGGTAGCAAAGGGTTATGCACAGACCCAAGGTTTGGACTATGATGAAACCTTTAGTCCAGTGGCTAGATGGGCACAGTGAGAGTAGTCATTGCTATGGCTGCAGCTAATGGCTGGGAAATGCATCAGATGGATGTCAAGAATGCATTTCTGAATGGAGATCTACAAGAGGAAGTGTACATGGCACAGCCAGAAGGGTATGTACACCCTAGATATCCCACTCACGTATGCAGGTTGAAAAAGGCATTATATGGTCTAAAGCAAGCACCTCGTGCTTGGAGTGATAAGATGAGCAGATATCTTATCTCACTTGGTTTTCAGATTTCTACAGCAGACTCTTCACTCTATGTGAAGAAGACAGAGCATGGGATTGTTTTACTCGTCATCTATGTGGATGATTTGATTATCACAGGTGATCATAGTGCAGATGTGATGCATGTCAAGAAAGCTTTGAGTGGGCAATTTGACATGAAAGACCTTGGTGAGTTGAGATACTTTCTTGGAATTAAAGTGGTCAAAGATCATGCAGGTACATGGTTAGTACAGCGCCAATATGCATTGGATATGTTGGCAAAGTATGGCATGACAAGGTGTAAGCCTATGAGTACACCTTTGGAGCAAAATGTGAAGTTGCGGGCTGATTATGGCGAGGAATTGGATGATCCTTCTATGTACAGGAAGATGGTTGGTAGTCTCATATACATGACTATGACACGCCCGGATTTGAGTTATGCTGTGGGGCTAGTCAGCCAGTTTATGCAGAGCCCTAGAAAGCCTCATTTGGATGCAGTGAGACGCATCATGAGATATGTGAAGACCACAGCACATTATGGTCTACTTTATGAGAGTGGTAAAAGCTTGGACATACATGGCTACACAGATGCTGATTGGGCAGGTAGTGCATATGATAGGAGGTCTACTAGTGGATATGCTTTTACACTTGGAAGTGCCGTGGTGAGTTGGAGTAGCAAGAAGCAACCTACAGTTGCTTTATCCAGTATAGAGGCTGAGTACAGGGGTGCAGCCATTGCTACTTGTGAGGCTATATGGTTAAAGAGTCTCTTGACAGATTTATGTGAGCCTATTGATGGCAAAGTTGTCATTCATTGTGACAACATGAGCAGTATACAGTTGGCAAAGAATCCAGTGTTTCATGCGAGGACCAAACACATAGAGGTCCATTATCACTTTGTCAAAGAAAAGGTGCTGGATGGTACAGTTGATCTTCAGTATGTGAAGATTGATGAGCAGGTGGCTGATATCTTCACAAAGCCACTTAGCAGGGAGAAGTTTGAGTACTTCCGGACTATGTTAGGAGTACATGGGATGAGCTTGAGGAGGAGTGTTGAGAGTCTTGATATCCCAAGCAACACCATATTAGTGAATTTGGAAATTTTCCAATTCCCATTTTTGAATACTTAAAAAAGGGGGACATGGATAACATGTTTGTAAGTTTCTCAAAACCCTATCATATGACCTATCGTTGGAAAGCGCTTGAAAAATGGAATCTAAAGAGCTATAAAACGCTCATTTTGGATTAGTGGTGTTCAAGTTATGGTTAATCCAAACTTTTGACCACGTGTCCCAAACTTGTGGGAAATTCCCATATTCCCCAATATGGTGTTAAGCTCATGTACATCTTCATCGGCAGTACATCATGAGCTTGAGAGGGGCTGTTGAGATTCAAGCTCGATGTCAGTGTGAGCCAGCTATGCTATGTGCTAGCAGATTAGGTAGGAACATGTGTGAGACATAAATGACCGTGTGTCCAGCTGGTCATAGTGTGTGGACATTAGCTAGGGTTAGATGAGTGTGGACACAACTCATAGTGTGTTGTGTGGATTATGGATGAGTGCATTATGCTTTGTGTGAGAGTGGACATGGCTTTCCTCTATGGTTAGGGTTTGCAATATACATTAGGGTTTGCTCCTGTGTGTGTGTCTCCTCCCCCTCTACCGTTCTTTCAACATAGCTCACTTACATTGTACTTAGATTTATGGGCAATGACTAACCTCAGACTAGCTGGGGTAGCTCATTTTCATTATGCTTTGATCTTTGAAGTTAGTGACTAAACCCAAAGTAGCTGGGTTAGCTCACATTCTGATGTACTTATTTGATGTTTATATCATTTATGAGTTTTTTCATTATTGAGTATCATTATATTTTAGTTAATGTTCTTGGTTTTTTTAAATTTTTAACACTTTGGCTATCATGTTGTTTGTTGAAAATCCCCATGCCATCGTACCCGAACATGCTCCGATGGGGACCAAACTTTACAAGCATGTAGGGGGGGCATCCCCACATGCTTGAAAATTTTGGTCATGATCGAAGCATGTTTGGGTTAGTAATTAGCACCCAGTGCAGATTTTTCAAGTCTCTTGGTGCCTAAGAGGCCATGGAAAATCCGGGTCTTCCCATTCCATCATACCCAAACATGCTCCGATGGGGACCAAACTTTGCAAGCATGTGGGGGGGGACCCACCCCCATATGCTTGCAAAGTTTGGTCATGATCATGTTTGGGTTGGTAATTAGCACCCAGTGCAGATTTTTCAAATCTCTTGGTGCTTAAGAGGCCATGGAAAATACGGGTCTTCCCCATACCATCGTACCCAAACATGCTCAAATGGGGCGACCAGGCGACCAAACTTTGCAACAAGCATGTGGGGGGAGCCCACCCCCCCACATGCTCCACCATCAAACCCAAACATGCTCTGATCATATGACCAAACTTTGAAAGCATGTGGGGGGGCCCATCCCCACATGCTTTCAAAGTTTGTTCATGATCGGAGCATGTTTGGATTGGTAATTAGCGCCCAGGCGGATTCTTCAAGTGTCTTGGTGCTTAAGAGGCCATGGAAAATTCGGGCCTTCCCCATACCATCGTACCCAAACATGCTCTGATGGGGACCAAATTTTGCAAGCATGTGGGTGGGACCCACCCCCACATTCTTGCAAAGTTTGGTCATAATCGGAGCATGTTTAGATTAGTAATTAACGCCCAGTGCGGATTTTTCAAGTCTCTTGGTGCTTAAGAGGCCATGGAAAATCCGGGCCTTCCCCATACCATCGTACACAAACATGCTCTGACGGGAAGTAAGCTTTGCAAGCATGTGGGGTGGGCCCACCCCCACGCAAAGTTTGGTTACCATCAAAGCATGTTTGGATTAGTAATTAGCGCACGTCGAGTGCGAATTTCTCAAGTCTCTTGGTGCTTAAGAGGCCATCGAAAATCCGGGCCTTCTCCGTACCATCGTACCCAAACATGCTCTGATGGGGACCAAACTTTCCAAGCATGTGGGGGGGACCCACCCCCACATGCTTGCAAAGTTTGGCCATGGAAAATCCGAGCCTTCCCCATACCATCGTACCCAAATATGCTTCGATGGGGACCAAACTTTGCAAGCATGTGGGGGGGACCCACCCCCACATTCTTGCAAAGTTTGGTCATGATCGAAGCATGTTTGGGTTAGTAATTAGCACCCACTATTGATTTTTTAAGTCTCTTGCTGCTTAAGTGTTACATTATTGGCCCTCTATGGTCTATTGGGGACGCCCATCCAACCATTGTGCCATGCTTGCAATTAGTATCGTGAGTGATGTCATATTAAATACTACATTGTAAGTGTGATTGGAATATGCTTTGCAGGTCTATGCTATGTATGGTGTGATTGGGTGATGCCATGTGTACACATGCTAGTATTGTTGATTATTGTGTTTGATTGCCTCACCCAACATTTTGACTTGTTGAGTATAGGTGATGAGTACGAGGATGCCGAATGAGGTGTTGTACTTGTGCGAGGGTCACCGAACGAGGTGTCACACGGATTTTATCATGTGCATGGGCATTTTTATCGCCTCGACATTTATGAGTTATACTTCATTATTGTTGGTTGGCCATGTGCCATTTATTTTTACTCGTATATTTATGCACCCGATGTGCACGGGTGTAGTGCATGTGAAAAAGAGGTTCACTATTGTTTTCGATACACACTACTGAACATCCTCTAGAAGGATTGATTATTTTTGTAAAAAGAGCCCTATTTTTGGCAAAAGCTTCACGATTGGCTCAAGGGCTATTTTGAGGAATACATGATTAAATACTCATGTCGTGCAAGGAGCCAGCACGCATGAGGGGGAGATTTAACCCAATCCTTGTTGATTGATGGTGGTGATGTTTCACAGTTTTCAAGTCTATGGTTTATCCTCCATGTTTATTTCCATGTCGGTGTTTAATATGTCTGAATCTGTTATTTGTTTGGAGTTGAATATTTATTTGTGATTATTGTGTGCAATTTTGGTACTTTGATTCTCTTTTGTGTGGCAAAATCCTAATAGTGGTATCAGAGCCAACCACACTCAAAGAGAAGGCATCTCGTGGAGAAATTGGGAAAAAGCATTACATGAAGGTCAAAGGCTTTGTATATGGTGGAAAGAAGAAAATCAAAGGTCTCAAGCTTGTATGGTTTGGGCAAGGCATTGAATACATGCAAAACCTTCTGCACAGCAATAGGAGCCTAAAAACCACGCCTCTTTGAGAAAAGGCAGTTTTTTGCAGTAGTGGCTCTCTCTCAGATCCAACTGCATAGATGAAATCACCATCTGGAAAAACCCTAAGACCCACTTAAGAGCTTCAACATGAGCAAAATCCATAATCGATGGCGGCCGATTTTTCTTTCTCTCCCACGTTGATGCACTGCGCTGGTTTTCACTGATTTGTGAGAGATTGAACATTACAAGCTTACTCAAGTTTAGCTCTTAACCATTAAAGGCTCTCCGCAATGCCTTGAGGGAAAAAAATTTAATTGTCAAAGCTTTCGAAAATTCATTTAGCAATTTTGGACGAATCAAAGGCTTCAACAAATTCTCTGCGGGCGGCCGAGCAAGTGTGTGTGGTTTCTGATATCTCTCGAGGGTATTGTCCGGGAGAATATGAGTATCATCGGTGCACTTGAATCTCGAATCGACTCGACTCTGCAAATTTAGGGTTCAACGATAAGTATTATCATCATTTATCATCTTCGCTGAATTATTTCTATCATAAATTAATCAATTTCTCTATCTCTCGACTTCATTACCCTTGTTACAATGAATCCGCAACCCCCAACTATGGAGGAACAGTTGCTAGCTCTTCAAGCTCAGATTTTAGAGGAGAGGGAAAAGAGGGAGAAGTTGGAGAGGAAATTGAGAAAGAGGAGTAGAGGGGAGGAGTCTGATTCAGTTGATGAAATCTGGCGTACAGTGGAGGCTACCCTTAGAGCCCAGGATTTTAGAAAGGAGAAGAAGATTAGTCGGAAGGCATTTTCCTTCCAAAATTATGATGGAAAGAAGGACGCCAAGTTAGTTCTCTCTTGGCTTAGTCAGTTAGATGACTACTTTTCCAGGGAAGACTTCTCTGAAAAAGAGAAAGTCAAATGTGCTGCTAATCATCTTATAGAAGGAGTTGCGTTGTGGTGGAATGCTACCAAGACATGCCATCATAAGCCTCGTACTTGGAAAGAATTTCAGAAAGCAATTAAGAATAACTTTTTGCCACCACAATACAAGGCCAGGAGTAGACAGCAGTGGGATGGCTTACGTCAGTTGTGGAGAAAGAGACCGTTCAAATGTATGTAGACAAGTTTTGGCAGGTTCTCCTACAACTTAAAGCCATTGAGAAAGTGCATGAGAAGGACGAGAAGAGGAAGTTTATCGGGATTGAAACCTCTTGTTAGGGCCGAAGTGAACATGTTCCATCCGCATTCTCTCAGTTCCACAATCTCTTTAGCCATTAATTGTGAGAGAAAGAATAATGTTCCGAAGGAGAATCATGTTACCCAAGAGTTCCATCCTTTTAAATCTCAAAAGCAAGTTTCTTCATCTAAATCTTTTGACAGGACTCAAGGATGGCACTGCAACTTTGGTTGATTCAAGAACAAAGAAAGCAACGAATCGGAAAGTAAGAAGACCGACAATCTTCCAAAGATAAACAAATAGGAGCCGAAGCGTCAAATCCGATGTTTCAAATGCAACAAGGACGGCCATGTGGCATTTGAGTGCCCGAAGAAGAAGAAGAATACACCAAAAGCTCGTGTCAACATGATCGAAGAGGAGGACAACGGATATCTTCCCGAGCAAGAGGGTAACTCCGAAGACGAAGATCTCTCAAATCCAGGAGGTAATCCTAAATCTTTACGGGTTAAGTCTAAATCTTCACGACCTAAGTCCACACCACATATGTTGTTGAAAATGAAAGGAAAGATTAAGAATGAATCTATTACAGTCTTGCATGATGACGGGAGCACACATGATTTCATTTCTCAAAAGATGGTAAAGGCACTTAATCTTGAAATCACTCCATCTCGTTATAAGGTTAAGTCTGCTTTTCAAAATCAAAAATATAATTGCACCAAAGAAGTAAGGAATTTAACAATATCACTTACACCTTATGAGGAAAAATGAACTTTTTTGGTTGCACCACTGCAAGGTGTAGATGTAATTCTTGGCATGCCATGGCAACACCAGTATAATCCATATATTAATTATGACACACATTCATTGTATTTCATGTTCAATGATCAGCATCTGTGTATTAGGGGAATGATGGAAGACAGGAGTGCACCTTTCCTTAGCCGTACCTAGGCTAAGAGAATACTGAGGAAGAGGGAGAAGACATTTCTCGTCTTTGTGAATGAGATTACTGCTCATGAACCACCTCCCAAGGCATGATTCCTTCCTTTCTCAGTTTTCTAATTGTTTTCTTGATGACCTACCCCCTGGCTTGCCTAGCTCACCTAAAGACCATAAGATTTGACATTATCTCTGGTAGTATACCTCCCTGCAAGGCACCATATAGAGTAAATCAAATTGAGCAAAAAGAAATTCAAAGACAGATACAAGACCTTTTAGAGAGGAAACTAATCAGGCCTAGTAGTTCACCCTATGGAGCTCCAGTTCTTTTAGTCAAAAAGAAGACTAGAACCTACCGTCTATGTATTAACTATAGAACCCTGAATAAAATCACAATTAAAAATAGATATCCTATTCCTCAAGTGGACGATCTTCTAGATAGATTGCGAGGAGCAAAGGTATTCAGTAAAATAGACCTGAAATCTGGATACCACCAAGTGAGGATGGTAGAGGAAGATATATACAAGACTGCTTTTAGGATGCAGACGGGTCATTATGAGTTCCGGCTACTTTTAGCTGCATGATGAACCGCATCTTCCTCAAATATCAAAAATTTGTGGTAGTTTTATTTGATGATATTCTTGTATTCAGTGATAGTATTGTTGAGCATGAGAAACATCTAGAGATAGTGTTTAATCTCTTAAAAGAGAATGAGTTGTATCTCGATCATGAGAAGAGCTCTTTCTTTTAGACAGAGATTGAATACCTTGGTCACATTGTTTTTGCTGATGGTATTCGTGTGGACCCCAAAACGATAGAGACTATAGTGACTTGGCCGAGACCCAAAGAAATTCATGAACTCCGATCATTTCTTGGTTTGTGCAGTTACTATAGACGTTTTGTAAAGAATTTTGCTTACATTTCTCATTCTGTCACTTTTCTTTTAAAGAAAACAAACAAGTATGTGTGGACTGATAAATAGGAAAAACCTTTTAATGCTTTAAAAGAAGCACTCACCAAAGCACCAGTTCTGCAATTACCAGACTTTGCTAGACCTTTCTTTATTGTTGTGACTGATGCTAGTGGTACAGGCATAGGGGCAGTATTAATGCAAGATGGTCACTCCATAGCATTTGAGAGTAGGAAACTTAGACCCCCCAAGTGCAAGTATAGCACTTATGACAAAGAATTAACTGTTGTAGTCCATGCCCTAAAGATTTGGAAACACTATTTGATGGGATCAGAATTCATCATTAAAACAGACCAGCAGAGTATCAGGCATCTATGAAGAAAGATATAGCCAAGTTTGTGTCGAATGCATTACTTGCCCGAAGATTAAAAGCTATAAGGGGAAAACTCAAGGATTACTTATGCCACTCCCAATTCCCAATGAACCATGGGAGCAGATTTCAATGGACTTTATAACTGGTTTTTCGCTTACTGCTAATCAGAATGACATGATTTGGACAGTAGTTGATAGATTTAGCAAATAGGCTCATTTCATTACATGTAAAAAGTAACTGACTGCTCATCAAGCTACTCATTTATTTTTAAAGCATATATTTGTGCATCATGGTTTGCCTAAAGTCATTGTGTCAGATAGAGATTCTAAATTTTGTAGCGATTTTTGGAGAACATTGTTTGATAATTTAGGCACAAAATTAGATTTCTCTGCTTTTCACCCTGAATCCAATGGCAAGGCTGAAGTGACCAATAGCACTATCCTAGACCTTCTTCAAACCTATGTTTCATCACAGCCTAGGCAATGGGATAAATATTTACATATTCTCCAATTTGCCTACAATAACACTCCTCACTCTGCCACTAAAAAGGCACCATTTGAGATAGTGTATGGAAAGACCCTTCCCACTCTAATGACTCATCTTTCCCGCACTATATAGAAGCTGATGATGAATTTACTAGAGACTTTGGCTCTATTCATGACCAAGTTAAAGAGGCTATAAGGAAGGCTCAGGAAAAGTATGTAAAACATGCCAATAAGAAAAGGAAACCCATGATTTTTCAAAAAGGAGACCATGTACTTTTGAGGATAGAAAAGAGGAGACTTAAAAGTGTAGAAAAGAATCCTGTTGTCAAACTAGCACCTCGATTCTATGGTCCTTTCAAGATAGTAGACAAAATCAATGACCTAGCTTATAGACTAGATCTTCCATCCCATTGGAGGATTCATAACTTTTTTCATATTAGTCTATTGAGACCCTTTAAAGGACCAATCCCTACTCATCCTGTTTATGAAGAACCTCCAGAGCTAGTTGATGATGAAGAGCAATTAATACCTGATGAAATTATTGACCACCATGAGCAGACTACTACTAGAATTGGCAATGTTTATAACAGATATCTTTTGACCTTCAAGAACCATCTTAAGAGAATGCATGCCCTAGAGGTTTTTCCGCACATGCCCTGACTTAATACACTCCTATCAAATACGCAACTGAGGTCAATTTTGCTAACCCGAGAAAGAGGGATGTTACATTATTGGCCCTCTACTAGGGTCTATTGGGGACACCCATCCGACCATTGTGCCATTCTTGCAATTAGTATCGTGAGTGATGTCATATTAAATACTACATTGTAAGTGTGATTGGCATATGCTTTGCGGGTCTATGCTATGTATGCTCTGATTGGGTGATGCCATGTGTATGCATGCTAGTGTTGTTGATATTGGTGTTTGATTGCCTTACCTAACATGTTGACTTGTTGAGTATAGGTGATGACTATGAGGATGCCGAATGAGGCATTGTACTTGTGCGAGGGTCACCGAACAAGGTGCCACATAGGCATGAGTGTGCAAGGGTCACTGAACGAGGTGTTACACGCATGAGGGTCACCGAACAAGGTGTCACACCGATTTTGTCATGTGCATGGGCGTTTACATCGCCTCGACATTTATGAGTTATACTTCACTATTGTTGGTTGGTCGTGTGCCATTTATTTGTACTCGTATATTTATGCACCTCAATGTGCACGGGTGTAGTGCATGTGAACTAGAGGTTCACTATTGTTTTTGGTACACAGTAGTGAACATCCTCTAGAAGGATTGATTATTTTTGTAAAAAGAGCCCTATTTTTGGCAAAAGCTTCACGATTGGCTCAAGGGCTATTTTGAGGAATACATGATTAAATACTCATGTCGTGCAAGGAGCCAGCACGCATGAGGGGGAGATTTAGCCCAATCTTTGTTGATTGATGGTGATGTTTATTTTGCGCACAGTTTTCAAGTCTATAGTTTATCCTCCATGTTTATTTCCATGTCTGTGTTTAATATGTCTAAATCTATTATTTGTTTGGAGTTGAATATTTATTTGTGATTATTGTGTGCAATTTTGGTACTTTGATTCTCTTTTGTGTGGCAAAATCCTGACAGTGGTATCAGAGCCAACCACACTCAAAGAGAAGGCATCTCGTGGGAGAAATTGGGAAAAAGCATAACATGAAGGTCAAAGGCTTTGTATATGGTGGAAAGAAGAAAATCAAAGGTCTCAAGCTTGTATGGTTTGGGCAAGGCATTGAATACATGCAAAACCACCTGCAGCAAGGAGCCTAAAAACCATGCCTCTTTGAGAAAAGGCAGTTTTTTGTAGTAGTGGCTCTCTCTCAGATCCAACCGCATAGATGAAATCACCATCTGGAAAAACCCCAAGACCCACTTTCAACTTTCAAAGAGCTTCAACATGAGCAAAATCCATAATCGACGGTGGCCGATTTTTCTTTCTCTCCCACGTTGATGCACTACGCTGGTTTTCGCCGATTTGTGGAGAGATTAAATATTACAAGCTTAATCAAGTTTAATTCTGAACCATCAAAGGCTCTCCGCAACGCCTTGAGGGAAAAAAAATAATTGTCAAAGCTTTCAAAATTTCATTTAGCAATTTTGGACGAATCAAAGGCTTCAACAAATTCTTTGCGGGGGTCGAGCAAGTGTGTGTGGATTCTGATATCTCTCGAGGGTATTGTCTGGGAGAATACGAGTATCATCGGTGCGCTTGAATCTCGAATCGAATCTTGAATCGACTCGACTCTTTGCAAATTTTGGGTTCAACGATAAGTATTATCATCATTCATCATCTTTGCTAAATTATTTCTATTATAAATTAATCAAATTCTCTATCTCTCGACTTCATTACCCTTGTTACAATCAATCTGCAACCCCCAACTGTGGAGGAATAGTTGCTAGCTCTTCAAGCTCAGATTTTAGAGGAGAGGGAAAAGAGGGAGAAGTTGGAGAGGAAATTGAGAAAGAGGAGTAGAGGGGAGAGTCTGATTCAGTTGATGAAATCCGGCGTACGGTGGAGGCTACCCTTAGAGCCCAGGATTCTAAAAAGGAGAAGAAGATTAGTCGGAAGGCCTTTTCCTTCCAAAATTATGATGGGAAGAAGGATGCCAAGTTAGTTCTCTCTTGGCTTAGTCAGTTAGATGACTACTTTTTCGGGAAAGACTTCTCTGAAAAAGATAAAGTCAAATGTGCTGCTAATCATCTTATAGAAGGAGCTTATGGTGGAATGCTACCAAGATATCATAAGTCTCGTACTTGGAAAGAATTTCAGGAGGCAATTAAGAAAAACTTATTGCCACCATAATACAAGGCCAGGAGTAGACAGCAGTGGGATGGCCTACATCAGTTGGAGAAAGAGATCGTTCAAATGTATGTAGTCAAGTTTTGGCAAGTTCTCCTATAACTTAAAGCCACTAATGAAAGTGCATGAGGAGGACCAGAAGAGGAAGTTTATGCGGGATTGAAACCTCACATTAGGGCCAAAGTGAACATGTTCCATCCGCATTCTCCACACCATCGTACCCAAACATGTTCCCATGGTGACCAAACTTTGCAAACATGTGGGGGTGGATCACCAAACTCTGCAAAACAAGCATGTGGGGGGGATCCACCCAACCCCACATGCTTGCAAAGTTTGGTCACAATGAGAGCATGTTCGGGTAGGATGGTATAGGGAAGGCCCGGATTCTCCATGGCCTCTTAAGCACCAAGAGACATGAAAAATCTGCACATTGGGCGCTAATTACCAATCCAAACATGCTCTGATTGTGACCAAACTTTGCAAGCATGTTTGGGTGGGTCCCCCCCACATCCTTGCAAAGTTTGGTCCAATCGAGGCCTTCCCCATACCATCGTACCTAAACATGCTCTGCTGGGGACCAAACTTTGTAAGCAAGTCAGGGGGACCCACCCCCACATGCTCAAAGTTTGATCGTGAGTGATCAGAGCATGTTTAGCGCCCAGTGCGGATTTTCAATGGCCTCTTAAGCAGCAAGTTTTGAAGTCTCTTGGTGCTTAAGAGGCCATGGAAAATCCGGGCCTTCCAAATACCATCGTAACCCAAACATGCTCTGCTGGTGGGGACTAAACTTTGCAAGCATGTGGGGGAGAGACCACCCCCACATGCTTCACAAATTTTGGTCATAAATCGAATCATGTTTGGATTAGTAATTAGCGCCCAGTGCGGATTTTTCAAGACTCTTAGTGCTTAAGAGGCCATGGAAAATCCGGGCCTTCCCCATACCATCGTACCCAAACATGCTCCGATGGGGACCCAACTTTGCAAGAATATGGGGGGAAGTTTGGTCATAATCGAATCATGTTTGGATTAGTAATTAGCGCCCAGAGTGTGGATTTTTCAAGTGTCTTGGTGCTTAAAAGACCATGGATAATTCGCGTCTTCCCCATCCCATCGTACCCAAAGATGCTCCGATGAGGACCAAACTTTGCAAGCATGTGGGGGGGATCCACCCCCACATGCTTGCAAAGTTTGGCCATGGAAAATCCAGGCCTTCCCCATACCATCGTACTCAAACATGCTCCGATGGGGACCAAACTTTGCAAGCATGTGGGGGGGACCACCCCTACATGCTTGCAAACTTTGGTCATGATCAGAGCATGTTTGAGTTTTTAATTAGTGCCCAATGCAAATTTTTCAGGTCCCTTGGTGTTTAAAAGGCCATGGAGAATCTGGGCCTTCCCCATACCATCGTACCCAAACATGCTCCGATGGGGACCAAACTTTACAAGCATGTGGGGCGGGGCCTACCCCCACTTGCTTGCAAAGTTTGGTCACAACCGAAACATGTTTGGATTAGTAATTAGCGCCCAGTACGGATTTCTCAAGTCTCTTGGTGCTTAAGAGGCCATGGAAAATCCGGGCCTTCCCTTTACCATTATACCGAAACATGCTCCGATGGGGACCAAACTTTGCAAGCATGTGGGGGGGAGGCACCTGCACGTGCTTCCAAAGTCTGGTCACAATTGAATCATGTTTGGATTAGTAATTAGCTCCTAGTGCGGATTTTTCAAGTCTCTTGGTGCTTATGAGGCCATGGAAAATCCGGGCCTTCCCCATAACATCGTACTCAGACATGCTCTGATGGGGACCAAACTTTACAAGCATGTGGGGGGGATCCACCCGCACATGCTTGCAAAGTTTGGTCACAATCAGAGCATGTTTGCATTAGTACTTAGCGTCCCAGTGCGGATTTTTCAAGTTTCTTGTTGCTTAAGAGGCCTTTGAAAATCCAGGCCTTCCCCCATACCATCGTACCCAAAGATGCTCCGATGGGGACCAAACTTTGCAAGCATGTGGGGGGGACCCACCCCCACATGATTGCAAAGTTTGGTCATGATCAAAGCATGTTTGGTTTAGTAATTACCGCCCAGTGCGGATTTTAAATGGCCTCTTAAGCAGCAAGTTTTGAAGTCTCTTGGTGCTTAAGAGGCCATGGAGAATCCGGGCCTTCCACATACCATCGTACCCAAACATGCTCCATTGGGGACTAAACTTTGCAAGCATGTGGGGGGGCACCCTCACATGCTCGCAAAGTTTGGTCACAATCGAATCATATTTGGCGCCGAGTGTAGATTTTTCAACTCTGTTGGTGCTTAAGAGGCCATGGAAAATCCGGGCCTTCCCCATACCATCGTACCCAAACATGCTCCAATGGGGACCCAATTTTGCAAGAATGTGGGGGGGAACCACCCCCACATGCTTGCAAAGTTTGCTCACAATTGAAGCATGTTTGGATTAGTAATTAGCCGCCTAGTGCGGATTTTTCAAGTCTCTTCGTGCTTAAGAGGCCATAGAAAATTCAGGCCTTCCCAATACCATCGTACCCAAACATGCTCGGATAGGGACCAAACTTTGCAAGCATGTGGGGGGGGCCCACCCCCACATGCTTGCAAAGTTTGGCCATGGAAAATCCGGGCCTTACCCATACCATCGTACCAAAACATGCTCCGATGTGGGGACCAAACTTTGCAAGCATGTGGGGGGGACCCACCCCTACATGCTTGCAAACTTTGGTCATGTGAGATGAGAGCATGTTTGGGTTAGTAATTAGCGCCCACAGTGTGAATTTTTCAAGTCTCTTCGTGCTTAAGAGCCATGGAAAATCCGAGCCACCCCCATACCATCGTACCCAAACATGCCCCGATGGGGATTAAACTTTACAAGCATGTGGAGAGGGCCCACCCCCACTTGCTTGCAAAGTTTGGTCACAATCGGAGCATGTTTCGATTAGTATTTAGCACCCAGTGTGGATTTTTCAAGTCTCTTGGTTCTTAAGAGGCCATGGAAAATCTGGGCCTTCCCTATACCATCGTAGCCAAACATGCTCCGATGGGGACCAAACTTTGCAAGCAAGTGGGGGGGCCCACCCCCACATGCTTGCAAAATTTGGTCACAATCGAATCATGTTTGGATTAGTCATTAGCGCCCAGTGCGGATTTTTCAAGTCTCTTGGTGCTTAAGAGGCCATGGAAAATCTGCGCCATCCCCATAAGATCGTACTCAAACATGCTCCGATGGGGACTAAACTTTGCAAGCATGTGGGGGGGGATCCCGCCCACATGCTTGCAAAGTTTGGTCCCCAGGTCCACCCCCACATGCTTGCAAAGTTTGGTCACAATCACATCATGTTTCCATTAGTTAATTAGCGCCCAGTGCGGATTTTAAAAGTTTCTTGCTTCTTAAGAGGCCATTGAAAATCCGGGCCTTTCCCATACCATCGTACGCAAACATGCTCAGATGGGGACCAGACTTTGCAAGCATGTGGGGGAGACCCACCCCCTCATGCTTTCAAAGTTTGGCCACGGAAAATCCGGGCCTTCCCCATACCATCGTACCTAAACACACTCCGATGGGGACCAAGCTTTGCAAAAGCATGTCGGGGGGACCCACCCCCACATGCTTGCAAAGTTTGGTCATGATCGAAGCATGTTTGGATTAGTAATTAGTGTCCACTGTGGATTTTTCATAGAAAATCCGGGTCTTCCCCATCCCATCGTACCTCAGATGCTGCGATGAGTACCAAACTTTGCAAGCATGTGGGGGGGACCCACCCCACATGCTTGCAAAGTTTTACCATGGAAAATCCGGGACTTCCCCATACCATCGTACGGAAACATGCTCCCATGGGGGGACCAATCTTTGCAAGCATGTGGGGGGGACCCAACCCTACATGCTTGCAAACTTTGGTCATGATTAGAGCATGTTTGGGTTTGTAATTAGTGCCCAGTGCAAATTTTTCAAATCTCTTGGTGCTTAAGAGGCCATGGAAAATCCGGGCCTCCGGGCCTTCCCCATACCATCGTACCCAAACATGCTCCGATAGGGACCAAACTTTACAAGCATGTGGGGGGGCCCACCACCACTTGCTTCTTACAAAGTTTGGTCACAATTGGAGCATGTTTGGATTAGTAATTAGCGTCCAGTGCGGATTTCTCAAGAGACCATGGAAAATCCGGGCCTTCCCTATACCATCGTACCCAAACAAGCTCCAATGGGACCAAACTTTGCAAGCATGTGGGGAGGGCCCACCCGCACGTGCTTCCAAAGTTTGGTCACAATCGAATCATGTTTGGATTAGTAATTAGCGCCTAGTGTACGGATTTTTCAAGTCTCTTGGTGCTTATGAGGCCATTTAAAATCCGGGCCTTCCCCATAACATCTCACTCAGACATGCTCTGATGGGGACCAAACTTTGCAAGCATGTGGGGGGGATCCACCCGCACATGCTTGCAAAGTTTGGTCACAATCAGAGCATGTTTGCATTAGTAAGTAGCGCCTAGTCAAGTTTCTTGCTGCTTAAGAGGCCATTAAAAATCCGGGCCTTCCCCATACCATCATACATAAACATGCTCTGATGGGGACCAGTCTTTGCAAGCATGTGGGGGGGGACCCACCTCCTCATCCGTTCAAAGTTTGGCCATGGAAAATCCGGGCCTTCCCCATACCATCATACCTAAACATGCTCTGATGGGGACCAAACTTTGCAAGCATGTCGGGGGACCCACCCCCACATGCTTGCAAAGTTTGGTCGTGATCGGAGCATGTTTGGGTTAGTAATTTGCACCCAGTGCGGATTTTCAATGGCCTCTTAAGCAACAAGTTTTGAAGTCTCTTGGTGCTTAAGAGGCCATGGAAAATCCGGCCTTCCATATACCATCGTAACCCAAACATGCTCTGATGGTGGGGACTAAACTTTGCAAGCATGTGGGAGGGAGCCCACCCTTACATGCTCGCATATTTTGGTCACAAATCGAATCATGTTTGGATTAGTAATTAGCACCCAGTGCGGATTTTTCAAGACTCTTGGTACTTAAGAGGCCATGGAATATCCGGGGCCTTCCCCATACCATCATACCCAAACATGCTCCGATGTGGACCCAACTTTGCAAGAATGTGGGGGGGGAACCACCCCCACATTCTTGCAAAGTTTGGTCACAATCGAATCATGTTTGGATTAGTAATTAGCGCCCAACGTGCGGATTTTTCAAGTGTCTTAGTGCTTAAGTGGCCATGGAAAATTCAGGTCTTCCCCATCCCATCGTACCCAAAGATGCTCTGATGTGAGGACCAAACTTTGCAAGCATGTGGGGGGATCCAACCCCACATGCTTGCAAAGTTTGGCCATGGAAAATCTAGGCCTTCCCTATACCATCGTACCGAAACATGCTTTGATGGGGACCAAACTTTGCAAGCATGTGGGGGGGACCACCCCTACATGCTTGCAAACTTTGGTCATGATTGAAGCATGTTTGGGTTAGTAATTAGCGCCCAATGCAAATTTTTCAGGTCCCTTGGTGCTTAAAAGGCCATGGAGAACCCGGGCCTTCCCCATACCATCGTACCCAAACATGCTCCGATGGGGACCAAACTTGACAAACATGTGGGGGGGGCCCACCCCCACTTGCTTGCAAAGTTTGGTCACAACCAGAGCATGTTTGGATTAGTAATTAGCGCCCAGTACGGATTTCTCAAGTCTCTTGGTGCTTAAGTGGCCATGGAAAATCCAGGCCTTCCCTATACCATCGTACTGAAACATGCTCCGATGGAGACCAAACTTTGCAAGCATGTGGGGGGGGCCCACCTGCACGTGCTTCCAGAGTCTCGTCACAAGCAAATCATGTTTGGATTAGTCATTAGCGCCTAGTGTGGATTTTTCAAGTCTCTTGGTGCTTATGAGGCCATGGAAAATTCGGGCCTTCCCCATAACATCGTACTCAGACATACTCCGATGGGGACCAAACTTTACGAGCATGTGGGGGGGATTCACCTGCACATGCTTGCAAAGTTTGGTCACAATCAGAGCATGTTTGCATTAGTAATTAGCGCCCCAGTGCGAATTTTTCAAGTTTCTTGCTACTTAAGAGGCTATTGAAAATCCAAGCCTTCCCCATACCATCGCACCCAAAGATGCTTCGATCGGGACCAAACTTTGCAAGCATGTGGGGGGGACCCACCCCCACATGATTGCAAAGTTTGGTCACATGATCAAAGCATGTTTGGTTTAGTAATTACCGCCCATTTTTCAATGGCCTCTTAAGCAGCAAGTTTTAAAGTCTATTGGTGCTTAAGAGGCCATGGAGAATCCGAGCCTTCCACATACCATCGTACCCAAACATGCTCCACTGGGGACTAAACTTTGCAAGCATGTGGGGGGGGACCCCCACATGCTCGCAAAGTTTGGTCACAAAAATCGAATGATGTTTGGATTAGTAATTAGCGCCGAGTGCAGATTTTTCAAGTCTCTTGGTGCTTAAGAGGCTATGGAAAATCCGGGCCTTCCCCATACCATCGTACCCAAACATGCTCCCATGGGGACCCAATTTTGCAAGAATGTGGGGGGGAACCACCCCCACATACTTGCAAAGTTTGCTCACAATCGAAGCATGTTTGGATTAGTAATTAGCACCTAGTGTGGATTTTTCAAGTCTCTTCGTGCTTAAGAGGCCATGGAAAATTTGGGCCTTCCCAATACCATCGTACCCAAACATGCTCCGATGGGGACCAAACTTTGCAAGCATGTGGGGGGGGCACCCCCACATGCTTGCAAAGTTTGGCCATGGAAAATCCAGGCCTTACCCATACCATCGTACCAAAACATGCTCTGATGGGGACCAAACTTTGCAAGCATGTGGGGGGGACCCACCCCTACATGCTTGCAAACTTTGGTCATGTGAGATCAGAGCATGTTTGGGTTTGTAATTAGCGCCCAGTGCGAATTTTTCAAGTCTCTTGGTGCTTAAGAGCCATGGAAAATTTGGGCCTTCCCCATACAATCGTACCCAAACATGCCTCGATGGGATTAAACTTTACAAGCATGTGGGGAGGGCCCACCCCCACTTGCTTACAAAGTTTGGTCACAATCGGAGCATGTTTCGATTAGTATTTAGCGCCCAGTGTGGATTTTTCAAGTCTCTTGGCTCTTAAGAGGCCATGGAAAATCCAGGCCTTCCCTATACCATCGTAGCCAAACATGCTCCGATGGGGACCAAACTTTGCAAGCAAGTAGGGGGGTCCACCCCCACATGCTTGCAAAATTTGGTCACAATTGAATTATTAGCGCCCAGTGCGGATTTTTCAAGTCTCTTGGTGCTTAAGAGGCCATGGAAAATCCGAGCCATCCCCATAACATCGTACTCAGACATGCTCCGATGGGGACTAAACCTTGCAAGCATGTGGGGTGGATCCCCACATGCTTGCAAAGTTTGGTCCCAAGATCCCCCCCACATGCTTGCAAAGTTTGGTCCCAAGGTCCACCCCCACATGCTTGCAAAGTCTGGTCACAATCACAGCATGTTTCCATTAGTTAATTAGCGCCCAGTGCAGATTTTAAAACTGTCTTACTGCGTAAGAGGCCATTGAGAATCCGGGCCTTTCTCATACCATCGTACGCAAACATGCTCAGATGGGGACCAGACTTTGCAAGCATGTGGGGGGGACCCACCCCCTCATGCTTTCAAAGTTTGGCCATGGAAAATTCGGGCCTTCCCCATACCATCGTACCTAAACATGCTCTGATGGGAACCAAGCTTTGCAAGCATGTCGGGGGGCCCACCCCCACATGCTTGCAAAGTTTGGTCATGATCGAAGCATGTTTGGATTAGTAATTAGCACCGAGTGCGGATTTTTCAAGTGTCTTGGTGCTTAAGAGGTCATGGAAAATCCGGATCTTCCCCATCCCATCGTACCTAAGATGCTGCGATGAGGACCAAACTTTGCAAGCATGTGGGGGGGACCCACCCCCACATGCTTGCAAAGTTTGACCATGGAAAATCCGGGCCTTCCCCATACCATCGTACCGAAACATGCTCCCATGGGGGGACCAATCTTTGCAAGCATGTGGGGGAGACCCACCCCTACATGCTTGCAAACTTTGGTCATGATCGGAGCATGTTTGGGTTTGTAATTAGTGTAAAGTGTAAATTTTTCAAGTCTCTTGGTGCTTGAGAGGCCATGGAAAATCCGGGTCTCCGGGCCTTCCCCATACTATCGTACCCAAACATGCTCCGATAGGGACCAAACTTTACAAGCATGTGAGGGGGGGCCACCACCACTTGCTTCTTGCAAAGTTTGGTCACAGTTGGAGCATGTTTGGATTAGTAATTAGCGCCCAGTGCGGATTTCTCAAGAGACCATGGAAAATCCGGGCCTTCCCTATACCATCGTACCCAAACAAGCTCCGATGGGGACCAAACTTTGCAAGGATGTGGGGGAGGCCCACCCACACGTGCTTCCAAAGTTTGGTCACAATCGAATCATGTTTGGATTAGTAATACATGCTTGCAAACTTTGGTCATGATTGGAGCATGTTTGAGTTAGTAATTAGCGCCCAATGCAAATTTTTCAGGTCCCTTGGTGCTTAAAAGGCCATGGAGAATCCGGGCCTTCCCCATACCATCGTACCCAAACATGTTTCGATGGGGACCAAACTTTACAAGCATGTGGGGCGGGGCCCACCCCCACTTGCTTGCAAAGTTTGGTCACAACCGGAGCATGTTTGGATTAGTAATTAGCGCCCAATACGGATTTCTCAAGTCTCTTGGTGCTTAAGAGGCCATGGAAAATCCGGGCCTTCCCTATACCATCGTACCGAAACATGCTCCGAAGGGAACCAAACTTTGCAAGCATGTGGGTGGGGGCCACCTGCACGTGCTTCCAAAGTCTAGTCACAATCGAATCATGTTTGGATTAGTAATTAGCGCGCCTAGTGTGGATTTTTCAAGTCTCTTGGTGCTTATGAGGCCATGGAAAATTCGAGCCTTCCCCATAACATCGTACTCACCGATGGGGACCAAAACTTTACAAGCAGGTGGGGGGATCCACCCGTACATGCGTGCAAAGTTTGGTCACAATCAGAGCATTTTTGCATTAGTAATTAGCGCCCCAGTGTGGATTTTTCAAGTTTCTTGTGCTTAAGAGGCCATTGCAAATCTAGGGCTTCCCCATACCATCGTACCCAAAGATGCTCCGATGGGGACCAAACTTTGCAAGCATGTGGGGGGGACCCACCCGCACATGATTGCAAAGTTTGGTCATGATCAAAGCATGTTTGGTTTAGTAATTAGCGCCCACTGCGGATTTTCAATGGCCTCTTAAGCAGCAAGTTTTGAAGTCTCTTGGTGCTTAAGAGGCCATGGAGAATCCGGGCCTTCCACATACCATCGAACCCAAACATGCTCCACTGGGGACTAAACTTTGCAAGCATGTGGGGAGGGCACCCCCACATGCTCGCAAAGATTGGTCACAATCGAAATCATGTTTGGATTAGTAATTAGCGCCGAGTGCAGATTTTTCAAGTCTCTTGGTGCTTAAGAGGCCATGGAAAAGCCGGGCCTTCCCCATACCATCGTACCCAAACATGCTCCGATAGGGACCCAATTTTTCAAGAATGTGGGGGGGGGGAACCACCCCCACATTCTTGCAAAGTTTGCTCACAATCGAAGCATGTTTGGATTAGTAATTAGCGCCTAGTGCAGATTTTTCAAGTCTCTTCGTGCTTAAGAGGCCATGGAAAATTCGAGCCTTCCCAATACCATCATACCCAAACATGCTCTGATGGGGACCAAACTTTGCAAGCATGTGGGGGAGACCCACCCCCACATGCTTGCAAAGTTTGGTCCCCATCAGAGCATGTTTGGGTATGATGGTATTGGGAAGGCTCGAATTTTCCATGGCCTCTTAAGCACGAAGAGACTTGAAAAATCTGCACTAGGCGCTAATTACTAATCCAAACATGCTTCGATTGCCACCCCCACATGCTTGCAAAGTTTGGCCATGGAAAATCCGGGCCTTACCCATACCATCGTACCGAAACATGCTCCGATGGGGACCAAACTTTGCAAGCATGTGGGGGGACCCACCCCTACATGCTTGCAAACTCTGGTCATTTGAGATCAAAGCATGTTTGGGTTAGTCATTAGCGCCTAGTGCGAATTTTTCAAGTCTCTTGGTGCTTAAGAGCCATGGAAAATCTGGGCCTTCCCCATACCATCCTACCCAAACATGCCCTGATGGGGATTAAACTTTACAAGCATGTGGGGAGGGCCCACCCCCACTTGCTTACAAAGTTTTGTCACAATCGGAGCATGTTTGGATTAGTATTTACAAGTCTCTTGGTTCTTAAGAGGCCATGGAAAATCCAGGCCTTCCCTATACCATCGTAGCCAAACATGCTCCGATGGGGACCAATTGCAAGCAAGTAGGGGGGCCCACCCTCACATGCTTGCAAAATTTGGTCACAATCGAATCATGTTTGGATTAGTCAGTAGCGCCCAGTGCGGATTTTTCAAGTCTCTTAGTGCTCAAGAGGCCATGGAAATTCCCATCGAGAGCATCTTCCCTAATCTCGTTGTTGCGCTCCTCTCAAGGCAATATTCTGACATTTTTGAGATGGGGCCATCTTGGACGTCGGCTCGTAGGGCTCGCTGCTGCGGTCAAAACGCTTCAGTTGGATCTCAATTCTGAGATCGTTTGCTCACCGCCCGTATGAGCAAAAGACTATAGCGCATGAACCCTTTCTTAAGGCAAAAACCTCTTATTAAAGTCTACGACGCAAATGGGGGGGGATTTGTGAGATGTCCTTAAAACAAAAACGTTTTGCAAAAGGGGAGAAGGGCTGAGGGCTGCTGTAAGTCTATTCACACGGGGGGGAGAAGAGTTAAGGACACATCCTTCTAGCAAGAGGGGGATGGAGGAAAATGGCCTTATTTGAAAAGAGGCAAATGAGGGGGTGTGAGAGGGGTGGCTGTACTATAGCATGTACACCACACAAGGACGGACGACGGTACAACAGGGCATGCGCTGCGCAGAAATGCGTGTTGCCTGTGGAGCACCCTGAGGGTTTATATAGCTGAGGGGTAAGGGTATTGGCGCTGCACAAAGCAAGGATGAAAGGACGGTGTACCATCAAAGGCTATGGACCAGTGGCCTGCATGGATCTAGGGGAAAGGTATGGTGTCGGTTGTCAAGGAAAGGAGTGGTACACATGTACCTTATCTGGTCCGAGACAGCAAGCATGGGTGTCCACGTAGCTGTACATGCAGACCACACAGTGGGCGGCCATCCTTTGGTTCTTGTGCGGCCATCATACGGGTACCCTAGTAAGTGTGTACGGACCAAATTTTGGGACGGGTTCCCAAATTTGGGATGCCGTCTCGATTTGCGTGCCGGACCGCCCCGAGAGGCGAAATTTATTTTTGTCCGGGAGGTTCTCTTGGTCATTGGGGTTCAGACCATTCGTCAATCGGACGCCCGGTTGTGCATTTATTAAGGTTTAAAGGTCGTCGCTTTTTAACTAAAATGATTGAAATTTGCGTATAAGCTTGATCCGGTGTCCGTTTTGGATGATGCTGTAAAATCCTATATTAGGGTAAAATCATGCGCAAATTCCAAATTTAGGCTTAGAATTTGAAGATTCTAAGTAGAAATGACTCAAATAAAATCATTGATTTTTATACAATAAAAACTCATAAATTTATCTATTACATGAACATTTCTTTATTAGTGAAGATGGGTATGTTACATCCTTCCCCCCTTAAAGAAATTGAGATGTCCTCATCTCGTCATGAATTGGGGATAATCCTTTAAGAGTGTAGCTTCATCTTCCCAAGTTGCATCCTCTTCAGGGTCATCTTTCCACTGTATTAGATGTTCTACAAGAGTTCTATTTTGGAGTTGCCTTTCCCTAGAATCTATGATGCTTGGGCTGTAATTCAAGGACTCCTTGAGTAGGGATTACAACTTGTTCAGCATCAAGAATATGATCGAGACTGGGTACATATGGTTTTAACAAACTTACATGAAATACATTGTGGACTTTGATATGGGCTAGGAGTTGGAGTTTATAGGCACTTTTACCTAGACACTTGATAACTGTATAGGGACCACAATACCTAGGGGTGAGTTTCTTATATTTCCCAAGTGATAGAGAACTTCGTTTGGATCGCACTCATAGAAGAACTCTGTCTCCTTCCTTGAAGATCCTTTCAGACCTCTTGGTGTCAGCATAATGCTTTTGTCGATCTTGGGCAGCTTTAATATCCTTTTGGATTACCTTGGTTTGTTCCTCCATCTCTTCGAGCATTTTCCTGGTGGATGCCTCAACTCTTATGGTCGGATCAGAGAAATTTAGAGGAGACAAGCATTCTTGCCCATAGAGTGCTTTGAATGGTGACATTCCTATGCTCTGATGATAAGGTGCATTGTAGGCAAATTCTACCAGAGGAAGGTATTGAATCCACCTTCTTGGTTCCCGTCCGCAATATGCTCTGAGAATGTCTTCAATTACTTGATTGACTCTCTCAGTCTGGTCATCGGTCTCTGGATGATATGTGCTAAAGCAAAGTTGAGTTCCCAGGGCTTGAAATAAGGACTGCCAGAACTTTGAAGTGAAGTCAAAATCCCGATCACTTACTATCTTTTTTGGGAGACCATGAAGTTTGAGGACTTCTTTGATGAATATTCGAGCAACATCAGAAGCTTTGAAGGTCTTCTTTGTTGGTATAAGGTGAGCTACTTTGGTAAGTAAGTCCACTACTACCAGAATGGAGTCATATCCTCCTTGAACAGTGGGGAGACTTGTGACAAAATCCATACTAATGCACTCCCACTTCATTTGGGGAATATCCAAGGGTTGAAGTTTTCCAGGCATCTTGACCCTTTCAGCTTTGATCCTTTGGCATGAGAGACATTGCTTCAAGTACCGAAGGACATCATTTTTCAAGCCTGGCTGCCCAATGAAAGCTCCTTCTTACGGCATTTAATGTTTTTGCATAGCCTGGGTGTCCTGCAGAGCAGGACTATCATGAGCTTCATGGAGGATTAGTTTCTTTAAAGCAGGATCCTTAGGGATACATAGCATGTGATTAAAGTAGAGGCTTCCTTCATGAGTGGAGTATCCCTTGATTAGATTCTTCTCTTTCTCTGAATTTCTCCCTTCTTCTACTAACTTCATCATCCTCTGATAATTTGGATCATGAGATGAGACTTCTTCCACCTTGACTAGTATGGGATTATTTGGCATTGAAATTGCACTCAAGAAAGATTTGCGGAGAAAGATTTGCGGCTAAGTGCATTTGCTACCACATTATCTTTCCTAGGGCGGAATTTGATGTCGAAGTCATATTCTTGTAGAATTTCAATCCATCTCCTTTGCCGCATGTTGAGGTTAGGCTGGGTGAAGATCCACTTTAGAATTTTGTGGTCAGTTACAAGCTGGAATTTGTCCCCCAAGAGATAATGTCTCCATAATTTGAGGCAATGAACAACTGCTAAGACCTCCAAATCATGCGTGGCATAATTTGCTTCATATTGCTTCAGCTTGCGGGAAGTATAAGCGACTGGTCTTCCTTCTTGGCCTAAGACACCACCAAGTGCTAGACTACTAGCATCAGTAACTACTTCAAATTCCTTGGCGAAATCAGGAAGTTTCAGGACTGGGGCAAAAGTAATAATGACCTTGAGCTGATCAAAATTGTTTTGATGGATTGGCAGCCACACTATTTTGCAATCCTTCTTATGAAGATCCGTCAAAGGTGCAGCTACCAAGGCATAATCTTTGATAAAAATCCTATACCATCCCGTGATTCCCAAAAACCCATGAACTTCACGAACTGATTTAGGGGGTGGCCACTCCAGAATATCCTTGACCTTGGCGAGGTCTACTGAAATGCCATCTTTGGAGACGATGAATCCAAGATACTCAATTTGATGAGTAAAGAAGGTACATTTGCTCTTCTTGGCATAGAGTTTGTGTTTACGCAATAATTGCAGAACTCTACGCACATGCTCCTCATGCTCTTCCATTGATTTGGAGTAGATTAAGATGTCATCAAAGAAAACAAGCACAAATTCATCCAAGTAAGGACGGAATATATCTTACATTAGGCGGTTGAAGGTTACAGGAGCATTGGTTAACCCGAATGACATTACAGTAAACTCATAGTGGCCATAACGGGTATTGAAGGCTATCTTGGGTATATCTGCTTCCTTGACTTTAATCTGATAGTAACCAGACCTCAAATCTATTTTTGAGAAGACTTTGGCCCCATGAAGCCTGTCAAGAAGTTCGTCGATGCGAGGGATAGGATACTTATTCTTGACAGTGATCTGATTTAGCCCTCGATAATCTATGCAGAGGCAGAGAGTTCCGTCCTTCTTTTTTTGGAAAAGAACACGTGCCCCCCAAGGAGAGCTACTCGGGCATACGAATCCTTGCTCAATGAGTTGGGAAAGTTGCTCTTTAAGTTCAATGGCTTCAAGAAGGGACATTTTATAGGGCGTTTTTGAGATGGGTTGAGCTCCAGGGATCACCTCGATTTCATGATCGACTTCTCGAGGAGGCGGTAGTCCTGTAAGCTCGTCAGAGAAGATGTCAGAGAATTCTTGGAGCCAAGAGGGTTCTGTCTCCATACTAGGTTCAATAGCTTTGTTGAGCTTGACTAAGAAAATTTGCTGACCCTTACGTGTTCCCTTGAGAAGATGTTTTGCCTTGACTACCCTAGATTTAGGTTTTCCTGTTATCCCCTGAATAGATATTACTTGGCCATGCTCATTTTCAAAAGTGATACTCCCCTGGTTACAATGAATGCTAGCTTTGTTTGCAATTAACCAATCCATCCCAAGGATTCCATCATAAATTCCTAATGGCAAGACTCTAAAGTGGCCATGAGTTTGCTCATAACCCAGCTCAAAATCAAGGTTTCCTATAGAGTGGCGAGATACTACTTCTTTCCCACCACTGGCTAACTCTACAGTCATTCTTCTGGCTATTTTTGACTCAAGTTTAATTTTTGCAACACCTAGGAGAAAGAAATGAATGGGTACTACCACAATCAATTAAAAGCTGAAATGGCTTACCGTGATGAGTGGCTGGGGTTTGGATTACACCAAATTGTTTATTCGGACCTTGGTGTTCTACTACCGCATGGACGATGGCACACTCTTCTTCAGCCATTTCCAAGGTTGGTTCTTCACTTATAATATAGACGGTCCTAGCAACTGCTCCTCCGCGGCCTCTGCCACGCCCACCGCCTCTTGCACCTTGGTGGATAGGGGTTCCATGGCCTTGATTTCCTCTGCTACCTTGGGGAAATGATGTTGCCATCTTGGGACAATTGGATCTAAAGTGTCCTGGCTCATTGCACTCAAAACACAAAGGGCCTTCTCTAGAAGAAGCAGCATAGGAGCGGGGGACAAAAGAGTTGTCTTGTTGCCCTCTGTTGTAGTAGGGGAAATTCTGTTGGGGTTTCTTGTAGGGTTGATCTCTTTAGGATTTGCCTCAGGGTAAGATCTCTTTTGATGCTTAGGTTTGTCAGTCTTCATTTCTTTCACAAGGGGCTTTGCTCGTATGAGAGCATCCTGTAATGTGCTTGGCCTCATTGCTTCAAGGCGGGAGTCTAAGGGTTCATTTAACCCTTGGCAGAAACGAGCCACTTGCTGGGAAGTAGTCATAGCTGGGGCATACTTCCGAAGAGTGATAAATTTGGAATAGTAGTCCTCAAGAGTTAAGCTGCACTGCCTAAGACTAAAAAACTCATTCATCTTTATGGATTCATGGGATGGGGGAAGATATCTTTCCTTCACTGCCTGCTTGATGTCTTCCCACGTTTGAGAATGCTCGGTGACTTCCTTGTCACGGCACCACTGTTTCCACCTGAGTTTAGCATCTCCGATGAGGCGAAACCATGCAAGCATAGACTGATTTGCTACTCCAGTACCGGCGGGGCAGAGAAATAATCATCCATCGCCTCAATCCAGACTTCAGCATCCTTCTCAACCTTTGAACCTTCTCCTTTAAAGGAGGGAGGTTGCATTTGCTTGATCAGGAGCTTATTCTCCTGGGTATCAGTGTAAAGCGCATTGGGAAGTGGGTGATCGTCCTGGCCACCAATGTAAAAACAATTTTAAGATTACAAAGATTCATATTTGCACAATGCTTATTTTTGGAGAGTAAAACATTGAAATCATTTTATTTCCAAATATTTACAAGGACGAGTTTTATTACAAAGATCTGAGACTAATATAATTAGTCTTATTTGCCATCAAAGGAAATTCCTAAGCTTGACTATGACATAAGGGTAGAGCAGTCCACATAGGTGAAATATGGGGGTTTCGTTGTAGTTTCTAAGACTCTAAAAACTGATGGTAAGGGTGGTAGACTCTGGATTGGGGTAGATCCCAACACAGCTACTCTATCAACAGGTAAGATCTGCATCACTTGGTCATACACCCAGCGATCCTGAGGTATGCGAATCCCATCTATAGTCACAGAGGTGTCGGCCCTGGGGGTACCGAGACGAACCAAAATAAACGGATCATCTTCAACTTTTCAATCCAATGAATCCGGTGGTAAGGTTCCCAATTCGATCTGCTCGAATGAAGAAATATCTTGGCCCACGACTCCAAAAATCTCTACCCCATCCTCTTTCAATACGAGAGAAATGAGGGAGGGACATCTTCTCTAGTATCTACACCACCATGGTGTCACGGAACTCGAAATTTGAGAAGTGACTAGAAGTCTCGAAGATGCATTGGAAAACTAGAAACTTCGAGTAGGCATCTTCCTCTTCCTACAATCATTCAAACATCAATTCAACTTGTTTGTTTTAGTAGGATGTTTTTTATTAATTATTAGCATTATGTTAGGTAAAACATTCATTACAAAACAATCCTTAAATGGCAATTCCTAGGAGCTAAGATCGGCTCTGATACCAATTGTAAGATTCCCCCCTTCTATATAATAGGAGGAACACTTAAGATAGTCCACTAAGTCTTAACTTGGCAAAAATTTCCTATTTATCGACACCTTAACCATGTAGAGATTCGAGGATACAATTCATAGGTAAGACCTAGTCCTATCCCACAGGGGAAGTGTGATCTTCTAAAAGTCAAATCACCCATAGGGTAATTTATCATAAATTGGGCAACTACTAGACTTGATTTCTAGAGGCAACGCTTTTTTTCTCATCTATGCAAGGCACAGCCCGCTGACCTAGTCTTATAGAATAGAGTTGCCCAAGAACCTAATTATCTAGCATAGGGCTTTCACTTAATCTGTTGGAAAGCTACCCGACTAATCGGGTCCACCCGTCTGTAGGATGGTGCCATCGGGGCTTCTGTCCTCCCACTTTTCACCCTACTCACGCGTGAATTTGTTTTCTAATTAATCCTACCACACTGTTTGACATAAATAAACATGTTCCTTAATTATGGCCCTTTTTACAAGGTTTGTTAAAACAGCCTTTTTACACAATACAATCATGCCAAAGACAACATATATATATAAAAAGTTGATACATGAACCAATTCCATACAAGCCAAACCGGCTCTCTTATTCTTTTCCTTTATTCTACCGATGATCTAGAATTCTGCCTTCCAGCCTCTACATGCGCTGGGCAAAACCCTACGGGACCATACACCTCATCTTCGTCAAGCAGGTCTGCACACTAGGGTGTGGGCTTATTTATCGCACTAGCCTGGGCCCTCAGAACTGGGCAGCATCATAACCTCTCGCCTCAATCGGCAAAACTTATTCTCCCAATAGTATGAGGGATACCTTGGGCCATTCTCGGGCTTTGCTAACGACGCCGCCCGGCTACACAAGTACGAAACGGAGTTAGCGTTGAAGCCAGGAAAAACTTGCACTCTTTAAAGATAACAATTTCAATGCAATTTATTGAATACAGCATCACACAATTCGTAACTTCATACAATTTTATGTCATTATTTTTAAAAGGAAAAGATACACATTTATTAGCACTAATATAGAAAAAAACTCTTCTTTAAAATATAACCAAGCTAACTTGGCCACCATTTCCTTGAGGAGCTTGAAAAGGGAGGGTTGGAGTTGCATCGGGAGCATCTTCCCTAATCTCGTTGTTGCGTGCTCCTCTCAAGGCAATATTCTGACATTTTTGGGATGGGGCCATCTTGGACGTCGACTCGTAGGGCTCGCTCTACTGCGGTCAAAACGCTTCAGTCGGATCTCAATTCTGAGATCGTTTGCTCACCGTATGAGCAAAAGACTATAGCACACGAACCCTTTCTTAAGGCAAAAACCTCTTATTAAAGTCTACGCAAATGGGGGGGGATTGTGAGATGTCCTTAAGACAAAAATGTTTTGCAAAGGGGGAGAAGGACTGAGGGCTGCTGTAAGTCTATTCACACGCGGGGGGGGGGGGGGGGGGAGAAGAGTTAAGGACACTGCCTTCTAGCAAGAGGGGGATGGAGGAAAATGGCCTTATTCGAAAAGTGGCTGCAAGGGACGGCTGTACTATAGCAAGTACACCACACAGGGACGGATGAGAATACAATAGGGCATGCGCTGCGTAGAAATGCGTGTTGCCTGTTGAGCACCCCGAGGGTTTATATAGCTGAGGGTAAGGGTACGGGCGCTGCACAAAGCAAGGACGAAAGGACGGTGTACCATCAAAGGCTATGGATCAGTGGCCTGCATGGGTCTAGGGGAAAGGTACGGTGTCGGTTGTCAGGGACAGGAGTGGTATGCATGTACCTTATCTGCTGGTCTGGGGCAGCATGGGTGTCCACGTAGCTGTACGTGTGGACCACACAGTGGGTGGCCGTCCTTTGGTTCTTGTGCGGCCATCGTACGGGTACCCTAGTAAGTGTGTACGGACCAAATTTTGGGATGCGGGGTCTCCAAATTTGGGGCGCTCACCTCGATTTGCATGCCAGACCGCCCCGCGGGGGATAAAAATTTTTGTCAATCGGACACCCGATCGTGCATTTATTAAGGTTTAAAGGTCGTCGCTTTTTAACTAAAATGACTGAAATTTGCGTATAAGCTTGATCCGGTGTCCGTTTTGGATGCTGTAAAATCCTATATTAGGGTAAAATCGCATGCAGCTTCCAAATTTGGGCTCGGAATTTGAAGATTCTAAGTAGAAATGACTCATATAAAATCATTAATTTTTATACCATAAAAACTCATAAATTTATCTATTACATGAACATTTCTTTATTAGTGAAGATGGGTATGTTACAAGTAATGAGCACTGTCATGAACCATAGAGCTTGATTTCCACATGTACATAGGGGCCCATGGGCAAAAGGAGATAGTGACTATAAATAGGGCTTGGGATACTTTGGTAGGACCTTTTGACACTTTTACTAACTTTGGTCATCTTGTACCTTTGGGCTCCATCTATGGAGATATGGCCTTCCATGGTCATCCTCTTGGTGAGAGGTTAAACACACTTAGGCTATTTGTGCATCTTCTCTTGCTACATGCACTTATAGATTTTCTCTCTCTTTTGTATATTCATGTGATGAGCCATTGGATCACTAATCTCATGATTAATGGATGCTAGATTCTTGCTTTGATGTGTTTGATTCCATATTTTGCTCTAGATCCATTTCATTTGGTATCAGAGCCTTGATTTTGATCCATTTTCAAGGTTTTGGGCATGAGATTAGTCATTTTCTTGATAATTTTCTGAATTTTCTCTTGATTTCTTGGAGTTTTGGCTTAATCTTGCTTAATTTCTACTTAATCTTTGGAGATTAGTGGAGGAGAGGCATCATTTCATGTGCTTTCATGTGATTTCATGGAGATTTAGCTCATTTGGACCTAATTTGGGCACTCTGGACCAAATTTTTGGGGCGGGGTACAAAAATTGGGGAAAATTTGAACTAATCATCTTTTAATCTCTCTGTTAATCATGTTTATCTTTTGTGCTTCTTTTTCAAGCTTTCCATAGCCATTACTCCTTAGATTCATCCCGTTTTGCTCCCATTTGTTAGGGCTTTTGTTGATCTTGAGGAGAGAAACACATAGAGCACCAATTTACAAGCATTTTTTGAAATTTTTTTCATTTTTCTTCCCTCTTTGCTCCAAACCCTAATCCCTCCCTCATGCTTCACCATTGCCAAGTTCTACTCCACATAGATGGCTGCAAGCATCATATTATGGTGATTTCTTCTCTCAATGAGCATGGAGACTAGCAATGGGGCTGATTTTTCACTTCCACGCCCAATTTCGTGGCTGAATTTCGCTGATTTCGTCGCCTCTTCCATGCCTCCTCCAAGCTATGAAGCTTAGCCACAAGCTTCATGAAGGATTGCTAAGTGTTTTAGCCCTTTTTGGTGAGATTTTGGGGAGTATTTCATGGCCAATGGAGAGGGAGAAATGGTGGTTTGAGCAGCCCACAACAATCATCAAAAAGAGGGAAAATCTTCAAGCATTGGACTAATTGAATGCTCCATCAAGCAAATTTCCAACCATTGAAGCTTCCGGCATGCCATTGGTGAGTTGCTATGACCATTTCCTCAAGCAATGGTGATTATTCTTCATGCCATGGTCTATTAGGGTTATTCATGAGGGAAACCCTAATTTACAGAAATTCAACACTCATACATAACTCATAATCATTTGGAAAGTGGTTACATACTCTCATTGCTCACATTTCTTGTTAATCACACTCATTTGGATGCAATGGGCCATTGGAGAGACACATGGAACATTAATTGATGAATCTATGCATAAATGGAAGAGGGAATGCATTTGCCTTGATGCATTGATTGAACCACATACATGGAATGGATGTTGGTTCATAATATGAAGGCTTTTGCCATGAGCATGATGCTTCTATGCATGGGAATGATGCTAGTGAGCATTGGAAAAGCTTGATTGATGATTGGAATCAATTGGCAATACTACATTCAAATGCAATGGATGCCCTTGGATGCCATTTGATGCCAATTACTCATAAGCAATGCTCATGGGATTGATACCAAGTGGATTTTGATACCATTGGTTTATGGTATTACTTGATTTGTGCTTGTTGATGATTGATGTTGGATTTGTGGATGAATGGTGGACACTTGGAGCTATGAGGATAAGCATGAGTTCATGCATCATGGTTCATGAGTATATTGTAAATGGCATGAGTCATGCCACATCCTTGTAAGTGATTCTCCCCCCATTACATTCACCTCATTTTGAGATTCAAGTTACATACACCTCACGATTGTTTACACTCACGTCAAATTTCTAGAAACTAGG
This sequence comes from Cibotium barometz, assembly GCF_041138505.1. Lineage (NCBI taxonomy): Eukaryota > Viridiplantae > Streptophyta > Polypodiopsida > Cyatheales > Cibotiaceae > Cibotium > Cibotium barometz. Next base: position 8,779,008 of record NC_141058.1, read on the forward strand.
TATGTGGTGAGGGTACCCCGCGGGTGTTGGTGGAGAGGCCCGTGGGTAGAGCATGACTTGAATCTACCGTGCCGTGATTGCCTTGGGAAAGCGGTACGGTGGAGGATTAGGTTTGGTGGTGAAGACTTGGCCTCAACTCGTGCCTTGATTCGAACTAGGTACGAGGGTGGGAAGAGCTTGGCCGGGAGATCGGCAAGCTTCGACGCGCTACACCGACAATCCTCTTCAAACGATCACTCTCTTGGTTCATGCATATGCTTGGGATTGCAAGGATTGCTATGCCTTTTTGGTGATGCATATGCTTGGAATTGCAAGGATTGGGATGCCTTTTTGATGATGCAATGAGGCACATGCTATGCAGTAAATTGAATTTGATAAGAAGATTGTGGAATTTTTATTGCATTGCTATTTGAGAAATATTGAGATTTAGCTCCAAAGACAAAGGAGACTATGTCGAAATTTTCTCAAAATTCTGGTTATGCATGGGCAATTGAGGTTGGTGAAACATAATTTGCAGACCTTGGGATGCCAATGAGGTGCGGAAGGTATTGACATTGGTTTGGGAGCAAACAAGGATCAATTGGGCACAAAAAGGGTCACTTTGGCAAGAATCTGCAGGTTTCCAAAAACCCTAATTCACTCCCAACCCTTTTAGACTGACTTAAAAGAGACCATATGAGCTCTTAGTGCTTCCTTAGAGCTACCCAACAAGCCCTTAACCTCCGCGTTTCGATATCTCTTTAGGGTAGAATTTAGGGTTTTTACAGAAACAGTAAACCCTAATTCAGTCATAGGGGTTTGAAGGTCTTCTAAATCTAATTACATAGGCTTGTAGTACTCATCGAGGACTTCGATTTGAGCTAAAAAATTTTGCATTTGGATATTCCTAGCTCAAGTTATACCCAAAATACCATTTTAGCCTATAACCCTGTAAACCCTAAAACAGAGAATAGTAGCACACTTCATCTCTTACAAGTCTTTGCATAGTGGTCTAGTACACTTCATTATCTCTCCAACAAGCTTTAGATCACTTCAATCGGACATTTCTACCTCAATTTAGAGCCAAATTTCTAAAACCGAAGGTTTCCATGGGGCCGAAGCCAAAAGGGCGACCGAGGTGCAACACTTTGGCTTCCGAAGAGGTAGAGGATGAAGAGGCAATGATGGAACAAGGAATTTTGGATGCTCCGGAGGATACTCTTGGGCACACTTCAAGAGAAGGGGATACTTTTGGGCATACTTCAAGAGAAGGGAATGAGGAGTTGAATGTCGGAAGTGCCCATAAGCACACCCCACAATCTTCGCATGCTATCCCCATCGATTCGATCATGCAAATGCTAATGGAAATGAATGCTAAGATGGACACGATGGCTACAAGGGTGGAAGTCAATGGTAGGCTTGACACTATGGCTACAAGGATGGAAGTTTTGGAAGAGAGGGTTGCTCGGCCAATGAGCCAACCTTCCTATGATAGTGGTCATGGTGCTTTACATGAAGGCAAGCAATTTGGGATAGCTTTTGAAGGCCATAGGGAAGGCAAGCTACCCATGGTACAAGAGGTTTCTCCCAAGGTAACACATGAGCATTCCACCAAGAATGGCACTTTTGGATTCATGGCGGATGCTAGGAGGCCTTCTATGCGGGAGATGAAGCCTACTACATTCCAAGCGGGTTCTTCTCGATTGGATGGAAAGCAACATGCACCTACATTCAGACATGAGGAGTCAAATTTTGGGGATCCAAGGAGAGTACCTTTGAAACCCAAAGCAAATCAGTTCTCCATGCTTGAAGAGGAGGTGTATGATATGGATGATGTGGTTGAGCTTGATTGGGAACATATGTCATTCATTGAGAGACAAAGAGAAGCTCATGATAGGTGGATGGAAATGCCAAATTTCCTCAAGAGGGAGTACAAAGATTTTGCACAATTCCTTGGATCTTTTGTGCAAATGCAAAAGCATAAGCCCTCACACCATCATGAGAATGCATCGTCAACCGTGTCAAAGGATGTAAAGGACAAGATTTCACTCTCTAAGTTCAAGGGTGATGGTTCAGCCCCACATGAGTTGGAAGAATGGATGAATAAGTTGGATACATACTTTCAGCTCTATCCGAAGAATGAAAGGGATAAAGTGCATTTTGCATCCTTGCATTTGGAAGACTATGCACATCAATGGTGGAGACATATGCTCAAGGAAGGAGTTATGCCACATACTTGGGAAGAACTCAAGCGTGAAATGAATTTGACATTTGTGTCGCCTTTGGTTCTTGACCGATACTATGAAGAATGGTATGAACTCACACAAAAGGGCATGTCGGTTAGGGAGTACATCAAGAGGTTCATGAAGCTCTCTATGTTCGTGGATGGACTCAATGAAGGCATGCGATTGAAGAAGTTTGTGCATGGTCTAGATTCATACATCAAAGCAGATGTCTCGGCACAAAGACCAAGCACTATCAAAGAGGCTATGAGGTTGGCGGAGTTATATGAGCCAAAGTATAAGAGGGTTCAGCCCAATGTACCTTTTCATAAGCCATTTCACATTTCTTCAAATGTGGGGAAAAGTCTACCTTCTTCTACATCCACTTATACTTCCAATTTCCATACATCTTTTGGAAGTGGACAGTCCACAAGTGGAGTTCATAATGATGCTAAGAAGAGCAATGGGTTTGTCAAGAAGCCTCCTCAACCATTCAAGGAGACGCAAAGGATGGATGATCCTAAGATTGAGGAATTGAGGAGCAAAGGCCTATGTTTTAAATGCAAAGAGAAGTGGTCACCTGGGCACATTTGCAAATCAAAGAAAGTGGTGGCTACTATGATCATTATGGATGCGGATTATGATTCCAAGTCATCTCATGATGTGGAAGAGTTTGAAGATTGCAGCGAGGAGACACATGAAGAAGACTTGGAGGATCATTCTTTTGTCAAAGAAGAGGATGAGTTTCCTTTCGACCCCGGTGGAAGGGATCATACATGCATTTTGAGGGACAATATGCCAAATCAGAGTGCTGCCCATATTTACAGAAACTTACAGCAAGGAGATGGTGAAGAATTTTCTCATTATAAGCTTCGGAATGGTCTACTATGGCACAAGGATAAGGTGTATTTGGTTCCAACCTCATCCTACATATTCCAAGTTGGCACATAGATACTATGAACCATATTTGGTAGTCAAGAAAGTGGGAGATTTGGCTTATAAGCTTGACCTACCTCCTTCTACAAGGATTCATAATATGTTTCATGTATCCAATCTTAAGAGGTTTGTGGGATCTCTTCCTCAAGAGATTGAAGAGAGAGATTATCTATGAGCCGGAGAGGATTGTGGACAAGAGGACAAGGGTTTTGAGGAACCGGAACATTGATGAATTCCTTGTGAAATGGAAGCGCTTGCCCATAGATGAGGCTACTTGGCAATCAATGGAGTATGTTCACAATATGGTTTACTTGATCGAAGTATTCCTTGATCAAGTGGCATGATTATTATGTAAAGAATGGGCATAACATGAGGTTTCATATGTGCTGTAATTTCTGGACAGCTTTGGTTGGATCTATTATTGGGGTTACCAATCTACTCCAACACACTTGGAAGATCATTTGGTTTGATGACACATATGTGGGACTTTTTTGGGTGCGGCTACGCATCATTTGCAGCTCATTTTATGGAGGTTTCATGAAGAATTTCAAGGGAAGCTTGATCGACAACATGGCTGCCATAACAGTCCTACATGCTATTTTTTTAGAGGAGGAGTTTGCCGGCTTCACTACATTTGGTTTTCCTATTCCAAATGTATTCGAGGCGCATTTTTGAAGACCTCTCTACTTCCCATGGGTTTACATTGAGTTTGTGATGCAATTGTAAATATCCTGTATGATTTTGAGGACAAAATCTTTGGGAAGGGATGGTTTGTCATGAACCATAGAGCTTGATTTCCACATGTACATAGGGGCTCATGGGCAAAAGGAGATAGTGACTATAAATAGGGCTTGGGATACTTTGGTAGGACCTTTTGACACTTTTACTAACTTTGGTCATCTTGTACCTTTGGGCTCCATCTAGATATGGCCTTCCATGGTCATCCTCTTGGTGAGAGGTTAAACACACTTAGGCTATTTGTGCATCTTCTCTTGCTACATGCACTTATAGATTTTCTCTCTCTTTTGTATATTCATGTGATGAGCCATTGGATCACTAATCTCATGATTAATGGATGCTAGATTCTTGCTTTGATGTGTTTGATTCCATATTTTGCTCTAGATCCATTTCAAGCACCTACTAGTAAGCAGTTTTCAAGTCTCTTGGTGCTTAAGAGGCCATGAAATATCCGGGCCTTCCCCATACCATCATACCCAAAGATACTCTGATAGGGACCAAACTTTGCAAGCAGTTGGGGGGGGGGGTCTACCCGCACTTGCTTGCAAATTTTGGTCACAATCGGAGCATGTTTAGATTAGTAATTAGCTTCCAGTGTGGATTTTTTAAGTCTCTTTGTCCTTAAGAGCTCATGGAAAATCCGTCCCTTTCCCATACCATCGTACCCAAACATGCTCTGATGGGGAAAAAACTTTGCAAGCATGTGGGTAGCGCCCACCCCCACATGCTTGCAAAGTTTGGTCACAATCGGAGCATGTTTAAATTAGTATAATTAGTGGCCAATTCGGATTTTTGAAGTCTCTTGGTGCTTAAGAGGCCATGGAAAATCCGGGCCTTCCCCATACAATCATACCCAAACAGGGCTCCGATGGGGACCAAACTTTGCAAGCATGTGGGGGGGGGACCCACCCCCAACATGCTTGCGAAGTTCGGTCACAAATCGGATTATGTTTGGATTAGTAATTAGCAGATTTTTCAAGTCTCTTGGTGCTTAAGAGGCCACGGAAAATCCGGGCCTTCCCCACACCATCGTACCCGAACATTCTCCAATAGGGAAGATACTTTGCAAGCATTGGGGGGGGGGCCAACAACCACATGCTTGCAAAGTTTGGTCACAATCGGATTATGTTTGGATTAGTAATTAGCGCCCAGTGTGGATTTTTCAAGTTTCTTGGTGCTTGAGGCCATGGAAAATCCGGGCCTTCCTTATAACATCATACCCAAACATGCTTCGATGGGGACAAAACTTTGCAAGCATGTGGGGGGGACCCACCCCCACACATGCTTGCAAAGTTTGGTCCATGATCGGAGCATGTTTGGGTTAGTAATTCGCGCCCAGTGCGGATTTTTCAAGTCTCTTGGTGCTTAAGAGGCCATGAAAAATCCGGGCCTTCCCCATACCATCGTACCTAAACATGCTCTGATGAGGACCAAACTTTGGAATAATGTGTTGGGGAACCACCCCCACATGCTTGTTGCAAAGTTTGGTGACAATCGAAGCATGTTTGGATTAGTAATTAGCGCCCACTACGGATTCTTCAAGTCTCTTGGTGCTTAAGAGGCAGTGGAAAATCTAACTCTTCTCCATCCCATCGTACCCATACATGCTCCGATGAGGACCAAACTTTGCAAGCATGTGGTGGGGACCCACCCCCACATGCTTGCAAAGTTTGGCCATGGAAAATCTGGGCCTTCCCCATACCATCGTACCCGAACATACTCTGATGGGGACCAAAGTTTGCAAGCATGTGGGGGGCCCACCCCCACATGCTTGCAAAGTTTGGTCACAATCGGAGCATGTTTGGATTAGTAATTAGCACCCAGTGCGGATTTTGCAAGTCTCTTGGTGCTTAAAAAGCCATGGAATATCCGGGCCTTCCCCATACCATCGTACCCAAACATCCTCCGATAGGGACCAAACTTTGCAAGCATGTGGGGGGGTCCATCCGCACTTGGTTGCAAATGTTGGTCATAATCGAAGCATGTTTGGATTAGGAATTAGCTTCCAGTGCAGATTTTTCAAGTGTCTTTGTGCTTTAGAGGCCATGGAAAATCCGGCCCTTCCCCATACCATCGTACCCAAACATGCTCCGATGGGAAAAAAAACTTTGCAAGCATGTGAAGGGCGCCCACCCCCACATGCTTGCAAAGTTTGTTCACAATGGGAGCATGTTTAAATTAGTAATTAGCGGCGGCCAGTTCGGATTTTTGAAGTCTCTTGGTGCTTAAGAGGCCATGGAAAATCCGGGCCTTCCCCATACAATCGTACCCAAACAGGGCTCCGATGGGGACCAAACTTTGAAAGCATGTGGGGGGGGGCCACCCCCATGGGCCCCATAAGCTTACAAAGTTTGGTCACAAATCGGAGCATGTTTGGATTGGTAATTAGCGGCCAATGCGGATTTTTGAAGTCTCTTGGTGCTTAAGAGGCCATGGAAAATCCGGGCCTTCTCCATACTATCGTACCCAAACATGCTCGGATGCGGTCCAAAATTTGCAAGCATGTGGGGGGGACCCACCCCCACATGCCTGCAAAGTTTGGTCATGATCGGAGCATATTTGGGTTAGTAATTAGCGCCCAGTTTGGATTTCTCAAGTCTCTTGGTGCTTAAGAGGCCATGGAAAATCCGAGCCTTCCCCATACCATGTTACCCAAACATGCTCCGAAGCATGTTTGGGTAACATGCTCCGAAGCATGTGGGGGGGACCCACAGCCACATGCTTGCAAAGTTTGGTCATGATCGGAGTATGTTAGGGGTAGTTATTAGCGCCTAGTGTGGGGAAGGCCCAGATTTTCCATGGCCTCTTAAGCACCAAGAGACTTGCAAAATCTGCACTGGGCACTAATTACTAATCCAAACATGCTCCGATTGTGACCAAACTTTGCAAGCATATGGGGAAGGCCCGGATTTTCCATGGCCTCTTAAGCACCAAGAAACTTGAAGAATCCGCACTATGCGCTGATTAGTGCCCAGTGCGGATTTTTCAAGTCTCTTGGTGCTTTTAAGAGGCCATGGAAAATCCGAGTCTTCCCCATCCCATCATACCCAGACATGCCTCGATGGGGAGCAAACTTTGCAAGCATTTGGGGGGGACCCACCCCCAAATGCTTGCAAAGTTTGGCCATGGAAAATCTGGGCCTTCCCCATACCATCGTACCTGAACATGCTCCGATGGGGACCAAACTTTGCAAGTATGTATGGTGGGGGGGCCCACCCCCACATGCTTGCAAAGTTTGGTCATAATCGGTGCATGTTTAAATTAGTAATTGGCGCCCAATGTGAATTTTTCAAGTCTCTTGGTGCTTAAGAGGCCATGGAAAATCCCGGCCTTCCCCACACCATCAGACCCAAACATGCCCCGATGGGGACCAAACTTTGCAAGCATGTGGGGGGGACCCACCCCCACATGCTTGGAAATTTTGGTCATGATCGGACCATCTTTGGGTTAGTAATTAGCGCATAGTGCGGATTCTTCAAGTTTCTTGGTGCTTAAGAGGCCATGGAAAATCCAGGCCTTCCCCATACTATCGTACCCAAACATGCTTCGATGGGGACCAAACTTTGTAAGCATATGTGGGGGACCCACCCCCACATGCTTGAAAATTTTGGTCACAATCCTAGCATGTTGGATTAGTAATTAGCGATGGACAGTGCGGATTTTTGAAGTCTCTTGGTGCTTAAGAGGCCCATGGAAAATCCGGGCCTTCCCCATACCATCATCCAAACATGCTCCGATGGGGACCAAACTTTGCAAGCATGTGGGAGGGGCCCACCCTCACATGCTTACAAAGTTTTAACATAATCAGATGATGTCTGGATTAGTAATTAGCGCCCAGTGAGGATTTTTCAAGTCTCTTGGTACTTAAGAGGTCATGGAAAATCCAGGCCTTCCCCATACCATCGTACCCAAACATGCTCTGATGGGGACCAGTTTCTGTTGCAAGTATGTGCACGAGGCCCACCCCCACATGCTTGCAAAGTTTGGTCACAATCAGAGCATGTTTGGATTGGTAATTAGCGCCCAGTGTGTGCGGATTTTTCAAGTCTCTTGGTGCTTAAGAGACCATGGAGAATCCGGGCCTTCCCCACACCATCGTACCCGAACATTCTCCAATGGGAAAGATACTTTGCAAGCATGTGGGGGGATTAGTAATAAGCACCTAGTGTGGAGTTTACAAGTCTCTTGGTGCTTAAGAGGCCATGAAATATCCGAGCCTTCCCCATACCATCGTACCCAAAGATACTCCAATAGGCAAGCATGTGGGGGGGGTCCACCCGCACTTGCTTGCAAATTTTGGTCACAATCGGAGCATGTTTAGATTAGTAATTAGCTTCCAGTGCGGATTTTTCAAGTCTTTTTGTCCTTAAGAGGTCATGGAAAATCCGGCCCTTCCCCATACCATCGTACCCAAACATGCTCTGATAGGGAAAAAACTTTGCAAGCATGTGGGTGGCACCCACCCCCACATGCTTGCAAAGTTTGGTCACAATCGGAGCATGTTTAAATTAGTATAACTAGTGGCCAGTTCGGATTTTTGAAGTCTCTTCGTGCTTAAGAGGCCATGAAAAATCCGGGCCTTCCCCATATAATTGTACCCAAATAGGGCTCCGATGGGGACCAAACTTTGCAAGCATGTGGGAGGGACCACCCCCACATGCTTGCAAAGTTTGGCCATGCAAAATCTCAGCCTTCCCCATACCATCGTACCACCCGAACATGCTCCGATGGGGACCAAACTTTGCAAGCATGTGGGGGGCCCACCCCCACATGCTTGCAAAGTTTGGTCCCCATCGGAGCATGTTTAAATTAGTAATTGGCACCCAATGCGGATTTCTCAAGTCTCTTGGTGCTTAAGAGGCCATGGAAAATCCGGGCCTTCCCCACACCATCAGACCCAAACATTCCCCGATGGGGACCAAACTTTGCAAGCATGTGGGGGGGATCCACCCCCACATGCTTGCAAAGTTTGGTCACAATCAGAGCATGTTTCGATTTGGGTACATTGTTATGGGAAAGGCCCGGATTCTCCATTGCCTCTTAAGCACCAAGAGACTTGAAAAATCCGCACTGGGTGCTAATTACTAATCCAAACATAATCCAATTGTGACCAAACTTTGCAAGCATGTGGGGGTTGGCCCCCCCCCACATGCTTGCAAAGTATCTTCCCTATTGGAGAATGTTCGGGTACGATGGTGTGTGGAAGGCCCGGATTTTCCATGGCCTTTTAAGCACCAAGAGACTTGAAAAATCCACACACTGGGCGCTAATTACCAATCCAAACATGCTCCGATTGTAACCAAACTTTGCAAGCATGTGGGGGTGGGCCTCCCGCAGATTCTTGTAAAGACAAGTCCCTATCAGATCATGTTTGGGTACGATGGTACGGGGAAGGCCTAGATTTTCCATGATCTCTTAAGCACCAAGAGACTTGAAAAATCCTCAATGGCCGCTAATTACTAATCCAGACATCATCCAATTATGACCAAACTTTGTAAACACCTGAGGGTGGGCCCTCCCCACATGCTTGCAAAGTTTGGTCCCCATCAGAGCATGTTTGGGTATGATGGTATGGGAGAATTCGCACTAGGCACTAATTACTAACCCAAATATGCTCGGATCATGACCAAACTCTTCGATGGGGACCAAACTTTGCAAGCATGTGGGGGGACCCACCCCCACATGCTTGCAAAGTTTGGCCATGATCGGAGCATGTTTGGGTTAGTAATTAGCGCCCAGTGCGGATTTTTCAAGTCTCTTAGTGCTTAAGAGGCCATGGAAAATCCGGGCCTTCCCCATACCATCATACCTAAACATTCTTCGATAGGGACCAAACTTTGGCTGAATGTGTTGGGGAACCACCCCCACATGCTTGCAAAGTTTGGTCCCCATCGGAGCAAATTACTAACCACTAGGTGCTAATTAATAATCAAAACATGCTCAAATTATGACCAAACTTTACAAGCATCTGCGGGTGCCCCCCCCACATTCTTGCAAAGTTTGGACCCCATCGGAGCAGGTTTGGGTATGATTTGGAAAGGCTCGGATTTTCCATGACCTCTTAAGCACAAAGAGACTTGAAAACTCCGCACACTCGGCGTTAATTACTAATCCAAACATGCTTCGATTGTTACCAAAATTTGCAAGCCAGTGGGGGTGGCCCCCCCACATGCTTGCAAAGTTTGGTCCCCATCAGGTCATGTTTGGGTCTGATGGTGTGGGGAAGGCCCGGATTTTCCATGGCCACTTAAGCACCAAGAGACTTGAAAACTCTACGATCCACCCTCACATGCTTGCAAAGTTTGGTCACAATCGGAGCATGTTTGGATTAGTAATTAGCGCCCAGTGTGTGGATTTTTCAAGTCTCTTGGTGCTTAAGAGGCCATGGAATCCGGGCCTTCCCATACCATTGTACCCAAACATGCTCCGATAGGGACCAAACTTTGCAAGCATGTGGGGGGGCTATCCCCACTGGCTTGCAAATTTTGGTAACAATCGAAGCATGTTTGGATTAGTAATTAACACCAAGTGTGCAGATTTTTCAAGTCTCTTTGTGCTTAAGAGGTCATGGAAAATCCGGGCCTTTCCAAATCGTACCCAAACCTGCTCCGATGGGGTCCAAACTTTGCAAGAATGTGGGGGGGGGCACCCTCAGATGCTTGTGAAGTTTGGTCATAATTTGAGCATGTTTTGATTAGTAATTAGCGCCCAGTGAGGATTTTTCAAGTCTCTTGGTGCTTAAGAGGCCTTTGGAAAATCCGGGCCTTCCCATACAATCGTACCCAAACATCCTCCGATGGCGAAAAAATTTTGCAAGCATGTGGGGGGTGCCCACCCCCACATGCTTGCAAAGTTTGGTCAGAATCAAAGCATGTTTAAATTAGTAATTAATGGCGACCAGTGCAGATTTTTAAAATCTCTTGGTGCTTAAGAGGCCATAGAAAATCCGGGCCTTCCCCATAGCATCACACCCAAACAGGGCTCTGATGGGGACCAAACCTTGAAAGCATGTGGGGGGAGGCCACCCCCACAAGCTTGCAAAGTTTGGTCACAATCAAACCATGTTTGGATTGGTAATTAGCGGCCAGTGCGGATTTTTAAAGTCTCTTGGTGCTTAAGAGGCCATGGAAAATCCGGGCCTTCCCCATACTATCGTACCCCAAACATGCTCCAATGGGGTCCAAAATTTGCAAGCATCTGGGGGGCCCACCCCCAGATGCTTGCAAAGTTTGGTCATGATCGGAGCATGTTTGGGTAATTAGCTCCCAGTGCAGATTTCTCAAGTCTCTTGGTGCTTAAGAGGCCTTGGAAAATCCAAGCCTTCACCATACCATGTTACCCAAACATGCTCCGATAGGGACCAAACTTTGCAAGCATGTGGGGGGGAACCCACCCCCACATGCTTGCAAAGTTTGGTCATGATCGGAGTATGTTAGCGGAGTATGTTAGGGGTAGTTATTAGCGCCTAGTGCAGATTTTTCAAGTCTCTTGGTGCTTAAGAGGCCATGGAAAATCCAGGCCTTCCCCATACCATGGTAGCCAAACATGCTCCAATGGGGACCAATGCGGGGGGGACCCGCTTCCACATGCTTGCAAAGTTTGGTCACAATTGGAGCATGTTTGGATTAGTAATTAGCGGCAAGTGTGGATTTTTCAAGTCTCTTGGTGCTTAAGAGGCCATGGAGAATCTGGGCCTTCCCCATACCATCATACCCAAACATGCTCCGATGGGGACCAAACTTTGCAAACATGTGGGCAGGACCCACCGCCACATGCTTACAAAGTTTGGTCACAATCCGAGCATGTTTGGATTAGTAATTATCGCCCAGTGCAGATTTTGCAAGTCTCTTGGTGCTTAAGAGGCCATGGAAAATCTGTGTCTTCCCCCCCACATGCTTGCAAAGTTTGGTCACAATCGGAGCATTTTTAGATTAGTAATTAGCACCCACTGTGGATTTTGTAAGTCTCTTGGTGCTTAAGAGGCCATGGAAAATCCCGGTCTTCCCCATCCCATTGTACCCAATCATGTTCCGATGGGGACCAAACTTTGCAAGCATGTGGGGGGTACACACCCCCACATGCTTGCAAAGTTTGGCCATGGAAAATCCGGGCCTTCCTCATACCATTGTACCCAAACATGCTCCAATGGGGACCAAACTTTGCAAGCATGTGGGGGGGACCCACCCCCACATGCTTGCAGAGTTTGGTCATGATCCGAGCATCTTTGGGTTAGTAATTAGCGCCTAGTGCAGATTCTTCAAGTTTCTTGGTGCTTAAGAGGCCATGGAAAATCCGGGCCTTCCCCATACTATCGTACCCAAACATGCTCCGATGGGGAGCAAACTTTGTAAGCATCTGTGGGGGACCCACCCCCGCAAGTTTGGTCACAATCGAGGCATGTTTGGATTAGTAATTAGCGCCCAGTGCGGATTTCTCAAGTCTCTTGATGCTTAAGAGGCCATGGAAGATTCTCTGATGGGGACCAAATTTTCAGGCATGTGGGGGGGACCCACCCCCACATGCTTGCAAAGCTTGGCCATGGAAAATCCGGGCCTTCCCCATACCATCGTACCGAAACATGCTCCGATGGGGACCAAATATTGCAAGCATATGGGGAGGACCCACCCCTACATGCTTGCAAAGTTTGGTCATGATCGGAGCGTGTTTGTGTTAGTAATTAGCACCCAGTGCAAATTTTTCAAGTCTCTTGGTCCTAAATGGCCATGGAAAATCCGGCACTTCCCCATACCATCGTACCTAAACATTCTCCGATGGGGACCAAACTTTACAAGCATGTGGGGGGGAATCACCCCCACATGCTTGCAAAGAGTTTGGTCACAATCGAAGCATGTTTGGATTAGTAATTAGCGCGCAGTGTGGATTGTTCAAGTGTCTTGGTCCTTAAGAGGCCATGGAAAATCCGGGTCTTTCCCCATCATCCCATCGTACCCAAAGATGCTCAGACGAGGACCAAACTTTGCAAGCATGTGGGAGGGGGCCCACCTTCACATTCTTGTAAATTTTGGTCACAATGGGAGCATGTTTGAATTAGTAATTAGTGCCCACTGCGGAATTTTCAACTCTCTTGGTGCTTAAGAGACAATGGAAAATCCGGGCAATCCACATACCATCGTACCTAAACATGCTCCGATGTGGACCAAACTTTGCATGTAGAGGGATCCCACCCCCACATGCTTGCAAAGTTTGGTCACAATCGGAGCATGTTTGGATTAGTAATTAGTGCCTAGTGCGGATTTTTCAAGTCTCTTGGTGCTTAAGAGGCCATGGAAAATCCAAGCCTTCCCCATAGCATCATACCCAAACATGCTCCGATGGGGACCAAACTTTGCAAGCATGTGGGGGGGGCCACCCCCACATGCTTGCAAGGCTTGGTCACAATCGGGGTATATCTCGATTAGTAATAAACACCCTGTGCGGATTTCTCAAGTCTCTTGGTTCTTAAGAGGCCATGAAAAATCCGGGCCTTCCCCATACCATCGTACCCAAACATGATTCGATGGGGACCAAACTTTGCAAGAATGTGGGGAGGGCCCATTTCCACTTGCTTGCAAAGTTTGGTCACAATCGGAGCATTTTTGGATTAGTAATTAGGGGCAAGTGTGGATTTCTCAAGTCTCTTGGTGCTTAAGAGGCCATGGAGAATCCGGGCCTTCCCCATACCATCATACCTGAACATGCTCTGATGGTGGGGACCAAACTTTGCAAGCATGTGTAGGGGGGGGCACCCCCACTGGCTTGCAAATTTTGGTAACAATCGGAGCATGTTTGGCTTAGTAATTCGTGTCGCCTAGTGTGCGGATTTTTCTAGTCTCTTTGTGCTTAAGAGGTCATGGAAAATCCGGGCGGCCTTTCCAATACCATCGTACCCAAACCTGCTCCGATGGGGTCCAAACTTTGCAAGAATGTGGGGGGGGCCCACCCCTATATGCTTGTGAAGTTTGGTCGCAATTTGAGCATGTTTGGATTAGTAATTAGCGCCCAGTGCGGATTTTTCAAGTCTCTTTGTGCTTAAGAGGCCTTGGAAAATCCGGGCCTTCCCCATACCATCGTACCCAAACATCCTCCAATGGGGAAAAAACTTTGCAAGCATGTGGGGGGCACCCACCCCCACATGCTTGCAAAGTTTGGTCATAATCGGAGCATCTTTAAATTAGTAATTAACGGCGAGTGCAGATTTTTGAAGTCTCTTGGTGCTTAAGAGGCCATAGAAAATCCGGGCCTTCTCCATAGCATCGTACCCAAACAGGACTCCGATAGGGACTAAACCTTGAAAGCATGTGGGGGGGCCCACCCCCACAAGCTTGCAAAGTTTGGTCACAATCAAACCATGTTTGGATTGGTAATTAGCGGGGCCAGTGCGGATTTTTGAAGTCTCTTGGTACTTTAGAGGCCATGGAAAATCCGGGCCTTCCCCATCCTATCGTACCCAAACATGCTCCAATGGGGTCCAAAATTTGCAAGCATTGAGGCGGGCCCACCCCCAGATGCTTGCAAAGTTTGGTCATGATCAGAGGATGTTTGGGTTAGTAATTAGCTCCCAGTGCGGATTTCTCAAGTCTCTTGGTGCTTAAGAGGCCTTGGAAAATCCGAGCCTTCCCCATACCATGTTACCCAAACAAGCTCTGATAGGGACCAAACTTTGCAAGCATGTGGGGGGGAACCCACCCCCACATGCTTGCAAAGTTTGGTCATGATCGGAGTATGTTAGGGGTAGTTATTAGTGCCTAGTGTGGATTTTTCAAGTCTCTTGGTGCTTAAGAGGCCATGGAAAATCCAGGCCTTCCCCATACCATGGTACCCAAACATGCTCCGATATGGGGACCAAACTTTACAAGCATGTGAAGGGGACCCACCCCCACATGCCTGCAAAGTTTGGTCATGAGATCGGAGCATGTTTGGGTTACCCAGTGCGTATTTTTCAAGTCTCTTGGTGCTTAAGAGGCCGCCATAGAAAATACGGGCCTTTCCAACACCATTGTACGTAAACATGCTCCGATGGGGAACAAACTTTGCAAGAATGTGTTGGGAAACCACCCCCACATGCTTGCAAAGTTTGGTCACAATCGGAGCATGTCTGGATTAGTAATTAGCGCCCAGTGCGGATTTTTCAAGTCTCTTTGTGCTTAAGAGGTCATGGAAAATCCGGGCCTTGCACATACCATCGTACCCAAACCTGCTCAGATGGGGTCCAAACTTTGCAAGAATGTGGGGGGGGGCCACCCCCAAATGTTTGCGAAGTTTAGTCACAATTTGAGCATGTTTGGATTAGTAATTATCGCCGAGTGCAGATTTTTCAAGTCTCGGTGCATAAGAGGCCATGGAAAATCCGGGCCTTCCACATACCACCGTACCCAAACATGCTCCGATGGGTACCAAACTTTGCAAGCATGAGGGGGGGTCCACACCCACATGCTTGCAAAGTTTTGCCATGGAAAATCCGGACGTTTCCTATACCATCGTACCCAAACATGCTCCGATGGGGACCAAACTTTGCAAGCATGTGGGGGGGACCCACCCCCACATGCTTGTAAAGTTTGGTCATGATCGGAGCATGTTTGGATTAGTAATTAGCACACACAGTGTGGATTTTTCAAGTCTCTTGGTGCTTAAGAGGCCACCCATGGAAAACCCGGGCCTTCCCCATACCATCGTACATCGTACCAAAACGTGCTCCGATGGGGACCAAACTTTGCAAGAATGTGGGGGGGAACCACCCCCACATGCGTGCAAAGTTTGGTCACGATCACAGCATGTTTGGATTAGTAATTAGCACCCAGTGCGGATTTTTCAAGTCTCTTGGTGCTTAAGAGGCCATGGAAAATCCAAGTCTTCCCCATCCCAATTATACCCAAACATGTTTCGATGGGGACCAAACTTTGCAAGCATGTGGGGGGGACACACATCCACATGCTTGGAAAGTTTGGCCATGGAAAATCCGGGCCTTCCCCATACCATCGTATCCAAACATGCTCCAATATGGGAACCAAACTTTGCAAGCATGTGGGGGGGACCCACCCCCAAATGCTTGCAAAGGCCCGGATTCTTCGTGGTCTCTTAAGCACCAAGAGACTTGATAAATCCACACACTGGGCACTAATTACCAATCCAAACATGCTTCGATTGTGACCAAACTTTGCAAGCATGTGGGCGTGGGCCTCCCCCACATGCTTGCAAAGGCCCGGATTCTTTGTGGTCTCTTAAGCACCAAGAGACTTGATAAATCCGCACACTGGGCACTAATTACCAATCCAAACATGCTTCGATTGTGACCAAACTTTGCAAGCATGTGGGCGTGGGCCTCCCCCACATGCTTGCAAAGAGTGGTCCCCATCAGAGCATGTTTGCGTACGATGGTATGGGGAAGGCCTGGATTTTCCATGACCTCTTAATCACCAAGAGACTTGAAAAATCCTCACTGGGTGCTAATTACTAATCCAAACTTGATCGGATTATGACCAAACTTTTCAAGCATGTGAGGGTGGCCCCCCCCCACATGTTTGCAAAGTTTGGTCCCCATCGGAGTATGTTTGGGTACGATGGTATGGGGAAGGCCTAGATTTTCCATGGCCTTTAAGCACCAAGAGACTTCAAGAATTTGCACTGGCCGCTAATTACTAATCCAACATGCTACGATTGTGACCAAACTTTGCAAGAATTCGGGGGTGGGTCCCCTAGAGACGCTTACAAAGTTTGGTCCCCATCGGAGGATGTTTGGGTACGATAGTATGGGGAAGGCCCGGATTTTCCATGGCATCTTAAGCACCAAGAAACTTGAAGAATCCGCACTGGGTGCTAATTACTAATCCAAAGATGCTCCAATCATAACCAAACTTTGCAAGCATGTGGGGGTGGGTCCCCCCCACATGCTTGCAAAGTTTGGTCCCCATATCGGAGCATGTTTGGGTACGATGGTAAGGGGAAGGCCTGGATTTTCCATGGCCAAACTTTCCAAGCATGTGAAGGTGTGTCCCCCCCACATGCTTGCAAAGTTTGGTCCCCATTGAAACATGTTTGGGTACAATGGGAAAGGAACTTATAATGCTAAAAACAAGTCCTAAATACAATCTTGGGAATATCTTGTTCCCTTATCTGATACCCCAATCTAAAATCAATCTTAGAAAAGTATTGCGCACCATTAAGTTGGTCAAACAACTTGTCAATGTGTGTGGCATTGGGTATCTGTTCTTAATCGTAATTTGATTCAGAGCACATTAGTCTATGCACATCTGCATAGACCCATCTTTCTTTTTTACTAAAAGAATGGGTGATCCCCATGGTGAAGAACTCAGGCGTATAAACCCTTTCTTCATATACGTAGCTAATTTATGTTCCACTACTTCCTTTACCTCGGAGTGTCTTAACCTATAAGCAAGTTTGCTTATACGTTTTGACTTTGGTAGCACAATAATACCATGGTGAAGCTCCCTAGATGGTGGAACACCATGTGGGAGATCTTCGGGAAAACACATCCCTAAACTCTCTCAATAAATCACTCAAGAAATTGTGCACTTTTGTTTTATCATCTCGGTTTTAGCCTTGGTATTTACGTTTTGTTCACAAGAAGAAAAAGTAGGTTTTGAAAAATAGTGGTCTTGACCAAGGTCATTTAAGTTATCACAAGTTAAATTATTTTCAACTACGTTAACTTTATCAATCACACTTATTTCATCTATGGAATAAAAATATATGTGTTGTAGATCACTGATGTTAATGGTACAACAGAACTATCGGGATGAAATCATGGATGCAAAACCTCTTGCTCACCATGTAGCCTCACACTCTCCCCTCATGCACAAACACTAGATTATTATCATGGTAGTTATGACTCTAGGTAGGGCCGAGGTTATACAACCACTCCCTACCTAGATAAATATCTGCTCTAGCCAAATGCATGACCTGGAAATCCAAACTGGCCTCATAGCCCTCCATAGCTAAAGATACCCCCAAGACCACCATGTCCTAAGGATAAGGTTAAGTTCACAAGGCTAAAGAATGTTTTTGTGCCTAGTTTTGCCCGTAGTGGGGACAGGTGGAGCCCTGTGGCACAATTACATAATATTTAACTAAAGGAAGAAGAGTCAATGAGAGACTATGTTTCTCGTCTGAAGCACTTAAATTCAAGATGAAAACTTCAGGAAAGGTTAACTGATGTGATCAGTTGTTGCCTTGTTTCCGGAGGGGGGTTAGAGACCATAAAATGCAAGATTACCTAGTATTAGCCCAACCTGCTACTCTTGATGCATGATACAAATTGGCAATCGAATATGAAGACAATATGTTAGAATTGCCACAACCAGAAGATGTTAAAACATCTTCAGCAAAACTTTGCAAGAATGTGGGGGTGGTTCCCCCCCACATTCTTGCATAGTTGGGTCCACATCGGAGCATGTTTGGGTAGGATGGTATGGGGAAGGCCCGGATTTTCCATGGCCTCTTAAAGCACCAAGAGACTTCAATAATCCGTAATAGGCGCTAATTACTCATCCAAACATGATTCGATTGTGACCAAACATTGCAATCATGTCAGGGTGCCCCCCCCACACATGCTTGCAAAGTTTAGTCCCGATCGGGGAGCATGTTTGGGTACGATGGTATAGGGAAGGCCCGGATTTTCCATGGCCTCTTAAGCACCAAGAGACTTGAAAAATCCGCACTGGGTGGCGCTAATTACTAATCCAAACATGCTCTGATTCTGACCAAACTTTCCAACCAAGTGGGGGTGGGCACCCCCCACATGGTTGTAAAGTTTGGTCCCCATCGGAGCATGTTTGGGTACGATGGTATGGGGAAGGCCCAAATTTTCCATGGCTTCTTAAGCACCAATGGACTTGAAAAATCTGCACTGGGTGCTAATTACTAATCCAAACATGCTCTGATTGTGACCAAAATTTGCAAGAAAGTGGGGGTGGGCCTCCCCCACATGCTTGTAAAGTTTGGTCCCCATCGGAGCATGTTTGGGTACGATAGTATGTGGAAGGCCCGGATTTTCCATGGCCTCTTAAGCACCAAGAGATTTGAAAAATTCACACTGGGTGCTAATTACTAACCCAAACATACTTCGATCATGACCAAAAAGTGCAAGCATGTAGGGGTGGGTCCCCCCCACATGCTTGCAAAGTTTGGTCCCCATCAGAGCATGTTTCGGTACGATGATATGGGGAAGGCCCGGATTTTCTATGGCCAAACTTTGCATGCATGTGGGGGTGGGTCCCCCGCACATGCTTGCAAATTCTAGTCCCCATCCGATCATGTTTGGGTACGATGGTATGGGGAAAGCCCAGATTTTCAATGGCCTCTTAAGCAGCAAGAAACTTGAAAAATTTGCACTGGGTGCCAATTACTAATCCAAACATGCTATGATTGTGACTAAACTTTGCAAGAATGTGGGGGTGGATCCCCCCCACATGCTTGCAAGATTTGGTCCCCATCAGAGCATGTTTGGGTACGATGTTATAGGGAAGGCCCGGATTTTCGATGGCCTCTTAAGCACCAAGGGACTTGAAAAATCTGCACTCGGCACTAATTACTAATCCAAACATGATTCGATTGTGCGATCAACCTTTAAAAGCATGTGGGAGTGAGCCCCTTCCACATGCTTGCAGAGTTTGGTCCCCATCGGGGGTACGATGGTATAGGGAAGGCCCGGATTTTCCATGGCCTCTTAAGCACCAAGAGACTTGAAAAATCCGTACTGGGCGCTAATTACTAATCCAAACATGCTCTAATTGTGACCAAACTTTGCCACCAAGTGGGGGTGGGCCCCCCCACATGGTTGTAAAGTTTGGTCCCTATCGCAGCATGTTTGGATACGATGTTATGGGGAATGGCCAGATTTTCCATGGTCTCTTAAGCACCAATTGACTTGAAAAATCCGCACTGGGTGCTAATTACTAATCCAAACATGCTCTGATTATGACCAAACTTTGCAAGCAAGTGGGCGTGGGCCCCCCCACATGCTTGTAAAGTTTGGTCCCCATCGGAGCATGTTTGGGTACGATGGTATGTGGAAGGCCCAGATTTTCCATGGCATCTTAAGCACCAAGAGATTTGAAAAATTCACACTGGGTGCTAATTACTAACCCAAACATACTCCGATCATGACCAAAGTTTGCAAGCATGTAGGGGTGGGTCCCCCCCCACATGCTTGCAAAGTTTGGTGTTTCGATACGATGGTATGGGGAAGGTCCGGATTTTCCATGGCCAAACTTTGCATGCATGTGGGGGTCCCCTGCACATGCTTGCAAATTCTAGTCCCCATCGGAGCATGTTTGTGGGTCCTCCCCACATGCTTGCAAAGTCTGGTTCCCATCCGAGCATGTTTTTGTACTATGGTATGGGGAAGGCCCGGATTTTCAATGGCCTCTTAAGCAGCAAAATAAACTTAAAGAATCCACACTGGGCGCTAATTACTAATGCAAACATGCTCTGATTGTGACCAAACTTTGCAAGCATGTGAGGGTGGATCCCCACCACATGCTTGCAAAGTTTGGTCCCCATGGGAGCATGTCTAGGTATGATGTTATGGGGAAGGCCCAGATTTTCCATGGTCTCTTAAGCACCAACAAAAGACTTGGGGAAGGCCCTGATTTTCCATGGCCTTTTTAAGCACCAAGAGACTTGAAAAATCCGCACACTGGATGCTAATTACTAATCCAAACATAATCCGATTGTGACCACAAAACTTTGCAAGCATGTGGGGGTTTGTCCCCCCCACATGCTTGCAAAGTATCTTCCCCATTGGAGAATGTTTGGCTACGATGGTGTGGGGAAGGCCCGGATTCTCCGTGGCCTCTTAAGCAGTAAGAGACTTGAAAAATCCGCGTATACTGGGCGCTAATTACCAATCCAAACATGCTCCGACTATGACCAAAACTTTCAAGCATGTGGGGGTGGGCCTCCCGCAGATGCTTGCAAAGTCTAGTCCCCATCAGAGCATGTTTGGGTACGGTGGTATAGGGAAGGCCTGGATTTTCCATGACCACTTAAGCACCAAGAGACTTGAAAAATCCTCACTGGGCACTAATTACTAATCTACACATCATCTGATTATGCCCAAACTTTGTAAGCATGTGGGGTGGTCCCCCCACATGCTTGTAAAGTTTGGTATCCATCAGAGCAGGCTCGGATTTTCCATGGCCTCCTAAGCACCAAGAGACTTTAAAAATCCGCACTGGCCGCTAATTACTAATCCAACATGCTCCGATTGTGACCAAACTTTGCAAGCATGCGGGGGTGGGTCCTCCACAGATGCTTACAAAGTTTGGTCCCCATCGGAGCATGTTTGGGTACGATAGTATGGAGAAGGCCCAGATTTCTCATGGCCTCTTAAGCACCAAGAAACTTGAAGAATCCGCACTAGGTGCTAAGTACTAACCCAAAGATGTTTGGATCATGACCAAACTTTGCAAGCATGTGGGGAATCCTTGCAAAGTTTGGTCCCTATCGGAGCATGTTTAGGTATGATGGTATGGGGAAGGCCCCCGATTTTTCCACGGCCAAACTTTGCAAAGATGTGGGGGTGTGTGCCCCCCACATGCTTGCAAAGTTTGGTTCCCATCGGAATATGTTTGGGTACAATGGGATGGGGAAGACCGGGAATTTCCAAAGCCTCTTAAGCACCAAGAGACTTGTAAAATCCACACTGGGCCCTAATTACTAATCCAAACATACTCTGATTATGACCAAACTTTGCAAACACGTGGGAGTGGATCCCCCCCACATGCTTGCAAAATTTGGACCCCATCGGGGCATGCTTGGGTCTGATGGTGTGGGGAAGGCCCGGATTTTCCATGGCCTCTTAAGCACCAAGAGACTTGAAAAATCCGCACTGGGCGCTAATTACTAACCCAAACATGCTCCGATCATGACCAAACTTTGCAAGCATGTGGGGGTGGGTCCCCCCCACATGCTTGCAAAGTTTGGTCTTCATTGGAGCATCTTTGGGTACGATGTCATGGGAGCATGTTTAAGTACGATGGTATGCGGAAGCAGCAAGAGACTTGAAAAATCCGCACTAGGCGGTGATTACTAATCCAAACATGCTCCGATTGTGACCAAACTTTGCAAGCACGTGGTGGATCCACCCCACATTCTTGCAAAGTTTGGTCCCCATCGGAGCATGTTTGGGTTCGTTCGATGTTATGGGGAAGGCCATGATTTTTCATGGCCTCTTAAGCACCAAGAGACTTGAGAAATCCGCACTGGGCGCTAATTACTAATCCAAACATGCTTCGATTGTGACCAAACTTTGCAAGCATGTGGGGTTGTTTCCTCCCCCCACATTCTTGCAAAGTTTGGTCCCCATGGGAGCATGTTTGGGTACGATACTATGGGGAAGGCCCGGATTTTGCATGGCCTCTTAAGGACCAAGAGACTTGAGTGGAAAATCCGCATTGGGTGCTAATTACTAATCTAAACATGATTTCATTGTGACCAAACTTTGTGAGCATGTGGGGGTGCCCCCCCCCACATGCTTTCAAAGTTTGGTCACAATGAAATCATGTTTGGATTAGTAATTAGCACCCAATGTGGATTTTCCCCCCCCACATGCTTTCAAAGTTTGGTGCCTAGCGGAGCATGTTTGGGTACGATGGTATAGGGAAGTCCCGGATTTTCCATGGTCTCTTAAGCACCAAGAGACTTGAAAAATCCACATGGGGCGCTAATTACTAATCCAAATATGCTCCGATTGTGACCAAACTTTGCAAGCATGTGGGGGTGATTCCCCCCTACATGACTGCAAAGTATGGTCGCCACCATCAGGGTACGATGGTATAGGGAAGGCCTGGATTTTCCATGGCGTCTTAAGCACCAAGAGACTTTAAAACTTGCTGCTTAAGACGCCATTGAAAATCCACACTGGGCGCTAATTAAAAACCCAAACATGCTTAAGAGGCCATTGAAAATCTACACTGGGTGCTAAACATGCTCTGATCATGACTAAACTTTGCAAGCATGTGGGGGTGGGTCCCCCCCACATGCTTGCAAAGTTTGGTCCCCATCGAAGCATGTTTGGGTACGATGGTATGGGGAAGGCGCGGATTTTCCATGGCCAAACTTTGCAAGCATGAGGGGGTGGGTCCCCCCCACATAAGGAAGGCCCGGATTTTCCATGGCATCTTAAGCACCAAGAGACTTTAAAACTTGCTGCTTAAGAAGCCATTGAAAATCCGCACTGGGCGCTAATTAATAACCCAAACATGCTCCGATCATGACTAAACTTTGCAAGCATGTGGGGGTGGGTCCCCCCCACATGCTTAATTACTAATCCAAACATGCTTCGATTATGACTAAACTTTGCAAGCATGTGGGGGTGCTTCCCCCCCACATTCTTGCAAAGTTGGGTCCCCATGGGAGCATGTTTAGGTACGATGCTATGGGAAAGGCCCGAATTTTGCATGGCCTCTTAAGCACCAAGAGACTTGAAAAATACGCACTAGGTGCTAATTACTAATCCAAACATGATTTCATTGTGGCCAAACTTTGCGAGCATGTGGGGATGCCCCCCCCCACATGCTTTCAAAGTTTGGTGCCCAGCCCAGCATGTTTGGGTACGATCGTATGGGGAAGACCCGGATTTTCCATGGCCTCTTAAGCACCAAGAGACTTGAAAAATCCACACTGGGTGCTAATTACTAATCCAAACATGCTCCAATTGTGACCAACTTTGCAAGCATGTGGCGGTGAATCCCCCCCACATGACTGCAAAGTTTGGTCCCCATCGGAGCATGTTTGGGTACGATGGTATAAGGAAGGCCCGAATTTTCCATGGCCTCTTAAGCACCAAGAGACTTTAAAACTTGCTGCTTAAGAGGCCATTGAAAATCCACACTGGGCTCTAATTACCAACCCAAACATGCTCTGATCATGACCAAACTTTGCAAGCATGTGGGGGTGGATCCCCCCCAGATGCTTGCAAAGTTTGGTCCCCATCGGAGCATGTTTCGGTACGATGGTATGGGGAAGGCCTGCATTTTCCATGGCCAAATTTTGCAAGCATGTGGGGGTGGATCCCCCCCACATGCTTGCAAAGTTTGGTCCTCATGGAGCATCTTTGGCTAAGATAGGATGGGGAAGACCCAAATTTTCCATGGCCTCTTAAGCACCAAGACACTTGAAAAATCCGCACTGGACCGCACTAATTACTAATCTAAACATGATTCGATTGTGACCAAACTTTGCAAGCATGTGGGGGTGGTTCCCCACCACATTCTTGCAAAGTTGGATCCCCATCGGAGCATGTTCGAGTATGTACGATGGTATGGGGAAGGCCCGGATTTTCCATGGCCTCTTAAAAACCAAAAGTCTTGATGAAAAATCCGCACTGGGCGCTAATTACTAATCCAAACATGATTCGATTGTGACCAAACTTTGCGAGCATGTGGGGGTGCCCCCCCCACATGCTTGCAAAGTTTAGTCCCCAGCGGAGCATGTTTGGGTACGATGGTATAGGGAAGGCCCGGATTTTCCATGGCCTCTTAAGCACCAAGAGACTTCAAAACTTGATGCTTAAGAGGCCATTGAAAATACACATTGGGCGCTAATTACTAACCCAAATATGCTCCGATCATGACCAAACTTTGCAAGCATGTGGGAGTGGGCCCCCCGACATGCTTGCAAAGTTTGGTCCCCATCAGAGCATGTTTAGGTACGATGGTATGGGGAAGGCCTGGATTTTCCATGGCCAAACTTTGAAAGCATGAGAGGGTGGGTCCCCCCCACATGCTTGCAAAGTCTAGTCCCCATCGGAGCATGTTTGCGTACGATGGTATGGGGGGAAGGCCTGGATTTTCAATGGCCTCTTAAGCAATAAAGAAACTTGAAAAATCTGCACTGGACGCTAATTACTAATGTAAACAGACTTTGATTATGACCAAACTTTGCAAGCATGTGGTGCACCTGGGGACAAAACTTTGCGGAGGTATCTCCCCCACATGATTGCAAAGCATGGTCCCCATCGAAGCATGTCTGAGTACGATGTTATGGGGAAGGCCCGGATTTTCCATGGCCTCTTAAGCACCAAGAGACTTGAAAAATCCGCACTGGGCACTAATTACTAATCCAAACATGATTCGATTGTGACCAAATTTTGCAAGCATGTGGGGGAGGGCTCCCCCCACTTGCTTGCAAAGTTTGGTCCCCATCGGAGCATGTTTGGCTACGATGGTATAGGGAAGGCCCGGATTTTCCATGGCCTCTTAAGCACCAAGAGACTTGAAAAATCCACACTGGGCACTAATTACTAATCCAAACATACTCCGATTGTGACCAAACTTTGCAAGCAGGTGGGGGTGCCCCCCCCGCCCTGCGCGACATGCTTCTAAAGTTTGGTCCCCATCGGAGCATGTGTGGGTACGATGGTATGGGGAAGGCCCGGATTTTCCATGGCCTCTTAAGCACCAAGAGACTTTAAAAATTCATACTGGGCACTAATTACTAACCCAAACATGCTCCGATCATGACCAAAGTTTGCAAGCATGTAGAGGTTGGTCCACCCCACATGCTTGCCAAGTTTGGTCCCATCGGAGCATGTTTCGATACAATGGTATGGGTAAGGCCCGGATTTTCCATGGCCAAACTTTGCAAGCATGTGGGGGTGCCCCCCCCCACATGCTTGCAAAGTTTGGTCCCAATCGGAGCATGTCTGGGTACGATGGTATTAGGAAGGCCCGGATTTTCTATGGCCTCTGAAGCACCAAGAGACTTGAAAAATCCGCAATGAGCGCTAATTACTAATCCAAACATGCTTCGATTGTGACCAAACTTTGCAAGCATATGGGGGTGGTTCCCCCCCACATCCTTGCAAAGTTGGGTCCCCATCGGAGCATGTTTGGGTACGATGGTATGGGGAAGGCTCGGATTTTCCATGGCCTCTTAAGCACCAAGAGACTGGAGAAATCCACACTTGGTGCTAATTACTAATCCAAACATGAATCTATTGTGACCAAACTTTGCGAGCATGTGGGGGTGCCCCCCCCCCCACATGCTTGCAAAGTTTAGTACCGAGCGGAGCATGTTTAGGGAAGGCCCAGATTTTCCATGGCCAAAACTTGCTGCTTAAGAGGCCATGAAAATCCGCACTGGGCACTAATTACTAACCCAAACATGCTCCGATCATGACCAAACTTTGCAAGCATGTGGGGGTGGGTCCCTGCCACATGCTTGTAAAGTTTGGTCCCCATCGAAGCATGTTTGGGT
The DNA here is from genome assembly GCF_041138505.1 of Cibotium barometz. Taxonomy (NCBI): domain Eukaryota; kingdom Viridiplantae; phylum Streptophyta; class Polypodiopsida; order Cyatheales; family Cibotiaceae; genus Cibotium; species Cibotium barometz. Next base: position 8,805,101 of record NC_141058.1, read on the forward strand.
ACGATGGTATGGGAAAGGCCCGCATTTTCCATGGCCAAACATTGCAAGCATCACGGGGTAGGTCCCCCCCACATGCTTGCAAAGTTTAGTCCACATCGGAGCATATTTGGGTACGATGGTATGGGGAAGGCCCGGATTTTCAATGGCCTCTTAAGCAGCAAGAAACTTGAAAAATCCACACTGTGCGCGCTAATTACTAATGCAAACATGCTCTGATTGTGAACAACTTTGCAAGCATGTGGCAGTGGATCCCTCCCACATGCTAGCAGAGTTTGGTCCCCATCGGAGCATATCTAGGTACGATGTTAAGGGGAAGGCCCAGATTTTTCATGGCCTCCTAAGCACCAAGAGACTTGAAAAATCTACACTGGCAGCTAATTACTAATCCACTTAGGAATTTGGTTAGGTTTTGTCCCGGGTACCAGGGAAAAGAGTTCCCAAGTCCCCTAGCCGGAAGTTCATGCAAACATAAAACTAGTCACACCACTTATGCACCCGATATGAAATTGCCTTTTTCTCAGCATCAGCTAACTTTAAAACAATCCTTTAATGACCATTATGTCATTGATCACTATCCTCAAAATCTCTGGTTGAATCCATATTTCTAATCATTCATTTATCGGTGTACTTATGGCATCATTGGCAACCAGAACGCTCACCACCTATTCACTCAGGGGCCTTTTCGATAGTTCCTAGCTCATAGTAACCGGCAATATATTTACATAACAAAATGGAATCTCCGTGGAAGATCAGCAAGATCAACCAACAGATCCATATAAAAGAGCCATGGACTCATCCGTTTGAGGACTAGCAAGGTCAATCAGCCAGATCCATGCCCGGTTTCAAAAAACAACTCTTACTCCTTATTCCAATATCTTCCACGACGCACGTGTGGGTATCTTCGGCGATCCAGAGCCCGAGCACTGTATGGTCAGCACCCTCTAGGATCCTTCGCAGGTCACCTAGCGCTTCACTCATAGGCCGCTTCCTTGATCCCTCATCCACCGTACCGGAAGCTCACCATTTAAAGCGAACCGAGGCTGGTCAAGACCTCGGCCGCCAACCTTGCTACTACGCAAGACATCCTCCAATGACTCTCCGTCAGTAGTTGTGACTTTATCAGTTAGGTCTCCACGACCTTAATCACAAGATGTTCAAAATGCTTCCCCAGTATTCTCGTCTTTCCACATTGTTCCACATCAATCCATATTACTTATCCAAAATCCAAATCATATGCGTATCCATTCTTAACCAGATACATCATTTTCCATCCCATCACATCAGAGTCATTCACTTCACATACATCCATTCCTAACTTTCTTAAATTACATTACGTCTCATCATACCCATTTCTCATTACATCAAATTCATTCACTTCACATACATCTATTCCTAAATTACATTACGTCTCATCATATCCATTTCTCATTACATCTCATTCATTCACATCTTATATCATTCATTCATTCACATACATATTGGCATTCATTATTCCACATACACATTCACATTTGTACATCCATCTCCACATCCATATTCATACATCCACATCCATACATCTACATCCACATCCACATCTACATCATACATACACATCTATACATCCATTTCCACATCCACATTCATACATCCGGATTCACATCCACATCCATACGTCCATTTCCACATCCACATTCATACGTCCACATCTACATTCATACATCCACATTCACATACATATTCACATCCATACATCTATATCATACATTCACAACCGCGTTCACATTCATACATCCACATCCATACATCCATATCCACATTCACACATCCACATTCACATTCACATACATCCACATCCTTACATCCATATCCACATTCATATCCACATTCACATTCACATACATCCACATTCTTACATCCATAGCCACATTCTCACATCCACATTCACATACATCTACATTCTTACATCCATTCTTTCACATACATACATCTCCATCTATTCCTCGTTCATTTTCATCTATCTGATTCGTTTCACATCCTCATATCTATTTATAGAATACAAGAGAATTCTTATTTTTGATATAAGATTTCTTTACACATCTATTTATGCATAAATTCCATTTTAAGGAGAATAACACTTTCGGAATAAAAATCAATCTTTTATGCATCTTCTTATGCATAAATTCATTTTAAATGAAAAATGACACTTTTGAATTAAAAATCAATCTTTTATGCATCTTCCTATGCATAAAATCAAAATTGATGAGAATAACTCTTTTGAACTAAAAATAGATTTCTTTATGCATCTTTCTATGCATAAAATTAAAATTGATGAAAATAACTCTTTTGAATTAAAAATAGATTTCTTTATGCATCTTTCTATGCATAAAATCAAGATTGATGAAAATAACACTTTTAGATTAAAATAAATTCTTTATGCATCTTTCCATACATAAATCCAATTTAGTAGGAATTACACTTTTAGAATAAAAGAATTTTTCTTATGCATCCTATTTATGCATAAAATCACTTATGATGAAAATCACACTTTTAATATATATATATATAAATATCTTTTATGCATATGTTTATGTATACAATCATTTATGATGAAAATCACTCTTTTAATATAAAAATTATCTTTTATGCATACGATTATGCATATAATCGTTTAGATGAAAATCAAATATGATAAAAGTAACACTTTTATAATTTAAAAAAATAATCTTTCATGCATACTTCTATGCATGAAAATCAAATATGATAAAAGTAACACTTTTACAATAAAATAATAATCTTTTATGCATACCTCTATGCATAAAATTCAAATATGATAAAAGTAACACTTTTACAATAAAATAATAATCTTTTATGCATACCTCTATGCATGAAATTCAAATATGATAAAAGTAGTTTACAATAAAATAATAATCTTTTATGTATACCTCTATGCATGAAATTCAATTATGATAAAAGTAACACTTTTATAAAAACAAAATCTTTTATACATACTTCTATGCATGAAAATCAAATATGATAAAAGTAACACTTTTATAATAAAATAATAATCTTTTATGCATACCTCTATGCATGAAATTCAATTATGATAAAAGTAACACTTTTACAATAAAATAATAATCTTTTATGCATACCCCTATGCATGAAATTCAATTATGATAAAAGTAACACTTTTACAATAAAATAATAATCTTTTATGCATACCTCTATGCATGAAATTCAATTATGATAAAAGTAACACTTTTACAATAAAATAATAATCTTTCATGCATACCTCTATGCATGAAATTCAAATATGATAAAAGTAACACTTTAATAATAAAACATAATCTTTTATGCCTAAAAATCCATTTTGATGAAAGTAACACTTTCATAAGAAAATTATTCCTTTATGCATAAAAATCTATTTTGATGAAAGTAACACTTTCATAATAAAAGAAAATTATTCCTTTATGCATAAAAATCTATTTTGATGAAAGTAACACTTTCATAATAAAAGAAAATTATTCCTTTATGCATAAAAATCTATTTTGATGAAAGTAACACTTTCATAATAAAAGAAAATTATTCCTTTATGCATAAGAATAATAATAATCAATATGCATCTTCTATGCATGAAAATGACACTTTTAGAGTATAGAATTGATAGGAATTACTCTTTTAGCATAATAAAAGATAATTCTTATTTCCAAAAATTTTGCCATAACCTCCTTTGTATGGCTGACCATTTTTTAAATTTTCCTACTTAATTTTGTCTTAAAAATTAACTCTAATTGATTTAAAGTAATCTATACTAATCAAAATTCACTTATAAAAGAGAAAACATTATAAAAAGTTTAATTCCAATAATTTTCACTTAACTAGGGTAAAGAAGGGTTGATTCTAAGAAGAGAGAGGGGAAAAGCCTTTCGATCAAGGCATAACATCCATTTATCACTTCAAACAATCATAAACATTAGAAAAACACAAAATCAATAAAGAAAAATACAAGAATCTCTACTTACATAATTTATTGGAGCTTTCCTTTGGCTTGATGGTTTGAGGGTTCAACTCTTGTTTATAACAAGAGTGGCCACCAATCTTTGGAAGAGGGAAATGTCAAAAACTAGTGAATTATTAATAAATTCACAGTTCTTGGCTTGGGAGGAGCAGAGTAACAGTGCATAAAACACTATTATGTTTCAACAAAGGAGAGGGCTTCTATTTATAGAAAAAAGTGAGCCTCTAACCAAGCCAACTGATTCTAGAATTTTCCAGATCAGTTTGGTCAATTTTTGACCATTTTTGGGTCAGTTTTGTCTAGTTGAAAGAGGAGAGAGGAGAGATGAAAATATCTCATTATTTGGGAGTTTAAAATTCATTCAAGCATGTGAAATAGGCGCCCTCTTCATGAGGGGAATTTCCCCATGCAGAGGTGTCGAAAATGCATCATTTCACCTAAATATCTCTCTTTTTTAACTATTAACCTTGTCCTTAGTCAACTCTTCATCTTATGTGAGTATTTACTCATTTTTGGGGGATTTTCCTTTTATTTCTTCATTTATCTCCTCCCTACATTTGGATGAATCTTATTGGTCCATAAGAAAGGCCTAGATTTTCCATGGCCAAACTTGCTGCTTAAGAGGCCATAAAAAATCTGCACTGGGCACTAATTACTAACCCAAACATGCTCCGATCATGACCAAACTTTGCAAGCATGTGGGGGTGGGTCCCCGCCACATGCTTGTAAAGTTTGGTCCCTATCCAAGCATGTTTGGGTACGATGGTATGGGGAAGGCCTGGATTTTCCATGGCCAAACTTTGCAAGCATCAAGGGGTGGGTCCCCCCCACATGCTTGCAAAGTTTGGTGCGCATCGGAGCATATTTGGGTACGATGGTATGGGGAAGGCCCGGATTCTTAGTGGCCTCTTAAGCAGCAAGAAACTTGAAAAATCCACAGTGATCGCACTAATTACTAGTGTAAACATGCTTTGATTGTGACCAAACTTTGCAAGCATGTGGCAATGGATCCCTCCCACATGCTTGCCGAGTTTGGTCCCCATCAGAGCATGTTTAGGTACGATGGTATGTGGAAGACCCCGGATTTTCCATGGCCTCTTAAGCACCAACAGACTTGAAAAATTCGCACTGGGCACTAATTACTAACCCAAACATGCTCTAATCATGACCAAACTTTGCAAGCACGTAGGGGTGGGTCCCCCCCACATGCTTGCAAAGTTTAGTCTCCATCGGAGCATGTCTCGGTACGATGGTATGCGGAAGACCGGATTTTCCATGGCCAAACTTTGCAAGCATGTGGGGGTGGGTCCCCCCCACATGCTTACAAAGTTTGGTCCCCATCAGATCTTTGTGTATGATGGGATGGGGAGGACCTGTATTTTCCATGGCCTCTTAAGCACCAAGACACTTGAAAAATCCGCACTGGGCACTAATTACTAATGCAAACATGCTCTGATCTTGTGACCAAACTTTGCAAGCATATGGGGGTGGTTTCCCTCCACATTCTTGTAAAGTTTGGTCCGCATCGGAGCATGTTTGGGTACGATGGTATGGGGAAGGTCCGGATTTTCCATGGCCTCTTAAGCAACAAGAGACTTGAAAAATATGCACTGGACGGTGCTAATTACTAATCCAAACATGCTTTGATTATGACCAAACTTTGCAAGCATGGGGGGGTGGATACCCCCCACATGCTTGCAAAGTTTGGTCCCCATCGGAGCATGTTTGGGTTCGATGTTATGGGGGGAAGGCCATGATTTTTCATGGCCTCTTAAGCATCAAGAGACTTGAGAAATCCGCACTGGGCCACTAATTACTAATCCAAACATGCTTTGATTGTGACCAAACTTTGCAAGCATGTGGGGGTGCACATTCTTGCAAAGTTGGGTCCCCATGGGAGCATGTGAGGGTACGATGCTATGGGGAAGGCCCAGATTTGGCATGGCCTCTTAAGCACCAAGAGACTTGAAAAATCCGCACTAGGCACTAATTACTAATTTAAACATGATTTCATTGTGACCACACTTTAGGAGCGACTGGGAATGCCCCCCCCACATGCTTTCAAAGTTTGGTGCCCAGCGGAGCATGTTTGGGTACGATGGTATGGGGAAGTCCCAGATTTTCCATGGCCTCTTAAGCACCAGGAGACTTGAAAAATCTGCACCGGGCGCTAATTACTAATCCAAACATGCTCGATTGTTGACCAAACTTTGCAAGCATGTGGGGGTGAATCCCCGCCATATGACTACAAAGTATTTTCCATGGCCTCTTAAGCACCAAGAGACTTTAAAACTTGCTACTTAAGAGGCCCTTTAAAATCCACACTGGGCACTAATTACTAACCCAAACATTCTCCGATCATGACTAAACGTTGCAAGCATGGGGGTAGGTCCCCCCCACATGCTTGCAAAGTTTGGTCCCCATCGGAGCATGTTTGGGTACGATGGTATGGGGAAGGCCTGGATTTTCTATGGCCAAACTTTGCAAGCATGAGGGGGTGGGTCCCCCCCACATGCTTGCAAAGTTTGGTCCCCATCGGAGCATGTTTGGGTACGATGGTATGGGGAAGGCCCGGATTTTCAATGGTGGCCTCTTAAGCAGCAAGAAACTTGAAAAATCCGCACCACTAGGCACTAATTACTAATTCAAACATGCTCTCATTGTGTTCAAACTTTGCAAGCCTATGGGGGTGGATGCCCCCCATATGCTTGCAAAGTGTGGTCCCCATCGGAGCATGTCTGAGTACGATGTTATGGAGAAGGCCCGGATTTTCCATGGCCTCTTAAGCACCAAGAGACTTGAAACATCCGCACTAGGTGCTAATTATTAATCCAAACATGATTTCATTGTGACCAAACTTTGGTGGAAGCACGTGCGAGTGGCCCCCCCCCCACATGCTTGCAAAGTTTGGTCCCCATCGGAGCATGTTTGGGTATACAATGGTATAGGGATGGCCCGGATTTTCCATGGCCTCTTAAGCACTAAGAGACTTGAGAAATCTGCATTGGGTGCTAATTACTAATCCAAACATGCTTCGATTGTGACCAAACTTTGCAAGCATGTGGGGGTCCCCACATTCTTGCAAAGTTGGGTCCCCATGGGAGCATGTTTGGGTACGATGCTATGAGGAAGGCCCAGATTTTGCATGGCCTCTTAAGCATCAAGAGACTTGAAAAATCCACGCTGGGCGCAAATTACTAATCCAAACATGATTTCATTGTTGTGACCAAACTTTGTGAGCATGTGGGGTGCCCCTCCCCCACATGCTTTCAAAGTTTGGTGCCCAGCAGCGCGGAGTATGTTTGGGTACGATGGTATGGGGAAGTCCCGGATTTTCCATGGCCTCTTAAGCACCATGGAAAATCCACGCTGGGTGCTAATTTCTAATCCAAACATGCTCCGATTGTGACCAAACTTTGCAAGCATGTGAGGGTGAATCCCCCCACCTGACTGCAAAGTATGGTCCCCATTGGACGATGTTTGGATACGATGGTATAGGGAAGGCCCGGATTTTCCATGGCCTCTTAAGCACCAAGAGACTTTAAAACTTGCTGCTTAAGAGGCCATTGAAAATCCACACTGGGCCCCTAACTACTAACCCAAACATGCTCTGATCGTGAGACTAAACTTTGCAAGCATGTGGGGGTGGGTCCCCCCCACATGCTTGCAAAGTTTGGTCCCCATCGGAGCATGTTTGGGTACGATGGTATGGGGAAGGCCCGGATTTTCCATGGCCAAACTTTGCAAGCATGAGGGGGTGGGTCCTCCCCACATGCTTGCAAAATCTGGTCCCCATCAGAGCATGTTTGGGTACGATGGTATGGGGAAGGCCCGGATTTTCCATGGCCTTTTAAGCACCAAGAGACTTGAAAAATCCGCACTAGGTGCTAATTATTAATCCAAACATGATTTGATTATGACCAAACTTTGGAAGCACGTGCGGGTGGGACCTCCCCAAAATGCTTGCAAAGTTTGGTCCCCATCGGAGCGTGTTTGGGTACGATGGTATAGGGAAGGCAGGGATATTCCATGGCCTCTTAAGCACCAAGATACTTGATATCTCCGCACTGGGCGCTAGCGCTAATTACTAATCCAAATATGCTCCGATTGTGACCAAACTTTGCAAGCAAGTGGGGGTGGGCCTCTTAAAAACCAAAAGTCTTGAAAAATCCGCACTGGGCGCTAATTACTAATTCAAACATAATTCAATTGTGACCAAACTTTGCGAGCATGTGGGGGTGGGCCCCCCCCACATGCTTGCAAAGTTTAGTTTCCAGCGGAGCATGTTTGGGTACGATGGTATAGGGAAGGCCCGGATTTTCCATGGCCTCTTAAGCACCAAGAGACTTCAAAACTTACTGCTTAAGAGGCCATTGAAAATACACACATGGCGCTATTTACTAACCCAAACATGCTCCGATCATGAGCAAACTTTGCAAGCATGTGGGCATGGGTCCCCCTGACGTGCTTGCAAAGTTTGGTCCCCATCAGAGCATGTTTAGGTACGATGGTATGGAAAAGGCCCGGATTTTCCATGGCCAAACTTTGAAAGCATGAGGGGGTGGGTCCTCATCGGAGCATGTTTGCGTACGATGGTATGGGGAAGGCCCGGATTTTCAATGGCCTCTTAAGCAGCAGCAAAGAAACTTGAAAAATCCGCACTGGGCAACACTAATTACTAAAAAATGTAAACATGCTCTGATTGACCAAACTTTGCAAGCATGTGGGGGTGGACCTGGGGACCAAACTTTGTAAGGATGTGGGGGGAATCACATGCTTGCAAAGTTTGGTCCCCATCGGAGCTTGTCTGAGTACGATGTTATGGGGATGGCTGGGATTTTCCATGGCCTCTTAAGCACAAGAGACTGGAAAAATCCGCACTGGGCCCTAATGACTAATCCAAACATGATTCGATTGTAACCAAATTTTGCAAGCATGTGGGGGTGGGCCCCCCCCACTTGTTTGCAAAGTTTGGTCCCCATCGGAGCATGTTTGGCTATACGATGGTATAGGGAAGGCTCGGATTTTCCATGGCCTCTTAAGAACCAAGAGACTTAAAAAATCCACACTGGGTGCTAAATACTAATTGAAACATGCTTCGATTGTGACCAAACTTTGCAAGCAAGTGGGGGTGGGCCCTCCCCACATGCTTGTAAAGTTTAATCCCCATCGGGGCATGTTTGGGTACGATGGTATGGGGAAGGCCCGGATTTTTCATGGCTCTTAAGCACCGAGAGACTTGAAAAATTCGCACTGGGCGCTAATTACTAACCCAAACATGCTCTGATCTCGCTCTGATCTCACATGACCAAAAATTACAAGCATGTAGGGGTGGGTCCCCCCCACATGTTTGTCCCCATCGGAGCATGTTTTGGTACGATGATATGGGTAAGGCCCGGATTTTCCATGGCCAAACTTTGCAAGCATGTGGGGGTGGCCCCCCCCCCACATGCTTGCAAAGTTTGGTCCCCACATCGGAGCATGTTTGGGTACGATGGTATTGGAAAGACCCCGATTTTCCATTGCCTCTTAAGCACGAAGAGACTTGAAAAATCCGCACTGGGCACTAATTACTAATCCAAACATGCTTCGATTGTGAGAAAACTTTGCAAGCATGTGGGGGTGGAAGGCCCCGGATTTTCCATGGGGGTGGAAGCACCAAGAGACTTGAAAAATTCGCACTGGGTACTAACCCAAACATGTGATCATGATTGAACTTTGCAAGCATGTAGGGGTGGGTCCCCCCCACATGCTTGCAAACTTTAGTCCCCATCGGAGCATGTTTCAGTACGATGGTATGGGGAAGGACCGGATTTTCCATGGCCAAACTTTGCAAGCATGTGGGGGTGGGTCCCCCCCACATGCTTGCAAAGTTTGGTCCCCATCAGATCTTTGAGTATGATGGGATGGGGAAGACCCAGATTTTCCATGGCCTCTTAAGCACCAAGACACTTGAAAAATCCGCACTGGCGCTAATTACTAATGCAAACATGCTCTGATCTTGTGACCAAACTTTACACGCATGTGGGGGTGGTTTTCCCCCACATTCTTGTAAAGTTTGGTCCGCATACATCGGAGCATGTTTGGGTCCGATGGTATGGGGAAGGCCCGGATTTTCCATGGCCTCTTAAGCAACAAGAGACTTTAAAAATATACACTGGGCGACGCTAATTACTGATCCAAACATGCTCTGAGTGTGACCAAACTTTGCAAGCATGTGGGGGTGGATACCCCCCACATGCTTGCAAAGTTTAGTCCCCATCGGAGCATGTTTGGGTTCGATGTTATGGGGAAGGACATGATTTTTCATGGCCTCTTAAGCACCAAGAGACTTGAGAAATCCGCACTGGGCCACTAATTACTAATCCAAACATGCTTCGATTGTGACCAAACTTTGCAAGCATGTGAGGGTGCACATTCTTGCAAAGTTGGGTCCCCATGGGAGCATGTGAGGGTACAATGCTATGGGGAAGGCTCGGATTTTGCATGGCCTCTTAAGCACCAAAAGAGACTTGAAAAATCCGCACCACTAGGCGCTAATTACTAATCCAAACATGATTTCATTGTGACCACACTTTGCGAGCACGTGGGAATGCCCCCCCCCCCCCCCACATACTTCCAAAGTTTGGTACCCAGCGGAGCATGTTTGGGTACGATGGTATGGGGAAGCTCGGATTTTCCATGGCCTCTTAAGCACCAGGAGACTTGAAAAATCTACACCGGACACTAATTACTAATTCAAACATGCTCGATTGTGACCAAACTTTGCAAGCATGTGGTGGTGAATCCCCCCCCAATGACTGTAAAGTATGGTCCCCATCGGAGGATGTTTGGGTACGATGGTATAGGGAAGGCGCAGATTTTCCATGGCCTCTTAAGCACCAAGAGACTTTAAAACTTGCTACTTAAGAGCCCATTTAAAATCCACACTGGGCGCTAATTACTAACCCAAACATTCTCCGGTCATGACTAAACTTTATAAGCATGGGGGTGGGTCCCCCCCACATGCTTGCAAAGTTTGGTCCCCATTGGAGCATGTTTGGGTACGATGGTATGGGGAAGGCCCGGCTTTTCCATGGCCAAACTTTGCAAGCATGAGGGGGTGGGTCCCCCCCACATGCTTGCAAAGTTTGGTCCCCATCGGAGCATGTTTGGGTATGATGGTATGGGGAAGGCCCGAATTTTCAATGGTGGCCTCTTAAGCAGCAAGAAACTTGAAAAATCCGCACTAGGTGCTAATTACTAATGCAAACATGCTCTCATTGTGTCCAAACTTTGCAAGCCTATGGGGGTGGATGCCCCCCATATGCTTGAAAAGTTTGGTCCCCATCGGAGCATGTCTGAGTACGATGTTATCGAGGGCCCGGATTTTCCATTCCCTCTTAAGCACCAAGAGATTTGAAAAATCCGCACTAGGTGCTAATTATTAATCCAAATATGATTTGATTGTGACCAAACTTTGGAAGCACGTGCGGGTGCCCTCCCACATGCTTGCAAAGTTTGGTCCCCATCGGAGCATGTTTGGGTATACGATGGTATAAGGATAGCCGGGATTTTCCATGGCCTCTTAAGCACCAAGAGACTTGAGAAATCTGCACTGGGCGCTATTTACTAATCCAAACATGCTTTGATTGTGACCAAACTTTGCAAGCATGTGGGGGTCCCCACATTCTTGCAAAGTTGGGTCCCCATGGGAGCATGTCTGGGTAGGATGCTATAAGGAAGGCCCGGATTTTGCATGGCCTCTTAAGCACCAAGAGACTTGAAAAATCCACACTGCATGCAAATTACTAATCCAAACATGATTTCATTGTTGTGACCAAACTTTGTGAGCATGTGGGGGTGTGCTCCCCCCACATGCTTTCAAAGTTTGGTGCCAGCAGCGCGGAGCATGTTTGGGTACAATGGTATGGGGAAGTCCCGGATTTTCCATGGCCTCTTAAGCACCAAGAGACTTGAAAAATCCACACGGGGTGCTAATTACTAATCCAAACATGCTCCAATTGTGACTAAACTTTGCAAGCATGTGGGGGTGAATCCCCCCCACATGACTGCAAAGTATGGTCCCCATCGGAGGATGTTTGGGTACGATGGTATAGGAAAGGCCCGAATTTTTCATGGCACTTAAGCACCAAGAGACTTTAAAAATTGTTGCTTAAGAGGCCATTGAAAATCCACACTGGGCCCTAATTACTAACCCAAACATGCTCCGATCATGAGAGTAAACTTTGCAAGCATGTGGGGGTGGGTCCCCCCCACATGCTTGCAAAGTTTGGTCCCCATCGAAGCATGTTTAGGTACGATGGTATGGGGAAGGCCCAGATTTTCCATGGCCAAACTTTGCAAGCATGAGGGGGTGGTCCCCCCCACATTCTTGCAAAGTTTGGTCCCCATCGGAGCATGTTTGGGTACGAATGGTATGGGGAAGGCCCGGATTTTCCATGGCCTTTTAAGCACCAAGAGATTTGAAAAATCTGCACTAGGTGTGCTAATTATTAATCCAAACATGATTTGATTGTGACCAAACTTTGGAAGCACGTGCGGGTGGGACCTCCCCCACATGCTTGCCAAATTTGGTCCCCATCGGAGCATGTTTGGGTACAATGGTATGGGGAAGGCCCGGATTTTCCATGGCCAAACTTTGCAAGCATGAGGGGGTGGGTCCCCCCCACATTCTTGCAAAGTCTGGTCCCCATCGGAGCATGTTTGGGTACGATGGTATGGGGAAGGCCCGGATTTTCCATGGCCTTTTAAGCACCAAGAGATTTGAAAAATCCGCACTAGGTGCTAATTATTAATCCAAACATGATTTGATTGTGACCAAACTTTGGAAGCACATGCGGGTGGGACCTCCCCCACATTCTTGCAAAGTTTGGTCCCCATCGGAGCATGTTTGGATATGATGGTATAGGGAAGGCACGGATATTCCATGGCCTCTTAAGCACCAAGAGACTTGATAAATCCGCACTGGGGACTAATTACTAATCCAAACATGCTCCGATTGTGACCAAACTTTGCAAGCAAATGGGGGTGGGTCCCCCCCACATGCTTGTAAAGTTTGGTCCCTATCGGAGCATGTTTGGGTATGATGATATGGGGAAGGCCCGGATTCTCCATGGCCTCTTAAGCATTAAGAGACTTGAAAAATTTGCACTGGGCGCTAATTATTAACCCAAACATGCTCCGATCATGACCAGAGTTTGCAAGCATGTTTCCGTACGATGGTATGGGGAAGGCTTGGATTTTTCATGGCTAAACTTTGCAAGCATGCGGGGGTGGATCCCCCCCACATGCTTGCATAGTTTGGTTCTCATTGGAGCATCTTTGGCTACGATGGGATGGGGAAGACCCAAATTTTCCATGGCCTCTTAAGCACCAAGACACTTGAAAAATCCGCACTGGGCGCTAATTACTAATCCAAACATGATTCGATTGTGACCAAACTTTGCAAAGTTGGGTCCCCATCGAAGCATGTTTGGGTACGATGGTATGGGGAAGGCCCAAATTTTCTATGGCCTCTTAAAAACCAAAAGTCTTGAAAAATCCACACTGGGCGCTAATTACTAATCCAAACATAATTCGATTGTTGCGACCAAACTTTGTGAGCATGTGGGGCCACCCACATGCTTGCAAAGTTTAGTCCCCAGCCGAGCATGTTTGGGTACGATGGTATAGGGAAGGCCCGGATTTTCCATGGCCTCTTAAGCACCAAGAGACTTCAAAACTTGCTGCTTAAGAGGCCATTGAAAATACACAGTGGGCGCTATTTACTAACCCAAACATCCTCCGATCTCATGATTAAACTTTGCAAGCATGTGGGCGTGGGCCCCCTCACACATGCTTGCAAAGTTTGGTCCCCATCAGAGCATGTTTAGGTACGATGGTATGGGAAAGGCCCGGATTTTCCATGGCTAAACTTTGAAAGCATGAGGGGGTGGGTCCTCATCGGAGCATGTTTGCGTACGATGGTATGGGGAATGCCGGGATTTTCAATGGCCTCTTAAGCAACAAAGAAACTTGAAAAATCCGCACTGGGCACTAATTACTAATGCAAACATGCTTTGATTGACCAAACTTTACAACCATGTGGGGGTGGACCTGGGGGACCAAACTTTGCAAGCATGTGGGGGGAATCCCCCCCACATGCTTGTTGCAAAGTTTGGTCCCCATCGGAGCTTGTCTGAGTACGATGTTATGGGGAAGGCCCGGATTTTCCATGGCCTCTTAAGCACCGAGACATGAAAAATCCACACTAGGTGCTAATTACTAATCCAAACATGATTCAATTGTGACCAAATTTTGCAAGCATGTGGGGGAGGGCTCCCCCCACTTGCTTGCAAAGTTTGGTCCCCACTGGAGCATGTTTGGCTACAATGGTATAGGGAAGGCCCGGATTTTCCATGGCCTCTTAAGCACCAAGAGACTTGAAAAATCCACACTCGGAGCTAATCCAAACATGCTCCAATTGTGACCAAACTTTGCAACAAGCAAGTGGGGAAGGCCCCCCCCCCACATGCTTGTAAAGTTTGGTCCCCATCGGAGCATGTTTGGGTACGATGGTATGGGGAAGGCCCGGATTTTCCATGGCCTCTTAAGCACCAAGAGACTTCACATGCTTGCAAAGTTTAGTCCCCATCGGTGGGGAAGGCCCGGATTTTCCATGGCCTCTTAAGCAGCAACTTGGAAAAATTACATTGGTCGCTAATTATTAAACATGCTCTGCTTGTGAGCAAACTTTGTAAGCATGTGAGGGTGAATCCCCCCCACATGCTTACAAAGTTTGGTCCCCAGCGGAGCATGTTTGGGTACGATGGTATAGGGAAGGCCCGGATTGTCGTGGCCTCTTAAGCACCAAGAGACTTCAAAACTTGCTGCTTAAGAGACCATTGAAAATCCGCACTGGGTGCGCTAATTACTAACCCAAATATGCTTCGATCATGACCAAACTTTGCAAGCATGTGGGAGTGGGTCCCCCCGACATGCTTACAAAGTTTGGTCCCCATCGGAGCATGTTTAGGTACGATGGCATGGGGAAGGCTCGGATTTTCCATGGCCAAACTTTGAAAGCATGACGAGGTGGGTCCCCCCCACATGCTTGCAAAGTTTGGTCCCCATCTGAGAATGTTTGCGTACGATGGTATGGGGAAGGCCCGGATTTTCAATGGCCTCTTAAGCAGCAAGAAATTTTTAAAGTCCGCACTGGGCGCTAATTAACTAATGGAAACATGCCCTGATTGTGACCAAACTTTGCAAACATGTGAGGGTGGACCTGGGGACCAAACTTTGCAAGCATGTGGGGGGGATCCCTCCCACATGCTTGCAAAGTTTGGTCCCCATCGGAGCTTGTTTGAGTACGATGTTATGGGGATGGCTCGGATTTTCCATGGCCTCTTAAGCACAAGAGACTTGAAAAATCCGCACTGGGCCCTAATGACTAATCCAAACATGATTCGATTATAACCAAATTTTGCAAGCATGTAGGGGTGGGCCCCCCCCCCCACTTGCTTGCAAAGTTTGGTCCCCATCGGAGCATGTTTGGCTATATGATGGTATAGGGAAGGCCCGGATTTTCCATGGCCTCTTAAGAACCAAGAGACTTAAAAAATCCACCCTGGGCACTAAATACTAATTGAAACATGCTTCGATTGTGACCAAACTTTGCAAGCAAGTGGGGGTGGGCCCTCCCCACATGCTTGTAAAGTTTAATCCCCATTGGGGCATGTTTGGGTACGATGATATGGGGAAGGCCCGGATTTTCCATGGCTCTTAAGCACCAAGAGACTTGAAAAATTCGCACAAGGCGCTAATTACTAACCCAAACATTCTCACATGACCAAAGTTTTCAAGCATGTAGGGGTGGGTCCCCCCCACATGCTTGCAAAGTTTGGTCCCCATTGGAACATGTTTTGGTATGATGGTATGGGTAAGGCCCAGATGGCCAAACTTTGCAAGCATGTTTGGGTACGATGGTATGAGGAAGGCACGGATTTTCCATGGCCTCTTAAGCAACAAGAGACTTGAAAAATATGCACTGGGTGGCGCTAATTACTAATCCAAACATACTCCGATTGTGACCAAACTTTGCAAGCATGTGGGGGTGGATACCCCCCACATGCTTGCAAAGTTTGGTCCCCATCGGAGTATGTTTGGGTTTGATGTTATGGGGAAGGCCAGGATTTTTCATGGCCTCTTAAGCACCAAGAGACTTGAGAAATCCGCACTGGGCCACTAATTACTAATCCAAACATGCTTTGATTGTGACCAAACTTTGCAAGCATGTGGGGATACACATTCTTGCAAAGTTGGGTCCCCATGGGAGCATGTAAGGGTACGATGCTATGGGGAAGGCTCGGATTTTGCATGGCCTCTTAAGCACCAAAAGAGACTTGAAAAATCCACACTAGGCGCTAATTACTAATCCAAACATGATTTCATTGTGACCACACTTTGCGAGCAAGTGGGAATGCCCCCCCCCCCCCCCCACATGCTTCCAAAGTTGGGTGCCCAATGGAGCATGTTTGGGTACGATGGTATGGGGAAGTCCCGGATTTTCCATGGCCTCTTAAGCACCAGGAGACTTGAAAAATTTGCACCACCGGGCGCTTATTACTAATCCAAACATGCTCGATTGTGACCAAACTTTGCAAGCATGTGGGGGTAAATCCCCCCCACATGACTGCAAAGTATGGTCCCCATCGGAGGATGTTTAGGTACGATGGTATAGGGAAGGCCGGGATTTTCCATGGCCTCTTAAGCTCCAAGAGACTTTAAAACTTGCTACTTAAGAGGCCATTAAAAATCCACACTGGGCGCGCTAATTACTAACCCCGTCGTGACTAAACTTTGCAAGCATGGGGGTGGGTCCCCCTCACATGCTTGCAAAGTTTGGTCCCCATCGGAGCATGTTTGGGTACGATGGTATGGGGAAGGCCCGGATTTTCCATGGCCAAACTTTGCAAGCATGAGGGGGTGGATCCCCCCCACATGCTTGCAAAGTTTGGTCCCCATCGGAGCATGTTTGGGTACGATGGTATGGGGAAGGCCTGGATTTTCAATGGTGGCCTCTTAAGTAGCAAGAAACTTGAAAAATCTACACTAGGCGCTAATTACTAATGCAAACATGCTCTCATTGTGTCCAAAATTTGCAAGCCTATGGGGGTGGATGCCCCCCATATGCTTGCAAAGTTTGGTTCCCATCGGAGCATGTCTGAGTACGATGTTATGAAGAAGGCTCGGATTTTCCATGGCCTCTTAAGCACCAAGAGGCCCGGATTTTCCATGGCCTCTTAAGCACCAAGAGACTTGAAAAATCCGCACTAGGTGCTAATTATTAATCCAAACATGATTTCATTGTGACCAAACTTTGGAAGCACATGCGGGTGGCTCCCCCCACATGCTTGCAAAGTTTGGTCCCCATCGGAGCATGTTTGGGTATACGATGGTATAGGGACGTCCCGGATTTTCCATGGCCTCTTAAGCACCAAGAGACTTGAGAAATCTGCATTGGGCACTATTTACTAATCCAAACATACTTCGATTGTGACCAAACTTTGCAAGCATGTGGGGGTCCCCACATGAAAAGATGCAGGGGGGAGGAGAGCTTGAGCTCTTGCAAGCACACACACACACTCACAAAACCCTAATAGAGAACACACAAGGTGAGAGGCTGAAAAACTTCTTCTCTACTCAACACTCAACACACCATATACAAGAATAAGAGTACTCATAATATGAAAGGTACTCAACCAAATACATACACGGGTTCTCTATAGTGTGAACCCGACTAAATGAGCTGGCGCTATAACTATGCCAGTCTCTAGAGTGGCTGTCACACAACCTGTCATCCCACTGGCCGCATATCACCCAAGATCTCACCAACCATGCCAGTGGTGTAAGTGCGGGGCCTATCCCCCAGGCGGGTCATCAGTGTCCACCGCCTCACTAGAGCTCGATATCTCAACACTCCCCCTCGAGCTCAACTCCATCTCATGTACACCAAGCGAAGCCCTGAATCTGCGGAGCTTCTCTGTACCCAATGCTTTGGTGAAGATGTCAGCTACCTGATCCTCTGTGCTGACATAAACAAGGTCAAGGTCTCCTGCCAAGACCTTCTCTCTGACGAAGTGGTAGTGGACCTCTATGTGCTTCGTACGAGCATGAAAGACTGGGTTCCTGGCCAACTGTATACTACTAATGTTGTCACAGAAAATGACAACTTGTCTATCCACTGATAGACCCAAATCTGCAAGTAGCTTTCTCAACCAAGCTACCTCACATGCTGCCATAGCAGCTCCTCTGTACTCGGCCTCCGTACTCGATAGAGCAACCGTAGGCTGCTTCTTGCTGCTCCAAGTCACAGCAGCACTCCCCAAAGAAAACATGAATCCACTGGTAGATCTTCTGTCTGAGATACTACCAGCCCAATCAGCATCTGTGTACCCATGTACACATATCTCTGTCCCAGTCTCATAGAATAGTCCACAATGTAAAGTAGACTTCACATACCTCAGTATGCGTCTCACAGCATCCAAATGCGGTTTCCGTGGAACCTGCATAAACTGACTCACCAACCCAACAGCATAGCTCAAATCTGGTCTGGTGATCGTCATGTAGATCAAACTTCCTACTATGCTCCTGTACATAGCAGGATCCTCCAAGATCTCTCCTGAATCTGCACTCATCTTGCCATTCTGATCCAATGGCACAGAAATAGGCTTACAGCCTGTCATACCATACTTGGACAACATGTCCAAGCCATACTGTCTCTGCAGTAATCCAATACCATGTGGTGACCTAATCACCTCAATGCCCAAGAAATATCTGAGCTCCCCCAGATCCTTCATCTCGAACTTCTGTCTAAGCAAGATCTTTACATCAAAGATCTCTGCATCATGGTCCCCCGTAATGATCAAGTCATCTACATAGATGACAACAATCACAACCCCTCTATCACCATGTCTCACATACAATGAGAAATCTGCATTGGCTACATGAAAGCCAATAGTGACAAGATATTCAGAAATCTTGTCAGACCATGCTCTTGGGGCTTGCTTTAAGCCATACAAGGCTTTCTTCAACCTGCAAACATGCTCGGGGTGACCCACATCCTCATAACCAGGTGGCTGCAACATATACACCTCTTCTTGCAAATCCCCATGCAAGAATGCATTCTTTACATCCATCTAATGTAAAGACCATTGCTTTGACGCAGCCACTGCTATCACAACTTTCACCGTTGCCATCTTGGCAACTGGACTGAAAGTTTCCTCATAATCAATCCCATATGTCTGTGCATATCCTTTGGCTACCAATCTAGCCTTGTACCTGTTTATGCTTCCATCACTGTTATGTTTAACTTTGTACACCCACTTGCATCCAATGGCTTTCTTGCCTTCAGGCAATTGCACTAAATCCCAAGTTTCATTTCCATATAGTGCATCCATCTCCTCATCCATAGCTTTCTCCCAACACACATTTCCAACAGCCTCATCAATGCATGTAGGCTCAACAACCTGCACAACCTTTGCCATATATGCATAGTGATGTGCCACATAACCATCATAGGTAAATCTCTGCACAGGATTTCTCACTCTCCCAGATCTTCGCAGCTTCTCATTCATGGCTTCCATAGCCTTCTTTACACCAGGTGTTCTCATAGCTGGGATCCCAAGCTCCTCATCAAGGCTCATATCTGAGCCACTAGACTCTCCATCAACATGAGAATGCCCTGCAGAAATGTCAGGCATACCAAGGGGCTCAACCATTTTCTCTTTTCCTTTACGTGATGTACTAATCACATTTGCAGGGCTGGTATTATGACGCAGCCTGCCACTCCATGGTCTATCAACAGACCCACTAGATGAGGACTCTCCTGGTCCACTCAAAGACTGTGATTGCTGACCTGCATTGTGTGCAACCACACTTCCACTCAAATCAGCCCCAACAGCTTCTTTTTCAGCAGCATACCAGCTGCTCATCTCATCAAATACAACATCCCTGCTCTCAACTCACGTGTAGCAAGGTTATAACACCTGTATCCCTTTTGCTCAAGGGAATATCCAATAAACACACATTTTTCAGCTTTCGGATCCAGCTTAGTTCTCAGCTCATCTGGCACATGCACATATGCAATGCATCCAAAGACTTTCAGATGAGATAAATCTAGTTTTCTGCCAGTAAACCTCTCCTCTAGAGTTACATCATGTATGGCTGCAGTTGGAGTCCTGTTCATGATGTATACTGCTGTAGAAACAGCCTCAGCCCAATAGCAATGCGGCATATTCTTCTCTTCCATCAATGCTCGCGCAATCTCAGTAATGTGCCTGTTTTTCCGCTCAGCAACTCCATTTTGCTGCGGAGTATATCTGCATGTGAACTGTCTCCGAATACCATTCTTCTTCAAGAATTCAGAGAACTCATTGGAGAACTACTCTCCCCCTCCATCTGACCTTAGGCACTTTACATATTTCCCTGTTTGCTTTTCAACCAAAACTCTGAAATTCTGAAAGTGAGTGAACACCTCACTCTTCTCCTTCATGAAATATACCCACACTTTTCTTGTGTGGTCATCAATGAAAGTGACATAGTACCTGCAGCCTCCCATAGACACGGTCTTCGTAGGACCCCATACATCTGAATGCACAACATCTAGTGCATTTCTGCTCACATATCTGTTACGTGGAAACACATGCTTTGTTTGCTTCCCAAATTGGCATGCTTCACAGATTTTATGCATACCTTCCACTTTAAATTTTGGCAGCCCTGTCACAATTCCTTTTGTCTGCATAGACTTCAATCTCTGCACATTCACATGTCCAATTCTTTTATGCCATATGTCTGTGTCTGCAACAATTCTTGAACCATTTGCAAACATCGCAGCACTCATTTCCGGCATGTCTACATCCAACGTAAACATTCTGCCCACTCTGTTGCCTTTTGCAACCAACCTACACTTGTCTTTAAAGTCTTCGACATAACACCCATCAGGGTTAAACCTAACCTGCAAACCCTGCTCAATCATCTGGCCAACTGAAACCAGATTCTTTGTTATGTTCGGTACATGAAGTACATCTGCAAGGTACTTCACTTTGCCATCCTGCATAGACAATGGCACATCTCCAATGTGGGCGATTGGATGAGCAGTGTCATCCCCTGTTTCCACAAAACCTGGTCTTTCCGGGTTTTTCATCTCCTTGAACCACTCCCCATGACTCGTCATGTGGTTCGAAGCGCCTGAATCCACATACCATACATTATCTTTTTGTGCTGCATCAACATTTTCAGACATGGCATTCACAACATGCTGCATAACAAACAACCTTTCATTATCCTCATTATTTCTACTTGAGGATGCATAGTTGTTTTGCTGCACTTTCCCATTTTGCATGTCAGCCTGCTTCTTATAACATTCTGACTGCACATGTCCAGGATTGCCTCTTCCACCTGCGTGTTGTTGTTGTTGTTGTTGATTCTGGGACTGTTGTTGCTGCTGCTGCTGCTGCTGCTGCTGCTGGCCATAATTCTGATTACCTGTTCGGCCACCTCCTTGACCGCGTCCACGGCCTCCTCTACCTCGTCCTCTTCCTGAACTCGTGTAGAAGGCCTGTTGCTCTGAACTGTTTTTACTTTGTGAAGACTGTTGGTCTTCACCCAAGCTCTTCTCTTCGATAATCAGCATAGACACCAAATCTGTAAAGTTGGGAATGTTTTCCCGAGTCTGAATGGACGTCTTGAACGCCTTGTATTGTGGCCCGAGACCACGTAGACAGACTTCCACCTTGTCATCATCATCTACTGACACACCAATAGATGCAAGGGATTCCACAATACCCTTTATCTTCAGCGCATAGTCATTCACAAACATGCTCTTTTTCTCCACAGTATGAAGTTCATTCTTCAACTGTATCTTACGTGCCTTGGTGTTTGTTTCATAAAGCTTTACCAAGGTGTCCCACGCCTCCTTGGGGGACTTGGCATCCTGAATGTGCCCAATCATGCTGTCCTGTATATTAATGGAAAGCCAATACATAACCTTCCTGGCTCCTTGGTTCCAGTCTTTAAATTCTTTCACATCTGCAGCAGTTGGATTTATATCCGGTATCTCCGGTGCCTCTTCATGCTCACCTTCTATGTAGTCCCAATAGCCTTTTCCCATCAGGAAATTCGTCAACCTGAACCTCCAAGCATGGAAGTTATTCTTGTCAAGCTTCTCAGCCACAATCTGTGTTATGCCATCATTAGACATCTTGCCAAACACACAATTTTACCAGAACCTGCACTCTGGTTTTTTCTGCACAAATACTGTATTTTTTGCACAGCGGTACTGTAGTACTCTCAAATGTCACAACCAGTGACTTCAATGTGCATACATACACCCAATGGCAACTGTAGACCTCTTTGCAGCACCCACAGTGTCTGCACAGTCAATCTGTCTTCCTGCAGTTCTTAAAACAGAGTTCTGCAGAGAATCGATGACTTACCCGCAGTGCTCGGAATCGCCTGCTTTCTGAAAAACGGAGGTCCAGACGCGCCCGAAACGCGTTCTCGGCCCGAAAATTTGAGTCCTTAGGACTATATAGTTGCCCTATAGCTTCACTCCCGCGAAGAAAGCTCCTCAATCGGAGATCGTTTGCCGGTGCCTCCCGTAGAGCTCCCGACAAGGGTGTAGTCACCAACACAATAGGGAAGAGTAGTTGAAGCTCTTACCCTCGTACCGCTTCCTGTGGTTCTCTTGCTTGCTGCTCAGCCCTTAGCACGAACCAAGCTCTGATACCATGAAAAGATGCAGGGGGGAGGAGAGCTTGAGCTCTTGCAAGCACACACACACACTCACAAAACCCTAATAGAGAACACACAAGGTGAGAGGCTGAAAAACTTCTTCTCTACTCAACACTCAACACACCATATACAAGAATAAGAGTACTCATAATATGAAAGGTACTCAACCAAATACATACACGGGTTCTCTATAGTGTGAACCCGACTAAATGAGCTGGCGCTATAACTATGCCAGTCTCTAGAGTGGCTGTCACACAACCTGTCATCCCACTGGCCGCATATCACCCAAGATCTCACCAACCATGCCAGTGGTGTAAGTGCGGGGCCTATCCCCCATCAGTGTCCACCGCCTCACTAGAGCTCGATATCTCAACACCACATTCTTGCAAAGTTGGGTCCCCATGGGAGCATATTTGGGTAGGATGCTATGAGGTAGGCCCGGATTTTGCATGGCCTCTTAAGCACCAAGAGACTTGAAAAATCCACGCTGGGCGCAAATTACTAATCCAAACATGATTTCATTGTTGTGACCAAACTTTGTGAGCATGTAGGGGTGCGCCCCCCCACATGCTTTCAAAGTTTGGTGCCCAGCAGCGCGGAGCATGTTTGGGTACGATGCTTTCAAAGTTTGGTACCCAGCAGTGCGGAGCATGTTTGGGTACGATGGTATGGGGAAGTCCCGGATTTTCCATGGCCTCTTAAGCACCAAGAGACTTGAAAAATCCACACTGGGTGCTAATTACTAATCCAAACATGCTCCAATTGTGACCAGACTTTGCAAGCATGTGGGGGTGAATCCCCCCCACATGACTGCAAAGTATGGTCCCCATCCGAGGATGTTTGGGTATGATGGTATAGGGAAGGCCCGAATTTTCCATGGCCTCTTAAGCACCAAGAGACTTTAAAACTTGTTGCTTAAGAGGCCATTGAAAATCCACATTGGGCCCTAAATACTAACCCAAACATGCTCCGATCATGAGACTAAACTTTGCAAGCATGTGGGGGTGGGTCCCCCCCCACATGCTTGCAAAATTTGGTCCCCATCGGAGCATGTTTGGGTACGATGGTATGGAGAAGACCCGGATTTTCCATGGCCAAACTTTGCAAGCATGAGGGGGTAGGTCCCCCACATATTCTTGCAAAGTCTAGTCCCCATCGGAGCATGTTTGGGTACGATGGTATGGGGAAGGCCCGGATTTTCCATGGCCTTTTAAGCACCAAGAGATTTGAAAAATCTGCACTAGGTGCTAATTATTAATCCAAACATGATTTGATTGTGACCAAACTTTGGAAGCACGTGCGGGTGGGACCTCCCCCGCATGCTTGCGAAGTTTGGTCCCCATCGGAGCATGTTTGGGTACGATGGTATAGGGACGGCACAGATATTCCATGGCCTCTTAAACACCAAGAGACTTGATAAATCTTCACTGGGGACTAATTACTAATCCAAACATGCTCCGATTATGACCAAACTTTGCAACAAGCAAGTGGGAATAGGTCTTCCCCACATGCTTGTAAAGTTTGGTCCCCATCGGAGCATGTTTGGGTACGATGATATGGGGAAGACCCGGATTCTCCATGGCCTCTTAAGCATCAAGAGACTTGAAAAATTTGCACTGGGCGCTAATTACTAACCCAAACATGCTCCGATCATGACCAGAGTTTGCAAGCATGTTTCGGTACGATGGTATGGGGAAGGCCTGGATTCTTGGCCAAACTTTGCAAGCATGTGGGAGTGGATCCCCCCCACATGCTTGCATAGTTTGGTTCTCATCGGAGCATCTTTGGCTACGATGGGATGGGGAAGACCCGGATTTTCCATGGCCTCTTAAGCACCAAGACACTTGAAAAATCCGCACTGGGCGCTAATTACTAATCCAAACATGATTCAATTGTGACCAAACTTTGCAAGCATGTGGGGGTGGTTCCCCAACACATTCTTGCAAAGTTGGGTCCCCATCGGAGCATGTTTGGGTACGACGGTATGGGGAAGGCCCGGATTTTCTATGGCCTCTTAAAAACCAAAAGTCTTGAAAAATCCGCACTGGGCGCTAATTACTAATCCAAACATAATTCGATTGTGACCAAACTTTGTGAGCATGTGGGGGTGGACCCCCCCACATGCTTGCAAAGTTTAGTCCCCCCCAGAGGAGCATGTTTGGGTACGATGGTATAGTGAAGGCCCGGATTTTCCATGGCCTCTTAAGCACCAAGAGACTTCAAAACTTGCTGCTTCAGAGGCCATTGAAAATACACACTAGGCGCTATTTACTAACCCAAACATGCTTCGATCTCATGACCAAATTTGCAAGCATGTGGGCATGGGCCCCCTCACACATGCTTGCAAAGTTTGGTCCCCATCAGAGCATGTTTAGGTACGATGGTATGGGAAAGGCCCGTATTTTTCATGGGCCAAACTCTGAAAGCATGAGGGGGTGGGTCCTCATCGGAGCATGTTTGCATACGATGGTATGGGGAATGCCGGGATTTTCAATGGCCTCTTAAGCAGCAAAGAAACTTGAAAAATTTGCAATTGGCGCTAATTACTAATGCAAACATGCTTTGAATGACCAAACTTTGCAAGCATGTGGGGGTGGACCTGGGGACCAAACTTTGCAAGCATGTGGGGTGAATCCCCCCCACATGCTTGTTGCAAAGTTTGGTCCCCATCGGAGCTTGTCTGAGTACGATGTTATGGGGAAGGCCCGGATTTTCCATGGCCTCTTAAGCACCAAGAGACATGAAAAATCCACACTGGGTGCTAATTACTAATCCAAACATGATTCAATTGTGACCAAATTTTGCAAGCATGTGGGGGAGGGCTCCCCCCACTTGCTTGCAAAGTTTGGTCCCCATCGGAGCATGTTTGGCTACAATGGTATAGGGAAGGCCCGGATTTTCCATGGCCTCTTAAGCACCAAGAGACTTGAAAAATCCACACTCAGAGCTAATTACTAATCCAAACGTGCTCCGATTGTGACCAAACTTTGCAACAAGCAAGTGAGGAAGTCCCCCCCCCCACATGCTTGTAAAGTTTGGTCCCCATCGGAGCATATTTGGGTACGATGGTATGGGGAAGGCCCGGATTTTCCATGGCCTCTTAAGCACCAAGAGACTTCACATGCTTGCAAAGTTTAGTCCCCATCGGTGGGGAAGGCCCGGATTTTCCATGGCCTCTTAAGCAGCAACTTGGAAAAATTACACTGGGTGCTAATTACTAAACATGCTGCTCTGCTTGTGACCAAACTTTGCAAGCATGTGAGGGTGAATCCCCCCCACATGCTTACAAAGTTTGGTTCCCAGCGGAGCATGTTTGGGTACAATGGTATAGGGAAGGCCCGGATTTTCGTGGCCTCTTAAGCACCAAGAGACTTCAAAACTTGCTGCTTAAGAGACCATTGAAAATCCGCACTGGGCGCTAATTACTAACCCAAACATGCTTCGATCATGACCAAACTTTGCAAGCATGTGGGGGTGGGTCCCCCCGGCATGCTTGCAAAGTTTGGTCCCCATCGGAGCATGTTTAGGTACGATGGCATGGGGAAGGCTCGGATTTTCCATGGCCAAACTTTGAAAGCATGAGGGGGTGGGTCCCCCCCACATGCTTGCAAAGTCTGGTCCCCAGTTGAGCATGTTTGCGTACGATGGTATGGGGAAGGCCCGGATTTTCAATGGCCTCTTAAGCAGCAATAAGAAACTTTTAAAATCCGCACTGGGCGCTAATTAACTAATAGAAGCATGCTCTGATTGTGACCAAACTTTGCGAGCATGTGAGGGTGGACCTGGGGACCAAAATTTGCAAGCATGTGGGGGGATCCCCCCCACATGCTTGCAAAGTTTAGTTCCCATCGGAGCATGTCTGAGTACGATGTTATGGGGATGGCTCGAATTTTCCATGGCCTCTTAAGAACAAGAAACTTGAAAAATCTGCACTGGGCCCCAATGACTAATCCAAACATGATTCGATTGTAACCAAATTTTGCAAGCATGTGGGGGTGGGCCCCCCCCCACTTGCTTGCAAAGTTTGGTTCCCATCGGAGCATGTTTGGCTATATGATGGTATAGGGAAGGCCCGGATTTTCCATGGCCTCTTAAGAACCAAGAGACTTGAAAAATCCACACTGGGCGCTAAATACTAATCGAAACATGCTTCGATTGTGACCAAACTTTGCAAGCAAGTGGGGGTGGGCCCTCCCCACATGCTTGTAAAGTTTAATCCCCATCGAGGCATGTTTGGGTACAATGGTATGGGGAAGGCCCCGATTTTCCATGGCTCTTAAGCACGAAGAGACTTGAAAAATTCGCACTGGGCACTAATTACTAACCCAAACATGCTCTGATCTCACATGACCAAAGTTTGCAAGCATGTAGGGGTGGGTCCCCCCCACGTGCTTGCAAAGTTTGGCCCCCATTGGAGCATGTTTCGGTACGATGGAATGGGTAAGGCCCGGATTTTCCATGGCCAAACTTTGCAAGCATGTGGGGTGACCCCCCCCCACATTCTTGCAAAGTTTGGTCCCCATCAGAGCATGTTTAGGTACAATGGTATTGGGAAGACCCAGATTTTCCATTGCCTCTTAAGCACGAAGAGACTTGAAAAATCCGCACTGGGCGCTAATTACTAATCCAAACATGCTTCGATTTTGTGAGCAAACTTTGCAAGCATGTGGGGTGGTTCCCCCCCACATTCTTGCAAAATTGGGTCCCCATCGGAGCATGTTTGGGTACGATGGTATGGGGAAGGCCCGGATTTTCCATGGCCTCTTAAGCAACAAGAGACTTGAAAAATCTGCATCGGAGCGCTAATTACTAATCCAAATATGATTCGATTGTGAGCAAACTTTGCGAGGATGTGGGGGTGCCCCCCCCACATGCTTGGGTATGATGGTATGTGGAAGGCCCGGATTCTCCATGGTCTCTTAAGCACCAAGAGACTTCAAAATTTGCTGCTTCAGAGGCCATTGAAAATTCGCACTGGACACTAATTACTAAACCAAACATGCTTTGATCATAACCAAACTTTGCAATCATGTGGGGGTGGGTCCCAACCACATGCTTGCAAAGTTTGGTCCCCATCGGAGCATCTTTGGGTACGATGGTATGGGGAAGGCCTGGATTTTCAATTGCCTCTTATAAGCAGCAAGAAACTTGAAAAATCCGCACTGGGGTGCTAATTACTAATGCAAACATGCTGCTCTGATTGTGACCAAACTTTGCAAGCATGTGCGGGTGGATGCCCCCCCACATGCTTGCTTTCAAAGTTTGGTGCCTAGCTGAGCATGTTTGGGTATGATGGTATGGGAAAGTCCCGGATTTTCCATGGCCTCTTAAGCACCAACAAGAGACTTGAAAAATCCACATCAGACGCTAATTACTAATCCAAACATGCTCCGATTGTGACCAAAGTTTGCAAACATGTGGGGGTGATTCCCCCCCACATGACTGCAAAGTATGGTCCCCATCGGAGGATTTTTGGGTACGATGGTATAGGGAAGGCCCGGATTTTCCATGGCATCTTAAGCATCAATGGATTTAAAAAATCCGCACTGGGCGCTAATGACTAATCCAAACATGATTCGATTGTGACCAAATTTTGCAAGCATGTGGGGGGTGGGCCCCCTCACTTGCTTGCAAAGTTTGGTCCCCATCGAAGCATGTTTTCCATGGCCTCTTAATGACCAAGAGACTTGAAAAATCCACACTGGATGCTAAATACTAATCGAAAAATGCTTCGATTATTGTGACAAAACTTTGCAAGCAAGTGGGGGTGGGCCCTTCCCACATGCTTGTAAAGTTTAATCCCCATCGGGGCATGTTTGGGTACGATGGTATAGGGAAGGCCCGAATTTTCCATGGCTCTTAAGCACCAAGAGACTTGAAAAATTTGCACTCGACGCTAATTACTAACCCAAACATGCTCTGATCTCACATGACCAAAGTTTGCTAGCATGTAGGGGTGGGTCCCCCCCACATGCTTGCAAAGTTTGGTCCCCATCCGAGCATGTTTCAGTACGATGGTATGGGTAAGGCCTAGATTTTTCATGGCCAAACTTTGCAAGCATGTGGGGGTGGGTCCCCCCCACATGCTTGCAAAGTTTGGTCCCCATTGGAGCATGTTTGGGTACGATGGTATTGGGAAGACCCAGATTTTCCATTTCCTCTTAAGCACGAAGAGACTTGAAAAATCCGCACTGGGCGCTAATTACTAATCCAAACATGCTTCGATTTTGAGCAAACTTTGCAAGCATGTGGGGGTGGTTTCCCCCCACATTCTTGCAAAATTGGGTCTCCATCGGAGCATGTTTGGGTAGGATGGTGTGGGGAAGGCCCGGATTTTCCATGGCCTCTTAAGCACCAAGAGACTTGAAAAATCTGCACTCAGCGCTAATTACTAATCCAAACATGATTCGATTGTGACCAAACTTTGCGAGCATGTGGGGGTGCCCCCTCCCACATGCTTTGTAAAGTCTAGTCCCGAGTGCAGCATGTTTGGGTATGATGGTATGTGGAAGGCCCGGATTCTCCATGGCCTCTTAAGCACCAAGAGACTTCAAAACTTGCTGCTTAAGAGGTCATTGAAAATCCGCACTGGGCACTAATTAGTAAACCAAACATGCTTTGATCATGACCAAACTTTGCAATCATGTGGGGGTGGGTCCCCCCACATGCTTGCAAAGTTTGGTCCCCATCGGAGCATCTTTGGGTACGATGGTATGGGGAAGGCCTGGATTTTCAATTGCCTCTTATAAGTAGCAAGAAACTTGAAAAATCCGCACTGGGGCGCTAATTACTAATGCAAACATGCTGCTCTGATTGTGACCAAACTTTGCAAGCATGTGCGGGTGGATCCCCCCCACATGCTTGTAAAGTTTGGTCCCCATCGGAGCATGTTTGGGTACGATGCTATGGGGAAGGCTCGAATTTTGCATGGCCTCTTAAGCACCAAGAGACTTGAAAAATTCACACTGGGTGCTAATTACTAATCAAAACATGATTTCATTGTGACCAAACTTTGCGAGCATGTGGGGGTGCCCCCCCCCCACATGCTTTCAAAGTTTGGTGCCTAGCTGAGCATGTTTGGGTACAATGGTATGGGGAAGTCCCGGATTTTTCATGGCCTCTTAAGTACCAAGAGACTTGAAATACTAAGGGCTTTGATCTGCAGGTTGGAATCCACTTGGTGATCAACTCAAGACCATGGCGGGTATGGGATATGAAGTGTTAAAAGGGCACAAGACTAAAGATGTCAACCAATTTCTCAGGAGGATTGAGCTGGAAGCTTTGAGTAGCAAGGATGAGGATGCATACAAGATAAGGGTGGTAAGCTTGCTTTTGGAAGGTCCAACCACAAGGAATGGTATGAGGATGTTGTTAGAGATGCTAATAAAGGGGATTGGGACAGGTTGAAAGAAGCTTTGAGGAGGAAATATGGGAAGGCAAATAGTCCTGAAGATCTATGGAGGGAGCTTAGCAAGTTGTAACAAGGAGAGAGGATGAAGATATGCCAACCTTTGTGGGCAGGCTTGAGGCTATTTTTGGAGAAGGATAATCAGAGCCTTGGGAGAGAACTAGGTACCACTTGATTTCTTAAAAAAGGATAGGTTTGTTGGTGTATTACATGACAACATCAAAAAGAAGGTGGAGTTGAAGGACCCTGACACATTTGTTGAAGCTATAAGGATAGCAACTGAGCAATGGAGAAATAAGCTGAGGAAGCTAGAGTTACCAAGGAAGGAAAGAGAGGCAGGTATGCAAATCAAACAGGATTAGGTACAGCATGGTCCTATACTGGATTCTCTACTTATTAATATGCATTTGGAAAAGGAAACCTCTTTGGAAGTTCCAAGGTTGATGGAATCAAATAGGGCTCAGGATGGATTGCATCAGGAGATCCAGAGACTTACTGAACACATTGGCAATCTTAACCTTGGTATCCAGGGAATACAGAATTAGGTGATAAGGCCACAAGGGGAGAGACAGCCAAGAAATAGATTGGAACAGGTACAATGCTTCAATTGTTGGGAGGGAGAGAGATGTCACATAGCACCTTAGTGTCTTTAGCCTAGAAGGGATCCAAGTGGGATATACCTAATGATTCAGAGACAGGAAGGGGATAGACCTATGGATCACAGAAATAGGAGAAATGGGAATCAATTTTTCTAATATATGGTCAAGCTCAAGGTTCCTTGGGCAATGTGAACATTTTGGAAGCTATTCCAAAGGAGAGAGATGGCCAATAAAAGGACAAGGTTCCAAAGGTCAAAATATGAAGTGGCAGCAGATAGGGAAGAAAGAGCCAAGAGGATATCAAAGAAGTGGAAAGCTCCCATGGATCAAGGTGAATCTAGTAAACAAGGAAAGGTTAGGGCTAGGAGAAGGAAGATTGGGATGGGAGATTTTTAGCTAGGAGAAGGCCAGGAACCATACGATTTGTTGGTAGATGTAAAGCAGAAAAAGGATAACATTACCTATGGACAATTGCTGCAGCAGAGCTGAATTCCAGTGTGAGAAGAAAATGGCATAAGCTTTCTAGCATCAGAAGGGTGAAGGTTAGAGTGCCTGAAGCAAGTGTGGTTCAATTAAGGTGCCAGATGTATTGCATGTGCGGAAAATGTCTACATCCATTGTAGAAAGATAAGCAAAGCTAACATTGATGGTGGAGCTCAGGTATGTGTGATTATCGAGGAAGAAGTTCATGCCCTAGAGTTGGAGGTCACTGGAAGACCCATGTTGTGTGAAGATGGCTAATAGTGCCAGGGTGATGTGTTTGGGGGTGATTAAGGATTTAGAATTGAATGTGCTTGGTCAAAAGGTGAGGATTGATATGCATGTCATGCCAGCTCGGGTTGGGGCATACCCTATAGTCTTGGGAAGGACATGGATGATAGCAACGAAATCAAGGCAGGATTGGTATATAGGGGATGTATATAGGGGATGTATAGATCTATTTGTTGTTGATAAGCCAAAGAATAAGAGGATTAGGTATGACTTGAAAAAAAGGAAGATTATGGATCTTGGAGAGGATCTGGAAGTGGATACAAATGATAGCTCTACATCATTTGAAAGTTATGATGCCTACTCTTCAAATTCTACAAAAGAGCACTCATGATGAGGGTTTGGACCAAAGTTTGTTAGACATGGAAATGGATGTGTGGGCTACATGTGGTTGAGGTCAGAGGGAAGGGAAGGGACGGTAATCTATTAGGACAGGTTGCCCATGATGAGGGATTTAATGTTCTAAAGGGGGAGCTTATGGTGGATATGGTTGATAAGGATTTGACTATGGAAGAGAAGAAGCAATATGAGATGCTTTTTGATAAGCATCTAAGGTTGTTTGCAAAGGAGTATACCCAGATAAGAGGGAATTCCAGTGTGGTACATGAGATCAAATTAAAAGAGGGGATAAATCCTGGCACAGAAACTTAGGAGGCTGGACTATCCAAAGGCAAGTTCTAAAGGTATAAGTGACCAAACTTCTGCAAGCTGGGTTCATTTACAGAATTGCTAAGTCAGATTGGGTGTCCCCTGTGGTCATAGTGTGCCTAAGAAGGGAAACAAATGGAGAGTGAGTGTTGATTATAAACCTCTGAATGCAGCTACAAGAAGACATCATTATCCCCTACCTTTTCAGGATGAGATCTTGGATCAAGTTGTAGGGAGTGAGAGGTACTCAATATTTGATGGATTCAATGGTTACTTTCAAATTAGGATAGCTCCAGAAGATCAAAAGAAGACAAGCTTCATTACTCCATGGGGGGTGTTTTGTTACAGAGTGATGCCCTTTGGACACTTGCATGCATATGCAAGCTTTCAGAGTTGGATGGACAAGATACTTGGACCTTACTTTGGTACTTCTGTCATGGTTTTTATGGATGACATATGTATTTACAGTGACAAGTTTCTTCATGTCAAAAAGTTGGATCTTGTGTTTCAAAGACTTGATGAGGATGGGGCTCAATTGAATCCAGGTAAGTGTAAGCTAGCAAGAGCAAGGGTCGTGTTGCTTGGGCATGAGGTTAGTGAGAATGGGATAGCCCCTGACCCTTCCAAGGCTGTTTTTTTCTTTAACTAATTGAAGGATCTTTTTCTCGAAAAAAAAAATATGCCATCATACATGTTTGATCATAAATCATAAAGTACAAGTCTTGAAATTCAAACATCTATGCTCTATAAATGTCCAATGAACAGGGAGCATACAACATGAAGTTCTGTTGAATCTAAAATCCTAGTACAAACACCAATAACCATATCACTCTGCCACAAAATAATATGCCATCATACATGTTTGATAATAAATCATGAAAGTACAAGGCTAGTTGCTAGTAGCTACTACGAGCTGAATATGTGACTAGTCAGTGGTCACTACTACTGAAATAAATAAGGATATGCTAACTACTAACTAGTAAGAGCGACCAATCACCACAAGGCCACTGGCTAATAAATCAAGTCTCATGAGTCACCAGTCTCAAGCTTGAAGATGAGGATGATGAGTAGTCTCCATCTATGAGGAGGAGATTCCCATCAAAATCATATAGCAGCTCTCACTCCACCACATCACTAGGTACATCAGTACCCAATATCTCCTCAACAATGGTAGAGAGTCCAGGTATCTCCTCTAGAAGAGTCTGCATTTGGTGATTTGGATCGCCTCTACTGGTCACTTTGGCGGCTCTCCCTCTCGAATGTGTATGAGGAGCATACACCCTGGTGCCTTTAGAGGTGAAAGGAGGACTCTACTCACCTGAAGAAGTGAGGGAAGTGGTCGTGAGAGCTCAAGACTGAGCTCGAGTGACCCATCTATCAATGCCCTCGAGCTCTCTGTGAAGTTGTATGTATGTCTCCTCCTGCTCATCATGTACTATGTCGCTCTCCTCAGCATGCTACTGATTATGACGCTTGAGCTTCTCAACATCAACCTAAATACCATGTATTCACTATAGTAGTTATTAGTGACTAGCTACTCACCTTTTTTTTAAGTACCGGTACTACAGAAAGCATGGTACCGATATGGTAACATGCTTACATATTGAAAGTACCAAATGGATGAGTATGAGTACGGAATGCAAATATGGAGGAGTATGAGGAGAAAAATCAGAAGGCTGATTATAAATGGAGATTCTTTGTTGGTAGGTTAGAGGAGTTTGGAAGGTTAATAAGGATGAATTGAAACAATGGTTATCCAAGGCCAGGAAGCTACTTGAAAGCTTTCAAGCTGTCCAGATCTAACATGTATCCAGAGAACAGAATCAAAGGGCTAATGAGTTGGCTGAGCAACTACTGGTTCCAGCTGTGCATGGGGTGAAGCTTCAAGAGCCTTTATATCAAGGGAGAGTGTCTTTACGTGAAGAGGAGCATGTCCTCCTGTTGACTGGTTTTCTAGGAGATATTTGAGTGCTTCAAGCAGACAGTGACTAGAAGGGCCATGAAATATGTGCTCATAAGAGAGAAACTATATCATAAGGGCTCATATGGGGTTTTAAGGAGAGTTTTATATCATGATGAGGTACGGTAGTGTTTCACAGCATGTCATGAGGAAGGTTGTAGAGGACACTATGGGATAGACATCACCAGAAGGAAGATCTTGGGAGCTCAACTAGTCTGGCCAAGTATAAACAATTTCATGCTCAAGAATATCTTAATTGCCAAGGGGCTATGGGAGATTGTCATGGGGCAAGAGGCTCATCCTGTTGCACCAACTCCTGGCACTTTGACATCAAAGGCAACTCAGACTATGGCTCAAGTTATGTCAGGCATTACAGCACCGCCTCTCCTGGACCTAATGAAAGCCAAAGACGGTGGGATGGTCGTGATACTCAAGCAATGGTGATGATCTCTCTCTCAGTCAAGCGCTCAATTATGCCTCACATCCGATCTTGCAGCTCTGCAAGGGCTACCTGGGGTGCTCCTTATCACCCACCACTGGTGTAGAATCTGTGCAGAATGTCAAGCCTTTCAAAAAAGGATGTCGGTACCAGAGCTCATGCAGCATGTTATGAGTTATGGAGCATTTGAGAAATGGGGAGTAGATGTCATAGGATCTCGACCAGGAACCAAGAACAAGAAGCTGTACATCATCGCTATCTGTAATAGACTACTTGACTAGGTGGCCAAAGGCAAGGACAACGAGTAAAACTGATGCACAGCAGGTAAGTCAGTTTCTATACGAGATGATGTGCTTTGCAAGTTTCTGCAAGGTTGTGGTTCCCTTGGAGTTGGTGACACAAATCAGGGAAAAGAGTTTAGAGAAAATTCAATCTAGGATCTAACTAGGTTGTTGCACATCAAACACTGGTGCACCACACGTTACCACCCTCAATGCGATGGGTTGGTAGAGAGCTTCAATGGGGTTTTACAGAGCTACAATTCAAGCTTATGGAGGTTAGCATCCTAGAGACTAGGATCTGTATCTGGACGATAGAGCATTGTTTGCCTATAGGGTTTCAAAGAAGCATGCAACATTGTTTACACCCTTTCATTTGGTTTATGGGGAGGACTCTATGTTACCTGTCAATGTCATGTTGCCATCTCTGGACTTTATGTTGCAGCATAGTATACAACAAGAGGAGCAAGAGAGGAACATATGGGCCAACTTGCATGCTCTTTTGTTAGACAAAAAATGAAGCAGTCAAATGGTATGAGAGGGCAAGCCAGAAAAGGATAGAGAAATTCAATGAAAGATTGGGGAACAAGGGTTTGACTCAAGGCAAGTTGGTTTTAAGGTATAATAGTGTTCAAGACAACATTTTGCAGACCAAATTCAGGGCTATATGGGAAGGTCCCTATGTGATACATCCAGCATTCTCCAATGGGAGCTACCACCTCAAGGGGCTGGATGGCAGACTACACCCCAAAAGAGTTAATGGGTTGAGGCTAAGGCCTTATCACATCAGGATCACGTGAAGTACACAGCATGGTGGAACACTTAAAAGTGTTCCACTCTGCGGTTGGGGCAATATGTGAGGAGCATTTTGATGATGATGCTTGCATGTGGGATCAAAACCCCAGCAAAATCCATGGTAGGTGTGAATATGAGAAGAAGTAGTTATAGGTAGCCCTTGAATCTTGATAGTCTCGTGTTTGATGGTAGTTGACTAAGTGCATGTAGAGCGTGATGAGGAAGAGTTATGGTTGATGATGTCCATGATGATGATACAAAGTCATATACATCTAACACCCATATGGAAACCTACTCACATGGCAACAAAGGTCTATTGGGGATGTGAGTCTAAGAGAAGATGGCTATGAATGGTCATAGGATTCTCATGATATGAAGATATGAGGAGACGTGTGAATGCATGTAAGATAGTGTTAGGAATGTCCCATAGATGATCATGTACATAATGATGTTGCACAGCCATGTTTATCCAATTTCCATGTATAGGTCTTAGTCCATTTTCCACTGAGAGAAGGTACCACCAATCGGGGAAGGGCCAAGACCAGTGTTAGGCTAAAAAGGTAGTTTTTTATTTTCGTTTGGGTTGAAATGCATGAGGAAGAAGAAGAAAAAAATGACGAGCTAAGGAGCAGCAAGGATTGAAGATTGGAGAGTACCATCAAGCTGGAACAGAAGTGGATTGGAGAGGGGTTATCTATATCAAAAGATGTGAGGGAAATTGCAGTAGAATTTGAACAATTTGAGCCAAGGGGGACTTACAACCAGACCAGAGAAAACTATATAGGTGGAGAACTACATGAATTGGAAGGTCTGAGCACTTATAGGGTCGACTCTATTGGAACTTGGCTCTTTTCCAAGGTTCCCTAGTGGTTGTAGTGGGTATCAACTGTGGTTTGAAAGATTCTTGCTAAGAATGCATCACAAAGAGCTTCCTCTTCCTCACTTCATTCAAGCTATTCAACATTGTCAGCGTAACTTTTGTCATCATTTTCATCTTTCTTCTAAGGGCTCAATTGAGGAAAATTTGTTGTTAAATTTGTCAATAACAAAGTGCAATTTGGTTGTTTAGAACACCTTGTATATGTTTGAGCAAGTACTGGTCTCTTGTGAACTCTAAATGTTAAGTTTGTGTGTATGAGGATCAAAGGGAGCGAATACTGTTGAGTTTATGTGTATGATGATCAAAGGGAGCGAATACTGTTGAGTTTATGTGTATGATGATCAAAGGGAGTGAATGCTATTTAGTTTGTGTGCATGATGATCAAAGAGGGAGTGAATACTTGATTATACAACAGGTTTATTTCATCTATTCAGAGGGTTTGAATGGGTTTCAAAGATTAAGCAGGTTGCTAGCATGAATTGGATCCCTGAACTATACAAACGTTAGAGGGGGATAATCAATGAATAGGTGGTTCTTGGCTGGGTGGTCTCATGTTTGAATTTGCAGGATCCCGTGGAGAACATAAGAGAAAACAGTTCTATTTGTGCCTTTGATTCAAGTAGCATGAAGAACAAAGAAGAGTAGACTTTTTGGGCTATCAAGGGGTGATCCCATTTGAGACAAATTTGGTATCTTAAATTTTGTAAAACATGATATAGTAAGGTTTGAATTGTGGGGAGATATAGGATCAAAATTTGTCCAGCTGTGAACATTTAGTATGGTTTTTCTGAAGGTGGAAGAAGAAATGGAACTACAGATATTGGGAGATCAATGGAAAACAATTATTTGAATCAGGCACCTTAGAAGGATAACTCTAAATGTTTGGGGTATGTTTTGTGTTTTGAATCTAGGTACCCTAAATGAAAGAAAGGATAGGTTACTCTGGACAGCTAGGAGGGGAGCCAACTTGGAGCAAATTTGATGTCAGGAGGACTGGAAAGCAAGGCAGATTCGTTTAGGATTAAGAGAAGGTTTGGGATCAAATATGGAGTTCTTCTCCACAACAAAAGCATCCACATAGTGCATGAGTGCCTAGTCTTGAGAGCAAGGGGAAACTGGTATGGAAATCATAAATCATCCAACTGTTACTACGCACAATGAATGGCTAGAATGATAGGAGTGCCGTATAGAGCATTGGAGGTCCCACCTCCAATGTTACCACCATAGCCAACACCATCACGAACCACACCGATGAGGCTAGTAGACACTGAACTTATTTCTAATGAACCTTCTATGCATCAAAATTTTATGTTGACTATCGAAACTCAATCCCTGGAAGCTCACCTAGAAGTGAATAGCATTTGGGACAACCAGGACCAATGATGTGGACATTAATGCAAATAGCATTGGGAGTCCTTGAGACATTAATGGCCTAATAAGGAGAGGTCATCTTGCTTGTTTTGGATGTCAAGGCTCCCATAGAGTGACTGAATGCTCCATATAGGCAAATCCAGAAGTGGTAACAACAAATCCGCCACCCTTGGATAGATGGTGCATTAGGTGTGGCATCGATCACTTGATCAATGACTACTCGCATAAGCCCACAACTTCAAATCCATCTACCATCGCACCCCAACCACCACCAGCAGCAAGCTTCAGAATAGTGAGTGCCATAAGACAACCTTCTTAAAAAGAAGAACAAGAAGTACCAATGAGGATTATGACTAGGACGCAGGCTCAACAAAAGCAAAATCAAGCTAGTCCTCAATCTACGACCCAAGTACCGAATACTTTCAAAAGTATTTACAACAAGAAATGAGGTAAGGAGCAAAGCTACATTGCCCTCCTCAAAGAAAACAAAAGTCACCAACCAACCAAGGACGTCCAAAAGTCATAGTGGTAATGAGACAAGGATAAGAAACCCAAAGGACCATCTAGGTTTTGTTAATATTAAAGACGTTTCTGATTTAGTAAGCCAAATAACCATAACCTTGGATAAAGAGAAGGGGTTAAACGATCTTGACAAACATGTGCTGATAGAGAGAACCCCAGAACTCCAAGACAAAACAAAAAAATCTTTGCAAAACCTATGCCATGCATCCAACCCATGGATTGGTCCTGACCCATACGACTTAACCTCACATGCCAACTTTATGGCATATCCCCGACCATCCACACCTCTACGACATGCCAATAGCTTTACCATCGACTTGGGTGACACTTTGCTATCTTACTCGCTCAAACAAACACTTACCCTTTGTAAGATGGTGCTTGAACATGAGCTTAATGTCAAATAGAGATAGTTTAAGAACTTCGTGTACATACTTAAGACTAGTAATAGTGGCCAGACCATTTTTAAGTTTGTTCGGCTTAGTATGAAAACTAGTCACTTGTATATAAGTCAATTTTGACACTAAGAAATACACGTTCATTCCCTTGCAATAGAATACTTATGCCCTATTCTCTTCTCTACTCTTGCTTGCATGTGCTCTATTGGATTCTTGAATGCTAGATAGTTGTTTAATTGAATAAGTTAGATTGTAAGTTTCCCTCTTCCATTAGCTACTTTCTTATCCACCTTTTGTGAGAAAGAACCATCGCGAAAGCTATCTCCTTCTTGCCTCCATCTAAGCATAAGGAGCTTAAATTCACCCCCTCAACAACAAAACAACATTCGAACATGATAACAGAGTGATGATGACGTGACAAAAAAGCTAGTGCACCCACATCAAGGAGTTGTATTGAGACTCAAGGGCAAGACCCAACAACACATACTTCCGCAAAGCTAAGATAAGCTCTTGAAAGTGTGAAGTGTTCATAAAGAGATGCGGACATTATTAACCTTACAAGGCTAGAAGTGTACGCATCCAACGAGTATAGAAAAGTCTTCTCGGACCATGTAGTGTTTTTCCTCAAAGGGTGGGATCCTCTGTAACAACCTAGAGTGCAAACCAGTACGTGGGTGTTGTGGCTTTCATACATAAACAAAGACTACGTTGTCTCTCTAATAGTATTGTGTTATAGTGAAAGGCAGCAATAAACAGGCGATCAACAAAGCAGAACACATATGCTTGACTATTATATAGGCCAAATAACCATAACCTTGGATAAAGAGAAGGGGTTAAACAATCTTGACAAACATGTGCTGATAGAGAGAACCCCAGAACTCCAAGAGAAAACTAAAAAAAGCTTTGCAAAACCTATGTCATGCATCCAACCCATGGATTGGTCCTGAACCATACGACTTAACCTTGCATGCCAACTATATAGCATATCCTGGACCATCCACACCTCTCCGACGTGCCAACAGCTTTACCATCGACTTGGGTGACGCTTTGCTATCTTACTCGCTCAAACGAACACTTGACCCTTTGTATAGGACAGTGCTTGAACATGAGCCTAATATCAAATAGAGATAGTTTAAGAACTTTGTGTACATACTTAAGACTAGTAACAGTGGCCGGACCATTTTTAAGTTTGTTCGCTTAGTATGAAAACTAGTCACTTGTATATAAGTCAATTTTGACACTAAGAAATACACATTCATTCCCTTGCAATAGAATACTTGTGCGATCTTCTCTTCTCTACCCTTGCTTGCATGTGCTCTATTTGATTCTTGAATGCTAGATGGTTGTTTAA
The DNA here is from genome assembly GCF_041138505.1 of Cibotium barometz. Classification (NCBI taxonomy): domain Eukaryota; kingdom Viridiplantae; phylum Streptophyta; class Polypodiopsida; order Cyatheales; family Cibotiaceae; genus Cibotium; species Cibotium barometz. The sequence goes on from NC_141058.1 coordinate 8,845,289, forward strand.
TTGAATAAGTTGGATTGTACATTTCCCTCTTCCGTTAGCTTCTTTCTTATCCACCTTTTGTGAGAAAGAACCATCAGGAAGGCTGTCTCCTTCTTGCCTCCATCTAAGCATAGGGAGCTTAAATTCACCCCTTGAGCAGCAAAACAACATTCGAACATGATAACGGAGTGATGAGGACGTGACAAAAAAGCTAGTGCACCCACATCAAGGAGTTGTATCGAGACTCAAGGGCAAGACCCAATGACACATAATTCCGCAAAGCTAAGATAACCTCTTGAAAGTGTGAAGTGTTCATATAGAGAGATGGGAAGGACAGTATTAACCTTACAAGGTTAGAACTGTGCGCATCCAACGAGTATAGAAAAGTCTTCTTGGACCATGTAGTGTTTTTCTTCCAAGGGTGGGCTGCTCTGTAACCAAGTGTACAGAGACCAATATGTGGGTGTTGTGGCTTTCATACGTAAACGAAGGCTACGTCGTCTCTCTACGATAGCACCGCGTTGTAGTTAAAGGCGGTAATAAACAGGCGATTAACTTCAATCAACAAAGCAGAACACATCTGCTTGACTATTATATAGGCCACAACACTCTCATGAAGTCACAAGCAGCACAGGTGAAGGTTCAATCTTTTAGAAACCATGCAGCGACTACCTTCTCTCAGAAGAAGCAAAGCGCAAATCTACAAACATCCGCTTTGAACTCTGCATGTGTTCTCTTGAAAATAGGACCCGTTTTTTCTTTATGTAGTATTCTCTAAGATTACTTAAGCCTTAATTACTTCATGTATAATCTTCACACAAGCCCTCTGTAACACGTTATTCATGTGCCACAAACTATACATATTCCAGATCAGAAGCATAGTGGGATAGAGTAAAAATTTTCTCCTTTTTAAAAATCTGAATGAAGCCTTCATACCCCGCTTCAATGATGGACAAGTTTAATGGATGGAATTTTCATACTTGGTAACTTAAGACTACTTCAATGATGGACAAGTTTAATGGATGGAATTTCCATACTTGGTAACTTAAGACTACTTAATCTATTTTTTTAAAAATATTGCAAAAACTTACATTGTTCTTATAATCTAAATATTGACTAGCCTACACTTACAATTTGATATTTACCTTACTCTTGTCTATGTAAACATCCATGTGTATATTTATTATAACAACTTAGCTTTAGAGATTTAAAACTACCAAATATTCTTATAAGAAAGAAACAACTATGGACTGGTTGTTTGTGGTATATTGTTCGTCTTTGTTTACCCACAATATTATACGGGGAAGCAGGGATTGAGAAAGCTTAGATGATTGATGAGCCAATGGAGAAGAGAGTTTCAAGCGCCCCAATAGTTTGTTGAACATTGCCAAAAGGTATACAAACGGATATATGGACCAAGAGACTCACTCTGTCGACGAGGGTCATGTAATGAGCAACATTCCAAGATGCCCAACATGAAGAGGAGTTGTGCTTTAGCGCCAAGGGAAACCTTTACCCATCCCCATGAACAAATCTCATACACTCCCACCATTGTCAATTGTACTATTTGTCTTGTCAACATTTAGGACTAAACCAAGAAGTTTAAAAGAATAACAACATTTAGGACTAAACCAAGAAGTTTACTTGAAAAGAATAAAAACCAATAAACAAATTCAATCAAATGGCCTTAAAACTCATCCTAGAGGTGAGCATGCATGCATGCCCACCCTACATTCACACAACTCTCCTTGTCCGGAGGAAATCAAAGTGTGCATGTCAAACTTCAAAGAGCCAAGGTGCATACAATGTACTGCCTTTTGAACAGGCATTTACACTCAAGAGTAGAACTGCCACGTGAAAAGCACATCTTATCTGTGGAGCTCCCATTTCTGGGCGTATTTGAGGCCCTATCAAGAGTTCAAGAAATAGATTGTATTTTGCATACATCCATACATTCTCTGAGAACCCGGTACGATTTGAGAAGCCCATTATACATCTTGAGACCATTTCCATCATCTTTAACTCTTTGACTCCATCTTCTGGATATCTTTGAAAGATAAATCATTTGCACTGTTTTCCAATATTCACCATCAATCCATCATCACAATTAAATGTGCTTTGTAGAGAGTTTCAAATAGAATTGTACACAATTTGACCCACAACAAATGACAATTTCCTGAAAGGAGGAGAAGTGTAGTCCCCATCGGTCAAATTAGAAGGTTGGCAGCACCCCCCCATGAATTGTGTGGAAGAGGAGAAAGTATAGTTCAAATTAGAAAGTTGGCAGAACCCCCATGAATTGAGTAAGAGAGACATTAATGCCATTATTGCATCTTTGATTTGGCCTTGTAGGGATATCGTTGGTAGATAATAACGCTACTCACAACCAATGGCATCGCAGACAATGTGTGCATCGAAGGAAGTTTTCCCTCAAAAACAAGCTGTAGCAAGGCTGTAACCAATAAAGCTGTCACAATTACAAATCCCTGCCAGTATCACCTCCAAGTTAAATAAAGCGCTGGTGGTTACATACTTGAAACCATTTTTCAATATCTTATCACATAATGGTATGCATCCAAGACATCAATCGAATCTCCAGGAAAAAAGAAGAGTGCAAAACAAAACTTGGTTTCACATGCACCTCTTGACTCGATTCAAATGGATTCATACAAGATGCCTTAAACAGATAACCTCCTTTTTTTCGAATTCAGACCCACATACCCTGCTTCCAGTTTGCCGTTAAATAAACCCCCTTGCCTGCAGCCTAATGAATTGCACCATGTAACCACAACGCAGACAAAAGTGAACTCTTTCTAGAAACGCAAATTAAGGTCTAATGCACACACAAAATAGAATGTATAACTTTACTACTGAAAACCTTTGTACGACCGATGGCTGACCCCAATACTAACGTGCTGCAGTGAAAGGGGCTTTGGTGTAGTGGGGAATTTCATGATGATGGGTTTGTTGCTCTAGGAGGAAAGAAAGAAAGATCGATATTATTGACGTCCACCAAAGACCCAGAGGGTCTAGGTCAAAGAGCTCCCCAACCACAACCTCCTGCCTGCGCTGCTCAACCAGCCCCAGCAAACTCTCCTTTCCTGCCGTCTTCCAGATGCACCTCCCCTCCTGTGTACAAAGTTCCAAGGGCTTTCCAGCCAGATATGCAATGCAAATAATGAATACATGTTACCCAAACGAGTATGTATCGGTGTAGACTGTTGATGCCAGACTCCTCAAAAAAGAGTCGAAATGACCTGAGCACCAGCCTCATACACCTGGAGCAAAGTGAACAGATAACTCTCGTTCCCAGACCACACACGAACAGGCACTCTCGTACTAGAGCCTGGTTCACTCAACTCGCAAAGACTATGATACAAGTCTTCAGGGTATGGGTACAAAAACAGGCAGTCATACAGCACCAAGTATGCGAACAAGCACTCCATAAAGAACCGTTACTCAACAGGTACACAGTTGTCAATGTAGGTACTCAAACGGGCACAGGAGGAGTTGTAGATACAGTACGGCGACAGGTACATGCTGGGTATAGCAGTAGTTACAATACAGCAAGTACAGTGCGGCAATGGGTACAGGTCAGGTACGCCAGGTGCAGCGGCATCTACATGTCGAGGTACGGCGACAGGTACATGCCGGGTATAGCAATAGTTACAATACAGCAAGTACAGTGCGGCAATGGGTACAGGTCAGGTACGGCAGGTGCAGCGGCATCTACATGTCGAGTACAGTATCAGGTGTGGTACTGGGGGTACAGTACGGGAGCAGCATGACGGATCTACAGGCGCAGTACGGCAGCAGGGTGCAGGTCGGGTATGGCAGCTTTTTGGAGCTTCCCTCTAGGGCGGAAAAAGTGGGGGGGGCGGGGAGGGGGGGGGGAGAGAGAGAGAGAGAGAGAGAGAGAGAGAGAGATGCGCCTCTCCTGGACACGTGAGAAGGGAGGAGAGAGGTGAGAGTTGGCAAGGTTGGTGGAAAGGGATCCTATTCCCTTGTGACACGTGGCACGCCCCCCCCCCACCTTTAATGAAGGTGAGCACCTCTATAAGGTGCCCCCTCATTAAATTGGGCCACATGAGGGCTTAAAAGGGCCAAAGGGGGTGCCCAAAGCTTGAGCTGGCCATTCAAGGGCCTTGGGCCCTGGACACTGGCCAGTGCCCTACCCAACTTTAATGAATGTGAACTGCTAAGGTTATAAAATCTTTAGAATAATAAACAAGGGTTTAGATGGATACTTACCACCTGTTCAGATACCACAAATCATAACAGAATACAGGGCATTCACAAGGTTCACGTGTGCGTCCCTTGTCCGTGAATTGGACACGTCATAGCTGACAGTCAGATCAAGCACGAAATTGGAAGCCTAAACTGGGATCCTTGACAGTGGGTTCCACGTCCAGGCCACACTACGGGCAACACGAAGCCTGGCCTCCCGTACCTTGGCACAAAATAGGAAAAGTCCACTTACGCGGCCAAATGGTGACATCCCCCCCCCCCCGGCAAGCCTCCAAATACACATGAAGAAGCTGTGGGTAATCTCTGAAGTAATCTTCATCAACCCATTTCGCATCGATAGGCAAGTAGTTCTTGAACTTCACAAGATATCTCCTGGAAAGCTTAGCGTCAGAGAGCTCTCTCTCCTTGTGAAACACGATCTGCTCAGGTTGAAGAACTTCCCCTAGCTCAAAACAACATAAATCAATAAGTGCATGGTTTTAAGAAGAAACTATGAATTAGAATGCTTCCCAAGCATGTAGAGAGGTTGGGAAGAAGATTACCATCCAAGAAGAGAGTAAAACATCATTGTTTTAGGCTTACCCTTGGTTTTTGGCTTGATTCTTTAGGGAGATGTGTAGCTCTCAAAGAAGAAGCTTGGCCACCAAGAAGAAGAGGGTAATCTCCAAGAGAAGAAGAGGATTAGTGAAGCTCCAAAGCTTCACAATGGAGAGAAAAGGTAGAGGGATAATGGAATTACACTAAATTGAAAATTACACTAGCATTTAAATACACTATGATGAAAATACAAAAGATTGGGGTTCTATTTATAGGTGAGAGAGGCCACCAACCAAGTCTAACTGGGATCTATGGAAGGTCCGTAGAGAGTGTTGGGATAAGTCAGAGCTTGTATGTGTGTAAACCAGTGTGAACAGTCCTGTAAAAGGTTGTTAGTGTATTTGTGTGTAGTTGTGTGAACCTCAATCCATCTCTTAGAGAGTGGATAAGCATGCATTAAATAAGGTCAAATGGCTTGGTACTGGGAAAGGCCTATATAACTAAACGCTTGTACTTTATTTTATGATCAATCAATCAAATCAGCTTTGAGCCGTGCAACATTCTCTCTCACTCTCTCTCTCTCTCTCTCTCTCCCCGTACAAATTATCGAGTCATGCATTCTTTTGCTCTCTCTCTCTCGGTTGTGAACACATCACTTTTCTCTCTCTCTTGGTTGTGAACACATCACTTTTCTCTCTCTCTCCGTACCTATCGACAAGTGGGCTTTGCTGCCTTGCTAGTGATGGCCGTCATCTGTGCACGCCGTAATCACCTCTGCAAACCTACCCGCCACCTCTGCTACCCTTATCCTGCGCAAACCCTAAGCTCTCTCTCTCTCTCTCTCTCTCTCTCTCTCTCTCTCTTCGCCCCCCTTTCCCCTGTTCGCTTCTCTCTCTTCACCCCCACAAGCTGTTCACTTCTCTCTCTCCGCGTACCTGTGTTGTCTGCCTCCCTTTCCCCACCCGCCCGTTCGCTTCTCTCTCTTCACCTCCATTTCCCCTGTTCGCTTCTCTCTCCATACCTGTGCTGTTCGCTTCTCTCTTCGCCCTCACAAGCTGCTCGCTTCTCTCTCTCTCTCTCTCTCTCTCTCTCTCTCTCTCCGTACCTGTGCTGTTCACTTCTCTCTCTTCACCCCCACAAGCTGTTTGCTTCTCTCTCTCTCCCCGTACCCTGTGCTGTCCAGCTCGCTCTTCCCACCAGGCCTTGCTCAAGCCCCCAAGGCAGCAACTAGGGGGAAATAGCCACAATGAATCTACAGGAGCTGGAGGCATACATCAAGACAGTGGAGGACAACACCAAGAAGTTATCAGGCGAACAAAAGAAGGTGCTGAACAGGGTTCTGAACCAACATGAAAAACAGTTGGAAGGCCTCCGCAAGGACATACAGGGAAAGAACAACAAGATTGAAGAATTGGCAGCCCAGGTGAACCACCAGGAAGAGGTGATTCAGATGTTGAAAGAGACCCAGCTGCAACAAACAGGAATGCCAAAGGCTGCCCCAATGATAGGGGAACTCCGGGCAGAAATGGAAGCCCTAAAGGCTACGGTCAAGGACCATACAGTGGAGGAAGGGGAACTGAATTCAGGAGGGTCTAAGGACTGAATTGGAGCAGTTGAAAGCTGCGAGTGATAAGCTGTGGGAAGAACTGCAGACCACTAAGAAAGATTGGGTGGAGGTGCTGAAGAAGCACAAACCCCAAAGAGCATCATACATGAGACTCTCGAGGAGGATAAACGCAGGAAGGATAGGGCCCTCCATGTGTGAGTACGGGGGCTACTTCCCCCAAGGAGGATGCCATGACGCTTTGCCAGATGCTAGGAGTGGACGGGATCCCCCCCCCCCCTTTTTTTACAGATACATGGAGAGCAGGCAAGGATATGACATGAGAGCGGCCCCTCATCATTAGATTCCCTGATGCCACCAATAGACGGGCCTTCTTAGACAGGCGGGCTGCCCTCTAGGGCACACAGGCGTACATGGGAGATGATCTCACTCCAGCACAAGTGGCACACCGGCATGAGGCGATGGTGATAGTTCATGAGGCCCGCAGAGCAGGTAAGTGGGCTATCTACAGAGATGGTAAGGTCATTATCACACTGAGCGCTGTTCCAAATAGGGACACGAGGTCTATGAGACCAAACACCTGAGGTTGGCAGTATGGAACTGCAATGGCATGCTATGGTCGAATCCAAGAGGCTTGAGCGAGATTCTCACAGGCAGGGATGTCATTTTTATACAAAGACTCATCAAAGCCCTGAGAGGGGCTTACCATACGTAGCCGGGTATGAGTGGGAGTCAGCTTACCGAGGCGAGACCCGCACATCAGGAGGAGTACGTGGATCTGGAGGGGTAGCTGTCCTTTTTAAATCCCATCTCTAACAGATTCTCAGCATCGTCCGGAAGGACGATGATGCACGGTATCTTTGGGTGCGGCTACAGCTTAGTAGTCAGTCATCCACATTGCTCTGTGTTATTTTGCACCACGCCACTCCCCTTACGCCGCACAGCATGGCCAGTCACCGTACTTACCATTATATGGGGATATCATGGAGTTCTCACAGCTTGGGGAAGTCCTCCTGCTCGGGGATTTCAACGCCAGGACGGGAAGTCAACAGTCCCACCACTCAATCTAGATGACCCTATCAGACTACATAAGCTGGACATCACTGACACCACAAGGTTGCAGCGATCATCGCAGGACCGTGAGGACGTCAAAGTGTATGGGAGATATTTCTTAGAGCTCGGAGTTGCACATGGTCTCGTTATCTAAACGGGATGTCCCGATGGCCCTCCTCCGGCGCCCTCACCTCCTTCCCTCACTCAGGAGGTACTAGCATCGTGGACTACCTTATGGGATCTCCGGCTTTGGCACACCTCCTCCCCGACTTCTCCATCCCGCCACCCCCTTTTGAAGCTGACCATGCCTACCTCTCTTTCACTCTTACCTGCGCACCACCCGTCCCTCCACCACCACCCCCCATCTCACATTACACTCAGGTCCTTTTTGATCACGAGCTTGACCTTGTTTACTCCAACCACATTTACCGCCAACTCCAAGATGTGGAACCTATTGTCCCCCTATCCACCCTCACATCACAGCTCACCACCATACTCCACACATACATCACCGCTTCTTTCATCTGCACGCGGCGGTCTACCGCCAAGCCACCTTGCGGTTCCATGCCCCAGAACTGTTGGTATGATGACGATTGCCCAGCCACACGCTCCCATCTTAAGCATGAGGTACGGATTGGGCAAATCACGAAGCGCCAAGTGCAACGGATTTCTCAACGGCTCACCCAACGCAAGAAATGGGAGGTCTATGCTCGGAAAGAGGATGAGTTATACCAACTTTTCTTAGGGCCAAACTGCGAAGAGGCCTAGAGGAAACTCCAAGAATATCGCCCTCCCACACCTATCACCTCCTGGACACATGGCACTCCTATGCACCCTCCCTCTATCATATCCCCCATCAGCCACCCCTACCCCCACCACCAGATCCCCGTCCCACCACCTCCACCTTCTTCACAAAGGGCATGGTCCTCAAGGCCATTCGTAGACTACGCAATGGGCGAGCCCGGGATCATGAGGGACTCACTGCCAAGTACATTTCGCATGCCGATGATACCCTGCCGCCCCTACTAGCCTACATGTTCAATAGAGCCCTTTGTGAAGGATTTCCAACCTCTTGGTCCACTAACACCATCACCCCCATCCTCAAAGCCAGAGATCCACTTGATCCTAATAATTACAGGACGATCATGATTGGCCACACATTGGCCAAACTCTATGGATCAATGCTAGAGGTGGAGCTCAGTTCATTTGCAGAGAACCAAGGATGCAGAGCCGCAAGATAGGCTGGCTTTCGGAGGAGCTATTCTACCCTTGACCACATCTTCACCCTCCATGCCATCATCGAGGAGGGTAGAGCACGGCATCAGAGGATTTACTGCTGCTTTGTGGATTTTGCAAAGCCCTTGATACGGTACCGTGGGCCCACCTCCTACACCGTCTACAAGAGATCGGAGTCCCATCTGACATGGTTTGGAGCATCATCGCCCTCTATGAGTCCGTCACCGGACGAGTGAGAGCCCCAAGAGGTACATCACAAGAGATTTCCAGCACCATTGCTTTGCATTCTCCTAGTAGTAGAGCTCCATCCCCTCCCCCACTCATTGTACTTATTGCACACTCAGATTCAGCTTCTTTTTTTTTTTTCCGAGAAAAGATCCTTTCATTAGTTATATAAAAACCGCCCGTAGGGCTACAAAAGATCTCTCTTGCTCATAAGAAAAATAGAGCAGTGAACAAAGCAAGGCAGCCCGGGAGACTCTCCCTAGGTGCTGCAAAATACAAGCATCAGTACAAAGAACTGAGGGGCTAAATCATACAATATGAGGGGGGGAAAGCCAAACAGGTGGCCTGTAATGCCAACGGGGGGATCCCGCGTGGGTATAGAAGGGACCGCTGCGCCAGGTGGTGTGAAAGGCCTGGCGTCGCAAGATCGCCTCATCCGAGTCGTCCCAGATGCGGTCATACTGTCCTCGCAGGGTGTGGATCAACTCCTGCCAAATCCCCCGTACAGTCTCTGCTGGTGGCTCCAGTCTCCCCTCAAAGGCCCTGAAACACCGGGCCCTCCAGGTGAACCAGATGGTGAGGCTGCTGAGGAGCTCCCATCGTAGATCCCTCTCCTGTGTCCAGCTGGCGGACGAGAAATCCGGTGACGGAACCAGGCGAGGCTGGCCCCTAATGAATCTGATGGCCTGTCCTGCTCCATCTCATAGCCCATAGCAGGCCCTGACGAAGTCGACCAAGCAACGGCACCCCACGTAAACATACCCTCTGGAGAGAGGGGAGCCAGAATACGCAGCATCCGCAGCCAAATCTGCTGCGCCTAAGGGCAATCCCATAGGCAATGTCTCTGTGTCTCCATAGGGTGGCCGCATCGGACGCAAGCCGCCGGAAGACCGCTGTAAACAAGCCAGGTGCCAACTGCTGAGCCCCTGTGGGCGACCAGCCACTGGAAAGTCGAGATCCTGCGGGTCTGTCGACTAGCCCAAAGCCGGGCCCAAAAATCCTCCAGGAACTCCTGTGAAAGTCCCTGTAGCCGCCAGTGCTCCGCTGCAGCTGGAGAGACCATCCTCCTCGCCGTCAAAACATGCCGCCCCAGCCGAACAGTATACTGGAAAAAGGTGATCTCTGTGGCCTCAAGGGATGCATAAGGATCATGCCACTCGTACTCCCCAGGGTCCCACTGTAGCCGGGCCAAGGGGCGCGCTGCATATTCCCATATGCGCCAATCCGGGAGCACATCTGCAGGGTCTGGGTCAATATGCCACTTCCGAGAAGCGGCGGCCACTACCCGTATCCTCTGAAAGGTGCACCCTGCAACCAAAGGCAACTCCACCTCCACTCTCTGAAGTCTGCCCTCATCCTGAATCTCATAGTAGAGGCATCTGCCATCCTCAGTGCAAGTTTTGACAGCAATCAGGATCTCCAACTGTGTAAAGGCTCCCATCCACCGTGGGGCCACTAGCTCGAAAGGCGTGAACCACTCCTCTGTGAGTGCCTCCTGAATATCATCCCTCATAATCAACCCCCCTCTGAAGTGACTCGGCCTCTCCACCTGGATCTCCTCTGGGAGACTGCAGAAGGCCTGCCAGTCTCCAAAACTACGTGCTGGGCCTGCCGCCAAAGGTCCCCAGGCTAGACGAGGCCGAGAACCCAGCATATGACCCTGCTCTGTGCGAACCGCTGGGCTCCAGATGAGCGGCTGTCTGGCCCGCTCCTCAACACAAGAAGGAGGTCGCTAAGAGAGCCCCGGTCTCAGCAGCTCCCAAGCTCTCAGGATGCTCAAAGCAAATCTGTCCTCCCATCCTCTACTGAGGCCTGTCCTCCTCATCTCTATGAAGATCCATTGAATCTCTGGTGCCCAAGTGCCCCCTGCTGGGGGAGCCCGAGCCTACAGCCGCTGCAAGAGAAGCTCTTTCCACGGCTCTGCGCCTGGAAGCAGCCCCCGAACAATAAGCTTCCCCAATAAGGCTCTACTCTGATCGACTGGATCTATAATGCCCAAGCCTCCCTGAGCCAGCGGAAGTGTAATAACTGCCCATGCAACCTTTGCCCGTGCTGGCTGACCGTCCCGCCCAGACCAAAAAAAGTTTCTGATCAGCCTCTGTACCTGGCTGATACAAGAGCTCGAGAAGATCCAGCAAGACGTAATGTACCACATGGTCGCTAACAGCACCTGATTTGCCACCACCACCCTCCCAGCCAAGGATAGTCGAGCTGTACTCCAATACAAAAGCTTCTTCCGAGTGCCAGATCCTCTCAATGTCCTCAGCGAGACTGGGATCTGTAAGTACCCTCTCTGGGATCCTCAACTGCAAGCTGGGCTCCCGTGTACTCTCCTCCAATGTCAAGATAACTGGCGCATGATCTGAAAATGAGGTGCCAGCGAGAATGCCGACGGAGTCCCCTCGCTCCCCTAACCAGTCGTTCACATAAAAGCGATCAATCCGTGATAGATTAGTCCCTCCTTGCCGGCGATCCGACCAAGAGAAACTAAGACTGTCCTGAGAGCGGAAGAAGGCCCCATGCTGCCATGCATCAGTTATCCTCAGTGACATGCAAAACCGGTCCCAAGCTGCAAGCTCCGTGCCGTGCACTGTAACATGACTGCCTCCCACCCTATCGGCCGGGTCCTCACGCATGTTGAAGTCTCCCCCGACACACCAATGTGCGGCCTCTGGCAATGCATCCGTAACCTGGGTCCAGAACTCTGCTCTGGCACTAGCATGGTTGGGCGCATAGACGTTGAGCAACCACGATAGCGTATAAAATGTGCTCCGCCACAGAGAGGGAACGAGAAGGCCACCGCTGAATCAAGTGCCTCCTCCCCGCGGGCCGGAGGTATCACTACATGAACTCGGATGGGTGCTGGCTCATGGGGGCCCTCTGCTCCAAAAAGCCGTGTGAAGGAGTAATCAAAAGCCTCCGAGCGCTGTCTAGTGCCGAGGCGACTCAGCCGACTGCGGATAGATGATATCCGTGAAGCCCGAATCGGCATGGTAAGTCTCCTCTGCGGTGCTCGATCAAGATCGGTGCTCAGAGCCCTCCTGACTGCAGGTGAGCGCCAGGGGGCTGCCAGGGCCTCCCAGGGAGCTGAGGCGGGCGGGGGGGAGGAGGAGGAGGGGGCGAGGGAGGTGGAGAAGGAACCGCTGCCGAAACAGGAGCGGGGACGGGAGGCGGCGAAGGTGGAAGCGAGGCGGTAGGGGGGGATGGGGGTGGGGGGGGTGAAGGAGGGGGTGTTGGCATCTCCTGGTCCTCAATCGTCTCGCAGGGGTCTCCTCCTGGAGGGGAGCAAAGCTGTTCCTCACGGGAACCCAGTGATGCTGAGACTGTGGCTGCTGCTGCAACGGTCTCTGGGCGTGCTGCTATGGCTGTCTCCCTCGACAGCGCCCCTGTCCAGGCTGCCACTCCGAGGTCTCTGGGGCCTGAGCAGGTGTCCTGGAGGCTGCCTGCCGAGCCGCATCTGTGGGCAGGCCATCAGGGGCCTGCTGCTGCAATGAAGGTCGGGGTCTCCTGCGAGGGCAGGCCTTGGCCAAATGACCGACCTGCCTGCAAATAAAGCACTGGTTCAGGAGCCCCGAAAACTCCACTCTCTGGTTCGGGAGCCCCGAAAACTCCACTCTCTGATCAATCCATCCCCCCCCTATCCTAGGTAGCTGAATGACCTTCGAAAGGGAGGAGATGTCAGACACCAAAACTCTGACTGAAGGTAGCCCAGCTGCTCTGGCCACCACTGAAGCTGCTGTGGGGCCCGTCTCTAGCACCGAACCCACCAATGCTCCTAGCCTACGAAGGAGTGGAAGGTACTCCCGGCGGAGTCCAGGGAAACAAACTGTAACATGGAAAAGGCGCTCTCCCTGCTCGGCCGCTGTTGGGTCAAAGCCATGCTGCCAAGGTCTGAAGAAAGCCCGAGCACCCCTGATGTCAAGGGGACTCATGGCTAGGACCTTGGCCACGCTCTGGGCTGTCTCGAACTCGATCTGGTAATATCCACGGCCCAGTAGCTGAACGTCTAGGATCTTGCCCACATCTGCAAGAAGGCGGGCCTGGAGAAGATCCCGGATCTCCCCTCTGCTGGGGCGAGTGCCGACTATACGGCAGATGGTGGAATGTGCCTGAAGGCGTTCCACCTCTGCGGCGAGGCTCGCTTCCTCTTCCGGCGAAAGAGAAAGCCTGATGGGGGTGTCCTCACGGGCGGGCGAGGGGGCTGCGGATGAGTCCCTCTGAGGTGGGGCGGGAGGAACCTCCATCAGAGTCTGAAGCTCTGTCGAAGGCGGAGCGGATACAGAGAACCTGCAAGAACCGAGCTGCACACGAAGGAGAGGGAGGCGAAAGGTAAAAAAATAATAACCCCGGGGGCGGAGAAAACCAGAAAGAAGGGGAGGGGGGGGGAGAGGCGGCGAAAACAGAACCCTAGGGGGGGGGGGGGGGGACGGGAGCACGGGAGAAAAAGGGGGAAATGGGGAAGCGAGAGCGGCCGGGGGGGGGGGCGAGGTGCTGAAGAGGAGGGGGGTGGGCGTGAAGGCGAAGAGCAACGGGAGGGGGGGGCGCGAAGGCGAAGTGCAGGGGAGGGAGGCGCTTCAACGCAGGAAAACCAGGCGGAGGGGGGGACGGCACAAACCCGAGGGCAGGCGGAGGGGGGAAGGCGCGAGGGCGGGCAGGGTGAGGGGTGTGCAGACAGTAGCGCGAGCAGGGGGGAGAGCGGGAGCTTCAGCGAGCGTTTTACTCCTCAGATTCAGCTTTTTAGTTCAGTACTTTTTCATTTTGTTGGGATGACAGAGGATACCCCATACAGGTACACCGATTTGTCTCATAGGCCGAGTTCGGTCTTTTGGAAGACGTTAATAAAATCTCTCTCTCTCTCTCTCTCTCTCTCTCTCTCTCTCTCTCTTCTACGTTTCGCTCTCTACAGCAGTTGTCTTTCATTTTCGCTCTGCATTCTGACCTGGTATCAGAGCCCCAATTGGCTTGAAGCTTGGAGACAATGGGACCTTGAGGGTTTGCAGATTTGTGGTGTTGATTGGAGATTGCTTGGGTTGTTCAGGAGTTGGAGGTCGGGTAGAAGGCGGCCATCACCGTTGGACAGCCACCTTGCATACTATTTGCAGCCTCTTCTTCATTTTTTTCCCACCCACCCCCCCTTCACTAGACCTTGTGAACCCTTGAGATGGCTGACTTGCTTGAGATGGCTAAGAAGCACGTGAAGATCCCTACTCTCCCCACATTCCCGGTGGATCAACAGTTGGACGGGAACAACTATGGCATATGGAAGGTAATGATGAAGTCTGTCTTGGAGTCTTATGACTTGGCTGATTTCATTGTGGTTGGTGTTCCACGGCCAGAGTTGGAGGATGGGGAGCTTTTACCCTCTACTCGGAAAGAACGGGAGGCTCAGGCATAGTTGTGGGATCGTGTCAATGCCCGTGTGCATTCTTTCATCTTCCTTAATTGCACACCTCAAGTGTTAATCATATAAAACATATGACGTTGGCCAAAGGGATTTGGTAGCATGTTGGTTTCACCGCCAGGGATACTCGAGAGTGGATTCTTGATAGTGCTGCTTCCAGGCACATGACTCCTTCCCGAGAGTTTTTAGAGGATCTTAAACGACAGTCAAGTCGCATTTTCATTGGCGACAATTCCACTATACCGATTCACAGTGAGGGCAAGATGGAGATCATTCCCGATGGCAAAGGAGGGAAGCATTCTTCTCGTGTTCTTTACATCCCCGCACTCAGATCGGTGACTTGTGGCACTTCCTCTTTGGCCACTTGAATGTGGATACGTTGCGGCTTTCCGGGACTAGTTGATGGATGGCTTGCCAGATGTTGGCAACAGGCAGGGAATCTTTTTCGAAGCAGGCTTCTAGGCAAGCTTCGAGACCTTTGGAGTTGGTACACACTGACTTGTGTGGACCTATGCAAACCCCATCCTTGGGAGGTTCTTTGTACTTTATGCTGCTTGTTGATGATTGTAGTAGATTCACATGGATTTATTTCCTTTCCCAGATGGACCAAGCTTTTGCTCGGTTCAAGGAGTGCCACGTTATGGTGGAGAAAGAGTCTGGATTGCAGATAAAGACTCTTTGGGCTGACAAAGGAGGAGAGTTCTCTTCTAATGCGTTTGTGCGGTTTTGTGCGGAACATGGCATCAAGCGGGGGCTCGCCAATACAGGTTCGCCTTCAGAGAATGGAGTGGTTGAGCGAAAGAACCGGACTGTGGTGGAGAGGCTGCAACTACAGCTATCCATATCCTCAACCGATCTCCGACGATTTCAGTACCAAAGATGACTCCATTTGAGGCTTATTTTGGCAGGAAACCAGATGTCTCCCATTTCCAATGTTTGGGTGTGATGCCTATGTTCACATTCCAAAGAAGCAGAGGGGGAAGCTTGACTCGAAGTCCCAGAAGCTTGTATTTGTCGGATATAACTCTCGTTCCAAAGGATACACATTGTATGACCAGGAGCGGAACAAGGTTGTTGTCAACAGAGATGTCTTTGATGAGCATGTTCCAACTTCCACTGTGGATGAGCCGCCACTTCTTGGAGACCCAAATGAGTCTGAGGATGATTCCCAGTCTATTGTTCCAGTTGGACAGCCTCAGTCAGTTGTAGAGGTTGAGCCCCAGCAGCAGCAACAGGAGGCTCCGCGTTTTGCTCAAGTACCAAGGTGGTTGTTAGACACCCTTCGACAGTCGGGTGTTACGAAGCTTTCCCTCTGAGTGGACCATAGAGGACGGACCTCGAAGATGACACAGAGTTCGTGAAAAAAGCCATTCAACGGAGCTCTTACGGGTAAACTATGCTTTGATGTCTAGTATCATGCGGGACAAAGAGCCCACTTCTGTGAAGGAACCTCTTTATCATTATACTTGGAGGAAAGCCATGCAAGTGGAACTGGATGCCATAGAGAATAATAAAACTTGGGAGTTGGTTCCGAGGCCATCAAAACGGTTAGTCATTTGTGTCAAGTGGGTCTTTAAGACCAAATATACGTTGTCAGGAGTTTTTTGAGTGTGGTGTTCTGGCATATGTACATATGGATGCATGTTCATATAGCACTTGGATGCCCATCATGAGTTTGATAATATGGTTATCTTTTAATCAGGCATAACATGCTGATGCCTAATGCAGGGCTTTGATTCAAGTACCTTTGTTGTTAACACCCTTGTGAGTCTGTATGGCAGTTGCTAGTGCATTCCTGAAGCAAATTGTGTGTTCAATGGGTTGTCTCAGCATGATATAGTGTCATGGAATGTACTGATCTCAGCAATGCAATGTCATTGGAAAGTGACAAGTTACCACATGCTGATGCTTGCAAGAAAGGCGTTAATGCAGATATATTTGTTGGAAACGCTTTTGTGGGCATATATGGAAAATGTGGTAGCATTAGGAAGAAGGTGTGGGTCTAGACAAGCGGACTTTTGTGATGGCTCTTCAAGCATGTCGTGTGCTTACCGAGAAGGAAGCAGCTGTTGTCATGGAAGGGCTATCCACCAAAGTAATGTCTTTAGAAGTTGGCCATGCATGATGTGCTAATGCATGGAGGAAGGGCTTGGCCTCACATACTTTTGTGCGCAACACCCTTGTGAATTCGTATATCAAGTATGGGAAACCATGTGACGAGCAGTAGGGAGACGATATAGAAAGCTTCGACCTAGTAAAATTTCAACTCAAGGATCAGCGAGGAGGTGGGCACACGTTTACCAAATTTGGCACAGATAATCGTGGGGTTGCCGATTCCGCTAGAGGAACTCTTCAAGGCTCTAACAGTATAAAAGGAGAGGCGCTGGCAGAGCAGAGGAGACGTGTTTTTTTTGTTTGTATAGCTGCCGCAGAGCAGAGGCATGTATGTGTTCTTGTTGGGGTTGCCGCCTCTGAGAGTAGAGGTGTTGCTTGTTTGTTTAGCTGCCGCTGGTAGCACAGTGGCGAGTTTCTTTGATTGTATCTGTTGCCGCAGCTGCAAAGTTTTTTATGTGTGTTGATTTTGTTTGTATAGCCACCGCCAGTGTCTGAGAGCGGTGAAGGTGTGTTAAGTGAGAACCAGCTTTATCTCCAGTGACTTTGAGCCTTGTTTTGCAAGCCATCATCAAACTAAATCACAAAAGCTTCTTTACAACCTGATTGCTTCAGTCACTGAACTAGAGTACCCCGAATGTAGTGAAAAAGAACCTTTAGTTTTAGACATGCGCCTCTGTCTGTAAGTGAGAGAAGGTCTTGTGTGTGCCCGTCTCCATGCCATGATGGTGATCTTTGAGCTGAACCGGACCAAGTTGATGCCCATACTTCTACATGAAGACTCTTATCAATTCTAAGGCTCCTGCAAGTCAACAACAATGGACGTTGAAGCTGCGCATACTTTGAGTAAACACTCTTCATAGGCAATCATTATTAATATTCTATGTAATTGTAATTGATAGTGGCTTCTGGAGTTGTTTATGTGAGGCTAGAGATGAAAGGTTTTTTTTATCCAAGAATTGACGAGCAAGGAAACAAGGGGATGCTGCCGTGTTCCTCATTGGAAACCTCCCTCCAACCTTGGATGCATGAGTGTGATGTGGGTGTGCTGTGAACATGTTCCTCATCGGGTTAGTCATGGTTGTGTATACTAAAAATCGGTGTTATGGTGTAGAGTTTTGCCATGTTCCAAACTTTGTAACCGAGTAGCTTGGGTGTTTAAGGGGGAGACTATCTTCAACACTCTACTTCATGTTCAATCACTGATGTAGAACATTTTGGAATTAATGTGTGTGAGCCCAAGGGGCCTTGTGCTACAAGTTTTTTTGAAGTTGTGGGTGAGGTGGGAGTGTAGATTTAGTGTGTGGGTGTGTCTATTGATGTGCCCAGACCCCCTTGTGTGCACAAGGATGCCAATCACATACCCACGAATGCATGTGGGGGATTAGTGGGGGTAGGTGACCATGCCCACTCCCACACTCACTTAAAAGTGGGGCTCCCCACCTTGGCCCCAAAGTGGGTGCCCAAAGGGGGTGCCCACTTTTAAATAAGTGTGAACACCTAACCTTATAAAACAAAAGGGTTAGAATTAAATATTAAAAACTACATGTGCAACATACTTACCACCTGTTCACATGCACTAAAACTCGTCAGAATACAGAGCAGACTTCACGACTCACTGGCAGGCGTCCCCGCTCAGTAAGTAACACGTCAGGCAGGCAAACACACAAATACATGTCATGCGAAAACAGTTTCAAGCATGCAAATCATGTGTGCATGTGCAAAAAGTAACATGGACATATCTCCCGTTCATGGAACAAGTACAAAATATCTGTCGGCACAAAACTGGCACGACATAAAAACATAAAAACCTGGTCTTCCTATGGAGTGACAGTCCCATAGGTAAGACACAGTTCCAGGCACGAGTCTCCCTATGGTGTGACAGTCCCATAGGCAAAACACGGCACGAATACTGGCTCTTCCATGGTGTGACAGTCCCATGGATCGAACACAGTCCAGGTCATACACGGGTGGCACTGGTCTGGCTCCCGTCCATACGACACCATCCTGCTAACACACGGGTGGCACCAGTCTGGCTCCCGTCCATGTCAGCAAAATACTGGCCTCTTCACATGAGACACCGGCCTGGCCTCAAGTGAACGAGACGCAAAAACTAGGAATGGACCAAATGGTCGGCCAATTGGTGACATTGGCTGCTGTCGGCCTCTTTTGGGCTGGTCGACTAGCAGCCCAGGGCCATATATATATGTTGTCATGTGCATGATCAATGCCACGGACAAACTTCAGACGCTGATCCAGAAAAGGCAGCCAGATAAAGACTTTGAAGAACCATAAGTGGAGCACAAGAGGACAAGGGTGGATTTACAGCAAGGCCTGGAGGGGCTTCTACACCATGCGTTAGGAGCCAGATCAGGGGGGTCGGCTGAACCAGCATTGGTCGGCTGAAACGGAGGAAGGCTGCAGCCGGCGCATCTTAATCAAGGGAATATTCTGTTCGGGCAGCGCTGAAAAGGATGTTCTGGACTGTGGACTGGCCGACCAGCAGTCGGCCAGTTGGCCATGCTTGGAGAGGTCCTATAAAAAGGGACCATGTGCTCATTGTTAAGGCATTCAACCCTCTAGGGGTTTGGGTCAGTAGGAGTCCCATAGGGGTACAGTCTTGGGTGTTATTCACCTTTTATTCAAGGCAACCTAGGGCTGTGTGTAAGAGTACCTTTTTGTACTATAGCAATATACTGAATTTCCAGCACATCTCTACTCTCTCTATATATCTGCGTTTTTGCATCAGCATGTTGCCAATAGTGTTTAGGGCTGAAAGAAGACTCCCAGAGCTTCCGCATGTTACATATGTGGCCTTGCCCCCCACACTTTTTGTACATTGTGTATTGGATCTTGTGTATAGTGTCACCATTTGGCCACCCAATTGGTCCACCCGTGCTTTCTCATCATGTATGTACATTGGATTGGTATCCATGGCAGTTGTATATGCCGGGGATTGATGCCACTCATGTGATGCTATGGACTTGGCTTTCCGTTGGGACTTGTGCCTCTGTGTACATGCCCGGAAATGCCTAGTGGATTGGTGTTCCATTGGGTCTGGTACCTTGTGTACTTGCCTGGAGCACATCTATTTTGGTATAGTCTCATGAACGGGCATTGTCCATACCAATGCTGCATTGCATATCATTTTTATGTGCTTTCTTGCAATTGAAATTGCAGGTTGTTTTCATGCTTGCTTGACAAATGTGTAGCTCCGGGTAAGGGAACGCCCGCCCGCGAACCGTGCGTGTGAAACTGAATATCTTGACACTCAGAGCTATTATTGAGGAGGGCAGATTATATGGCAGGAGGATTTATTGTTGCTTTGTGGATTTCCGCAAAGCTTTTGACACAGTACCGAGAGCCAGACTGATGCGCAAACTACAGGAGATGGGAGTGCCCACAGAGCTGATTTGGGGAAGCATGGCTTTATACAAGACAGTTGTGGGGCAGGTACGTACTACTCAGGGTATATCTCAGATGGTTCACTCCACTATTGGGGTGAAACAGGGCTGCCCCCTTTCTCCCACCTTATTTGGGATGTATGTGGATGAGGTTTCAGACTATGTAGAGCGAGAGGGTGACAGAGGAGCACAGCTGGCAGGGACATGGATTCCGCTATTGTTGTATACTAATGATATTGTGCTGATCTCAGATTCTCCAGAGGGGATGCAACGTCATTTGGATGCATTGCACACGTTTGCACAGGACAGTGGATTGTCTGTTAACCCTAGTAAAACCAAGGTGATGGTGTTTAACACCACAGCACAGTGGGTTAGGAGGTCAATACCCACCTTTACATATGGTCAGGAGGCAGTGGAGTATACATATGCATATACTTACCTTGGTGTGGTTTTTAGTGGCCCACTATTTTCCTTGAGGAGAGCAGCGAAGACCAGATTGACCGGAGCTTATGCAGCATTGGGGAGACTAGAGAGGATGTGTTCGCAGGTTCAGTTTCAAGAACCTCGAACAAAGCTCTGGCTCTTTGACACTTTGGTCACTTTAGCCATGCTGTATGGAGTGGAGATATGGGGACCCTCAGTGGATCACCACAGCCGAGCTGGTAGCACTGATGGATGGAGATGTATGGAGAGGCCCTTGGTTTCTATGATTTCCCGGATGATTAGGGCCAAGGCCTCCGTACCACATGATATTATCCGTGCAGAGATGGCTGCCCCCCCATTGGTAGTAGAGGCACTCACTCAATCAGTCTCCTTTATACATAGCACTTGGGCTCTCCCTAGAGACAGATATGCTCGCTTAGCCCTGGAGTCTTCACGACAGTTGGCATCACAAGGAGACGAATCATGTTGGTATGCACAAATGACAGCTTGGTTCCAACTGCATGGCTTTAGTATGGACAGGCTACCTCCATTTCAGTACTCCCTGGATGCACCCTCCCTCTCTCTCACACAAGCAGAGATTACCAGACTTATCAGGCAGGACTTGTCTCACCTGGACACTAGGAGGACATGGATACAGCCGACACACGAGCTTGGTATGAAGATGGCTTTCTATAGAGATCATCTTCTCCAGCTCACGGAGGATGGGTTTGTGATTAGACCCAGCTACATGGATACTCATCTTTCTCATGGGGTACAGTGTGCTATTTCAGATGCGCACATCCTCACACCAGCTAGAGATTGAGACTGGCAGATTCAGAGGAGTACCAGCTGAGGCCAGGATTTGTCAGTTGTGCCAGATGGAGCTAGAGACAGAGTTACATTACATATGTCACTGTCCAGTATATTATGAGATACGAGGCCATTTTCACTGCCTGTTCAGAGAGGGTTTCCGACCACTTTCCAGAGTCATGAGATACCAGGATCAGAGATGCCTCGGATTATACTTGCTGGAGCTACGTAGACATAGAGAGGGTCTCTTGAGAGGGAGGGGATCAAAGAGGGAGAGACACCTACAGAGGCAGATTACAGACTTCTTTCGACCAGAGATTGAGCAGTCAGGCCAACAGGCATTGCAGCTAGCCCCAGAGTATAGCCGCACCAGAGATACACTGATTGATCGGGCTATAGAGCTGGGGCGGTCCAGGCGCCCCAAGATGAGAGGCCCATCTCGACACTGGCGAAGACTACAACAGAGGATCAGAACCATAGTAGCACGGCATGGGAGACGTCCAATCAGAGTACTCACCATGGAGGACATTGAGGATATCCGCCATCGACCGATGAGAGACATCTTTGGATAGTGATGTATATGATGCTTACCTTTGTTGCTGGAGTTTTCCTTCCTAGATGTTATCCATTAGGAGCTCCTAGTACCTTACTTTTCCTCATAGTTGTTGTTTCAGTTTCAATTAGTTGTTTAGTTGTTTTAGCTTGTCTTACACAGACATTGTATCAAATCCACCAATTGTTGTAACCTTTTTGGTCTCATAGGTCATTTTGGCCTTTTGAGGACGTTAATATATCATTTCATTTCATTTCTCTCTCTATTTTGCGTTTTGCTCTCTACAGCAGTTGCCTTTCATTTCCGTTGTGCATTCTGACAGTAGAGGCCTTATGCCAGACTATCAGGTACATACAGAGGATACTAGCCATGGATTCGTCACGATTACCATACTTGGAACTACTGTCTTCTCGGGCGATAGCAGAGGGAGGGGTGCATTCATCTTGGTATGCTTCTATCCTCACATCGTTCACCACACACGGACTACAGATGAGCTAACTACCCCCATTTCAATATGACCCAGACTCCCCCTATACCAAGCCATAGTTCATATCATACTTGCATGATTGGTGAAGCAAACGTTTGCTAACGTATGGTAAAATGGCGTATGAAACTGGCCTATCATTCTTGCTCTTTTTTTTAAAAAACATTTCAAACTTTTTTGTTGAAAGTGACACAGTGCTGGTCCACACCCTCTAGGCACTAGGCTCAGGCTATAAAGAACCTGGGCCTCAAGTTGGCGAGTGAACACTATACTATGAAAAAGCCCTACACTGTACCGCACATACTTATTAGTATGTATGGTACATAGTATGTACTATGTACTATGTACATTTAGGTTTTTAGCCTTCAAGTTTCAACTTTATTTTTAAGTCCCAACTCCCACATGCGTATATAGCCCCAAATTTAAGACCACGTATGAAACTCCACCAAGAGCTGAATCATACTTTATCATACCTATCATTTTGCCCATAGATGTTTCTCGTACCGGCACGAACCCATTCATACTGGATGGTTCGTACGGTGCAATATCATATGGTATTGTGTATGATACGAGTCCCCCCCCCCCCCCCCGAAAAAAAAAATTCCAAATGCTTAAAAAAAATATAGAAAACCTGCTTAACGAAGATCCCAAAGGCTCGCAATACTTCGCAACTCTGGCAAGGTAGACTGGTAGTGTACACTTGATTGGTAGGATGAGAGAATCTTGCTACATCACTTGGAGATCCCTGGTATAGGTAGGCTAGACAGTTGAATTCTCAAGTTATGTACGAGGGAGAAGATTTGGACATGGCCATTTTGATCTAGAGAGGAGTCCCTAAACCTATCACCCTAGATGCATTGCTCGTATTTGTGCAAGGACGGTCCCTTAGTCATAAACGCTACACTGGGAGACCTTTGGTATTGCATTACCCATCCAGGTTCTTTTTTGGAGACAATCGGGAGATCCAACTGGGAGAGACACATATCCATGTTCTGGTTCCTCAAGCACTGTAGACTCCTCCCCTCCCAACCTTTCCTCACATTTAAGCTTGAAGCTCCATAGGTTGTAAGTGGAAAAAAAAAACATATTTTATCATATGGTATCCGAAAATTTCATATCATACCAAAAATTCCTGTACCGTATCGTATTTTCGTACCGTGACAACTATGATTCTCCCTAATGTATGGCAGTATGAAACATACATGTGGGGTTTTGAACTAAGGACCTAAACATCTCTACCACTTGAGCTATCACGTCATTGGCAGCCTTTCTAGTATTTCCACCTACACAAGACCCGAAATGCACACTGGCACTATCCAAGAATGTCCACAACCCTGCCCGAGATCTAAAACATCCTACCATGCCCTTGGATTCCACATGGGCCCTTCCCACATGATCCACATGCATGCCAAGGGTTCTCTGCATGCCCCGAAAAGTTAGGGGTTTGTGACACTTGAAGGCGGTTCTCCCAAGCTAGGAGACGGGCATCTTCGGCCTGTCAAGTTGTTGGCAGGGTTGCGTTGACGATTGGGTAACCAGCAAAGTCGTCGTCTTCATGTTGCTATAGTGTTGGGCTTCCTCTTGGCCATCTTGGGTTTGAAGATTGGTGTGCAAGAGAGCTTGCATTATTGCCATAAGAGAATCCATGGTAGGTCTACAAGGTGCAACTAGGGTGGAGGTATTCAAAGCAGAAATCCATGCGAGCTAGCGAGGTACTTGGGTGGAGCTACTTGGGAGTTACAACGCCAAGACCCCTCAATTCAAGCTAGTGAGAAGACCATGCGAGGCATAATGCCCTCAAGGAAGGCTCAATCCACCTTGTCATACGTTGTCATAGGCTTTCTCGAAATCTAGGAGGACCACGAAGTCCTCCCGACAGAGCTGCCAAACCCCCATCTCACGGTCACCCCCAACAAGGTGAAGACTTTATTCATGATGCTCCTATCCAAGATAAAGCTTGCTTATGTCCTATGGACAAGGTCTCGGAGATAATGGCGAGACAACATTGGTGCACCCCAACTTACCACCCTCTGGTCCACTAGATCATCAAATTGATCTTCTATGACAAACAAAATTCCATACTGCCTTGATCTGTCTATAGACGTAGAGCTGGACTCCCATCTAGAAAAGTCGACATGACCATGGTTTATATCTCCACGTGTTTGACCATTTGCAGCTCCGATTTTGTCTGCCAAGATGAAAGATGACTCGACATGTCTCTATGTTGATTATCAGGCCCTTAACAAGCTAACAATCAAGAGAAAATTTCCCATGCCCCACATAGAATACATTGTCAAACTGCTCATTGGCGAAGAAATCTTTTCCAAGATTGACCTTAAGAGTGGATATCACCAAGTTCAAACTCTGAAGTCAGTTGTCCTAAGAATGCATTTTGAACAGAACGTGGCCACTACAAGTTTATGGTCATGTGATTGGTTTTCGGGCACGGGCATGGCACATAGATCCAACACTGGCCAAGGTGGCCAAGGAGAGACTTTGGCGGCTATGGATTTGGGAGTACCGACCTCTCACGCGGTTGCAGTGGGACCCTGGAGAGTGGACTTGGCATGATCCCACAGATCGGGTGGAAACTCTGGATGCCCCTTTCTTTGCATATACAGTGCGGCTTAGCCACAAGATCAGGATGCCTGAGATAGATGGCACACCGGCAGCAACAGCACACTGGCAGTCTCAGGGCCTATCACAGCGCTTCCTTTCAGATTTTTGGAAGAGGCTTTGGGATAGCTTTCGGCTGAGGAAGATCACTCTCTTTCTTTGGCTGACGGCACACTGGAGTCCACGGTCGGTACTTGGATGGCAGTCAGAGGTCGGTCAGTAGCTTGCCCGAGGTGCGGCCACCCCCAGGAGTCTCAACGACATTGCCTTTGGGATTGAACAAAGGCTCAGCAGATTTGGCAGTGGATTCTCCGCATCTTTGCTATGGACAGGGCATCAACCCGGATCATCACTTGGGGTACTGTTGCTTGGGCCACCGAGGCTAGAGTGGTCATGACTTACGAGGAGGATGGGGGAGGACTAGCCCTTCAGGTCTCCCACCATCGTATTGTAGCAGACTGCAGTACTAGTCACAGCCCCACCGGCAGGTATCTCGCGAGCAGGCTCATGCCAATGATGGGAGATTTACAATAGCATTGCAGCCTGGCACATCTAGCGTGCCAGATGCAGCGAGGCCATCGAGGGCAACCACACTCTGCCAACTAAGATCATCAAGAGCACATGGCTCGATATCGTTCACACCCTCCGCGGTCAGTGGGGGAAGCTGCAGGGAGGTTCTAACCGCATGCGAAAGCAGCGGGAAGCCTTCTTGAGACTTTGGAGGCCTAGCCCTTTCCTCACACATAGAAGCGGTGACCCCATTTGGTATAACAAACCACCTGTATGGTTGTCCCCCCCCCCAACCCCCCTTCTTATGAGATAGCCTTCTCCTCACAGAGCGGCCAACCAGAGGAGAAGCATCTCTTCCCCTTTGATCATTGCCCTTAATATGAGGTGAGGCTGTATCTAGCCTGTCGTGGTTGTACTTAGCCCTTTGCAGCTGTTTTTCTTTAGCCCTTTGCAGCTGTTTTTCTTTAACTAATTGAAGGGTCTTTTTCCCGGAAAAAAAAAAAGTTTGTGGTCGTGTCCTTCGGTTTGACACGCAACATTCCATCATGTGTTGATACACATATTCAAGTCTTGAGCATGTGTGTCTTCATACGTGTATTTTCAGTTAGAAAGGATTTGCATGAACAAGGTGTGCGACAAGTCCTAGTTGTTAGAGGAAAATGAGCTATACAAGAACGGGAAGAAGTCCAAGTTTTTTATGACCTATCTCCACTACCAAGTTGGGAAAGGCTACATTACTAAAGCTTGCACTTGTGAAAATAATGTCCTACCTAGTTGTCAATGGAAAGGCTGTGAGCGCCCTCCCAAGTGCACATGTGTCATTGCCATTGTGGTGCACCTTCAAAAAAGTTGTAATCTTGCCATTGTCACAGGGAATGGGCATTTTTAGACTCGGGAATGTTGGGGATGGCAGCATCTTCCCATTCCCATTCCCGTCCCATGTCACTCTATAGTCACACGGAATGGCCATTCTCAATCTTTTCCATCCCCGTTCCCCGTCCCCATTTCGCGTCCCATGTGACTATGAATCTTGCACAAAATCCTACTTGTGCATGCTTGTCTACGGAATAGTCCTATGACATGGTATGATGACATGGCATTGGGGTCTATTTCCGTTTTCATTTTTTGCCGTTCTTGAAACGCTTTGGGGGTTGCCGTTTCCATTCTGTTGGGACGTTTTTCACATGAAATGTTTCGTATAGGAATGAAACACACGTGAAAAAATTCTTGGAACGCTAATGAAACATGTTTCATGAAATGCTCTCAACACTACTACCCACTCTCCCACAGTGTTCGTTGATTATGACCCTAACACAGGAGGAGTCAATAGACCGCAACTTCCACATTTTACAGTCCTATTACTCATGTACGTAGAGGAATACAGAGGCAATGTATGTCTTGGATCAGGTTTGTAAGTGCCATGGGTAGTTGTTCTGCAACCAAAGCCAATGATATCCAAAGGAATTCAGCCAAAAGGGCTGATATCTATCTTACAACTTGGACAAGAGCTTGAGGTAATTGAGCACTTAAAATAGTTGGCAGCCTAAATATAAGTGGCATAAAAGTTCAGAACGCACCATTGATGCAGGTTGCACCAACTATTATGCCTTTAAAGCAAATGAAATGATGGAAATATCCATAAAATACCCCTGTAGTCTTAATGATTAAGTGCATTGGTCACATAAGAAACATAAAAAGATGTTTCAAAAGAGACATTTGGGGTGAAGACCACTATTCTCTACTCCATTCTTCTGTTGGAAATTGGTGGGAAGCCATTAGAGATATCTATCATGGAAAGAGTTTAGTGTTATATTATGAAAGTGAAGGTTGTGCCGACTGATAATATGAAAAGGCTTGCATGGGACTCAAATGTGTGTGCATGATTTAAAAGGGGGAATATGGAGTGGCTGTTCAACTTGGTTCCAGAAGCCACTCAGCATTGCAGCTGGGCGTCATATGCTTCCATTTGCAGAATAACTTGCATGAGCTATCGAAAGTCTCTCTAAATTGGTGCACATTTGAGTGCTACTACTCATACATTGACCACCAAGAACTTGCATACGAGCTTGTTTGCAAGTGCAACTACACTTACACACCAATTCCCCACAGGCTAGACACGCAATCACCGTAATTTGAACTAGATTAATTATGAAACTAGATCAGCCATTTTGTTTGTTTAGGTACACACATGGTTTGTGCACAGTGGACTCCATGCACTATCTAGGTCTCATTAACCACATTTTGGCTCCATAAGCGTCCACACACTGGCAGAGCAGTGGACACCACGGACACTCGTCGCCTCTTTTTTCATGCCTGTTCTGTGCTTAGTAGTCATGCTTTACTTATAATAATGTAGCCTTCTTTTCACTGCCTGTTTCTTCATGCCTGTTATGTGCTTCGTAGTCATGTTTTATTTATAATAATGTAGCCTTCTTTTCACCGCATAATATTCAGGTACCATTGTAGTTAGGTTAAACAAGCTTTGTCGTCTCTTATACACATTTGTTCATCCTGGTGGATTGCGTATAACGTTAGGTCTTACACCAAAGGATTAATATGTGGCTTAAAAATGCAGCATCTCCCAAATAGAGTACACAAATAGCCTAGATGATCTGACCAATTGTAAGTGGCAATGTGTAGGTAAGGCAACTTAGAGAAACCAAAACAGGAACACAAAAAATTACCTTTCTCACACCACCAGCAGCAGTAGTGACCAATCCCACCAAAATGCCACCAATTGCATTTGTAAACACGGGTACCTGCACCAAAAGATTCCCCTTCAATTTGCATGTATCAAGAATCAAGGCACTGGTCAAACCACAAGATACTGCCAGGCTACTAGCTTGAGATTTCACAAAGGTCTCAATAAACACTGCATAGGCTTTCATGAATAATTAGAATCAAGTAAGTTGTAAAGTTATTGCTCCATTTAAACTTTTTGAAGGTCTACAGAATCTTTGCAGCTTCATATTTAACTACACAAAAAAGATTGTATGGAAGTTCTCAAACATACAAAAGATACCCATTTTCAGCAAGTTTTAAATGTTTTGATCCCTAAGTACGAGGTCCTGTACGTTTCCATAGGTGTGCATAATATTTTTCAAGTGCCAAGGGCTAGGAGTCAACAAGTAGGTGCAGGGAGGTTTCTTTAGAGCCTTCCAGATAAAATAGCTGTACAGAGGGGTTAGAATTGTGTTGTACCGCAAACAGGTTGCGTTCTCAAACAACCTGAAAACCTACAAAATTGAAGCCAAGACAAGTCAAGGATGCTCGGTCAACTTAAAAGAATCCCTAAATATCCAAACTAGGAACCATGTAAAGAAGATCGAGATGGAGGAGCACTATATCTGCAAATGCACAGCATACTATGCGATCAGGGGTAGATTCCACTACCTCTTTTGGGAGGGATTTGGTGCACTGTCCATGATTATTGATTCCCCTAATCGAATAGATCAGCAGACACAGGGACTCCCTCATCAGAGAGAGTAGAGTTTCGGCCTCAGGACACCTCATAGCTGACAACCATTCCTAGCTTTTTATACATATAGGATGGCAGCACCAGCAAGAGATCCCATGAGGCACATGTGCCTACAGATCCCCCACGAGAACTAGACACCATACTGCCCCAACCTGTGATGCGCCTCCACCTCCCGGAGTCACCTTGGACCGTGCCCACCAGCTACCATGCATCCTGCAAGGCATGTGCGCCTGCAGATCTCCCAAAAGGACTAAACACCATACTGCCTGGCCCATGACGCGCATCAACTTCCCAAAGTCACCTTGGACCACAGCTACAATCACCTAAACGTCAATGGACCAAGATTCACGACAACCCTCCACACGGCAGCTCCAGATCAAGGTGTCACCATTTTGGATTAGTCCCCAATTATCTTTGTAAGTTAAATAAGAAGTTATAGTTGGCCAGTTTTATCCATGGATATGTTAACACTAGTGGACTCAAGTGGTACGATTCCTAGGGTGTAGGTGTGTTAGCTCCAATGGTGAGCTAGTGTTAGCTCCAATAGCGAGCTAGTGGTTCAAGTGGTACCATTCCCGGAGCTTTGTGGCAAGATAGATCAAGAAGTGTGATTCCCACATCTATGCCAAAAGGAGCACCAAGTGGTACGATTCCCGACAGGTCCTCAAGATCAAGCAGCAGGACTCTCGGATCTAGTGTTAGACGAGCTCATGATGGTACCAGCTATGTGAACGGAGATTTCTGCATGTGTGTTGCACTAGCATAAGAGTGTGTGACACAATTTTTATGCTTGAACATGCGTATGCTATATGTTGCCTGCCTACTTTGTTATGGGTTGTCTTGAGAGGATGCCAAGAACTACGCAACCCCAAGACATGTGGTGTGTTATGTTTGTGAACATCTTAAGTGTTGGCTTGAACAAGGAGAAGTTCATTAGGGATGGTGTAAATGTTATACACCTTGTATACCTGCTTTATGAGTGGTATGGCCTCATGCTCTAAAACCACTATAGCATGCGGAAACTCTAAGAGTCTTCTTTCAGCCCATAGGAACACTTGATGCAAGAACAATCAACATAGACAGAGAATAGAAAGAGAGAGATAGCTGTGTATTCAGTATATTCATAGAGTACAAAGACGTACATCATCTGTGGCCTTTGGCCTTCCTAAAAAGGATAACAAAAAGCCTAATCTATGACCCTACTCCATAGGGGAGTGACATGCTCACCACCGACCTGAGGTAAACCTGGCCGACTTTATCTGTGTCCACACTAAGCCTTTCTTGAGCCTGACTGAGCCTTGCTTCCCTAACCCTAATGTTTATCTGCTGCAAATTAGGTATTAGATTGGGATTAGCATGTATGTGCATGCACATGACAAAGGTCAGCTTTCGTTGGGAAAGATGTGAAGGTTACCCCTATCATTGAGAAACTTTGCATACACATCTAGGGTTATGTGGATCCTGAGAGCTTTCTTATAGCTCCTTTGTACGAATGTGATGTTCTACTTGGTATACCGTTGCATGCTCATCTTGACCCTTGATAGAATTTACTTGGGAAGAAGATTACTTTTATGCCTAGAGGTAGAGAGCATGCTCTTGATGCACGTGCTCCGAGGGACTCTGTCCTAGCTGTTAGTCATGTATTTGCATAGAAAGCAAAATGGTAAGATCGAGATTACTTCAAGGATTAGCTAGAGCTCCTTGAAGTGTTTTTTAAGGCTTTTCAATTTGTTTAGAAGGGGAAGGGGGGGGGGGGGATGTCACCATTTTGGATTAGTCCCCAATTATCTCAATTGTGGACTCAAGTTGTATGATCCCTGGAGTCTAGGTGTGTAGCTCAAGCGGTAAGCTAATGTTAGCTCCACTAGCAAGCTAGTGGCTTAAGTGGTACTATTCCCCTTGAGAGCCTGGTAGCAAGATAGATCAAGCGGTACGATTCCCGGACCAAGTGGTACAATTCCCGAGTCCTCACGATCAAGTGGTACGTGAAACCGATTCCCTCAAGTGGGAATAGACTCCGTTGAACACCCACACGCGTAATAGCACAACTTAAAATCACAATTTGAAATGGACAACTTAATAACAACTGAAATTTGAAATGAAATGAAATGAAATATGTTGGGTGTTGGACTCACACACTCACACACAAACCTGCACATTAGGGTTAGGTGCAGGGTAGAGAAGCTCACACACAGAAATGAGAGAGAGAGAGAGAGAGAGAGAGAGAGAGAGAGAGCGAGAGAGAGAGAGAGAGAGCCAAAAGTGTGGTATCCACAAAATGCAAGTCAACCCTTGCATGTGTGGCACACCCATATAATATAGAAGTACAAAATATTATATGTTAGAGTGTCCTTTCACACTTGATGTCCAAGGGGAAAAACCACATGGGAAAAAGTGCCCTTGGTTAAGCCCTGTTCACACATAGCACTACCATAAGTGAGCATATGTCTACAAATCCCCCCTGTAGTGGAAGTGTGAACCTGTACAAGGTAGCAGATCACTCTCTGTATGAGAGTAAGCCCAAAGCTTTGCGGAAAGCTTCAAACTTTTCTCGAGATAAAGCCTTTGTGAATAGATCTGCAACATTATCCTGTGCAGGGCAATAAGATAAACTGATCTCCCCTGCATGTAGCCTCTCTCTGACATAGTGATAATGAATCTCTATGTGCTTGGTACGTGCATGAAATACTCGATTTCGTGCCACGGCCATAGCACTCTGGCTATCAGTAAGAATGGTGGTGGGTGTCTGCTGACACTCACGAAGATCAGCCAACAGTCTCCTCAACCATACACAATCTACTCTGGCTGTAAAGACTGCCCTGTACTCAGCCTCACAAGTAGATGTAGCAACAGTGGGTTGCTTTTTACTCAACCAAGATATGCATGAACTGCCAAGAAAAAAACAATTCCCACTGGTGGATTGCCTGGTATCATAATCTCCAGCCCAATCTGAATCACTGTATGCATAAAGCTGCAAGCTGCCCCCCCTGGGATAGAACAAACCAAGATCCAGGGTACCCTTAAGATAACGAAAAATGCATTTGACTACTTGCCAATGCTTTGTGCCTGGCATGTGCATGAATTTGCTCAACAAAGACACCCCAAAAGATATGTCTGGCCTCGTGTTACACAAGTAAATGAGGCATCCCACTGCCTGGCTGTAAATGCCGGCCTCAAAAGGCTCTCCAATATCATGCATAGTAAGCCGTACACCTGGTTCTACCGGAGTAGAAATGGGCTTACATTCATCCATGTGAAACCTTTTTAGCAAACTTTTTATGTACTTAGTTTGCTGCATAACAATGCCATCATTTGTATGCATAAACTGTATGCCGAGATAGTAGTGTAAAGGCCCCAAATCTGACATATCAAATTCAGCTTTCAAATCAGCTTTGAAATCTGAAATTTGTGCTTTGCTTGTACCTGTAATGAGTATGTCATCTACATACAAGATGACTATGAGAATATCGGCATCGGTTTTCTTCACATACAATGTGCTTTCAGCTGGACTATTCTCATAACCTTGGCTGGTTAGATGAGCATGTATCTTATCATACCAAGCTCTTGGAGCTTGCTTTAATCCATACAATGCTTTGTGCAACCATACTTTATGTTCCTCACCAAGAACTACAAAACATCAATTGGACATCAAAACTGCATTCTTAAATGGGGATTTACAGGAGGAAGTATATGTAAATCAGCCCATTGAATTCCATCCTTTATGTGCAGCCAATGCAATCACAAATCTTATTGTGGTCATTCTCGAAGTAGGAGCAAAAGTCTCTTCATAATCTATTCCCTTTTTCTAGGAGTAGCCTTTAGCCACAAGTCTTGCTTTGTACTTGTCAATAGTACCATCAGACTTTCTTTTGACTTTGTACACCCACTTTGTTCCAATTACATGCTTGCCTTTAGGCAATTCCACAAGATCCCATGTATTGTTCTTCATGATAGAAGAAATTTCAGCTTGCATAGCTTGCAACCAATGCTAATTTTCATGTGCTTCTTCATAAGAAGAAGATTCTTCTGAATCAAAGAGACCACCCATTGCGAATGGAGACTCCCCACTATGCACATTCAAAGCATGGCTGGAACTAGCCCTTGTTCTACCTGTGAGCGGAGCTGCAAGTTTGCTTTCTTGCAAAGTTTTCAGCAACTATCTTGGCACTGACTTGGCTGTGTCTATGGCTGTTTGCTCTTCCCTGACAAGATCTTCCACTTCTTCCATAGAAGGGGGCTGAATGGCTGGCTGTTCCACATGTTCTACATGAGGACTTTCTTGTATAGGGGCTGGCTGATCTGAATCCCCCCTAATTGCAATGGGTAAAAGTCCATCAAACATGTCATGTATGCCTGTATCATTGCTTTTATACAAGCTGTACATGGGCTGTTCTGAATTTTCAGCAAATACCACATCTCTACTGACAAAAATCCTTCGTGTAGTTGGATTATAAAGACAGTATCCTTTGCTCTCATTGTTGTAGCCAACAAAAATGCATTTAATTGCTTTGTCACCTAGCTTTGTTCGGAGTTGTTCTGGCACATGTGCATATGCCAAACACCCAAATGTACGCATATAATCCACTGTTGGCTTTCGGCTATACCAAGCCTCAAATGGTGTTATGGTTTTCAAAGCTTTTGTTGGACACCTGTTCAACACATGAGTTGCACACATTATAGCTTCCATCCAAAATTTGTGAGGCAATTTGTGTGCTTTCACCATGCATCTTGCCATCTCCATGAGAGATCTATTTTTCCTTTCAGCTACACCATTGTGCTGCAGTGTATAAGGCACAGTACATTGGTGTTTGATGCCCTTTGGAAGCATATAATCATTGAATACATTTGACATGTATTCTCCACCTCTATCTGAGCGGAGTGTTTGGACTTTACATCCACACATATTTTCAGCCATTGCTACAAAGTGTCGAAAGCATGTAAACACATCTGCTTTCGCTTTCAAAGGGTAAGCCCAAGCAAACCTGGAGTAGTCATCAATGAATGTGACAAAGTAAAGATGCCCCCCTATGGATGGTGTCCGCATCGGACCACATACATCACTATGTATGAGCTGTAATTTACTTTCAGCTCTAACAGCTCCATCTTTGGGGAATGGTTTTCGTTGCATCTTTCCCAAAATACACCCCTCACATACATGTCTTGGTGGAGACACAGAGGCGGCATATTATCAACCATATGATGCTTCTGCAAAAGCATCAAACTCTGAAAATTTACATGCCCAAAACGAGCATGCCATAGCTCTGCATCATGCATAGCAGGAGTGTGGGCAGCCACTGTATTTGCATCATAAGTGCACTTGTCATAGCTGTCCAGCTTATACAAGCCTTTGTATCGTGTTCCAGAAGTGACTATTTCATAACCCTTTGATGGGTCTTTTACCAAACACTTCCCATCTTCATATTCAACCTTTAAACCTTGGTCGTTTATGGGCTGAGACGGAGAGCAAATTTTTCTTTATCCCTGGAACATACAATACATTTTTCATACATATATTGGCACCATTAGCTACAATAAGTATGACATTACCAATTCCCTTTACTGGATATGTGGTATGATCTGCACATGATACAGTGCAGCCATTTGAAGCATAAACCAAGTGCTGAAATACATCTTTGCATGAAGTGATGTGGCTCGAAGCACCACTATCAAAATACCATGATGCATTCTGTCTGTCAAATGCAATGCAAGACATATCAGTGTGTGAAGCACTTGGTGTGTCACTAGTGCATGTGACCAAAAAAGTGTACTCTTCCTGGATTACATTAGCTGATTGCTGTGCTTTGTCATCAGAAGAGTCTACTACTGCATTGCCTGCTTCTTTCCTTTTCTCTTTTGCAATCCGCTTCCTACATTCACTGATGTAGTGTCCAGGCTTATGGCAGTAGTGACATTTGCCCTTCTTTTTGGGCTTGTTTGCATCCCCTTTGTCAGACTTTTCACCACTAGAAGAGGGCTGTCCATGCTAGACTGTTGTTCCCCATGCCTAAAGCTCTTTGCTTTACCCTTATCCTTGGCTGTAAATGTCTTTTCTCCACCACGGTTGCTCGATAAGTTTGCTCTTGTTTGCTCTTCCTGCAAGAGTAAACCCACGAGCTCTTCAAAAGTGACGGGATCACCACCTCCTCTCATTGAGAGGTTGAGAGAGGTGTGAAAGCCCAAGTAGGAAGGCGGTAAAGAATGAAGAGTGTTGGTGACCATCTGTCTGTCTGGGATAACCTCATCAATGTTGAGCAATTGTTCCTGCAAATCTTTCACTTTGGTGAGATGATCTGCCATGGAGTCACCCTCATCCATAGAAAGAAGATCCAATTGCCTCTTCAAGTAGGCAACTCTTGCCTCGTTGCGTACCTATACATTGCTTCTAATGTGTCCCATGCAAGCTTCGATGTCTTGCATGAACGAATGTGCGGAATAATAGTCCTTTTCACTGAAAGGGCTATCAATGACATGGCCTGTGCATCTCTAGAGTCCCATCTCTTCTGCTCTTGTGTGGGAGCAGGATCTACATCAGGAGCTCTTTGAGCACCTCCCCTTTGAGGCGTGGCTGGCTGTATGGTAAGTGGGCATGTGTCATCACCACACACGATGCCCCAAAGCCCTTTGGCTACCAGCAAATTACGGATCATGAAACTCCAGAGGGAGTAGTTAGATCCATCCAGCTTGTCCTCCTGGGTGAGCACACCAAATACATCTGTAGCATTCTGTGCCATGTCAACAAAATATATCTGCAAGCAAACCAAGCACCAATGTGCACTGCCAGGCAACCAAATGTCCTGTGCAAATGTATGCTTGCAAACCAAAGCAAGTGTAAACCTGCACCAAATTGTCCAATTACACACAATGTGTATACATACCCGACAAATCGCAGCTGTAATGCCCAATTACATGCTCCAATCTGAAAGTCCCCAATTTTTATGCACTCCAATCGCTTCAATGTGCATCTAATTGGCCAATTTCCACAAAAGCCCCAAATTTCTGCAAGTGAAAGAAGTTCAATTTGCTAATTTTGACCTCGATTTTGAAAACCCCCAAATTGCAGGCAAAGCAAAATGCCCAATTTTTTTCAATCTCCTGAAATTGAGAAATCCCCCAAATTGCTTGAATCCTGTACCACCTGCAAGCTTTCAAATCTTCCGGGCAAACCCCCAAAATTTGTCGAATCTGGAGCGGAGTGCCTGCAAACCTTATTTTGTTTACTTTGTTTAATATTTCTGTTTGCTGAAACAAAGGTACCTGCACGTGTGGGCAGCAATGATGCACAGCCGGGAAGATGTAGTATGGAAGCACAGTCGGGAAGAGACCTGGGCGTTGGAGGGAGTCATTGCAGGTGGAGGCGTTGGAGGGAGTCGTTGCAGGTGGAGACTCAACGAGCTGCAGGCGGGTGCGTGTAGCCGGATGGAGGCGTGAAGAAAGTGTCGAGGAGCTGTCGGCAGGTAGACGCTCACTGATTGATCGGGCTATAGAGCTGGGGCGGTCCAGGCGCCCCAAGATGAGAGGCCCATCTCGACACCGGCGGAGACTACAACAGAGGATCAGGACCATACTAGCACGGCATGGGAGACGTCCAGTCAGAGTACTCACCATGGAGGATATTGAGGAGATCCGCCAGCGTCCGATGCGGCACATATTATGAGATGGAGGCACCTCCATAGTGTACCCCTCCGTCCCACATGATATTGTATCCCCTCACTATCTTTATTTTTCATTTTCTGGGTTTCTTTTATCCAGACATTGTATCAGATCCACCATGATGTAACTTTTGGTCTCATAGGTCATTATGGCCTTTTGAAGACGTTAATATAACATTTCATTTCATTTCATTTCTCTCTTTTTTTTTTCGTGAAATGGTGTTTTATATTATATGTAAAATGTACATCAGCCACATGGCTCACACAGAACCTATGGCCCCAAACAAAACCCCCACAAAAGATCCTCTAAAGGATCATGACCATTCAAACCTGTACACTAATAAGAAAGCCTCCTAACCAAATAAGCATCCCAGATAAAAGGATCAAAGATGAGCCAGCCGAGCCGCCGTAGACCATAACGAAATAACATCTGCATCCAGTAGCTGAGCTGAGAGAAGAGAAGAAAACTAAAATGTCAAAGCAGCAAACCGCGAATACGTAGAATGTGCCCATGTATTCCAGACAAGGAATCAAAAATGAACCCATTCCATGTAGTCCAAATATGCCAAAGTCCTGTCCATCTAAGGAAATGGAATATCACAAGGTGGCTGTCTGAAGTAATGACTTGAGGACAAATCCCAAATATCCACTGATGAGCCGAAACAGTAGACCTCTCTACTGCCTCCCAAACGCGAGAGACAAAAGACCAAATCTGACGGGCCACTGGACAACTCATGAACAGATGCATAACTGTTTCAGTGCATGTTGTGCAGAAGAAGCAAGAGGCCAGTGTAATTTTACGACGGCTCAGCTGATCCCGTGTAGGTAACCCTCCCACCAACATCCTCCAAATGAAAACCTTACCTTGGTAAGGGAGCTTAGACTGCCAACCACGCATAAGAGTTTTCTGCCACCATGATTTAGACTTGTGCAATCCCCACACCTTATTGGCCTTGGCTGAAACCCAATCTTTCTCTGATACAAGCTTATGATAGACCTGGTTAGCTGAGAGTGATATCAAGTCACCAGATTTACATAGTGCCCAATCAAGCCAAGGCTGATCTGCAGATGGCCGAGGCAATGGAGTAAAAGGCTCAACTGCATGCATGATGTCAACCCATAGTGGCTGAAATGTCCGAGGAACCCTAAAGTGCTGCCGAATACGACGAAATGAATATGGCCTGTCACGACCAGGTATCACAGCATCTCGGATTCTAACCAAGCCTAGCCTGACCATGCGGTTGAGTCGTATGCGTGAAGCATCTCTGTCTGGCCAAACAATGACACGCGACTCCACAAATGTTTCGAACTGCAAAGAGTTCAAAAGTAGTCTTTCATGACCAGGATCCCACCGAGCCAGCAATAGAACTTCATGCCAAGAAAGGAGAATATGTGATAAAATGTGTGATGAGCGAATACGGACAGGATGAGCTGCATTCACAATGTCCCACCATGAAGCCTGCACACGTGTCCGCCCATGTGACAATCCCTCCAACTCAATCAAGTCACGAGCCATGAATACCCAAGGCTGCTCTTGCAAACACATATCCTGAAAAAGCGCCCACCTACGCGCCACCATATGCAAGCGGACATCCAGTAAAGCAGCCCCACCCATTCTTTTGGGCGTCGTAATGTGATTCCAAGCTATCCATGTTTGACCCATAATATTTCCTTGCCTCTTCCACAGGATAAACCGAATGGGAGCAACCAAACGGATGAGAGATTTGTGCGTCCAAGGTAGCAAAGGCAAAAAATAGGAAATCATGCTAAGCATAATAACCTGAGCTACCTTAACCCTCACATGCATAGGCCACCCTTGAGCTTTCCAATACACAAATTTATCTGAGATCCGAGCAGAAATCCAAGCAAGAAGCGCTTGGGGGTCCACATCCACACCCACCGGATATCCAAGATGACGAACAATGTCTCCTGTATGCACCACACGGCCTTGCCACCCTAATGCCTCAAGATCAAATTCTGTGCATACAATGAGGGCTGATTTTGATGAATTTATTTTCAGCCCAGAAGCCAATGCAAAATTATTCCAAGCTTCCATTGCTCGATCTATATTGCCTTTTTCGGCCCTGAGAAACATAAAAGTGTCATCCGCAAGGGCTTGAGCAACCAATTGCTTGCCATGAGGGAGATGCAAACCAACCACTTCACCATGCGATGCCATAGCATCTAGGCGAGATAACATAGGATGAGTGGCAATGGCAAAGAAAAGAGGGCTAGGAGGACAGCCCTGCCGGAGAGAACGAGTGAGAGAAATACCATCCGAAAGTCCTCCATTGAGCATAATCCGCGTGATAGAGCCAGAGCCAAGTAAATGCACCAAATTAGCCATTTTGGGACCAAAGCCCATGGCTGTCATTAACTGAGAAAGGAAAGACCAGCTGACATGATCAAAAGCTTTTTCAAGATCCAGCTGCACCATCACAATCTCTTGCTTCTTTGCCTTGGCATAATCCACTCCAATTTGAACATTAAGAATATTATGCAAAATATTCTTGCCATGCACAAATCCATATTGATATGGATGAACAAGAGTAGGAAGCACCTTCTGCAAGCGATTGGCAAAAATCTTTGTAAAGATTTTATACATAATACCCATAAGTGAGATCGGGCGCCATTGAGCCAAAGAAGTAGGCGAAGGGACTTTGGGCAACAAACGAAGTATGCCCAACTTCCACTCGGCAGGCATATATCCCTCATCCCAAACCCTTTGACAAATAAGCGTCAAAGGCTCTGCAAGCTGATCAGCATATTTTCGGAAAAACTCATTTGTCAAACCATCCCAACCAGGGCTCTTTCCCATGGGAAGTTTGGAGAGAACAGCTTCCACTTCCCCTTGAGAAACAGGAGCATCAAGCTGAACCGCCACATCAGGGTCAACTTGATATCGTACTTCAGCAAACAATGACTCCCTTGCAGCCAGGACAGCCGGTGAGACATCCTCTCGAGGGGCAAGCAAATCTTCATAAAACCTGATGCAATGCTGAATAACCTCAGAAGGTTGAGTAACAAGGTTGCCTTTGGCATCCATCAGCCTAACAATATTCTCACGCATATGTTTTTGATGCAACTTATCATAGAAGCGATGAGATTGACAGTTAGCATCCCGCAAAGCATCAAGACGTGCAAGTAGTTTAAAGCGAACATATTGTGCTTCCTGCACCCTAGATAGCTTCTTTTTCAGCCATTCTATGGCATCCACAACTTCTGCATCCATAGAGTCAGTAAACAAAGTGTGATCGACATCCTTGCAGAGAAGACAACACACCGCCTTTCGTTATCAGTGAAGCTGCTTGCAACAAGAGGTATTACTGTAAATACAGCAGGTACACTAGGGTTTCTAGCAAGTACTACAGGTTCAGTAGGGTTTCCAGCAGGTGCTGCAGTACAGTAGGGGTTGTTCCAGGTACAATAGTTTCCGCAAGGACTGCAGGTACAGAACAGTTTCCGGCTGCCGGTACTGTAGGTACAGTAGGGTTTCTAGCAGGTGACTTGCAGGTACAGTAGGGTTTCAGCAGGTGGTACAGAAGAGTTTCCAGCCAGTACTGCAGGTACAGTAGGGTTTCAGCAGGTACTGCAGGTACAGAAGAGTTTCCAGCCAGCACTGCAGCAGGTGCTGAATTTGGGTTTGAGAGAACGAGTTTTCTTTGCTTTTGTACATGGATTTGGATGACCCGGCTGTTGCTGTTGGCGACATGGCTGCCAATAGCCTTAACATGGATCTTATTGAGGAGATGATCGAGAAGGATGTGGGTTATGCTTCAGATGCCTCAGAGCAACAAAAACGTCAAAGGGTTGATGTTGATGCAAGCTATACTCCGGTGAATGTTGGAGAGAATGCAGAGGAAAGTTCTCAGGCACCTTCTCCGGAGTTTGCACGTTTGCTGCAGATCACTGGTGAGCTTCTGCAAGAATATGTGAAGGCAAATAGCGTGCAAATGGCTGCAGTAGATAATAGTGGTGTGGCTGATGTATGCATGGAGACTCCTTTGTTGCTACAACAGCTAGCAGATTTTCATGATCGTGCTGCTATCTTTTTCTTTACTGGGCGTATTCCATTGTTGCCTCGTCTTAGAGCATGGCTGGGCCGCTTGGTGTCGCCTGAGGCACTTGAGGAGATTTACGATGGTCCGAGAGGCTTTTATGAAATACTTTTTCGCACTTCGGAAGCCCGTAGGGCAGTCTTGGAGCAGGTGCCACTTTTTTTGGATGGGCAGTTGGTTCATGTGGTTCCGTGGAAGCCTATGGCAGAGTACCAAGATATGTTGCGCCAGGCTTGCCCAGTTTGGGTTGAAGTGAAACAATTCCCACCAATGTTTTGGCGTGTTTTACCAAGTCTCATGCGAGGTATCGGTGATGTCTTGGTGGTGCCTCAAATGACATCTAGAAACCGAAATCGTCTATGCATGTTGTGGAATACTGGGAGACCTAGGCCGACACATTTGCGTGTCAATATGGCTGGGCTGCAACCTTTAATGTATGAATTGAGGTGGGATACATTTGCTGGCCACTGTTTCAAATGTGGTGAGATGGGCCACTTTGTCTCTGAATGTCCTAAGAAAGAACAAGTTGCTGCTACAAAGGATATCCTTGATGGGCAGTTGCCCGTGGAAGATGAGCATGATGCTCCTTCACATGATGCCCAACACATGGATGTACATGTGGATGTTCAGAATGAGGTTGAGCAGCCATGGGTGGAAGTACGTGGTAAAAAGACACGATTTGTTGCCCCGCGGGGGGATTTCTCAGATGCTGTTTGGCGGGGGCCTTTGCGTACTCATCAGGGGCCCTTACATACATATGCTCGTCGCCCTTTGGGTTCAGGTGCCCAGCAACAGACCAGGATTGAGAGGCCGGGAGGCCAACTTTCTCAGGGTACAGGGCCTCTTGGGGTGGATAGAGTAGAACGCTATCCTATTAAAAGTCGCCTAACAAAAGAAGCACAACAACAATTGCCTCTTGTGTTTGGTTCGAAGGGTGAGGTCATCTCGCCATGGGATGGTCATTACCCTTTGACACGTGCTCGGGAACTCCAAGGGCAGTCTGAGATCACAAATACCATGTCTAAAAATGCAATGCTTCAAAAGGTTCGTGATTTGGCAGATTGTCTTGGGCCTAGTACACGGCCTTGTTGATTCCTTTTCTGGGAAGGCTTATGAAAATTGTACAATGGAATGTAAAGGGTATTTCTTCGCGCCAAAAGCAGTTCAGGCTTTGGCGTACAACTTTTTGTCATGGTTGGGATGTTTTGTGTGCAGTTGAACATAAGCAGCATAAGTTGGCTGGCAAAGCCTATGTATATAACGGGTTTCATGTTTTCTACAGCGGACATCCTGCTTCGCAGTCAAGTGTTATGTTTGCTGTTCGTTCGCAGTTTCAGCCTTCTCTTGTGATTCAAGATGTTCATGGAAGATTTCTAGTGATACAGATTGTTTGGGATGATACACCTTTATGGTTGTTAGGGGTGTATGCTCCAAATAATGCTCGTGCACGCCGTTTGCTATGGAATGACTTGTGTGCCCTTTCAATCTCTCATCCTGGCTTTGTGATGGGGGACTTTAATATGTGTGTCTCCAGGGAGCAAGCCACGTCGCCTCATTCTGTAATGGATGGCCCGGAGAGAAAGGCGTGGGAAGCTTTTGCAGCAAGGTCGCTAAAACAAGACATGTGGTCTTGGTTGCATTCAGATGAAAGGGGTTACACTTATGCCTCACAACAGTTTCGGGGCACTTATGCTAGACTGGATAGGATGTATATTTTACATCAAGATCTCTTTTTGCCAGAGGTTCTTACTATGATGGTTGATCAGCAACAGGTTTTGTCAGATCATTGGCCGCTTGTGTTTGAAATGGTCTATCATCCTGTGGATGCATATAAAGGCTTGTTGGGACGCTTGCCTTTGCGCTTAAATCACACTTTTTTGGAGCATGAAGTTTTTGATGTTTATATGCGTCAGTTGATACGACATTTCTCCACAAGAGTGTCCATGGCTGATTATCATGCTTGGCCAGTGTTCCTTACCAACACTCGGAAATTAGCACGGCATTATGGTCTTGCTAATGCCTCTATACAAAAACAGCATGTGGCCCTCCTTGAGTCGCTTTTAAAGGGCTTGCAGGCGTTCATGTTTACTGACTCTCTCTCTCTCTCTCTCTCTCTCTCTCTCTCTCTCTCTCTCTCTCTCTCTCTCTCTCTCTCTCTCTAGACATGTATGGCTGACTGCGAAAAAGACATCACAGAAATGCAAAACACTTTGGAATCATGTAAGGCAAAAGTGGCTGCAGGTGAGAAGGAAATGCATTCATGGGCTGAAATTGCCACTGCCACAAAGAAACAAATTGAGGAAGTCAACCCATGGATTGAAGTAGTAAAAAAACAGAAGGATACACCAGTCAACAAAGTAGAGGTGATGAATGCTACATTGGAAGAGGAAGCCAAGAGACGGGCACGTGCCTTACATGTACATGTAGTTGGGTGGGAAGATAAGGGAAATCCCCAAGAGGATGCAAAAGCTCTTGCAACAAAAATTGGAGCCACTGATGTACCCATTACCGGAGCATGGCGAGTAGGCAGAGATGAAACCAGGGCGAAGATATTGATCATCAGGTTTGGTGACTTGGAGAAGAAGAAGGCCTTCCTCTCCAAAAGGATGGCCCTTAAGGGGGAAAAGATTTATTTGGATGAGGACCTTACACCGGCACAGATAGCACACCGGAAGGAACACATGCCGCATGTGCTTGAGGCAAGGAAAGAGGGGAAATGGGTGGTATACAGAGATGGCCGAGTCATCATTACAGAGAGGAGGCCCGCTTGACGGTGCGCGGCCTATGAGACCTTGCGATTCACGGTGTGGAATTGCAACGGAGCCCTTAGAACAAATGCAGGATACTTTGAGGATACTTTCAGACACAGTGATATTGCTATGTATGCGGAGACCCATCAGTGCACAAACAAGAGGCTTCCTGACGTCCGGGGTTATAGATGGGAATCAGTTTTCCGCCCTCAGCCACGCACAGTGGGAGGTACCAGAGGATCGGGAGGAGTGGCAATACTTTACGAGGAGGAGCTTCGTGACAAAATACATGTGGTACATAGAGATGCAGATGCGAGGTACATGTGGGTCCGAATATGCAGAGAGGGGCTCCGCGAGCTATATGTGGACAGTGGCGGTATGCTACTTTCCCCCAGCCCACTCTAGGTTTGCACCATCAGAAGAGTCGCCCTATATACCACTATATGATGATATCATGAGGTTTGCCAACATGGGAGACATATTACTATTGGGAGACTTTAATGCACGTACAGGCACAGAGCAGACAAAGTTGTATGATACTCAAGAGGCTATGTACCGGGAGATCACGGCAGAGGATGTAGGGTTTCAGAGATCAACACAGGGAGATTACAGATTATGGCAGGCATTTTCTCACACTCGGGAGTGCACATGGGTTGGTCATATACAATGGCTTATTGAGATGGCAAGGATCAGATGCTCTCACACACTGGAACTCTAAAGGGGGAGCGAGCACAGTGGACTACTTGATGGGATCTCCTTCATTGATACCTGATGTGCGGGGTTTCATGATTTCCAGTAGGCCCATTGGCATAGCAGCCGATCATGCATACCTGAGTTTCAC
The DNA here is from genome assembly GCF_041138505.1 of Cibotium barometz. Taxonomy (NCBI): domain Eukaryota; kingdom Viridiplantae; phylum Streptophyta; class Polypodiopsida; order Cyatheales; family Cibotiaceae; genus Cibotium; species Cibotium barometz. Next base: position 8,889,220 of record NC_141058.1, read on the forward strand.
ACTAGTAGGTAGATCCCCGAGAGATGGGCCAGCCACTCATCTACCTAGGTACCCAAGATATCAGTTTACACGTGAGACAGTTGGGGTTTATCGGGATGCAGTATCTGATGGCTTGTTCGCTTTAGACCCGCATAGCTCTCTGGACGAGATCACGAGAGGATTGGCAGGTGTTCTACATGCATCCGCCTCATATGCGTTTCCCTGCACTATGATCCCTTCCACCCACCCCCGCAGCACTGCCCCACAGAACAGTTGGTATGATGATGAGTGTCGTGAGACACGAGCACAACTACATCGTGAGATTGCCATTGGGTCTCACACACATAGACAGGCCAGGATGATCTTTCGGCACCTTGTGCAGAGGAAGAAACGAGCCTATCTGGCTAAGCTAGAGGAGGAGATCTACCAACTCTTCCTGGGGAAGGACAGCAAGAGGGCATGGAAGATGTTTCAAGAGAGACAGCCTGGTACTCCGATTACTGCACCTGAGGCATGGCATACTTATGCTAGAGAGCTATATGATGCACCAGGACAGCCCCCACCCCCCCTCCACTCGGAGCTAGACCGCCTAGCAGCACCTTTTTTACTATGCGGATGGTGCTAGATGCGATAGATAGGTTACAGAATGGAAAGGCACAAGATCATGATGGGCTAGTTGAAGAGCACTTCTCATATGCACGAGACACTTTGGCTCCGCTCATCGTACATGTGTTTAATCGTGCCATTTGTGAGGGTTTCCCGGCAAGCTGGACAGAGCATATCATTGTACCCATCTTTAAGAGTGGGGACCCCATGGTACCAGGCAACTACAGGACCATCATGATTGGTCATTACTTGGCCAAATTATATGGCTCTATATTGGAGTCGGAGCTGAGCCGATGGGCAGGGAGGCATGGTCATTGAGCACATAGACAGGCTGGCTTCAGGAGAGGATTTACTACCTTGGATCACATACTGACACTTCAGGCACTTATTGAAGAGGGCAGGGCACAGAAGAGAAGGATATACTGCTGCTTTGTGGACTTCCGCAAAGCCTTCGATACCGTACCACGTGCCAGGCTTATGCACAGATTGCATGACATTGAGGTACCCGAGGATATGCAGTGGGGAATATATGCTTTGTATGAGTCTGTGACAGAGCTCCAGGCGGACTATCTGATAGGGTGACCAGCACGATAGGGGTGAAGCAGGGATGCCCGCTATCGCCCACCCTCTTTGGACTGTACATTGATGCGGTCTCTAATAATGTACACAGATTGGAATTTGGGAGGCCCAGGGGCATGCCCGGCAGGGGTGTTGATACCCATCTTGTTATATGCTGATGATATTGTTCTAATCTCAGACTCTTCGGGAGGACTACAGAGACACCTGGATGCATTACAGGCTTTCTGTGCGGATAGAGATCTGACAGTGAACCTTGGGAAAACCAAGGTTATGGTGTTTAACACCACACAGGCATGGGTGACGAGATCAGAGCCTCAGTTCACTTTCCGAGGGGAGCCGGTAGAGTACGTCAGGTCATATGTCTACTTGGGAGTTACTTTCACAGGACCGCGTTTCTCCCTGAAGGAGGCAGCAGCAGCTAGATTAGCTCGAGGGCATGCAGCCTTGGGGGCACTTGAGAGGTAGTGTGCACACATACAGTTTCAGGAGCCACGCACCAAATTGTGGCTATTTGATACGCTTGTCTCACCGACCCTCCTGTACGGAGCTCCAATTGGGGGGCCCAGTATACATCACAAATCTCAGAGAGGGACAGATGAGGGATGGAGGCAAATGGAGGGACCACTGATTATGATGATTGCCCGCATGATTCGGAGCAAATCATCAGTACCACATGAGATTGTTCGGGCTGAGCTGGGTGCCCCACCAGTAGTAACCGAGGCCCTATTCCAGGCAGTTACCTTTTTACAGCGGCTATGGGAGCTCCCTCAGCAGAGGTACTCCCGTTTGGCATTGACCTCATCCATACAGTTGGCAGAGGATGGAGATACTCATTGTTGGTACGCTCAGATGAGATCATGGTTTGACCTACATGGTTTGCGGATAGAGGCACTACCACCCTTTCAGTACAGTCTGGATTGTCCATTTTTGGATCTCACCCGCTCAGAGCTAAACCGCGTGATCAAGATGGATATCATCAGAGTGGACACAGAGAGGACATGGACTAGCCCCCTTGAGCCCTTGGGCACGAAAATGACTCATTACAAGAGCCATTTTCTACACCTCTCACCGGATGATTTTATCACCCGCCCGGCGTACATGGATGTACACCTATCACATGGGATACGTTGTGCCATTGGATAGATCCGGACCTCATCACACCAGCTGCGGATTGAGACAGGGCGATATGTGCATCAGATCGTGGATGACCTGCTACCAGGAGGTAGAGACAGAGGAACACTACATTTGCCGATGTACAGTCTATTATGAGATCCGAGGGAGATATCACTGCCTCTTTCGAGAGGGTTTTGGGCCGTTACGCAGGGTCATGGAGTTTGAGGATCAGAGATGCCTCGGAATCACATAGAGCTTTTGAGGCGTCCAGGCAGCTCGCAGACAGTGGAGATGGGAGATCGTGGTATTCACAGATGATACAGTGGCTCACTCAGCATGGTCTTGACATAGATCACCTCCCACCTTTCTAGTATGATATACATGCACCACACATCCAGCTCTCTCACAGTGAGAGGAACAAAGTCCTTCGGCACGATTTATGGCAGTGATACACTCAAGAGACTTGGATTACACCCAGTCAGCCTCTACCGCTGAAGATGCTATACTACAGAGATCATTTTATGCGTATCTCAGCGGATCGATTCATACAGAGACCTGGATACATGGATGTGTACATGCCTCACAGTGCCCGAGTGGTGATTGGCCAGCTCAGAGTGTCATCACACCAGCTTGAGATTGAGGCAGGTAGGGCAACACGGATCCCAAGAGCAAAGAGGATATGCAGACTATGCCAGGAGGAGGTTGAGAGTGAGGAACATTATGTATGCAAATGTAGAGCATATAGTGTCATTAGAGAGAGATACACCACCATCTTCAGCGGACATCCCTCACTCCGCCAAATCATGGAGTCCGCAAACCAGCACAGATTTGGCCAATTCTTGCTAGAGACACAGCGCCACAGAGAGACACTGCTACGGACACATACCACAAGGAGAGGTGGGCGACAACTCCAGCTCACTGATTTCTTCCAAAGATCCATCCCAGTGCCTATTCTGACACAAGAGGGGGTTACACTTCAGCGTGCTATGGACCTCCGAGCCAGACGGAGACCGAGAGCACCAGGCTACCAGACTCCCAGACTACATCAGAGGGAGATCACAGAGATACGGGCTCGACATCAGCACCATATCCAGGAGCGGCTAGCTCACTTACACTCACACCCGGAGATCATGCTCCGACGTAATTTTGCCTCGCCATCGCCTATGTATCACATATTACACCCCCATTATGGTACTGGTATTGCATTCTTGTATACCCTGCGCATATAGGTTGCATATTGAGCCTCTAGCACTAGAGCTCCATCCATCACACCCACCAACTAGTTCAGTCCTTTTATAGTTTATTTCATGTTCATTTTGTCCTTTTTTTTTTCTGGACATCCACAAGACATTGACAATTGTACATTGATTTGTCTCATAGGTGGAGTTCGGCCCCTATGGTCGTGTTGTCGTACTTGTACATTTTATTCTCACTCCACATTTTCCTCTTGATGACTGGAGGAACATCATTGTACTACTTGTTTGTCTCATAGGCCAATTTCGGCCTTTTGCAGACATTAATATATCTTTCTTTCTTTCTCTCTCTCATTCCTCAAGGCTCAAGAGTCAAGCCATCTTCAACCATGGCATCCTCCTCACGTGCCGAGTCTTCCCGTAGAAGGACAACAGGATGGACATGGTGGGAGGAGGTTAACTACACCCCATCCGCTCATGGAGGTGGTTCTCGGCCATGGGCATGCAAGCTTTCCCCTACCGGCGAACGGGTGGCACCGACAAAGTGCGAGCCCACCTCTTGCATGAGAGTGGGCATGAGGTGAGGTTTTGCACGAATGTCACGCCAAAGAAAAGACAGAAACTTCTTGACAAGCTTAGCGTCTACAAGGCGGTCAAAGCGGCAAGAAGGACACCACGAGTGGCCGTGGATCCCAGGACGATGGGGAGAGGAACTCAAGCCTCTACAATGGAGTCATGTGGTGGATCGGGATCATGCACACCATCACCTTCACCATCAAGTCGGAATGTTACTCTATCCACGACGCCGGCACCCTCCATCTCCACGACCTCTCAACCATTACGTGGCCCACGACGACAATCTACACTTGGGGAGAATTGGAACCCCAAGTTGAAGGAGGAGGTGGATATGGCGGTGGCCCACTTCTTCTTCCATGACCACATTGTCTTTCAAGCGGCTAGGTAAGTGCAATCGATCATTGCCAATTCATCATTCACGTTTTCATCATCCTAGTCCCCTTCTCATTAGTAAATTACTTTCTTGAATAGGTCGGAATACTTCAAGGTCATGGTTAAGAAGATTGGGAAGTATGGCTAAACCTATACGCCGCCCTCATCCGAGAGCTTGCGCACTACATTGCTCGAGAAGGAGAAGCGCATTGTAGAGCAAGCGGCCGACAACACAAAGCGGCAATGGGAGAGGAACGAAGTCTCCCTCATTGTGGATGGATGGAGTGACACCTGCAAGAGGAGTATTCACAGCGTGGTTGCATATTCCCGCAGAGAGATGTACTTCATCTCATCTCATGATGCATCCGGCACCGGGAAGAGCGCGGATGTGCTTGCGGCAAAGTGGGCTACCACCATGGAGAGTGTTGGCCCCAAGCATGTAGTGGGCTTTGTTGCAGATGGGGAGCCTTCCAATAGGGCGGCGGGAGCTATTCTCCAAGGTATGTATGGACATGTCACGGTGTCCTTTTGTATGGCTCATTGCATAAACAACCTCCTCAAGGACATCGGAGCATTGCCATGGATCAACCCGCTCATTAAGGAGGCCAACACCATGGTCTCCTTTGTCCTCAACCACCAAAGACTTCGGCATGAGTTCAACAAGAGGTCCTGTCTCTCTCTCCTCAAATATTCCGACACCCGGTTTGCCTACAACTTTCTCATGTTGGGCCGGTTGAAGGATTGTAGCGATGCTTTGAGGGGGCTTTTCCTTAGCAACAAGTTTGTCGCCATGCAAGAGTCCCGTACAAACACTAGCCAAGAGTGTAGGCTACTGGCGGATGACGCCTCTTGGTGGGAGCGTGTGAAGACCACAGATGCTATGGTGAGGCCCATAGTCCACCTATTGAGGATTGTAGACGCTATGCAACCATGCATAGGCAAGGTCTACGAGGCCATGGATCGCATGATAGAGAAGTCAAAAGACTTCGTGCCTGACGAAGACAGATACGAGGAGATCCATGCCTTGTGTCTAGGAAGGTGGAATTCCTACTACTCTCCATTGCATGCAACAGCTTATGTGGTGGACCCAGAATTCCAAGGCAACAAGCAGGAGAGCAACCGGGAGGTGAGCGCTGGGATGGAGAATCATCTTGGATCGTCTTGTGCCTGATGCATCGGTTAGGTGCAAGATCAGGGACGAGCTTTCGATATAAAGGTCATTTCATGGCTCCTATGGCTGTCATGATGCACAGGTTGACCGCTCCAAAGTTGGTGCTGCTCTATGGTGGGAGGACTTTGGTTCGGATGGACCGGAGCTACAACAGCTTGCCATCCGCATACTTAGCCAACCATCAGCTCCTCTTACTTGGAGCAACTTTGGAGTACCTACAGCCACATTGCCTCTAGGAAGAGGAACCGACTCGAGGTAAGAGCGTGCCAATGACCTTGTCTTCGTCAGCGCGAACTTGTGAATCCTTTGCAAGAGCGTGACTAAGAAGGCAGATTCCTTCACCGAGTGGGAGATGAGTAAACAAGAGGATGAGGTGCAGGAACAGTATGCCAGTGAGGATGAGCTTGATGCTTCTTTGGCACAAGCTACCCATGACCATGAGGCGAGCACTTCACGTGGATGATCATTCATGGATCATGATTCATGGGCCTTACTACTTAGCTCTAGCCTCTAGCCTCTAGCCTCTAGACTTTAGCACTTTTTTGTCATTGACTTAGTTGAGTCCGTCCATGTATTCTACCTCCTTAAGGCTTAGTCCTGACTCTTGAGTCATGACTCATTTTGTACCTACTTAATTATTAATACAATCAACCATGAACGCCTTCACTCTTTGATTCGCGTATTTTGTTAATATGACACAAAAGCTTACCATTTTAGTGTAAATTTGTGCTCATTTTGATGTACTTCCAAAGTAGAATAAGTGTAGAGTAGAAAAACTTTTCTTTTAAGTATTTTTTGAGTGCCGTTCCCTCCCCCGTCCCCGTTCCCTACTTATGGTCGTCCCCCATCCCATCCCCGTCCATGTCCCCCGTCACCGTCTGACTATGACCTCCGGGCACCTATAGGGGCAGCAAATTGGCTCGAAACTGCCCATATACGACCTCTAACTTTGCCCTTAAGGCAGCTCTAAGGAATAATCATGTCTCCGTGGCAGCGGATTAAGGTGTGCACGTGACATTCCCTCCTGCTAAAACTTGGAGCTAGGAGTGCACATGATGCACCATTTCTCCATGCTGTCGATTCGACTGCAGACTGGATCTCCCATATGGTGTCTCCACCACTATCTCTTCGAGAACTGCGGACAATGGAAGTTGCCCCTTTGCCTCTGGAAGTTCTATTAGCATGGTAGACTCCAGGAAAACCTCAAAAACTGAAGTACTTATCTTCTCCTCCTCGTCAATGGATTCGGAGATAATTGTGGAAACCTTGCAAATTATCACCTCCACGATGACTATGATGATCACAGGAAATCACATGAAATCTGGACTTGTTTGTGGCGCTGCAAGCTCAAACAATTGTACCTCTTGGTTGAACTCGACCTGCGGATCCGACAAGGTTTCTAGTGCCTCTTTGGTATCCCTTTGTCCTTGGTCTTCTACTATGGTACTTTTGTCCTCTTCCTTGGTCTTTACCACACTTGCTTCCACTAGAGTACTGTGACTCATCATCGCGAAAAGCTTCTTTATTTCTTTCCAATACTCTTCTTCACTTCTTTTGTCGTCTTTTCTTCTTTGCCTTGCTTCTTCTTCATGTTGTTCCCTTTCTTGCCTTGTTTCTTCTTCACGTTGTTTCCTTTGGCGATCTTGGTCTTCACATTCTTGTTGGTAAATCTTTTCCCTTTCCTGGGATTGCCGTTCCAACATTGCCCAACTAGCTTCACTTTGCCTTTTCATCAAAGCAAAAATATCCTCTATGGTTGCCATGAAGAAACACTTGCTATTCTTTTCCTATAAGCAGTCCCAAAACCCAAAACCTAGGCTTCTACATGCATCCTAGACACCCTAGAACCATGCTAGACTAAACTCTACACTTGCTAGTACTACACTATGCTGACAATGAGTAAAAAGCTGATGCAAAAAGGCTGATTTGATGCAAAAACACAAACCCTAATTTTGCTTGCAAACCCTAGCATTGATGAAAGCTTTTCCTAGGAACAACCTAGACATGCTCTGATACCAATGTATTATGACTACTATGCGGAAGCGTGCTTAATGATGATTAACACAAAGCAATAAAGATTAATACTAATCACATACTCATGACATAGCGAAGCAGAGAGACGGAGAAGACAGAGACTCTTTACCTAACCTACTCCTACTATATATCACTGAATGAATGAGTACTGACAATGATTGTCATAGATCCAATGTAAATGTAGACTATGAATGCTATGAATGAACTTATGCTTACTGTCCTCCACTGTGCGTTAATGGAAAACGCTAATTTGGAGATGTACTTGGCTGATCCAAACTATTAGACTCCATGTCCTTGGTCTTGACTATGCAATCTCTGTCTTTGAATGATTATGAATGACCCAGTAATTACAATGATTGTCATAGATCCAATGTAGATCTAGACTATAAATGCTATGAATGAACTTATGCTTACTGTCCTCCAATCTGCGTTAATGGAAAACGCTTATTTACAGATATACTTGGCTGATCCAAACTGTTAGACTGCATGTCCTTGGTCTTCGCTCTGTAATCTCTGTCTTTGAATGATTATAAATGACCCATGAGCTGCCTTTATATAGTAAAGCGATAACGAGTCGTAATCAAGTCAGTTTTCACTTTTCAGGCCATAAAAAGTCATGAGAAATGTGTTCGTATTGTGCCCAGATTATGTCCCAACCATTGGTGCATGTCCTGGGCACCTCCGAGCACCTATAGGGACAGCATATTGGCTCCAAACTGCCCATATACGACCTCTAACTTTGCCCTTATGGCGGCTGTAAGGAATAATCATGTCTACGTGGCACCGGATTAAGGTGTGCACGTGGCATTCCCTCTTGCTAAACTTGGAGCTAGGGTGCACATGATGCGCCTTTGCTCCATGCTGCCGATTGGACTGCGGACTAGATCTCCAATATGGTGTCTCCACATCTATCTCCTCGGGAACTACGGGTAATGGAAGTTGCCCCTTTGCCTTTGGAAGCTCTATGGGCATGGACATGGTAGACTCCATGAACACCTCAGAAACTGAAGTACTTATCTTCTCCTCCTCGTCAATGGATTCAGAGATAATTGTGGGAACCTTGCGAATTGTCACCTCCTCCATGGTTTTGATGATCTCGGGAACTCACATGAAATCTCGAATTGTTTGTGGCCCTGCATGCTCGAACAATTGTACCTCTTGGTTGAACTTGACCTGCAGATCCGCCGCTTTGGTATTCCTTTGTCCTTGGTCTTCTACTGTGGTACTTTTGTCCTCTTTCTTCGTCTTTACCACACTTGCTTCCACTAGAGTACTTTGACTCATCATGGAGAAAAGCTTCAGTCTTTATTTCTTTCCAATACTCTTATTTACGTCTTTTGTCGTCTTTTTTTCTTTGCCTTGCTTCTTCTTCACGTGGTTCCCTTTCTTGCCTCGCTACGTTGTTTCCTTTGGCGATCTTGGTCTTCACATTCTTGTTGGTAAATTTCTTGGGATTGCCGTTCCAACATTGCCCAACTAGCTTTACTTTGCCTTTTCATCAAACCAAAAAAATCCCCTATGGTTGCCATGAGGAAACACTTGCTGTTTTTTGGCTATAAGCAGCCCCAAAACCCAAAATCTAGGCTTCTACATGCATCGTAGACACCCTAGAACCATGCTAGACTGAGATCTAGATTTTCTGGTACTATATTATGCTGACAATGAGCAAAAAGCTGATGCAAAAAGACTGATTTGATGTAAAAATGCAAACCCTAATTTTGTATACCTTCATAAGGTCAAAAAAATCTGACCTTATGAATTGAGAGATTTGAGAAAGAAATAATAGTGAGGAAGGACAAAGACAAAAACAAAGCATTTGAAAGATCAAAAATAAATAAACTAACAAACCTAGCTACTAAGGAGAGGAAATCAGAAGATTATTAAACGAAGACTTTTAATTAAGACATTAACCAAAAAAACAAAAAAGAAAAAAAAAAGAAAAACAAACAAACAAAAAAACAAAACAAAACAAAACAAAAACAAAAAAAAACCAAAACAAAAAACAAAAAACAAAAAACAAGAAACAAAAAACCAAAAAACAAGAAACAAGAAACAAGAAACAAGAAAACAAGAAAGCAAAACAAAACAATTACATGAATGAAAGAAACTTATTATTTTTTTATTTTTATTTTTATTTTTTACACACACACACACAAAAGCATACACACACTTCTTCTTAATAAGAACTTAAACCCTATAATTTTGCTTGCAAACCCTAAAACGAAAACCCTAATTTGTTGATTTACATGCAAACCCTAGCATTGATGAAAGCTTTTCCCAGGAACAACCTAGACATGCTCTGATACCAATGTAACATGACTACTATGCGAAAGCGTGCTTAATGATGATTAACGCAAAGCAATAAAGATTAATGCTAATGACATGCTCATGACAGCAAAGTAGAGAGGAGGAGAAGAGATAGACTCTTTACCTAACCTACTCCTACTATATATTATTGAATGAATGAGTAATTACAATGATTGTCATAGATCCAATGTAGATCTAGACTATAAATGCTATGAATGAACTTATGCTTATTGTCCTCCACTGTGTGTTAATGGAAAACCTTGATTTGGAGATGTGCTTGGCTGATCCAAACTATTAGACTGCATGTCCTTGGTCTTGGCTATGTAATCTCTGTCTTTGAATGATTATGAATGACCCATGAGCTGCGTTTATAGTAAAGTGATAACAAGTCGTAATCAGGCCGGTTTTCAGTTTTCATGCCAAAAAAAGTCATCAAAAATGTCAAAAAATGTGTTCATATTGTGTCCATAATATGTCCCAACCATTGGTGCATGTCCTCGGCACCTCCGGGCACCTATAGGGGTACCAAATTGGCTCCACACTGCCCATATACGACCTCTAACTTTGCCCTTAAGGCGGCTGTAAGGAATAATCATGTCTACGTGGCATCGGATTAAGGTGTGCACATGACACCCACTCATCCACATAAAATCTATCTAGTCTAGAGGGGTTGGGGCCGGTGCTCGTCGTGTCAAACCGCGAGGAACACATGCTCCAGGGGCTATGTCCAAACTCTGGAAGATGCCGAGGATCCTGACCCCTGAGTGCCATGATCAAGTCCTCCCATGCAGAGTACTCTGGGCCTGAAACTGTGGGCGTGCCTCCTCCAAGTCTGTGCTCTGCTGCCTCTATCATGTTGAAGTCTCCGCCCATGCACCAAAAGTTAGCCTGAGGAAGGGCTAATGAACTATGCTCCAGAATATGTCTCAACTTGTTGCGGCATAGGGGGCGTTGACATTGAGGAAGCCCACGCAATCCTCTTCAATCATAACGGTAATCCCCTGTGCTCGCCCAGGGGCTATGACACCTCAACAAGTCACTACCGGTAGGAGCTCCTCACTGACCAAAATACAAACTCCTCCCTACGTCCCCAAGGGACCAAAAGAGGGAGACCAAAAAGTGTGGCTTCTGCCTAATAAAATCTTCGCGTAACAGTGGGAATGCCCCTCAAAGAGATGGTGCTCAAAAGAGTGTCGATGCGTTCTCCAACTATAGCTCTGCGTAGCTCGCCTCTGAGAATGCCCCGCCTCTGAAAGCACTGAGGCCCCCTAAACCCTGAATGTTCCATGATGCAATCCGCATATCAATCTCTGTGGGAAGCGGAACTATCAGAACTGCCCTCCACTCGACGAGTCTTGGGCGTGGGTTTAGACAAGGAGTAATCACTATCGGTCCTGGGACGAAGGTGCATCAAGTGGGCACGGATCTTGTCCTCCATGTGTCCCCACTCTGTCCGAGCACAGAGTAGGCATACTCCGAACTCCATCGATCACAATGGAGGTATCTATAAGAGGAGGGGAGGGGTATTGTGACTGAGATATGCAAGAACACAAAGCAGCACCTCTAGGCTGGAGGCTACCACCTCCCCGTCCTAGTCCCCATGGCCTAAGCCTCCCAACTCCATCCTTGCCAAGGCCTAGAGCTGGGTGAGCACATCAGTGATGCGAAGATCGTGGAGATCATGTGAAAGCTGGATTGCCTAGCCCTGCATGGCAGCAGCCACCGACTCCAAGTCCCACTCCGTCTCCGAGGCTACACTCAAAGGAAAAGAGAAGATCATTGTGCCACTCTCTGGTGTAGAAGGTATGAAATGATGGAACACGACACGTATCCGAATGGGCGCAACCCCTTCCACCGGAAGGCAGCGGAAGAAATTGTAGTCCACTGGGAGTCCCAAGATCCTAGGGGCCACCTCGGGACTCTGGCGAGAGAGTCCTCACCGGGGAAGCGACGATGGTCATCTCTACCAGCTCTGAGAATCAATGGATGAAGTCGCAAACGGAACTCGCTGACTACCTCCCCTCCAAGTCGCGCACCGCTAGAGGGCGATGGAAGTGCTCTGAAGAGGCGGAGGGAGGAGGGGTGCTGGCTCAGAGGAAGATGACGCGGCAGAGGGGACCGCTGCAGGAAAAGTCGGAGATGAGGGTGGGGGAGGAGGGGGGGGAGGAGGTGGAGGGGAGTGGGGAGTGGGGAGGAAGGAGAAGGGAGCGGTCAGGGGAGATCCCTCGAAGAGGGAGGCTGCTGAGAGAGCCTCGTTGGGAAATCAATGGGATCAGTTGGCCTCACTGGAATCTAAGAACCAGAGGAGGAATCCCGGTAGGGAAGCGGCCGCCAAACCGGCACAGGGCCCGGGGGGGGGGGGGGGGGGGGGGGGACCCTCTCCATGACTGGAGGGGGGCCATCGTCAAGTGGGTGCTGAGATAAATGCTCATAACGGTTCTCCGACAGAACCAAATCCTCATGTACTATGACAACCTGGCGCGCACGGCGACGACGCTCAGCTCTGGTAGTCGATTGACGGCCCGAGCGCGGGCCAACCGTCCGCCACTCTCCGGCGGCAGCAAGGTTGTCCACCACGACCGGATCCTAGCGCTCCACTGCCTAAGAGCCTGCCTCTCTCTCTCTCTCTCTCTCTCTCTCTCTCTGTGCGCCCACCCCTCCTGCTGCCTGCCTCGCCCCCCTTCGCTCTCTCCCGCTGCGCCCCCCCCTCCCGCTGCCCTCTTCGCTCCTTCTCTCCCTTCTCTCTCTCGTTGCGCCCACCCCTCCCGCTGCCTGCCTCGCCCCCCTTCGCTCTCTCTCCCGCTGCCCCCCCCCTCCCGCTGCCCCCTTCGCTCTCTCTCCCGCTGCCCCCCCCCCTCCCGCTGCCCCCTTCGCTCTCCCCTCCCGCTGCGCCCCCCCCTCCCGCTGCGTGCCTCGCGCCCCCCCCCCCCCCCCCCCCTCACGTTGCCCACATCTCTCCCTCCCCTCCTCCCCGCATGTGCGCCTTCTTGCCTGCCTGCACCCCGCCTTTTGACCCCTCCATCTCTCTCTCTCTCTCTCTCCTTCTTTCCCTCTCTCAAGCGTCTGCGTTTTAGGGTTTGGCTGCACTTTCTGAATTTCAGGTCTGCAATCTCTCTCTCGAGACACCTACAGACTTCTTTCGACCAGAGATTGAGCAGTCAGGCCAACAGGCATTGCAGCTAGCCCCAGAGTACAGCCGCACCAGAGGTACACCGATTGATCGGGCTATAGAGCTGGGGCGGTCCAGGCGCCCCAAGATGAGAGGCCCATCTCGACACCGGCGGAGACTACAACAGGGGATCAGGACCATACTAGCACGGCATGGGAGACGTCCAGTCAGAGTACTCACCATGGAGGACATTGAGGATATCCGCCATCGACCGATGAGAGACATCTTTGGATAGTGATGTGTATGATGCTTACCTTTGTTGCTGGAGTTTTCCTCCCAGATGTTATCCATTAGGAGCTCCTAGTACCGTACTTTTCCTCATAGTTGTTTCAGTTTCAGTTAGTTGTTTAGTTGTTTTTAGCTTTCCTTACACAGACATTGTATCAGATCCACCAATTGTTGTAACCTTTTTGGTCTCATACGTCATTTTGGCCTTCTGAAGACGTTAATATATCATTTCATTTTCATTCTCTCTCTCTCTCTCTCTCTTTCATTTTTGCCTTAGTCACCGCTTCACGATTACCGCCCATTCCTCCACCCGTGAGCAAGCCGACACCATGGGAAGCCTACCTCATGCAAGAACTGAAGAAACTCCAAGGAGAATTAGCAGCACTGAAACACGAGACTATCAAGAAAGATGAACAAATCAACGAACTGAAAGTGCAAGTGCAAGCTATGAAGACGAAGCAAGAGGAAGCACGAGAAGGACCCATACCTACAACACTACAAACAGAAACGACAAACCATGTTTCAAAGGTAAATTCAGTTAACTCACAAGATTTTGTTAAAGAAGTCATATCAGCAGTCAAAGAAAAGGAACGAATGGAAAGTAACAAAAAGGTAATCAGAGTCGGTGGTCTTCCTCAAGGCTAGGATAGGGCAGACATAGCTCAAGAGCTTCGAGAAGACTACATATTAGATACAGATGTACTTACAGCACAACTGAGCAAAGTAGTCCCCTTCGTGGACTTAGGAGACCCTATCTCTATTATAGTAAAGGGTACACAGGCAAAAGTCTCCTATATGGACAACAATGAGAAAATAGCAGTGATGAAGCAAACAAGGTCTCTCCAAGGGACAAAGGTATGGATAGCTGATGAACTCACCCCGCTACAACTCAAGAACAGATCGGCAAAGCTGAATAAAGTTAAAGAAGCAAGAAAGAATGGCAAATGGGCAATATACAGAGGAGGACAAGCAATCATTAAAGAATTCCGTACCCCACCCCCCTCAAGAGCAAATCCATCCATGGATGAAATATAGCTATTTTTATTTTGAACCTCAATTTCGAATTAGATGCAATAGAACCCATTGTAATTTAAACTCTTAAGAGTCTTAAGAGTTCATTTTGAGTTATTTTTTTTCAGTTTTATGCCTCTTTGGCATCGATACCCAGAGTGGAATGTAAATGGATGTACCTGATCTGTCCCATAGGTCGGATTCGGCCTCCCGTGGACGTTAATATAACTTTCTCTCTCTCTCTCTCTCTCTCTCTCTCTCTCTCTCTCTCTCTCTCTCTCTCTCTCTCTCTCTCTCTTATGGCACTGGATGGAGTTAGACATAGATCTGCATAGCATGCTTGTACTACCCCTTCAGCATATAGAGATGCATCTTGCCTTAGCACTCCATCCACATCCCCACCCCCCTTATATTGTTTGTATATGGGCTCCACCGATCCATGATGATTCACAGTTGTATCCAGACACATGCACACTTTTTCTTTTGTTTATTTTCTTCCGATGACCGGAAGAACACAGTTGTATTATTATTTTTTGTCTCATAGGCCGACTTTGGCCTCTCGTAGACGTTAATATATCTTTCTTTCTTTCTTTCTTTCTCTCTCTCTCTCTCTCTGGAGTGCTAAGTGCTGGAGCAGGAGCTTAGCTTATATGCTGAGCGAGCAGGTTTACGCTCATCAGGGCAGGCAGGCTTCAGGAGAGCTTTCTCTACCACTGACCATGTATTCACTTTGAGATGTATGATTGATCAGGCCAGAGTGAGGAAGAGAAAGCTCTATTGCTGCTTTGTGGATTTCCGCAAGGCATTTGACACAGTACCACGAGAGAGGCTCTTTCAGCGCCTGCAGTCTCTTGGCATACCAGCAGATATGACATGGGGCATCTATGCATTATATGAGCAGGTTTTTGGGCGAGTCAGATGTCCAGGAGGTATGTCCGAGACTATTGCTAGCACCATTGGTGTGAAGCAAGGATGCCCACTTTCCCCCACGCTATTTGGGTTATACATTGATGAGGTGGCTGACTTCATTACACGGGGAGGCGGAGATGGAGTTGATTTAGCAGGTACCTCAGTACATATTATGCTCTATGCTGATGATATTGTATTAGTGTCTGAGTCCCCAGGTGGTCTACAGCAGCATCTACATGCACTCCATGATTTCTGCACACAGAGGGGTCTTATTGTGAACCTTGGGAAAACCAAGGTTATGGTCTTTCATACATCGAGACAGGGCAGGAGTCAGCTGACATTCACTCTCGCAGGATGCCAGGTGGAGGTGGTGACATCATACGTGTACCTAGGGGTTACCTTCTCTGCAGCAGCCACACGCTTTACCATGGGTTCAGCAGCCAGAGCTAGATTGACACGGGGATATGCAGCATTGGCTATGCTAGAGAGACAGTGCCACCAGGCGCATTTTCAGGAGCCCCGGACGAAGGGGTGGCTATTTGACACATTAGTCACACCGGCATTGATGTATGGAGCAGCAGTATGGGCGCCAGGCCTTGCTACCCATTGGTGGACACAGATAGAGAGACCACAGGCCCTCATGATGGCACGCATGATACGCAGCAAACCGTCAGTACCTCATGACATTATCCGAGCAGAGTTTGCTGCGCCTCCTATGATGGTAGAGGCCATATTTCAGACTATATGCCTGCTAGACAGATTCAGAGAGATGCCACAGGACAGATTATCATACAGAGCTTTTCAGGCATCTAGACAGTTGGCTGAGGCAGGAGACAGAGGATCATGGTATGCACAGGTCACACATTGGTTCTCACAGCATGGCCTAGACATGGATCATCTACCACCATTCCAGTATGACAGGGATGCACCACATATCCGTCTCTCTCATAGTGAGAGGAACAGAGTATTGAGACAGGATCTATGGCAGCTCTATACACGAGAGACATGGATATCGCCTACACAGCCTCTTCCACCGAAGATGCTATACTACAGAGATCACTTCATGAGTATCACTGATGATGGATTTATCGAGAGACCTAGATACATGGAGGGCTTTTTACCACACGGCTCCCGAGTGGCTATTGGTCAGCTCAGAGTTTCATCACACCGATTGGAGATTGAGACTGGCAGAGCAGCACGGATCCCCCGAGAGGAGAGGGTATGCAGATTGTGCAGAGAGGAGGTGGAGAGTGAGGAGCATTATGTATGCAGATGCAGAGCATATACAGCCATCAGAGAGAGATATCCCATTTTATTCAGAGAGCCACATTCCCTACGCCAGATCTTTGAGGCAGCAGACCAGCGCATACTGGGGAGATACATTCTAGACATACAGCGCCACAGAGAGACATTATTACAGGCTCAGACAGCTCCAGAGGGGGGGCGACAGACACTAATTACTACATTTTTTCAGAGATCCATACCCCTCCCAGCCCCTACACGGCAGGGAATTACTCTCCAGAGAGCAGAGACACTTAGAGCCCGCAGGAGACAGAGGACACCTGGCTTTCGGACACCACGCCTATACCAGAGAGAGATGACAGAGATCAGAGCTCAGTTTCACAGAGAGGGTGCGGAGCGACTGGCTCGCTTCAGAGCACACCCAGGCATGTTCTTCAGGGAGCTGTGGACACCCCCTTCACTGATGTATACCATTTTATACCCCCGGTATGGTACAGGATGGAGCTAGCTAGGTTGCATATCATGATTGTATACTCCATGCATATAGCTTTGCATTCTCCTAGTAATAGAGCTCCATCCCCTGCACACCCAGATTCAGCTTTTTTATTCAGTACTTTTTCATTTTGTTGGGATGACAGAGGATACCCCATACATGTATTCCGATTTGTCTCATAGGCCGAGTTCGGTCTTTTGGAAGACGTTAATAAAATCTTTCTTTCTTTCTTTCTTTCTCTCCTGCTTCTTCCATGGCTTCCCCCTTGCGCAACCCGACGAAGGCGACCTTTATGGTCACAAACAAGAGGATAACAAATGTGGAAAAGGAGATGAAGGAATGGAAGGCGGAGATGGAGGGATGGTGGAAGGAGAAAGCCAACTTTCTCCAAATGGTATTCAATGAGGGTAAGCAGTGGAAAGAGGAGGAGAAGGACCTCATAGCGGAAGTCAAAGACCTTCACGGGGAAGTCAACACGCTCAAAGGCGTAATTTCAGCTCTTCAGAGGGAGCTTACAGAGGCTAAGGCAAACGGTGGACTTGAAGAAGGTGAAATTCAGCCATCCATGATAGAAGAGCTCAAGGTTATCAAGGAACAAGTACGGGCAATTAAGGAAGAAGAGAAGCAACACGAAGCAAAGACTTCCTCGTGGGTGGAAGTCATCACCAAGACTCAAAGGAAGATGGATGAAGCGGAGAAGTGGATAGAGGTCGCCAAGAAGGGTAATGGTAAGGAGACAACAACCCCTACACCTACAATCATTAACATAACTTTGGAAGAGGAACAACGAAGACGTACATGTGCTTTGCATGTGAGGATTACCGGCCTTAAAGACGGGGATAAAGTTGAAGAGGAGGTGAAAGAGCTTATGGTGTTGATGGGGATTGACAGTCCGGCACACGCAAAAGCCTGGAGAGTGGGCAAAAAAAGCGGAGGCAACGGGGAAACATCAAAGGAAAGATACTTCGCTTCCCCTCTATTGAGGCGAAGAAGGAGTTCTTGAAGAGGCGACCCACTTTAAAGAATACAGGCATTTTTCTTGGTGACGATCTTACTCTTTCACAGCTTGCACATATGAAGGAAGTCATGCCAGAGATTAGGGCGGCAAGAGAAAAGGGAAAGATAGCATTTTATAGAGAAGGGAGGGTGGTCATCGTGGAGCGACGCTCTACATGACGGTGCGAGACCTATGGGACCAAATTAAAGCTGGCAGCCTGGAACTGCAATGGATCCCTCAAACTTGATGTAGGTGCCTTTGAGGACAGCTTTAGAGATAGAGATATAGTCTTCTGCTCGGAGACTCACCAGGCCCTTGGTCAGATGATGCCACAGGTGACAGATACAGATGGGAGACAGCTTGCAGAGTAGGGACGAGATCGGTACACAGTAGTAGAGGATAGGGGGGTGGCAGTTCTTTTCAGGTAGGAGCTGCAACCGCTTCTACACATCGTTCGGAGAGATGATCAGGCCAGATATATGTGGGTGAGACTGAGGGCCGAGACTGAGGGCCGACACAGGTAGATTCATGTATATTGCCATATGCTATTTTTCTCCTAGTACATCGACATATGCAGCACCTAGAGGGCAGTCTCCTTTCTCTGTGCTAGATGATGACATATGGGAGTTCTCTAGGGATGGAGACATCATCCTGTTAGGGGACTTTAATGCCCGGACGAGCAACCGCCAGACAGCCTTTTATGATACCTCAGAGGAGATGCTGAGAGAGCTGGACACTCTGGATATGGGATTAGACAGATGCTCACAGGATGTGGAGTGCACAGAGTATGGGAGATATTTGCTAGATATGGGGACTGCACATGGGTTGGCCATACTTAATGGCTTGTAGAGATTTCCGTCAGCAGCAGCTGGTTTTACTTGCTTTCCACATAGACATGGTGCTAGCACAGTGGATTATGTTATGGCTATGCCGAGCTTTGTTTCATGCATTGAGGACTTCACAGTTGGATCTCGGCCCATTGGGGTAGTAGTGGATCATGCATTGTTGCATTGACCATCTCTTTTCACTTTACCACAGCTCAGAGGACACGAGGGGCAGATCACACTCGATATACTTTTACTTCAGAGACCGATGCTGTCTACAGAGATGGGATTTATAGACGTCTGTACACAGAGGAGCCAGGGAGACCTTTGGAGGAGCTGACCCATATACTGACAGAGACTTTACAGGATGCAACGAGAGAGGCATATCCACATACTCAGCCTGGACAGAGACAGCGT